>NC_090828.1:98157126-98757126 GCF_028021215.1 Eschrichtius robustus
CGTACAGGTTGCAATTTGTCCTGAGGATGAACGGCAAGAGGGGGAACCAATGAGCGACTAGCTCTAGGTGTTGGGAAAGGCACAGGTCACTCTATTTTCCCATCAGGAAGAAGAATTAACCACAGGCTGTGCCTGCCGCCCGGAACCAGAAAAAGGCCTGAAGCAATCCTACGCTTTTGAGGCCAGCTCCCAAAAAAGCGAGTTGAAAAATGGAGCTCAGGGGCACTGCAAATCACAAACCTGCTGCGTTATAAATGATAACTCTCGCCCACAAAAATATTGAGGGAAAGCAACGAAGAGGATTTGAAAGCAAGGCAGAATTGCAGGAAACAGATTTCAGGAGGTAGATTCGAATCGCCTGTAAAGCACAGGAAAAGCGGCAAAACCTCGACAGTGATGCCCTTGGCCAAAAAGGGCGTATGCGTTTTTTCCTGAATATATTCAGGAAAAAACGCATACGCCCTTTTTGGCCAACCAAGCAACCTGGAAAGGCAAATCAGCGCTACAAAGAAGTCTCGCTTCCCATCGGTCAAAAGGGCCATGCTGAATAAAGTGTCAAAACCAGAAATGCAGGAGAGGACATGGAGAAATGGGAGCCTTGCTACACTGATGGGCGGGATGTAAATTGCCAACAGCCACTCTGGAGAAGTGTACGGTGTGTCCTGAAACATCTAAAAAACTCGGCTTAGACAGCATTGGGCACTTCCACTCATGAGCGTCTAATTTGGGAAAACTAAAAATCAGCAAGGCACAGGCACTCCAAAGTTTAGGGTTGCTCTGTTGACAAGAACCTCCACTTCATTCCACCTTAAATATCCCAGGAAAGAGAAAAATGGATAAAGAAGTTGTGGTCCTTAGGTACAATGGAATATCACTCAGCCATGAAATCAACGTCATAAGGCTAGTAGCAGCATGATGAGTGGATTCAGGTACGACGGTTCTAAGTGAAATAAGTCACACAGAAAAAGACACTAATCATAACATATCACTTATAGAGGGAAAGTAAAAACCGCTACACTTGAACTGAATTACAAAACAGAACAGAGTCACACATTTAGAAAACACACTAAGGCTGCCTAACGGGAAAGGTGAGGTGGGGTGATGCCTAAAACAAGGGTTTCAAATTAGCTCAGATACCGTTCCATAAACACAATATGTAATAGACAAGACCTACTCCTTGCTCAGTGAACTGGACTCAACACCCCCTATTCACCGCCCAAGAATAGATCTGACTAGTAAGAATCTTCAAACCTATGTATTGATATCTCTCCGTAAGTGAGTCAAGTGGGAGTAAAGCGGCATAAACACAGCAGTGAAAAGCAGCTAAACCCCATTAGGAAAATCAATTACTTTTAAAAACCCGTGAAACAAAGACAGTGAAAGAGAGAGAAATTCTTACAAAATTCGTTCAGGGGCTGTGATGCCACCTGGATTGACCATATCTAGACCCACAGCTGATTGAGACATAAGGGTGGACACTCTTGGGGCTGAGAGGTTTGGTGAGGTTGGGTGAGCAAACGCAGACCCTTTAAAGTAATACTGCGTGGTACCCGTCTGATGGGTCCCAAATCTCCAGGTTCAAGGGCATCTTCCTACATCGAAAACATGCATGAGAAACCCAGATGATGGTACACCGTGTGATCGGGAAAGGTTTCTAAAACGCACCTCATTTCTCATCTCCTTGTGCTCGGGTTCGCCATTACAGCCGCTTTACTAGCAATCTCCCTCCTTGGAGAATCAGCACGTTTAACCTCCTGTTCCGTACAGGTTGCAATTTGTCCTGAGGATGAACGGGAAGAGGGGGAACCAATGAGCGACTAGCTCTAGGTGTTGGGAAAGGCACAGGTCACTCTATTTTCCCATCAGGAAGAAGAATTAACCACAGGATCAGCCTGCCGCCCGGAACCAGAATAGGGCCTGAAGCAATCCTACGCTTTTGCGGCCAGCTCCCAAAAAAGCGAGTTGAAAAATGGAGCTCAGGGGCACTGCAAATCACAAACCTGCAGAGTTAGAAATGATAACTCTCGCCCACAAAAATATTGAGGGAAGGCAACGAAGAGGATTTGAAAGCAAGGCAGAATTGCAGGAAACAGATTTCAGGAGGTAGATTCGAATCGCCTTTAAAGCACAGGAAAAGCGGCAAAACCTCGACAATGATGCCCTTGGCCAAACAGGGCGTATGCGTTTTTTCCTGAATATATTCAGGAAAAAACGCATACGCCCTGTTTGGCCAACCAAGCAACCTGGAAAGGCAAATCAGCGCTACAAAGAAGTCTCGCTTCCCATCGGTCAAAAGGGCCATGCTGAATAAAGTGTCAAAACCAGAAATGCAGGAGAGGCCATGGAGAAATGGGAGCCTTGCTACGCTGATGGGCGGGATGTAAATTGCCAACAGCCACTCTGGAGAAGTGTACGGTGTGTCCTGAAACATCTAAAAAACTCGGCTTAGACAGCATAGGGCACTTCCACTCATGGGCGTCTAATTTGGGAAAACTAAAAATCAGCAAGGCACAGGCACTCCAAAGTTTAGGGTTGCTCTGTTGACAAGAACCTCCACTTCATTCCACCTTAAATATCCCAGGAAGGAGAGAAATGGATAAAGAAGTTGTGGTCCTTCGGTACAATGGAATATCACTCAGCCATGAAATCAACGTCATAAGGCTAGTAGCAGCATGATGAGTGGATTCAGGTACGACGGTTCTAAGTGAAATAAGTCACACAGAAAAAGACACTAGTCATAAGATATCACTTATAGAGGGAATGTACAAACCGCTACACTTGAACTGAATTACAAAACAGAACAGAGTCACACATTTAGAAAACACACTATGGCTGCCTAACGGGAAAGGTGAGGTGGGGTGATGCATAAAACAAGGGTTTCAAATTAGCTCAGATACCGTTCCATAAACCCAATATGTAATAGACAAGACCTACTCCTTGCTCAGTGAAGTGGACTCAACACCCCCTATTCACCGCCCAAGAATAGATCTGACTAGTAAAAATCTTCAAACCTATGTATTGATATCTCTCTGGAAGTGAGTCAAGTGGGTGTAAAGCGGCATAAACACAGCAGTGAAAAGCAGCTAAACCCCATTAGGAAAATCAATTACTTTTAAAAACCCGTGAAACAAAGACAGTGAAAGAGAGAGAAATTCTTACAAAATTCGTTCAGGGGCTGTGATGCCACCTGGATTGACCATATCTAGACCCACAGCTGATTGAGACATAAGCGTGGACACTCTTGGGGCTGAGAGGTTTGGTGAGGTTGGGTGAGCAAACGCAGACCCTTAAAAGTAATATTGCGTGGTACCCGTCTGATGGGTCCCAAATCTCCAGGTTCAAGGGCATCTTCCTACATCGAAAACATGCATGAGAAACCAAGAAGATGGTACACCGTGTGATCGGGAAAGGTTTCTAAAACGCACCTTATTTCTCATCTCCTTGTGCTCGGGGTCGCCATTCCAGCCACTTTACTAGCAATGTCCCTCCTTGGAGAATCAGCACTTTAACCTCCTGGTCCGTACAGGTTGCAATTTGTCCTGAGGATGAACGGCAAGAGGGGGAACCAATGAGCGACTAGCTCTAGGTGTTGGGAAAGGCACAGGTCACTCTATTTTCCCATCAGGAAGAAGAATTAACCACAGGCTGTGCCTGCCGCCCAGAACCAGAAAAAGGCCTGAAGCAATCCTACGCTTTTGAGGCCAGCTCCCAAAAAAGCGAGTTGAAAAATGGAGCTCAGGGGCACTGCAAATCACAAACCTGCAGAGTTAGAAATGATAACTCTCGCCCACAAAAATATTGAGGGAAAGCAACGAAGAGGATTTGAAAGCAAGGCAGAATTGCAGGAAACAGATTTCAGGAGGTAGATTCGAATCGCCTGTAAAGCACAGGAAAAGCGGCAAAACCTCGACAGTGATGCCCTTGGCCAAAAAGGGCGTATGCGTTTTTTCCTGAATATATTCAGGAAAAAACGCATACGCCCTTTTTGGCCAACCAAGCAACCTGGAAAGGCAAATCAGCGCTACAAAGAAGTCTCGCTTCCCATCGGTCAAAAGGGCCATGCTGAATAAAGTGTCAAAACCAGAAATGCAGGAGAGGCCATGGAGAAATGGGAGCCTTGCTACGCTGATGGGCGGGATGTAAATTGCCAACAGCCACTCTGGAGAAGTGTACGGTGTGTCCTGAAACATCTAAAAAACTCGGCTTAGACAGCATAGGGCACTTCCACTCATGGGCGTCTAATTTGGGAAAACTAAAAATCAGCAAGGCACAGGCACTCCAAAGTTTAGGGTTGCTCTGTTGACAAGAACCTCCACTTCATTCCACCTTAAATATCCCAGGAAAGAGAAAAATGGATAAAGAAGTTGTGGTCCTTAGGTACAATGGAATATCACTCAGCCATGAAATCAACGTCATAAGGCTAGTAGCAGCATGATGAGTGGATTCAGGTACGACGGTTCTAAGTGAAATAAGTCACACAGAAAAAGACACTAATCAGAAGATATCACTTATAGAGGGAATGTAAAAACCGCTACACTTGAACTGAATTACAAAACAGAACAGAGTCACACATTTAGAAAACACACTATGGCTGCCTAACGGGAAAGGTGAGGTGGGGTGATGCATAAAACAAGGGTTTCAAATTAGCTCAGATACCGTTCCATAAACCCAATATGTAATAGACAAGACCTACTGCTTGCTCAGTGAACTGGACTCAACACCCCCTATTCACCGCCCAAGAATAGATCTGACTAGTAAGAATCTTCAAACCTATGTATTGATATCTCTCCGTAAGTGAGTCAAGTGGGAGTAAAGCGGCATAAACACAGCAGTGAAAAGCAGCTAAACCCCATTAGGAAAATCAATTACTTTTAAAAACCCGTGAAACAAAGACAGTGAAAGAGAGAGAAATTCTTACAAAATTCGTTCAGGGGCTGTGATGCCACCTGGATTGACCATATCTAGACCCACAGCTGATTGAGACATAAGGGTGGACACTCTTGGGGCTGAGAGGTTTGGTGAGGTTGGGTGAGCAAACACAGACCCTTTAAAGTAATACTGCGTGGTACCCGTCTGATGGGTCCCAAATCTCCAGGTTGAAGGGCATCTTCCTACATCGAAAACATGCATGAGAACCCCAGAAGATGGTACACCGTGTGATCGGGAAAGGTTTCTAAAACGCACCTCATTTCTCATCTCCTTGTGCTCGGGTTCGCCATTCCAGCCGCTTTACTAGCAATCTCCCTCCTTGGAGAATCAGCACGTTTAACCTCCTGTTCCGTACAGGTTGCAATTTGTCCTGAGGATGAACGGGAAGAGGGGGAACCAATGAGCGACTAGCTCTAGGTGTTGGGAAAGGCACAGGTCACTCTATTTTCCCATCAGGAAGAAGAATTAACCACAGGATCAGCCTGCCGCCCGGAACCAGAATAGGGCCTGAAGCAATCCTACGGTTTTGCGGCCAGCTCCCAAAAAAGCGAGTTGAAAAATGGAGCTCAGGGGCACTGCAAATCACAAACCTGCAGAGTTAGAAATGATAACTCTCGCCCACAAAAATATTGAGGGAAGGCAACGAAGAGGATTTGAAAGCAAGGCAGAATTGCAGGAAACAGATTTCAGGAGGTAGATTCGAATCGCCTTTAAAGCACAGGAAAAGCGGCAAAACCTCGACAATGATGCCCTTGGCCAAACAGGGCGTATGCGTTTTTTCCTGAATATATTCAGGAAAAAACGCATACGCCCTGTTTGGCCAACCAAGCAACCTGGAAAGGCAAATCAGCGCTACAAAGAAGTCTCGCTTTCCATCGGTCAAAAGGGCCATGCTGAATAAAGTGTCAAAACCAGAAATGCAGGAGAGGCCATGGAGAAATGGGAGCCTTGCTACGCTGATGGTCGGGATGTAAATTGCCAAGAGCCACTCTGGAGAAGTGTACGGTGTGTCCTGAAACATCTAAAAAACTCGTCTTAGAGAGCATAGGGCACTTCCACTCATGGGCGTCTAATTTGGGAAAACTAAAAATCAGCAAGGCACAGGCACTCCAAAGTTTAGGGTTGCTCTGTTGACAAGAACCTCCACTTCATTCCACCTTAAATATCCCAGGAAGGAGAAAAATGGATAAAGAAGTTGTGGTCCTTAGGTACAATGGAATATCACTCAGCCATGAAATCAACGTCATAAGGCTAGTAGCAGCATGATGAGTGGATTCAGGTACGACGGTTCTAAGTGAAATAAGTCACACAGAAAAAGACACTAGTCATAAGATATCACTTATACAGGGAATGTACAAACCGCTACACTTGAACTGAATTACAAAACAGAACAGAGTCACACATTTAGAAAACACACTATGGCTGCCTAACGGGAAAGGTGAGGTGGGGTGATGCATAAAACAAGGGTTTCAAATTAGCTCAGATACCGTTCCATAAACCCAATATGTAATAGACAAGACCTACTCCTTGCTCAGTGAAGTGGACTCAACACCCCCTATTCACCGCCCAAGAATAGATCTGACTAGTAAAAATCTTCAAACCTATGTATTGATATCTCTCTGGAAGTGAGTCAAGTGGGTGTAAAGCGGCATAAACACAGCAGTGAAAAGCAGCTAAACCCCATTAGGAAAATCAATTACTTTTAAAAACCCGTGAAACAAAGACAGTGAAAGAGAGAGAAATTCTTACAAAATTCGTTCAGGGGCTGTGATGCCACCTGGATTGACCATATCTAGACCCACAGCTGATTGAGACATAAGCGTGGACACTCTTGGGGCTGAGAGGTTTGGTGAGGTTGGGTGAGCAAACGCAGACCCTTAAAAGTAATATTGCGTGGTACCCGTCTGATGGGTCCCAAATCTCCAGGTTCAAGGGCATCTTCCTACATCGAAAACATGCATGAGAAACCCAGAAGATGGTACACCGTGTGATTGGGAAAGGTTTCTAAAACGCACCTTATTTCTCATCTCCTTGTGCTCGGGGTCGCCATTCCAGCCGCTTTACTAGCAATGTCCCTCCTTGGAGAATCAGCACTTTAACCTCCTGTTCCGTACAGGTTGCAATTTGTCCTGAGGATGAACGGCAAGAGGGGGAACCAATGAGCGACTAGCTCTAGGTGTTGGGAAAGGCACAGGTCACTCTATTTTCCCATCAGGAAGAAGAATTAACCACAGGCTGTGCCTGCCGCCCGGAACCAGAAAAAGGCCTGAAGCAATCCTACGCTTTTGAGGCCAGCTCCCAAAAAAGCGAGTTGAAAAATGGAGCTCAGGGGCACTGCAAATCACAAACCTGCTGCGTTATAAATGATAACTCTCGCCCACAAAAATATTGAGGGAAAGCAACGAAGAGGATTTGAAAGCAAGGCAGAATTGCAGGAAACAGATTTCAGGAGGTAGATTCGAATCGCCTGTAAAGCACAGGAAAAGCGGCAAAACCTCGACAGTGATGCCCTTGGCCAAAAAGGGCGTATGCGTTTTTTCCTGAATATATTCAGGAAAAAACGCATACGCCCTTTTTGGCCAACCAAGCAACCTGGAAAGGCAAATCAGCGCTACAAAGAAGTCTCGCTTCCCATCGGTCAAAAGGGCCATGCTGAATAAAGTGTCAAAACCAGAAATGCAGGAGAGGACATGGAGAAATGGGAGCCTTGCTACGCTGATGGGCGGGATGTAAATTGCCAACAGCCACTCTGGAGAAGTGTACGGTGTGTCCTGAAACATCTAAAAAACTCGGCTTAGACAGCATAGGGCACTTCCACTCATGAGCGTCTAATTTGGGAAAACTAAAAATCAGCAAGGCACAGGCACTCCAAAGTTTAGGGTTGCTCTGTTGACAAAAACCTCCACTTCATTCCACCTTAAATATCCCAGGAAAGAGAAAAATGGATAAAGAAGTTGTGGTCCTTAGGTACAATGGAATATCACTCAGCCATGAAATCAACGTCATAAGGCTAGTAGCAGCATGATGAGTGGATTCAGGTACGACGGTTCAAAGTGAAATAAGTCACACAGAAAAAGACACTAATCATAACATATCACTTATAGAGGGAAAGTAAAAACCGCTACACTTGAACTGAATTACAAAACAGAACAGAGTCACACATTTAGAAAACACACTAAGGCTGCCTAACGGGAAAGGTGAGGTGGGGTGATGCCTAAAACAAGGGTTTCAAATTAGCTCAGATACCGTTCCATAAACACAATATGTAATAGACAAGACCTACTCCTTGCTCAGTGAACTGGACTCAACACCCCCTATTCACCGCCCAAGAATAGATCTGACTAGTAAGAATCTTCAAACCTATGTATTGATATCTTTCCGTAAGTGAGTCAAGTGGGAGTAAAGCGGCATAAACACAGCAGTGAAAAGCAGCTAAACCCCATTAGGAAAATCAATTACTTTTAAAAACCCGTGAAACAAAGACAGTGAAAGAGAGAGAAATTCTTACAAAATTCGTTCAGGGGCTGTGATGCCACCTGGATTGACCATATCTAGACCCACAGCTGATTGAGACATAAGGGTGGACACTCTTGGGGCTGAGAGGTTTGGTGAGGTTGGGTGAGCAAACGCAGACCCTTTAAAGTAATACTGCGTGGTACCCGTCCCATGGGTCCCAAATCTCCAGTTTCAAGGGCATCTTCCTACATCGAAAACATGCATGAGAAACCCAGATGATGGTACACCGTGTGATCGGGAAAGGTTTCTAAAACGCACCTCATTTCTCATCTCCTTGTGCTCGGGTTCGCCATTACAGCCGCTTTACTAGCAATCTCCCTCCTTGGAGAATCAGCACGTTTAACCTCCTGTTCCGTACAGGTTGCAATTTGTCCTGAGGATGAACGGGAAGAGGGGGAACCAATGAGCGACTAGCTCTAGGTGTTGGGAAAGGCACAGGTCACTCTATTTTCCCATCAGGAAGAAGAATTAACCACAGGATCAGCCTGCCGCCCGGAACCAGAATAGGGCCTGAAGCAATCCTACGCTTTTGCGGCCAGCTCCCAAAAAAGCGAGTTGAAAAATGGAGCTCAGGGGCACTGCAAATCACAAACCTGCAGAGTTAGAAATGATAACTCTCGCCCACAAAAATATTGAGGGAAGGCAACGAAGAGGATTTGAAAGCAAGGCAGAATTGCAGGAAACAGATTTCAGGAGGTAGATTCGAATCGCCTTTAAAGCACAGGAAAAGCGGCAAAACCTCGACAATGATGCCCTTGGCCAAACAGGGCGTATGCGTTTTTTCCTGAATATATTCAGGAAAAAACGCATACGCCCTGTTTGGCCAACCAAGCAACCGGGAAAGGCAAATCAGCGCTACAAAGAAGTCTCGCTTCCCATCGGTCAAAAGGGCCATGCTGAATAAAGTGTCAAAACCAGAAATGCAGGAGAGGCCATGGAGAAATGGGAGCCTTGCTACGCTGATGGGCGGGATGTAAATTGCCAACAGCCACTCTGGAGAAGTGTACGGTGTGTCCTGAAACATCTAAAAAACTCGGCTTAGACAGCATAGGGCACTTCCACTCATGGGCGTCTAATTTGGGAAAACTAAAAATCAGCAAGGCACAGGCACTCCAAAGTTTAGGGTTGCTCTGTTGACAAGAACCTCCACTTCATTCCACCTTAAATATCCCAGGAAGGAGAAAAATGGATAAAGAAGTTGTGGTCCTTAGGTACAATGGAATATCACTCAGCCATGAAATCAACGTCATAAGGCTAGTAGCAGCATGATGAGTGGATTCAGGTACGACGGTTCTAAGTGAAATAAGTCACACAGAAAAAGACACTAGTCATAAGATATCACTTATAGAGGGAATGTACAAACCGCTACACTTGAACTGAATTACAAAACAGAACAGAGTCACACATTTAGAAAACACACTATGGCTGCCTAACGGGAAAGGTGAGGTGGGGTGATGCATAAAACAAGGGTTTCAAATTAGCTCAGATACCGTTCCATAAACCCAATATGTAATAGACAAGACCTACTCCTTGCTCAGTGAAGTGGACTCAACACCCCCTATTCACCGCCCAAGAATAGATCTGACTAGTAAAAATCTTCAAACCTATGTATTGATATCTCTCTGGAAGTGAGTCAAGTGGGTGTAAAGCGGCATAAACACAGCAGTGAAAAGCAGCTAAACCCCATTAGGAAAATCAATTACTTTTAAAAACCCGTGAAACAAAGACAGTGAAAGAGAGAGAAATTCTTACAAAATTCGTTCAGGGGCTGTGATGCCACCTGGATTGACCATATCTAGACCCACAGCTGATTGAGACATAAGGGTGGACACTCTTGGGGCTGAGAGGTTTGGTGAGGTTGGGTGAGCAAACGCAGACCCTTTAAAGTAATACTGCGTGGTACCCATGCCATGGGTCCCAAATCTCCAGGTTCAAGGGCATCTTCCTACATCGAAAACATGCATGAGAAACCCAGAAGATGGTACACTGTGTGATCGGGAAATGTTTCTAAAACGCACCTCATTTCTCATCTCCTTGTGCTCGGGTTCGCCATTCCAGCCACTTTAATAGCAATCTCCCTCCTTGGAGAATCAGCACTTTAACCTCCTGTTCCGTACAGGTTTCAATTTGTCCTGAGGATGAACGGGAAGAGGGGGAACCAATGAGCGACTAGCTCTAGGTGGTGGGACAGGCACAGGTCACTCTATTTTCCCATCAGGAAGAAGAATTAACCACAGGCTCAGCCTGCCGCCCGGAACCAGAATAGGGCCTGAAGCAATCCTACGCTTTTGCGGCCAGCTCCCAAAAAAGCGAGTTGAAAAATGGAGTTCAGGGGCCCTGCAAATCACAAACCTGCAGAGTTATAAATGATAACTCTCGCCCACAAAAATATTGAGGGAAGGCAACGAAGAGGATTTGAAAGCAAGGCAGAATTGCAGGAAACAGATTTCAGGAGGTAGATTCGAATCGCCTTTAAAGCACAGGAAAAGCGGCAAAACCTCGACAATGATGCCCTTGGCCAAAAAGGGCGTATGCGTTTTTTCCTGAATATATTCAGGAAAAAACGCATACGCCCTTTTTGGCCAACCAAGCAACCGGGAAAGGCAAATCAGCGCTACAAAGAAGTCTCGCTTCCCATCGGTCAAAAGGGCCATGCTGAATAAAGTGTCAATACCAGAAATGCAAGAGAGGCCATGGAGAAATGGGAGCCTTGCTACGCTGATGGGCGGGATGTAAATTGCCAACAGCCACTCTGGAGAAGTGTACGGTGTGTCCTGAAATATCTAAAAAACTCGGCTTAGAGAGCATAGGGCACTTCCACTCATGGGCGTCTAATTTGGGAAAACTAAAAATCAGCAAGGCACAGGCACTCCAAAGTTTATGGTTGCTCTGTTGACAAGAACCTCCACTTCATTCCACCTTAAATATCCCAGGAAAGAGAAAAATGGATAAAGAAGTTGTGGTCCTTAGGTACAATGGAATATCACTCAGCCATGAAATCAACGTCATAAGGCTAGTAGCAGCATGATGAGTGGATTCAGGTACGACGGTTCTAAGTGAAATAAGTCACACAGAAAAAGACACTAATCATAAGATATCACTTATAGAGGGAAAGTAAAAACCGCTACACTTGAACTGAATTACAAAACAGAACAGAGTCACACATTTAGAAAACACACTATGGCTGCCTAACGGGAAAGGCGAGGTGGGGTGATGCATAAAACAAAGGTTTCAAATTAGCTCAGATACCGTTCCATAAACCCAATATGTAATAGACAAGACCTACTCCTTGCTCAGTGAACTGGACTCAACACCCCCTATTCACCGCCCAAGAATAGATCTGACTAGTAAGAATCTTCAAACCTATGTATTGATATCTCTCCGTAAGTGAGTCAAGTGGGTGTAAAGCGGCATAAACACAGCAGTGAAAAGCAGCTAAACCCCATTAGGAAAATGAATTACTTTTAAAAACCCGTGAAACAAAGACAGTGAAAGAGAGAGAAATTCTTACAAAATTCGTTCAGGGGCTGTGATGCCACCTGGATTGACCATATCTAGACCCACAGCTGATTGAGACATAAGGGTGGAAACTCTTGGGGCTGAGAGGTTTGGTGAGGTTGGGTGAGCAAACACAGACCCTTTAAAGTAATAGTGCGTGGTACCCGTCTGATGGGTCCCAAATCTCCAGGTTGAAGGGCATCTTCCTACATCGAAAACATGCATGAAAACCCCAGAAGATGGTACACCGTGTGATCGGGAAAGGTTTCTAAAACGCACCTCATTTCTCATCTCCTTGTGCTCGGGTTCGCCATTCCAGCCACTTTAATAGCAATCTCCCTCCTTGGAGAATCAGCACTTTAACCTCCTGTTCCGTACAGGTTTCAATTTGTCCTGAGGATGAACGGGAAGAGGGGGAACCAATGAGCGACTAGCTCTAGGTGGTGGGACAGGCACAGGTCACTCTATTTTCCCATCAGGAAGAAGAATTAACCACCGGCTCAGCGTGCCGCCCGGAACCAGAATAGGGCCTGAAGCAATCCTACGCTTTTGCGGCCAGCTCCCAAAAAAGCGAGTTGAAAAATGGAGCTCAGGGGCCCTGCAAATCACAAACCTGCAGAGTTATAAATGATAACTCTCGCCCACAAAAATATTGAGGGAAGGCAACGAAGAGGATTTGAAAACAAGGCAGAATTGCAGGAAACAGATTTCAGGAGGTAGATTCGAATCGCCTTTAAAGCACAGGAAAAGCGGCAAAACCTCGACAATGATGCCTTGGCCAAAAAGGGCGTATGCGTTTTTTCCTGAATATATTCAGGAAAAAACGCATACGCCCTTTTTGGCCAACCAAGCAACCTGGAAAGGCAAATCAGCGCTACAAAGAAGTCTCGCTTCCCATCGGTCAAAAGGGCCATGCTGAATAAAGTGTCAATACCAGAAATGCAGGAGAGGCCATGGAGAAATGGGAGCCTTGCTACGCTGATGGGCGGGATGTAAATTGCCAACAGCCACTCTGGAGAAGTGTACGGTGTGTCCTGAAATATCTAAAAAACTCGGCTTAGAGAGCATAGGGCACTTCAACTCATGGGCGTCTAATTTGGGAAAACTAAAAATCAGCAAGGCACATGCACTCCAAAGTTTAGGGTTGCTCTGTTGCCAAGAACCTCCACTTCATTCCACCTTAAATATCCCAGGAAAGAGAAAAATGGATAAAGAAGTTGTGGTCCTTAGGTACAATGGAATATCACTCAGCCATGAAATCAACGTCATAAGGCTAGTAGCAGCATGATGAGTGGATTCATGTACGACGGTTCTAAGTGAAATAAGTCACACAGAAAAAGACACTAATCAGAAGATATCACTTATAGAGGGAATGTAAAAACCGCTACACTTGAACTGAATTACAAAACAGAACAGAGTCACACATTTAGAAAACACACTATGGCTGCCTAACGGGAAAGGTGAGGTGGGGTGATGCCTAAAACAAGGGTTTCAAATTAGCTCAGATACTGTTCCATAAACCCAATATGTAATAGACAAGACCTACTCCTTGCTCAGTGAACTGGACCCAACACCCCCTATTCACCGCCCAAGAATAGATCTGACTAGTAAGAATCTTCAAACCTATGTATTGATATCTCTCCGTAAGTGAGTCAAGTGGGAGTAAAGCGGCATAAACACAGCAGTGAAAAGCAGCTAAACCCCATTAGGAAAATCAATTACTCTTAAAAAACCCGTGAAACAAAGACAGTGAAAGAGAGAGAAATTCTTACAAAATTCGTTCAGTGGCTGTGATGCCACCTGGATTGACCATATCTAGACCCACAGCTGATTGAGACATAAGGGTGGACACTCTTGGGGCTGAGAGGTTTGGTGAGGTTGGGTGAGCAAACGCAGACCCTTTAAAGTAATACTGCGTGGTACCCGTCCCATGGGTCCCAAATCTCCAGGTTCAAGGGCATCTTCCTACATCGAAAACATGCATGAGAAACCCAGAAGATGGTACACCGTGTGATCGGGAAAGGTTTCTAAAACGCACCTCATTTCTCATCTCCTTGTGCTCGGGTTCGCCATTCCAGCCACTTTAATAGCAATCTCCCTCCTTGGAGAATCAGCACTTTAACCTCCTGTTCCGTACAGGTTTCAATTTGTCCTGAGGATGAACGGGAAGAGGGGGAACCAATGAGCGACTAGCTCTAGGTGGTGGGACAGGCACAGGTCACTCTATTTTCCCATCAGGAAGAAGAATTAACCACAGGCTCAGCCTGCCGCCCGGAACCAGAATAGGGCCTGAAGCAATCCTACGCTTTTGCGGCCAGCTCCCAAAAAAGCGAGTTGAAAAATGGAGCTCAGGGGCCCTGCAAATCACAAACCTGCAGAGTTATAAATGATAACTCTCGCCCACAAAAATATTGAGGGAAGGCAACGAAGAGGATTTGAAAGCAAGGCAGAATTGCAGGAAACAGATATCAGGAGGTAGATTCGAATCGCCTTTAAAGCACAGGAAAAGCGGCAAAACCTCGACAATGATGCCCTTGGCCAAAAAGGGCGTATGCGTTTTTTCCTGAATATATTCAGGAAAAAACGCATACGCCCTTTTTGGCCAACCAAGCAACCGGGAAAGGCAAATCAGCGCTACAAAGAAGTCTCGCTTCCCATCGGTCAAAAGGGCCATGCTGAATAAAGTGTCAATACCAGAAATGCAGGAGAGGCCATGGAGAAATGGGAGCCTTGGTACGCTGATGGGCGGGATGTAAATTGCCAACAGCCACTCTGGAGAAATGTATGGTGTGTCCTGAAATATCTAAAAAACTCGGCTTAGAGAGCATAGGGCACTTCCACTCATGGGCGTCTAATTTGGGAAAACTAAAAATCAGCAAGGCACAGGCACTCCAAAGTTTAGGGTTGCTCTGTTGACAAGAACCTCCACTTCATTCCACCTTAAATATCCCAGGAAAGAGAAAAATGGATAAAGAAGTTGTGGTCCTTAGGTACAATGGAATATCACTCAGCCATGAAATCAACGTCATAAGGCTAGTAGCAGCATGATGCGTGGATTCAGGTACGACGGTTCTAAGTGAAATAAGTCACACAGAAAAAGACACTAATCATAAGATATCACTTATAGAGGGAAAGTAAAAACCGCTACACTTGAACTGAATTACAAAACAGAACAGAGTCACACATTTAGAAAACACACTATGGCTGCCTAACGGGAAAGGCGAGGTGGGGTGATGCCTAAAACAAGGGTTTCAAATTAGCTCAGATACCGTTCCATAAACCCAATATGTAATAGACAAGACCTACTCCTTGCTCAGTGAACTGGACCCAACACCCCCTATTCACCGCCCAAGAATAGATCTGAATAGTAAGAATCTTCAAACCTATGTATTGATATCTCTCCGTAAGTGAGTCAAGTGGGAGTAAAGCGGCATAAACACAGCAGTGAAAAGCAGCTAAACCCCATTAGGAAAATCAATACTTTTAAAAACCCGTGAAACAAAGACAGTGAAAGAGAGAGAAATTCTTACAAAATTCGTTCAGGGGCTGTGATGCCACCTGGATTGACCATATCTAGACCCACAGCTGATTGAGACATAAGGGTGGACACTCTTGGGGCTGAGAGGTTTGGTGAGGTTGGGTGAGCAAACGCAGACCCTTTAAAGTAATACTGCGTGGTACCCGTCCCATGGGTCCCAAATCTCCAGGTTCAAGGGCATCTTCCTACATCGAAAACATGCATGAGAAACCCAGAAGATGGTACACCGTGTGATCGGAAAAGGTTTCTAAAACGCACCTCATTTCTCATCTCCTTGTGCTCGGGTTCGCCATTCCAGCCACTTTAATAGCAATCTCCCTCCTTGGAGAATCAGCACTTTAACCTCCTGTTCCGTACAGGTTTCAATTTGTCCTGAGGATGAACGGGAAGAGGGGGAACCAATGAGCGACTAGCTCTAGGTGGTGGGACAGGCACAGGTCACTCTATTTTCCCATCAGGAAGAAGAATTAACCACCGGCTCAGCGTGCCGCCCGGAACCAGAATAGGGCCTGAAGCAATCCTACGCTTTTGCGGCCAGCTCCCAAAAAAGCGAGTTGAAAAATGGAGCTCAGGGGCCCTGCAAATCACAAACCTGCAGAGTTATAAATGATAACTCTCGCCCACAAAAATATTGAGGGAAGGCAACGAAGAGGATTTGAAAGCAAGGCAGAATTGCAGGAAACAGATTTCAGGAGGTAGATTCGAATCGCCTTTAAAGCACAGGAAAAGCGGCAAAACCTCGACAATGATGCCCTTGGCCAAAAAGGGCGTATGCGTTTTTTCCTGAATATATTCAGGAAAAAACGCATACGCCCTTTTTGGCCAACCAAGCAACCTGGAAAGGCAAATCAGCGCTACAAAGAAGTCTCGTTTCCCATCGGTCAAAAGGGCCATGCTGAATAAAGTGTCAATACCAGAAATGCAGGAGAGGCCATGGAGAAATGGGAGCTTTGCTACGCTGATGGGCGGGATGTAAATTGCCAACAGCCACTCTGGAGAAGTGTACGGTGTGTCCTGAAATATCTAAAAAACTCGGCTTAGAGAGCATAGGGCACTTCCACTCATGGGCGTCTAATTTGGGAAAACTAAAAATCAGCAAGGCACAGGCACTCCAAAGTTTAGGGTTGCTCTGTTGACAAGAACCTCCACTTCATTCCACCTTAAATATCCCAGGAAAGAGAAAAATGGATAAAGAAGTTGTGGTCCTTAGGTACAATGGAATATCACTCAGCCATGAAATCAACGTCATAAGGCTAGTAGCAGCATGATGAGTGGATTCAGGTACGACGGTTCTAAGTGAAATAAGTCACACAGAAAAAGACACTAATCAGAAGATATCACTTATAGAGGGAATGTAAAAACCGCTACACTTGAACTGAATTACAAAACAGAACAGAGTCACACATTTAGAAAACACACTATGGCTGCCTAACGGGAAAGGTGAGGTGGGGTGATGCCTAAAACAAGGGTTTCAAATTAGCTCAGATACCGTTCCATAAACCCAATATGTAATAGACAAGACCTACTCCTTGCTCAGTGAACTGGACTCAATACCCCCTATTCACCGCCCAAGAATAGATCTGACTAGTAAGAATCTTCAAACCTATGTATTGATATCTCTCTGTAAGTGAGTCAAGTGGGTGTAAAGCGGCATAAACACAGCAGTGAAAAGCAGCTAAACCCCATTAGGAAAATCAATTACTTTTAAAAACCCGTGAAACAAAGACAGTGAAAGAGAGAGAAATTCTTACAAAATTCGTTCAGGGGCTGTGATGCCACCTGGATTGACCATATCTAGACCCACAGCTGATTGAGACATAAGGGTGGACACTCTTGGGGCTGAGAGGTTTGGTGAGGTTGGGTGAGCAAACGCAGACCCTTTAAAGTAATACTGTGTGGTACCCATCCCATGGGTCCCAAATCTCCAGGTTCAAGGGCATCTTCCTACATCGAAAACATGCATGAGAAACCCAGAAGATGGTACACCGTGTGATCGGGAAAGGTTTCTAAAACGCACCTCATTTCTCATCTCCTTGTGCTCGGGTTCGCCATTCCAGCCACTTTAATAGCAATCTCCCTCCTTGGAGAAACAGCACTTTAACCTCCTGTTCCGTACAGGTTTCAATTTGTCCTGAGGATGAACGGGAAGAGGGGGAACCAATGAGCGACTAGCTCTAGGTGGTGGGACAGGCACAGGTCACTCTATTTTCCCATCAGGAAGAAGAATTAACCACCGGCTCAGCCTGCCGCCCGGAACCAGAATAGGTCCTGAAGCAATCCTACGCTTTTGCGGCCAGCTCCCAAAAAAGCGATTTGAAAAATGGAGCTCAGGGGCACTGCAAATCACAAACCTGCAGAGTTATAAATGATAACTCTCGCCCACAAAAATATTGAGGGAAGGCAACGAAGAGGATTTGAAAGCAAGGCAGAATTGCAGGAAACAGATTTCAGGAGGTAGATTCGAATCGCCTTTAAAGCACAGGAAAAGCGGCAAAACCTCGACAATGATGCCCTTGGCCAAAAAGGGCGTATGCGTTTTTTCCTGAATATATTCAGGAAAAAACGCATACGCCCTTTTTGGCCAACCAAGCAACCTGGAAAGGCAAATCAGCGCTACAAAGAAGTCTCGCTTCCCATCGGTCAAAAGGGCCATGCTGAATAAAGTGTCAATACCAGAAATGCAAGAGAGGCCATGGAGAAATGGGAGCCTTGCTACGCTGATGGGCGGGATGTAAATTGCCAACAGCCACTCTGGAGAAGTGTACGGTGTGTCCTGAAACATCTAAAAAACTCGGCTTAGAGAGCATAGGGCACTTCCACTCATGGGCGTCTAATTTGGGAAAACTAAAAATCAGCAAGGCACAGGCATTCCAAAGTTTAGGGTTGCTCTGTTGACAAGAACCTCCACTTCATTCCACCTTAAATATCCCAGGGAAGAGAAAAATGGATAAAGAAGTTGTGGTCCTTAGGTACAATGGAATATCACTCAGCCATGAAATCAACGTCATAAGGCTAGTAGCAGCATGATGAGTGGATTCAGGTACGACGGTTCTAAGTGAAATAAGTCACACAGAAAAAGACACTAATCAGAAGATATCACTTATAGAGGGAATGTAAAATCCGCCACACTTGAACTGAATTACAAAACAGAACAGAGTCACACATTTAGAAAACACACTATGGCTGCCTAACGGGAAAGGTGAGGTGGGGTGATGCCTAAAACAAGGGTTTCAAATTAGCTCAGATACCGTTCCATAAACCCAATATGTAATAGACAAGACCTACTCCTTGCTCAGTGAACTGGACTCAACACCCCCTATTCACCGCCCAAGAATAGATCTGACTAGTAAGAATCTTCAAACCTATGTATTGATATCTCTCCGTAAGTGAGTCAAGTGGGAGTAAAGCGGCATAAACACAGCAGTGAAAAGGAGCTAAACCCCATTAGGAAAATCAATTACTTTTAAAAACCCGTGAAACAAAGACAGTGAAAGAGAGAGAAATTCTTACAAAATTCGTTCAGGGGCTGTGATGCCACCTGGATTGACCATATCTAGACCCACAGCTGATTGAGACATAAGGGTGGACACTCTTGGGGCTGAGAGGTTTGGTGAGGTTGGGTGAGCAAACGCAGACCCTTTAAAGTAATACTGCGTGGTAACCGTCTGATGGGTCCCAAATCTCCAGGTTCAAGGGCATCTTCCTACATCGAAAACATGCATGAGAAACCCAGAAGATGGTACACCGTGTGATCGGGAAAGGTTTCTAAAACGCACCTCATTTCTCATCTCCTTGTGCTCGGGTTCGCCATTCCATCCGCTTTACTAGCAATCTCCCTCCTTGGAGAATCAACACGTTTAACCTCCTGTTCCGTACAGGTTTCAATTTGTCCTGAGGATGAACGGGAAGAGGGGGAACCAATGAGCGACTAGCTCTAGGTGTTGGGAAAGGCACAGGTCACTCTATTTTCCCATCAGGAAGAAGAATTAACCACAGGCTCAGCCTGCTGCCCGGAACCAGAATAGGTCCTGAAGCAATCCTACGCTTTTGCGGCCAGCTCCCAAAAAAGCGAGTTGAAAAATGGAGCTCAGGGGCACTGCAAATCACAAACCTGCAGAGTTATAAATGATAACTCTCGCCCACAAAAATATTGAGGGAAGGCAACGAAGAGGATTTGAAAGCAAGGCAGAATTGCAGGAAACAGATTTCAGGAGGTAGATTCGAATCGCCTTTAAAGCACAGGAAAAGCGGCAAAACCTCGACAATGATGCCCTTGGCCAAAAAGGGCGTATGCGTTTTTTCCTGAATATATTCAGGAAAAAACGCATACGCCCTTTTTGGCCAACCAAGCAACCTGGAAAGGCAAATCAGCGCTACAAAGAAGTCTCGCTTCCCATCGGTCAAAAGGGCCATGCTGAATAAAGTGTCAATACCAGAAATGCAGGAGAGGCCATGGAGAAATGGGAGCCTTGCTACGCTGATGGGCGAGATGTAAATTGCCAACAGCCACTCTGGAGAAGTGTACGGTGTGTCCTGAAACATCTAAAAAACTCGGCTTAGAGAGCATAGGGCACTTCCACTCATGGGCGTCTAATTTGGGAAAACTAAAAATCAGCAAGGCACAGGCACTCCAAAGTTTAGGGTTGCTCTGTTGACAAGAACCTCCACTTCATTCCACCTTAAATATCCCAGGAAAGAGAAAAATGGATAAAGAAGTTGTGGTCCTTAGGTACAATGGAATATCACTCAGCCATGAAATCAACGTCATAAGGCTAGTAGCAGCATGATGAGTGGATTCAGGTACGACGGTTCTAAGTGAAATAAGTCACACAGAAAAAGACACTAATCAGAAGATATCACTTATAGAGGGAATGTAAAAACCGCTACACTTGAACTGAATTACAAAACAGAACAGAGTCACACATTTAGAAAACACACTATGGCTGCCTAACGGGAAAGGCGAGGTGGGGTGATGCATAAAACAAGGGTTTCAAATTAGCTCAGATACCGTTCCATAAACCCAATATGTAATAGACAAGACCTACTCCTTGCTCAGTGAACTGGACTCAACACCCCCTATTCACCGCCCAAGAATAGATCTGACTAGTAAGAATCTTCAAACCTATGTATTGATATCTCTCCGTAAGTGAGTCAAGTGGGAGTAAAGCGGCATAAACACAGCAGTGAAAAGCAGCTAAACCCCATTAGGAAAATCAATTACTTTTAAAACCCCGTGAAACAAAGACAGTGAAAGAGAGAGAAATTCTTACAAAATTCGTTCAGGGGCTGTGATGCCACCTGGATTGACCATATCTAGACCCACAGCTGATTGAGACATAAGGGTGGACACTCTTGGGGCTGAGAGGTTTGGTGAGGTTGGGTGAGCAAACGCAAACCCTTTAAAGTAATACTGCGTGGTACCCGTCTGATGGGTCCCAAATCTCCAGGTTCAAGGGCATCTTCCTACATCGAAAACATGCATGAGAAACCCAGAAGATGGTACACCGTGTGATCGGGAAAGGTTTCTAAAACGCACCTCATTTCTCATCTCCTTGTGCTCGGGTTCGCCATTCCATCCGCTTTACTAGCAATCTCCCTCCTTGGAGAATCAACACGTTTAACCTCCTGTTCCGTACAGGGTGCAATTTGTCCTGAGGATGAACGGGTAGAGGGGGAACCAATGAGCGACTAGCTCTAGGTGTTGGGAAAGGCACAGGTCACTCTATTTTCCCATCAGGAAGAAGAATTAACCACAGGCTCAGCCTGCCGCCCGGAACCAGAATAGGGCCTGAAGCAATCCTACGCTTTTGCGGCCAGCTCCCAAAAAAGCGAGTTGAAAAATGGAGCTCAGGGGCACTGCAAATCACAAACCTGCAGAGTTAGAAATGATAACTCTCGCCCACAAAAATATTGAGGGAAGGCAACGAAGAGGATTTGAAAGCAAGGCAGAATTGCAGGAAACAGATTTCAGGAGGTAGATTCGAATCGCCTTTAAAGCACAGGAAAAGCGGCAAAACCTCGACAATGATGCCCTTGGCCAAAAAGGGCGTATGCGTTTTTTCCTGAATATATTCAGGAAAAAACGCATACGCCCTTTTTGGCCAACCAAGCAACCTGGAAAGGCAAATCAGCGCTACAAAGAAGTCTCGCTTCCCATCGGTCAAAAGGGCCATGCTGAATAAAGTGTCAATACCAGAAATGCAGGAGAGGCCATGGAGAAATGGGAGCCTTGCTACGCTGATGGGCGGGATGTAAATTGCCAACAGCCACTCTGGAGAAGTGTACGGTGTGTCCTGAAACATCTAAAAAACTCGGCTTAGAGAGCATAGGGCACTTCCACTCATGGGCGTCTAATTTGGGAAAACTAAAAATCAGCAAGGCACAGGCACTCCAAAGTTTAGGGTTGCTCTGTTGACAAGAACCTCCACTTCATTCCACCTTAAATATCCCAGGAAAGAGAAAAATGGATAAAGAAGTTGTGGTCCTTAGGTACAATGGAATATCACTCAGCCATGAAATCAACGTCATAAGGCTAGTAGCAGCATGATGAGTGGATTCAGGTAAGACGTTTCTAAGTGAAATAAGTCACACAGAAAAAGACACTAATCAGAAGATATCACTTATAGAGGGAATGTAAAAACCGCTACACTTGAACTGAATTACAAAACAGAACAGAGTCACTCATTTAGAAAACACACTATGGCTGCCTAACGGGAAAGGTGAGGTGGGGTGATGCCTAAAACAAGGGTTTCAAATTAGCTCAGATACCGTTCCATAAACCCAATATGTAATAGACAAGACCTACTCCTTGCTCAGTGAACTGGACTCAACACCCCCTATTCACCGCCCAAGAATAGATCTGACTAGTAAGAATCTTCAAACCTATGTATTGATATCTCTCCGTAAGTGAGTCAAGTGGGAGTAAAGCGGCATAAACACAGCAGTGAAAAGCAGCTAAACCCCATTAGGAAAATCAATTACTTTTAAAAACCCGCGAAACAAAGACAGTGAAAGAGAGAGAAATTCTTACAAAATTCGTTCAGGGGCTGTGATGCCACCTGGATTGACCATATCTAGACCCACAGCTGATTGAGACATAAGGGTGGACACTCTTGGGGCTGAGAGGTTTGGTGAGGTTGGGTGAGCAAACGCAGACCCTTTAAAGTAATACTGTGTGGTACCCATCCCATGGGTCCCAAATCTCCAGGTTCAAGGGCATCTTCCTACATCGAAAACATGCATGAGAAACCCAGAAGATGGTACACCGTGTGATCGGGAAAGGTTTCTAAAACGCACCTCATTTCTCATCTCCTTGTGCTCGGGTTCGCCATTCCAGCCACTTTAATAGCAATCTCCCTCCTTGGAGAAACAGCACTTTAACCTCCTGTTCCGTACAGGTTTCAATTTGTCCTGAGGATGAACGGGAATAGGGGGAACCAATGAGCGACTAGCTCTAGGTGGTGGGACAGGCACAGGTCACTCTATTTTCCCATCAGGAAGAAGAATTAACCACCGGCTCAGCCTGCCACCCGGAACCAGAATAGGTCCTGAAGCAATCCTACGCTTTTGCGGCCAGCTCCCAAAAAAGCGATTTGAAAAATGGAGCTCAGGGGCACTGCAAATCACAAACCTGCAGAGTTATAAATGATAACTCTCGCCCACAAAAATATTGAGGGAAGGCAACGAAGAGGATTTGAAAGCAAGGCAGAATTGCAGGAAACAGATTTCAGGAGGTAGATTCGAATCGCCTTTAAAGCACAGGAAAAGCGGCAAAACCTCGACAATGATGCCCTTGGCCAAAAAGGGCGTATGCGTTTTTTCCTGAATATATTCAGGAAAAAACGCATACGCCCTTTTTGGCCAACCAAGCAACCTGGAAAGGCAAATCAGCGCTACAAAGAAGTCTCGCTTCCCATCGGTCAAAAGGGCCATGCTGAATAAAGTGTCAATACCAGAAATGCAAGAGAGGCCATGGAGAAATGGGAGCCTTGCTACGCTGATGGGCGGGATGTAAATTGCCAACAGCCACTCTGGAGAAGTGTACGGTGTGTCCTGAAACATCTAAAAAACTCGGCTTAGAGAGCATAGGGCACTTCCACTCATGGGCGTCTAATTTGGGAAAACTAAAAATCAGCAAGGCACAGGCATTCCAAAGTTTAGGGTTGCTCTGTTGACAAGAACCTCCACTTCATTCCACCTTAAATATCCCAGGGAAGAGAAAAATGGATAAAGAAGTTGTGGTCCTTAGGTACAATGGAATATCACTCAGCCATGAAATCAACGTCATAAGGCTAGTAGCAGCATGATGAGTGGATTCAGGTACGACGGTTCTAAGTGAAATAAGTCACACAGAAAAAGACACTAATCAGAAGATATCACTTATAGAGGGAATGTAAAATCCGCCACACTTGAACTGAATTACAAAACAGAACAGAGTCACACATTTAGAAAACACACTATGGCTGCCTAACGGGAAAGGTGAGGTGGGGTGATGCCTAAAACAAGGGTTTCAAATTAGCTCAGATACCGTTCCATAAACCCAATATGTAATAGACAAGACCTACTCCTTGCTCAGTGAACTGGACTCAACACCCCCTATTCACCGCCCAAGAATAGATCTGACTAGTAAGAATCTTCAAACCTATGTATTGATATCTCTCCGTAAGTGAGTCAAGTGGGAGTAAAGCGGCATAAACACAGCAGTGAAAAGGAGCTAAACCCCATTAGGAAAATCAATTACTTTTAAAAACCCGTGAAACAAAGACAGTGAAAGAGAGAGAAATTCTTACAAAATTCGTTCAGGGGCTGTGATGCCACCTGGATTGACCATATCTAGACCCACAGCTGATTGAGACATAAGGGTGGACACTCTTGGGGCTGAGAGGTTTGGTGAGGTTGGGTGAGCAAACGCAGACCCTTTAAAGTAATACTGCGTGGTACCCGTCTGATGGGTCCCAAATCTCCAGGTTCAAGGGCATCTTCCTACATCGAAAACATGCATGAGAAACCCAGAAGATGGTACACCGTGTGATCGGGAAAGGTTTCTAAAACGCACCTCATTTCTCATCTCCTTGTGCTCGGGTTCGCCATTCCATCCGCTTTACTAGCAATCTCCCTCCTTGGAGAATCAACACGTTTAACCTCCTGTTCCGTACAGGGTGCAATTTGTCCTGAGGATGAACGGGAAGAGGGGGAACCAATGAGCGACTAGCTCTAGGTGTTGGGAAAGGCACAGGTCACTCTATTTTCCCATCAGGAAGAAGAATTAACCACAGGCTCAGCCTGCCGCCCGGAACCAGAATAGGTCCTGAAGCAATCCTACGCTTTTGCGGCCAGCTCCCAAAAAAGCGAGTTGAAAAATGGAGCTCAGGGGCCCTGCAAATCACAAACCTGCAGAGTTATAAATGATAACTCTCGCCCACAAAAATATTGAGGGAAGGCAACGAAGAGGATTTGAAAGCAAGGCAGAATTGCAGGAAACAGATTTCAGGAGGTAGATTCGAATCGCCTTTAAAGCACAGGAAAAGCGGCAAAACCTCGACAATGATGCCCTTGGCCAAAAAGGGCGTATGCGTTTTTTCCTGAATATATTCAGGAAAAAACGCATACGCCCTTTTTGGCCAACCAAGCAACCTGGAAAGGCAAATCAGCGCTACAAAGAAGTCTCGCTTCCCATCGGTCAAAAGGGCCATGCTGAATAAAGTGTCAATACCAGAAATGCAGGAGAGGCCATGGAGAAATGGGAGCCTTGCTACGCTGATGGGCGAGATGTAAATTGCCAACAGCCACTCTGGAGAAGTGTACGGTGTGTCCTGAAACATCTAAAAAACTCGGCTTAGAGAGCATAGGGCACTTCCACTCATGGGCGTCTAATTTGGGAAAACTAAAAATCAGCAAGGCACAGGCACTCCAAAGTTTAGGGTTGCTCTGTTGACAAGAACCTCCACTTCATTCCACCTTAAATATCCCAGGAAAGAGAAAAATGGATAAAGAAGTTGTGGTCCTTAGGTACAATGGAATATCACTCAGCCATGAAATCAACGTCATAAGGCTAGTAGCAGCATGATGAGTGGATTCAGGTACGACGGTTCTAAGTGAAATAAGTCACACAGAAAAAGACACTAATCAGAAGATATCACTTATAGAGGGAATGTAAAAACCGCTACACTTGAACTGAATTACAAAACAGAACAGAGTCACACATTTAGAAAACACACTATGGCTGCCTAACGGGAAAGGTGAGGTGGGGTGATGCCTAAAACAAGGGTTTCAAATTAGCTCAGATACCGTTCCATAAACCCAATATGTAATAGACAAGACCTACTCCTTGCTCAGTGAACTGGACTCAACACCCCCTATTCACCGCCCAAGAATAGATCTGACTAGTAAGAATCTTCAAACCTATGTATTGATATCTCTCCGTAAGTGAGTCAAGTGGGAGTAAAGCGGCATAAACACAGCAGTGAAAAGCAGCTAAACCCCATTAGGAAAATCAATTACTTTTAAAAACCCGTGAAACAAAGACAGTGAAAGAGAGAGAAATTCTTACAAAATTCGTTCAGGGGCTGTGATGCCACCTGGATTGACCATATCTAGACCCACAGCTGATTGAGACATAAGGGTGGACACTCTTGGGGCTGAGAGGTTTGGTGAGGTTGGGTGAGCAAACGCAGACCCTTTAAAGTAATACTGTGTGGTACCCATCCCATGGGTCCCAAATCTCCAGGTTCAAGGGCATCTTCCTACATCGAAAACATGCATGAGAACCCCAGAAGATGGTACACCGTGTGATCGGGAAAGGTTTCTAAAACGCACCTCATTTCTCATCTCCTTGTGCTCGGGTTCGCCATTCCAGCCACTTTAATAGCAATCTCCCTCCTTGGAGAAACAGCACTTTAACCTCCTGTTCCGTACAGGTTTCAATTTGTCCTGAGGATGAACGGGAAGAGGGGGAACCAATGAGCGACTAGCTCTAGGTGGTGGGACAGGCACAGGTCACTCTATTTTCCCATCAGGAAGAAGAATTAACCACCGGCTCAGCCTGCCGCCCGGAACCAGAATAGGTCCTGAAGCAATCCTACGCTTTTGCGGCCAGCTCCCAAAAAAGCGAGTTGAAAAATGGAGCTCAGGGGCCCTGCAAATCACAAACCTGCAGAGTTATAAATGATAACTCTCGCCCACAAAAATATTGAGGGAAGGCAACGAAGAGGATTTGAAAGCAAGGCAGAATTGCAGGAAACAGATTTCAGGAGGTAGATTCGAATCGCCTTTAAAGCACAGGAAAAGCGGCAAAACCTCGACAATGATGCCCTTGGCCAAAAAGGGCGTATGCGTTTTTTCCTGAATATATTCAGGAAAAAACGCATACGCCCTTTTTGGCCAACCAAGCAACCTGGAAAGGCAAATCAGCGCTACAAAGAAGTCTCGCTTCCCATCGGTCAAAAGGGCCATGCTGAATAAAGTGTCAATACCAGAAATGCAAGAGAGGCCATGGAGAAATGGGAGCCTTGCTACGCTGATGGGCGGGATGTAAATTGCCAACAGCCACTCTGGAGACGTGTACGGTGTGTCCTGAAACATCTAAAAAACTCGGCTTAGAGAGCATAGGGCACTTCCACTCATGGGCGTCTAATTTGGGAAAACTAAAAATCAGCAAGGCACAGGCACTCCAAAGTTTAGGGTTGCTCTGTTGACAAGAACCTCCACTTCATTCCACCTTAAATATCCCAGGAAAGAGAAAAATGGATAAAGAAGTTGTGGTCCTTAGGTACAATGGAATATCACTCAGCCATGAAATCAACGTCATAAGGCTAGTAGCAGCATGATGAGTGGATTCAGGTACGACGGTTCTAAGTGAAATAAGTCACACAGAAAAAGACACTAATCAGAAGATATCACTTATAGAGGGAATGTAAAAACCGCTACACTTGAACTGAATTACAAAACAGAACAGAGTCACACATTTAGAAAACACACTATGGCTGCCTAACGGGAAAGGCGAGGTGGGGTGATGCATAAAACAAGGGTTTCAAATTAGCTCAGATACCGTTCCATAAACCCAATATGTAATAGACAAGACCTACTGCTTGCTCAGTGAACTGGACTCAACACCCCCTATTCACCGCCCAAGAATAGATCTGACTAGTAAGAATCTTCAAACCTATGTATTGATATCTCTCCGTAAGTGAGTCAAGTGGGAGTAAAGCGGCATAAACACAGCAGTGAAAAGCAGCTAAACCCCATTAGGAAAATCAATTACTTTTAAAAACCCGTGAAACAAAGACAGTGAAAGAGAGAGAAATTCTTACAAAATTCGTTCAGGGGCTGTGATGCCACCTGGATTGACCATATCTAGACCCACAGCTGATTGAGACATAAGGGTGGACACTCTTGGGGCTGAGAGGTTTGGTGAGGTTGGGTGAGCAAACGCAGACCCTTTAAAGTAATACTGCGTGGTACCCATCCCATGGGTCCCAAATCTCCAGGTTCAAGGGCATCTTCCTACATCGAAAACATGCATGAGAACCCCAGAAGATGGTACACCGTGTGATCGGGAAAGGTTTCTAAAACGCACCTCATTTCTCATCTCCTTGTGCTCGGGTTCGCCATTCCAGCCGCTTTACTAGCAATCTCCCTCCTTGGAGAATCAGCACCTTTAACCTCCTGTTCCGTACAGGTTGCAATTTGTCCTGAGGATGAACGGGAAGAGGGGGAACCAATGAGCGACTAGCTCTAGGTGTTGGGAAAGGCACAGGTCACTCTATTTTCCCATCAGGAAGAAGAATTAACCACAGGCTCAGCCTGCCGCCCGGAACCAGAATAGGGCCTGAAGCAATCCTACGCTTTTGCGGCCAGCTCCCAAAAAAGCGAGTTGAAAAATGGAGCTCAGGGGCACTGCAAATCACAAACCTGCAGAGTTAGAAATGATAACTCTCGCCCACAAAAATATTGAGGGAAGGCAACGAAGAGGATTTGAAAGCAAGGCAGAATTGCAGGAAACAGATTTCAGGAGGTAGATTCGAATCGCCCTTAAAGCACAGGAAAAGCGGCAAAACCTCGACAATGATGCCCTTGGCCAAAAAGGGCGTATGCGTTTTTTCCTGAATATATTCAGGAAAAAACGCATACGCCCTTTTTGGCCAACCAAGCAACCTGGAAAGGCAAATCAGCGCTACAAAGAAGTCTCGCTTCCCATCGGTCAAAAGGGCCATGCTGAATAAAGTGTCAATACCAGAAATGCAGGAGAGGCCATGGAGAAATGGGAGCCTTGCTACGCTGATGGGTGGGATGTAAATTGCCAACAGCCACTCTGGAGAAGTGTATGGTGTGTCCTGAAACATCTAAAAAACTCTGCTTAGAGAGCATAGGGCACTTCCACTCATGGGCGTCTAATTTGGGAAAACTAAAAATCAGCAAGGCACAGGCACTCCAAAGTTTAGGGTTGCTCTGTTGACAAGAACCTCCACTTCATTCCACCTTAAATATCCCAGGAAAGAGAAAAATGGATAAAGAAGTTGTGGTCCTTAGGTAAAATGGAATATCACTCAGCCATGAAATCAACGTCATAAGGCTAGTAGCAGCATGATGAGTGGATTCAGGTACGACGGTTCTAAGTGAAATAAGTCACACAGAAAAAGACACTAATCAGAAGATATCACTTATAGAGGGAATGTAAAAACCGCTACACTTGAACTGAATTACAAAACAGAACAGAGTCACACATTTAGAAAACACACTATGGCTGCCTAACGGGAAAGGCGAGGTGGGGTGATGCATAAAACAAGGGTTTCAAATTAGCTCAGATACCGTTCCATAAACCCAATATGTAATAGACAAGACCTACTCCTTGCTCAGTGAACTGGACTCAACACCCCCTATTCACCGCCCAAGAATAGATCTGACTAGTAAGAATCTTCAAACCTATGTATTGATATCTCTCCGTAAGTGAGTCAAGTGGGAGTAAAGCGGCATAAACACAGCAGTGAAAAGCAGCTAAACCCCATTAGGAAAATCAATTACTTTTAAAAACCCGTGAAACAAAGACAGTGAAAGAGAGAGAAATTCTTACAAAATTCGTTCAGGGGCTGTGATGCCACCTGGATTGACCATATCTAGACCCACAGCTGATTGAGACATAAGGGTGGACACTCTTGGGGCTGAGAGGTTTGGTGAGGTTGGGTGAGCAAACGCAGACCCTTTAAAGTAATACTGCGTGGTACCCGTCTGATGGGTCCCAAATCTCCAGGTTCAAGGGCATCTTCCTACATCGAAAACATGCATGAGAAACCCAGAAGATGGTACACAGTGTGATCGGGAAAGGTTTCTAAAACGCACCTCATTTCTCATCTCCTTGTGCTCGGGTTCGCCATTCCATCCGCTTTACTAGCAATCTCCCTCCTTGGAGAATCAACACGTTTAACCTCCTGTTCCGTACAGGTTTCAATTTGTCCTGAGGATGAACGGGAAGAGGGGGAACCAATGAGCGACTAGCTCTAGGTGTTGGGAAAGGCACAGGTCACTCTATTTTCCCATCAGGAAGAAGAATTAACCACAGGCTCAGCCTGCCGCCCGGAACCAGAATAGGTCCTGAAACAATCCTACGCTTTTGCGGCCAGCTCCCAAAAAAGCGAGTTGAAAAATGGAGCTCAGGGGCACTGCAAATCACAAACCTGCAGAGTTATAAATGATAACTCTCGCCCACAAAAATATTGAGGGAAGGCAACGAAGAGGATTTGAAAGCAAGGCAGAATTGCAGGAAACAGATTTCAGGAGGTAGATTCGAATCGCCTTTAAAGCACAGGAAAAGCGGCAAAACCTCGACAATGATGCCCTTGGCCAAAAAGGGCGTATGCGTTTTTTCCTGAATATATTCAGGAAAAAACGCATACGCCCTTTTTGGCCAACCAAGCAACCTGGAAAGGCAAATCAGCGCTACAAAGAAGTCTCGCTTCCCATCGGTCAAAAGGGCCATGCTGAATAAAGTGTCAATACCAGAAATGCAGGAGAGGCCATGGAGAAATGGGAGCCTTGCTACGCTGATGGGCGAGATGTAAATTGCCAACAGCCACTCTGGAGAAGTGTACGGTGTGTCCTGAAACATCTAAAAAACTCGGCTTAGAGAGCATAGGGCACTTCCACTCATGGGCGTCTAATTTGGGAAAACTAAAAATCAGCAAGGCACAGGCACTCCAAAGTTTAGGGTTGCTCTGTTGACAAGAACCTCCACTTCATTCCACCTTAAATATCCCAGGAAAGAGAAAAATGGATAAAGAAGTTGTGGTCCTTAGGTACAATGGAATATCACTCAGCCATGAAATCAACGTCATAAGGCTAGTAGCAGCATGATGAGTGGATTCAGGTACGACGGTTCTAAGTGAAATAAGTCACACAGAAAAAGACACTAATCAGAAGATATCACTTATAGAGGGAATGTAAAAACCGCTACACTTGAACTGAATTACAAAACAGAACAGAGTCACACATTTAGAAAACACACTATGGCTGCCTAACGGGAAAGGCGAGGTGGGGTGATGCATAAAACAAGGGTTTCAAATTAGCTCAGATACCGTTCCATAAACCCAATATGTAATAGACAAGACCTACTCCTTGCTCAGTGAACTGGACTCAACACCCCCTATTCACCGCCCAAGAATAGATCTGACTAGTAAGAATCTTCAAACCTATGTATTGATATCTCTCCGTAAGTGAGTCAAGTGGGAGTAAAGCGGCATAAACACAGCAGTGAAAAGCAGCTAAACCCCATTAGGAAAATCAATTACTTTTAAAAACCCGTGAAACAAAGACAGTGAAAGAGAGAGAAATTCTTACAAAATTCGTTCAGGGGCTGTGATGCCACCTGGATTGACCATATCTAGACCCACAGCTGATTGAGACATAAGGGTGGACACTCTTGGGGCTGAGAGGTTTGGTGAGGTTGGGTGAGCAAACGCAGACCCTTTAAAGTAATACTGCGTGGTACCCGTCTGATGGGTCCCAAATCTCCAGGTTCAAGGGCATCTTCCTACATCGAAAACATGCATGAGAAACCCAGAAGATGGTACACCGTGTGATCGGGAAAGGTTTCTAAAACGCACCTCATTTCTCATCTCCTTGTGCTCGGGTTCGCCATTCCATCCGCTTTACTAGCAATCTCCCTCCTTGGAGAATCAACACGTTTAACCTCCTGTTCCGTACAGGGTGCAATTTGTCCTGAGGATGAACGGGAAGAGGGGGAACCAATGAGCGACTAGCTCTAGGTGTTGGGAAAGGCACAGGTCACTCTATTTTCCCATCAGGAAGAAGAATTAACCACAGGCTCAGCCTGCCGCCCGGAACCAGAATAGGGCCTGAAGCAATCCTACGCTTTTGCGGCCAGCTCCCAAAAAAGCGAGTTGAAAAATGGAGCTCAGGGGCACTGCAAATCACAAACCTGCAGAGTTAGAAATGATAACTCTCGCCCACAAAAATATTGAGGGAAGGCAACGAAGAGGATTTGAAAGCAAGGCAGAATTGCAGGAAACAGATTTCAGGAGGTAGATTCGAATCGCCTTTAAAGCACAGGAAAAGCGGCAAAACCTCGACAATGATGCCCTTGGCCAAAAAGGGCGTATGCGTTTTTTCCTGAATATATTCAGGAAAAAACGCATACGCCCTTTTTGGCCAACCAAGCAACCTGGAAAGGCAAATCAGCGCTACAAAGAAGTCTCGCTTCCCATCGGTCAAAAGGGCCATGCTGAATAAAGTGTCAATACCAGAAATGCAGGAGAGGCCATGGAGAAATGGGAGCCTTGCTACGCTGATGGGCGGGATGTAAATTGCCAACAGCCACTCTGGAGAAGTGTACGGTGTGTCCTGAAACATCTAAAAAACTCGGCTTAGAGAGCATAGGGCACTTCCACTCATGGGCGTCTAATTTGGGAAAACTAAAAATCAGCAAGGCACAGGCACTCCAAAGTTTAGGGTTGCTCTGTTGACAAGAACCTCCACTTCATTCCACCTTAAATATCCCAGGAAAGAGAAAAATGGATAAAGAAGTTGTGGTCCTTAGGTAAAATGGAATATCACTCAGCCATGAAATCAACGTCATAAGGCTAGTAGCAGCATGATGAGTGGATTCAGGTACGACGGTTCTAAGTGAAATAAGTCACACAGAAAAAGACACTAATCAGAAGATATCACTTATAGAGGGAATGTAAAAACCGCTACACTTGAACTGAATTACAAAACAGAACAGAGTCACACATTTAGAAAACACACTATGGCTGCCTAACGGGAAAGGTGAGGTGGGGTGATGCATAAAACAAGGGTTTCAAATTAGCTCAGATACCGTTCCATAAACCCAATATGTAATAGACAAGACCTACTCCTTGCTCAGTGAACTGGACTCAACACCCCCTATTCACCGCCCAAGAATAGATCTGACTAGTAAGAATCTTCAAACCTATGTATTGATATCTCTCCGTAAGTGAGTCAAGTGGGAGTAAAGCGGCATAAACACAGCAGTGAAAAGCAGCTAAACCCCATTAGGAAAATCAATTACTTTTAAAAACCCGTGAAACAAAGACAGTGAAAGAGAGAGAAATTCTTACAAAATTCGTTCAGGGGCTGTGATGCCACCTGGATTGACCATATCTAGACCCACAGCTGATTGAGACATAAGGGTGGACACTCTTGGGGCTGAGAGGTTTGGTGAGGTTGGGTGAGCAAACGCAGACCCTTTAAAGTAATACTGCGTGGTACCCGTCTGATGGGTCCCAAATCTCCAGGTTCAAGGGCATCTTCCTACATCGAAAACATGCATGAGAAACCCAGAAGATGGTACACAGTGTGATCGGGAAAGGTTTCTAAAACGCACCTCATTTCTCATCTCCTTGTGCTCGGGTTCGCCATTCCATCCGCTTTACTAGCAATCTCCCTCCTTGGAGAATCAACACGTTTAACCTCCTGTTCCGTACAGGTTTCAATTTGTCCTGAGGATGAACGGGAAGAGGGGGAACCAATGAGCGACTAGCTCTAGGTGTTGGGAAAGGCACAGGTCACTCTATTTTCCCATCAGGAAGAAGAATTAACCACAGGCTCAGCCTGCCGCCCGGAACCAGAATAGGTCCTGAAACAATCCTACGCTTTTGCGGCCAGCTCCCAAAAAAGCGAGTTGAAAAATGGAGCTCAGGGGCACTGCAAATCACAAACCTGCAGAGTTATAAATGATAACTCTCGCCCACAAAAATATTGAGGGAAGGCAACGAAGAGGATTTGAAAGCAAGGCAGAATTGCAGGAAACAGATTTCAGGAGGTAGATTCGAATCGCCTTTAAAGCACAGGAAAAGCGGCAAAACCTCGACAATGATGCCCTTGGCCAAAAAGGGCGTATGCGTTTTTTCCTGAATATATTCAGGAAAAAACGCATACGCCCTTTTTGGCCAACCAAGCAACCTGGAAAGGCAAATCAGCGCTACAAAGAAGTCTCGCTTCCCATCGGTCAAAAGGGCCATGCTGAATAAAGTGTCAATACCAGAAATGCAGGAGAGGCCATGGAGAAATGGGAGCCTTGCTACGCTGATGGGCGAGATGTAAATTGCCAACAGCCACTCTGGAGAAGTGTACGGTGTGTCCTGAAACATCTAAAAAACTCGGCTTAGAGAGCATAGGGCACTTCCACTCATGGGCGTCTAATTTGGGAAAACTAAAAATCAGCAAGGCACAGGCACTCCAAAGTTTAGGGTTGCTCTGTTGACAAGAACCTCCACTTCATTCCACCTTAAATATCCCAGGAAAGAGAAAAATGGATAAAGAAGTTGTGGTCCTTAGGTACAATGGAATATCACTCAGCCATGAAATCAACGTCATAAGGCTAGTAGCAGCATGATGAGTGGATTCAGGTACGAAGGTTCTAAGTGAAATAAGTCACACAGAAAAAGACACTAATCAGAAGATATCACTTATAGAGGGAATGTAAAAACCGCTACACTTGAACTGAATTACAAAACAGAACAGAGTCACACATTTAGAAAACACACTATGGCTGCCTAACGGGAAAGGCGAGGTGGGGTGATGCATAAAACAAGGGTTTCAAATTAGCTCAGATACCGTTCCATAAACCCAATATGTAATAGACAAGACCTACTCCTTGCTCAGTGAACTGGACTCAACACCCCCTATTCACCGCCCAAGAATAGATCTGACTAGTAAGAATCTTCAAACCTATGTATTGATATCTCTCCGTAAGTGAGTCAAGTGGGAGTAAAGCGGCATAAACACAGCAGTGAAAAGCAGCTAAACCCCATTAGGAAAATCAATTACTTTTAAAAACCCGTGAAACAAAGACAGTGAAAGAGAGAGAAATTCTTACAAAATTCGTTCAGGGGCTGTGATGCCACCTGGATTGACCATATCTAGACCCACAGCTGATTGAGACATAAGGGTGGACACTCTTGGGGCTGAGAGGTTTGGTGAGGTTGGGTGAGCAAACGCAGACCCTTTAAAGTAATACTGCGTGGTACCCGTCTGATGGGTCCCAAATCTCCAGGTTCAAGGGCATCTTCCTACATCGAAAACATGCATGAGAAACCCAGAAGATGGTACACCGTGTGATCGGGAAAGGTTTCTAAAACGCACCTCATTTCTCATCTCCTTGTGCTCGGGTTCGCCATTCCATCCGCTTTACTAGCAATCTCCCTCCTTGGAGAATCAACACGTTTAACCTCCTGTTCCGTACAGGGTGCAATTTGTCCTGAGGATGAACGGGAAGAGGGGGAACCAATGAGCGACTAGCTCTAGGTGTTGGGAAAGGCACAGGTCACTCTATTTTCCCATCAGGAAGAAGAATTAACCACAGGCTCAGCCTGCCGCCCGGAACCAGAATAGGGCCTGAAGCAATCCTACGCTTTTGCGGCCAGCTCCCAAAAAAGCGAGTTGAAAAATGGAGCTCAGGGGCACTGCAAATCACAAACCTGCAGAGTTAGAAATGATAACTCTCGCCCACAAAAATATTGAGGGAAGGCAACGAAGAGGATTTGAAAGCAAGGCAGAATTGCAGGAAACAGATTTCAGGAGGTAGATTCGAATCGCCTTTAAAGCACAGGAAAAGCGGCAAAACCTCGACAATGATGCCCTTGGCCAAAAAGGGCGTATGCGTTTTTTCCTGAATATATTCAGGAAAAAACGCATACGCCCTTTTTGGCCAACCAAGCAACCTGGAAAGGCAAATCAGCGCTACAAAGAAGTCTCGCTTCCCATCGGTCAAAAGGGCCATGCTGAATAAAGTGTCAATACCAGAAATGCAGGAGAGGCCATGGAGAAATGGGAGCCTTGCTACGCTGATGGGCGGGATGTAAATTGCCAACAGCCACTCTGGAGAAGTGTACGGTGTGTCCTGAAACATCTAAAAAACTCGGCTTAGAGAGCATAGGGCACTTCCACTCATGGGCGTCTAATTTGGGAAAACTAAAAATCAGCAAGGCACAGGCACTCCAAAGTTTAGGGTTGCTCTGTTGACAAGAACCTCCACTTCATTCCACCTTAAATATCCCAGGAAAGAGAAAAATGGATAAAGAAGTTGTGGTCCTTAGGTACAATGGAATATCACTCAGCCATGAAATCAACGTCATAAGGCTAGTAGCAGCATGATGAGTGGATTCAGGTAAGACGTTTCTAAGTGAAATAAGTCACACAGAAAAAGACACTAATCAGAAGATATCACTTATAGAGGGAATGTAAAAACCGCTACACTTGAACTGAATTACAAAACAGAACAGAGTCACTCATTTAGAAAACACACTATGGCTGCCTAACGGGAAAGGTGAGGTGGGGTGATGCCTAAAACAAGGGTTTCAAATTAGCTCAGATACCGTTCCATAAACCCAATATGTAATAGACAAGACCTACTCCTTGCTCAGTGAACTGGACTCAACACCCCCTATTCACCGCCCAAGAATAGATCTGACTAGTAAGAATCTTCAAACCTATGTATTGATATCTCTCCGTAAGTGAGTCAAGTGGGAGTAAAGCGGCATAAACACAGCAGTGAAAAGCAGCTAAACCCCATTAGGAAAATCAATTACTTTTAAAAACCCGCGAAACAAAGACAGTGAAAGAGAGAGAAATTCTTACAAAATTCGTTCAGGGGCTGTGATGCCACCTGGATTGACCATATCTAGACCCACAGCTGATTGAGACATAAGGGTGGACACTCTTGGGGCTGAGAGGTTTGGTGAGGTTGGGTGAGCAAACGCAGACCCTTTAAAGTAATACTGCGTGGTACCCGTCTGATGGGTCCCAAATCTCCAGGTTCAAGGGCATCTTCCTACATCGAAAACATGCATGAGAAACCCAGAAGATGGTACACAGTGTGATCGGGAAAGGTTTCTAAAACGCACCTCATTTCTCATCTCCTTGTGCTCGGGTTCGCCATTCCATCCGCTTTACTAGCAATCTCCCTCCTTGGAGAATCAACACGTTTAACCTCCTGTTCCGTACAGGTTTCAATTTGTCCTGAGGATGAACGGGAAGAGGGGGAACCAATGAGCGACTAGCTCTAGGTGTTGGGAAAGGCACAGGTCACTCTATTTTCCCATCAGGAAGAAGAATTAACCACAGGCTCAGCCTGCCGCCCGGAACCAGAATAGGTCCTGAAACAATCCTACGCTTTTGCGGCCAGCTCCCAAAAAAGCGAGTTGAAAAATGGAGCTCAGGGGCACTGCAAATCACAAACCTGCAGAGTTATAAATGATAACTCTCGCCCACAAAAATATTGAGGGAAGGCAACGAAGAGGATTTGAAAGCAAGGCAGAATTGCAGGAAACAGATTTCAGGAGGTAGATTCGAATCGCCTTTAAAGCACAGGAAAAGCGGCAAAACCTCGACAATGATGCCCTTGGCCAAAAAGGGCGTATGCGTTTTTTCCTGAATATATTCAGGAAAAAACGCATACGCCCTTTTTGGCCAACCAAGCAACCTGGAAAGGCAAATCAGCGCTACAAAGAAGTCTCGCTTCCCATCGGTCAAAAGGGCCATGCTGAATAAAGTGTCAATACCAGAAATGCAGGAGAGGCCATGGAGAAATGGGAGCCTTGCTACGCTGATGGGCGAGATGTAAATTGCCAACAGCCACTCTGGAGAAGTGTACGGTGTGTCCTGAAACATCTAAAAAACTCGGCTTAGAGAGCATAGGGCACTTCCACTCATGGGCGTCTAATTTGGGAAAACTAAAAATCAGCAAGGCACAGGCACTCCAAAGTTTAGGGTTGCTCTGTTGACAAGAACCTCCACTTCATTCCACCTTAAATATCCCAGGAAAGAGAAAAATGGATAAAGAAGTTGTGGTCCTTAGGTACAATGGAATATCACTCAGCCATGAAATCAACGTCATAAGGCTAGTAGCAGCATGATGAGTGGATTCAGGTACGACGGTTCTAAGTGAAATAAGTCACACAGAAAAAGACACTAATCAGAAGATATCACTTATAGAGGGAATGTAAAAACCGCTACACTTGAACTGAATTACAAAACAGAACAGAGTCACACATTTAGAAAACACACTATGGCTGCCTAACGGGAAAGGCGAGGTGGGGTGATGCATAAAACAAGGGTTTCAAATTAGCTCAGATACCGTTCCATAAACCCAATATGTAATAGACAAGACCTACTCCTTGCTCAGTGAACTGGACTCAACACCCCCTATTCACCGCCCAAGAATAGATCTGACTAGTAAGAATCTTCAAACCTATGTATTGATATCTCTCCGTAAGTGAGTCAAGTGGGAGTAAAGCGGCATAAACACAGCAGTGAAAAGCAGCTAAACCCCATTAGGAAAATCAATTACTTTTAAAAACCCGTGAAACAAAGACAGTGAAAGAGAGAGAAATTCTTACAAAATTCGTTCAGGGGCTGTGATGCCACCTGGATTGACCATATCTAGACCCACAGCTGATTGAGACATAAGGGTGGACACTCTTGGGGCTGAGAGGTTTGGTGAGGTTGGGTGAGCAAACGCAGACCCTTTAAAGTAATACTGCGTGGTACCCGTCTGATGGGTCCCAAATCTCCAGGTTCAAGGGCATCTTCCTACATCGAAAACATGCATGAGAAACCCAGAAGATGGTACACCGTGTGATCGGGAAAGGTTTCTAAAACGCACCTCATTTCTCATCTCCTTGTGCTCGGGTTCGCCATTCCATCCGCTTTACTAGCAATCTCCCTCCTTGGAGAATCAACACGTTTAACCTCCTGTTCCGTACAGGGTGCAATTTGTCCTGAGGATGAACGGGAAGAGGGGGAACCAATGAGCGACTAGCTCTAGGTGTTGGGAAAGGCACAGGTCACTCTATTTTCCCATCAGGAAGAAGAATTAACCACAGGCTCAGCCTGCCGCCCGGAACCAGAATAGGGCCTGAAGCAATCCTACGCTTTTGCGGCCAGCTCCCAAAAAAGCGAGTTGAAAAATGGAGCTCAGGGGCACTGCAAATCACAAACCTGCAGAGTTAGAAATGATAACTCTCGCCCACAAAAATATTGAGGGAAGGCAACGAAGAGGATTTGAAAGCAAGGCAGAATTGCAGGAAACAGATTTCAGGAGGTAGATTCGAATCGCCTTTAAAGCACAGGAAAAGCGGCAAAACCTCGACAATGATGCCCTTGGCCAAAAAGGGCGTATGCGTTTTTTCCTGAATATATTCAGGAAAAAACGCATACGCCCTTTTTGGCCAACCAAGCAACCTGGAAAGGCAAATCAGCGCTACAAAGAAGTCTCGCTTCCCATCGGTCAAAAGGGCCATGCTGAATAAAGTGTCAATACCAGAAATGCAGGAGAGGCCATGGAGAAATGGGAGCCTTGCTACGCTGATGGGCGGGATGTAAATTGCCAACAGCCACTCTGGAGAAGTGTACGGTGTGTCCTGAAACATCTAAAAAACTCGGCTTAGAGAGCATAGGGCACTTCCACTCATGGGCGTCTAATTTGGGAAAACTAAAAATCAGCAAGGCACAGGCACTCCAAAGTTTAGGGTTGCTCTGTTGACAAGAACCTCCACTTCATTCCACCTTAAATATCCCAGGAAAGAGAAAAATGGATAAAGAAGTTGTGGTCCTTAGGTACAATGGAATATCACTCAGCCATGAAATCAACGTCATAAGGCTAGTAGCAGCATGATGAGTGGATTCAGGTAAGACGTTTCTAAGTGAAATAAGTCACACAGAAAAAGACACTAATCAGAAGATATCACTTATAGAGGGAATGTAAAAACCGCTACACTTGAACTGAATTACAAAACAGAACAGAGTCACTCATTTAGAAAACACACTATGGCTGCCTAACGGGAAAGGTGAGGTGGGGTGATGCCTAAAACAAGGGTTTCAAATTAGCTCAGATACCGTTCCATAAACCCAATATGTAATAGACAAGACCTACTCCTTGCTCAGTGAACTGGACTCAACACCCCCTATTCACCGCCCAAGAATAGATCTGACTAGTAAGAATCTTCAAACCTATGTATTGATATCTCTCCGTAAGTGAGTCAAGTGGGAGTAAAGCGGCATAAACACAGCAGTGAAAAGCAGCTAAACCCCATTAGGAAAATCAATTACTTTTAAAAACCCGCGAAACAAAGACAGTGAAAGAGAGAGAAATTCTTACAAAATTCGTTCAGGGGCTGTGATGCCACCTGGATTGACCATATCTAGACCCACAGCTGATTGAGACATAAGGGTGAACACTCTTGGGGCTGAGAGGTTTGGTGAGGTTGGGTGAGCAAACGCAGACCCTTTAAAGTAATACTGTGTGGTACCCATCCCATGGGTCCCAAATCTCCAGGTTCAAGGGCATCTTCCTACATCGAAAACATGCATGAGAAACCCAGAAGATGGTACACCGTGTGATCGGGAAAGGTTTCTAAAACGCACCTCATTTCTCATCTCCTTGTGCTCGGGTTCGCCATTCCATCCGCTTTACTAGCAATCTCCCTCCTTGGAGAATCAACACGTTTAACCTCCTGTTCCGTACAGGTTTCAATTTGTCCTGAGGATGAACGGGAAGAGGGGGAACCAATGAGCGACTAGCTCTAGGTGTTGGGAAAGGCACAGGTCACTCTATTTTCCCATCAGGAAGAAGAATTAACCACAGGCTCAGCCTGCCGCCCGGAACCAGAATAGGTCCTGAAGCAATCCTACGCTTTTGCGGCCAGCTCCCAAAAAAGCGAGTTGAAAAATGGAGCTCAGGGGCACTGCAAATCACAAACCTGCAGAGTTATAAATGATAACTCTCGCCCACAAAAATATTGAGGGAAGGCAACGAAGAGGATTTGAAAGCAAGGCAGAATTGCAGGAAACAGATTTCAGGAGGTAGATTCGAATCGCCTTTAAAGCACAGGAAAAGCGGCAAAACCTCGACAATGATGCCCTTGGCCAAAAAGGGCGTACGCGTTTTTTCCTGAATATATTCAGGAAAAAACGCATACGCCCTTTTTGGCCAACCAAGCAACCTGGAAAGGCAAATCAGCGCTACAAAGAAGTCTCGCTTCCCATCGGTGAAAAGGGCCATGCTGAATAAAGTGTCAATACCAGAAATGCAGGAGAGGCCATGGAGAAATGGGAGCCTTGCTACGCTGATGGGCGGGATGTAAATTGCCAACAGCCACTCTGGAGAAGTGTACGGTGTGTCCTGAAACATCTAAAAAACTCGGCTTAGAGAGCATAGGGCACTTCCACTCATGGGCGTCTAATTTGGGAAAACTAAAAATCAGCAAGGCACAGGCACTCCAAAGTTTAGGGTTGCTCTGTTGACAAGAACCTCCACTTCATTCCACCTTAAATATCCCAGGAAAGAGAAAAATGGATAAAGAAGTTGTGGTCCTTAGGTACAATGGAATATCACTCAGCCATGAAATCAACGTCATAAGGCTAGTAGCAGCATGATGAGTGGATTCAGGTACGACGGTTCTAAGTGAAATAAGTCACACAGAAAAAGCCACTAATCAGAAGATATCACTTATAGAGTGAATGTGAAAACCGCTACCCTTGAACTGAATTACAAAACAGAACAGAGTCACACATTTAGAAAACACACTATGGCTGCCTAACGGGAAAGGTGAGGTGGGGTGATGCCTAAAACAAGGGTTTCAAATTAGCTCAGATACCGTTCCATAAACCCAATATGTAATAGACAAGACCTACTCCTTGCTCAGTGAACTGGACTCAACACCCCCTATTCACCGCCCAAGAATAGATCTGACTAGTAAGAATCTTCAAACCTATGTATTGATATCTCTCCGTAAGTGAGTCAAGTGGGAGTAAAGCGGCATAAACACAGCAGTGAAAAGCAGCTAAACCCCATTAGGAAAATCAATTACTTTTAAAAACCCGTGAAACAAAGACAGTGAAAGAGAGAGAAATTCTTACAAAATTCGTTCAGGGGCTGTGATGCCACCTGGATTGACCATATCTAGACCCACAGCTGATTGAGACATAAGGGTGGACACTCTTGGGGCTGAGAGGTTTGGTGAGGTTGGGTGAGCAAACGCAGACCCTTTAAAGTAATACTGTGTGGTACCCATCCCATGGGTCCCAAATCTCCAGGTTCAAGGGCATCTTCCTACATCGAAAACATGCATGAGAAACCCAGAAGATGGTACACCGTGTGATCGGGAAAGGTTTCTAAAACGCACCTCATTTCTCATCTCCTTGTGCTCGGGTTCGCCATTCCAGCCACTTTAATAGCAATCTCCCTCCTTGGAGAAACAGCACTTTAACCTCCTGTTCCGTACAGGTTTCAATTTGTCCTGAGGATGAACGGGAAGAGGGGGAACCAATGAGCGACTAGCTCTAGGTGGTGGGACAGGCACAGGTCACTCTATTTTCCCATCAGGAAGAAGAATTAACCACCGGCTCAGCCTGCCGCCCGGAACCAGAATAGGTCCTGAAGCAATCCTACGCTTTTGCGGCCAGCTCCCAAAAAAGCGAGTTGAAAAATGGAGCTCAGGGGCCCTGCAAATCACAAACCTGCAGAGTTATAAATGATAACTCTCGCCCACAAAAATATTGAGGGAAGGCAACGAAGAGGATTTGAAAGCAAGGCAGAATTGCAGGAAACAGATTTCAGGAGGTAGATTCGAATCGCATTTAAAGCACAGGAAAAGCGGCAAAACCTCGACAATGATGCCCTTGGCCAAAAAGGGCGTATGCGTTTTTTCCTGAATATATTCAGGAAAAAACGCATACGCCCTTTTTGGCCAACCAAGCAACCTGGAAAGGCAAATCAGCGCTACAAAGAAGTCTCGCTTCCCATCGGTCAAAAGGGCCATGCTGAATAAAGTGTCAATACCAGAAATGCAGGAGAGGCCATGGAGAAATGGGAGCCTTGCTACGCTGATGGGTGGGATGTAAATTGCCAACAGCCACTCTGGAGAAGTGTATGGTGTGTGCTGAAACATCTAAAAAACTCGGCTTAGAGAGCATAGGGCACTTCCACTCATGGGCGTCTAATTTGGGAAAACTAAAAATCAGCAAGGCACAGGCACTCCAAAGTTTAGGGTTGCTCTGTTGACAAGAACCTCCACTTCATTCCACCTTAAATATCCCAGGAAAGAGAAAAATGGATAAAGAAGTTGTGGTCCTTAGGTAAAATGGAATATCACTCAGCCATGAAATCAACGTCATAAGGCTAGTAGCAGCATGATGAGTGGATTCAGGTACGACGGTTCTAAGTGAAATAAGTCACACAGAAAAAGACACTAATCAGAAGATATCACTTATAGAGGGAATGTAAAAACCGCTACACTTGAACTGAATTACAAAACAGAACAGAGTCACACATTTAGAAAACACACTATGGCTGCCTAACGGGAAAGGCGAGGTGGGGTGATGCATAAAACAAGGGTTTCAAATTAGCTCAGATACCGTTCCATAAACCCAATATGTAATAGACAAGACCTACTCCTTGCTCAGTGAACTGGACTCAACACCCCCTATTCACCGCCCAAGAATAGATCTGACTAGTAAGAATCTTCAAACCTATGTATTGATATCTCTCCGTAAGTGAGTCAAGTGGGAGTAAAGCGGCATAAACACAGCAGTGAAAAGCAGCTAAACCCCATTAGGAAAATCAATTACTTTTAAAAACCCGCGAAACAAAGACAGTGAAAGAGAGAGAAATTCTTACAAAATTCGTTCAGGGGCTGTGATGCCACCTGGATTGACCATATCTAGACCCACAGCTGATTGAGACATAAGGGTGGACACTCTTGGGGCTGAGAGGTTTGGTGAGGTTGGGTGAGCAAACGCAGACCCTTTAAAGTAATACTGCGTGGTACCCGTCTGATGGGTCCCAAATCTCCAGGTTCAAGGGCATCTTCCTACATCGAAAACATGCATGAGAAACCCAGAAGATGGTACACAGTGTGATCGGGAAAGGTTTCTAAAACGCACCTCATTTCTCATCTCCTTGTGCTCGGGTTCGCCATTCCATCCGCTTTACTAGCAATCTCCCTCCTTGGAGAATCAACACGTTTAACCTCCTGTTCCGTACAGGTTTCAATTTGTCCTGAGGATGAACGGGAAGAGGGGGAACCAATGAGCGACTAGCTCTAGGTGTTGGGAAAGGCACAGGTCACTCTATTTTCCCATCAGGAAGAAGAATTAACCACAGGCTCAGCCTGCCGCCCGGAACCAGAATAGGTCCTGAAACAATCCTACGCTTTTGCGGCCAGCTCCCAAAAAAGCGAGTTGAAAAATGGAGCTCAGGGGCACTGCAAATCACAAACCTGCAGAGTTATAAATGATAACTCTCGCCCACAAAAATATTGAGGGAAGGCAACGAAGAGGATTTGAAAGCAAGGCAGAATTGCAGGAAACAGATTTCAGGAGGTAGATTCGAATCGCCTTTAAAGCACAGGAAAAGCGGCAAAACCTCGACAATGATGCCCTTGGCCAAAAAGGGCGTATGCGTTTTTTCCTGAATATATTCAGGAAAAAACGCATACGCCCTTTTTGGCCAACCAAGCAACCTGGAAAGGCAAATCAGCGCTACAAAGAAGTCTCGCTTCCCATCGGTCAAAAGGGCCATGCTGAATAAAGTGTCAATACCAGAAATGCAGGAGAGGCCATGGAGAAATGGGAGCCTTGCTACGCTGATGGGCGAGATGTAAATTGCCAACAGCCACTCTGGAGAAGTGTACGGTGTGTCCTGAAACATCTAAAAAACTCGGCTTAGAGAGCATAGGGCACTTCCACTCATGGGCGTCTAATTTGGGAAAACTAAAAATCAGCAAGGCACAGGCACTCCAAAGTTTAGGGTTGCTCTGTTGACAAGAACCTCCACTTCATTCCACCTTAAATATCCCAGGAAAGAGAAAAATGGATAAAGAAGTTGTGGTCCTTAGGTACAATGGAATATCACTCAGCCATGAAATCAACGTCATAAGGCTAGTAGCAGCATGATGAGTGGATTCAGGTACGACGGTTCTAAGTGAAATAAGTCACACAGAAAAAGACACTAATCAGAAGATATCACTTATAGAGGGAATGTAAAAACCGCTACACTTGAACTGAATTACAAAACAGAACAGAGTCACACATTTAGAAAACACACTATGGCTGCCTAACGGGAAAGGCGAGGTGGGGTGATGCATAAAACAAGGGTTTCAAATTAGCTCAGATACCGTTCCATAAACCCAATATGTAATAGACAAGACCTACTCCTTGCTCAGTGAACTGGACTCAACACCCCCTATTCACCGCCCAAGAATAGATCTGACTAGTAAGAATCTTCAAACCTATGTATTGATATCTCTCCGTAAGTGAGTCAAGTGGGAGTAAAGCGGCATAAACACAGCAGTGAAAAGCAGCTAAACCCCATTAGGAAAATCAATTACTTTTAAAAACCCGTGAAACTAAGACAGTGAAAGAGAGAGAAATTCTTACAAAATTCGTTCAGGGGCTGTGATGCCACCTGGATTGACCATATCTAGACCCACAGCTGATTGAGACATAAGGGTGGACACTCTTGGGGCTGAGAGGTTTGGTGAGGTTGGGTGAGCAAACGCAGACCCTTTAAAGTAATACTGCGTGGTACCCGTCTGATGGGTCCCAAATCTCCAGGTTCAAGGGCATCTTCCTACATCGAAAACATGCATGAGAAACCCAGAAGATGGTACACCGTGTGATCGGGAAAGGTTTCTAAAACGCACCTCATTTCTCATCTCCTTGTGCTCGGGTTCGCCATTCCATCCGCTTTACTAGCAATCTCCCTCCTTGGAGAATCAACACGTTTAACCTCCTGTTCCGTACAGGGTGCAATTTGTCCTGAGGATGAACGGGAAGAGGGGGAACCAATGAGCGACTAGCTCTAGGTGTTGGGAAAGGCACAGGTCACTCTATTTTCCCATCAGGAAGAAGAATTAACCACAGGCTCAGCCTGCCGCCCGGAACCAGAATAGGGCCTGAAGCAATCCTACGCTTTTGCGGCCAGCTCCCAAAAAAGCGAGTTGAAAAATGGAGCTCAGGGGCACTGCAAATCACAAACCTGCAGAGTTAGAAATGATAACTCTCGCCCACAAAAATATTGAGGGAAGGCAACGAAGAGGATTTGAAAGCAAGGCAGAATTGCAGGAAACAGATTTCAGGAGGTAGATTCGAATCGCCTTTAAAGCACAGGAAAAGCGGCAAAACCTCGACAATGATGCCCTTGGCCAAAAAGGGCGTATGCGTTTTTTCCTGAATATATTCAGGAAAAAACGCATACGCCCTTTTTGGCCAACCAAGCAACCTGGAAAGGCAAATCAGCGCTACAAAGAAGTCTCGCTTCCCATCGGTCAAAAGGGCCATGCTGAATAAAGTGTCAATACCAGAAATGCAGGAGAGGCCATGGAGAAATGGGAGCCTTGCTACGCTGATGGGCGGGATGTAAATTGCCAACAGCCACTCTGGAGAAGTGTACGGTGTGTCCTGAAACATCTAAAAAACTCGGCTTAGAGAGCATAGGGCACTTCCACTCATGGGCGTCTAATTTGGGAAAACTAAAAATCAGCAAGGCACAGGCACTCCAAAGTTTAGGGTTGCTCTGTTGACAAGAACCTCCACTTCATTCCACCTTAAATATCCCAGGAAAGAGAAAAATGGATAAAGAAGTTGTGGTCCTTAGGTACAATGGAATATCACTCAGCCATGAAATCAACGTCATAAGGCTAGTAGCAGCATGATGAGTGGATTCAGGTAAGACGTTTCTAAGTGAAATAAGTCACACAGAAAAAGACACTAATCAGAAGATATCACTTATAGAGGGAATGTAAAAACCGCTACACTTGAACTGAATTACAAAACAGAACAGAGTCACTCATTTAGAAAACACACTATGGCTGCCTAACGGGAAAGGTGAGGTGGGGTGATGCCTAAAACAAGGGTTTCAAATTAGCTCAGATACCGTTCCATAAACCCAATATGTAATAGACAAGACCTACTCCTTGCTCAGTGAACTGGACTCAACACCCCCTATTCACCGCCCAAGAATAGATCTGACTAGTAAGAATCTTCAAACCTATGTATTGATATCTCTCCGTAAGTGAGTCAAGTGGGAGTAAAGCGGCATAAACACAGCAGTGAAAAGCAGCTAAACCCCATTAGGAAAATCAATTACTTTTAAAAACCCGCGAAACAAAGACAGTGAAAGAGAGAGAAATTCTTACAAAATTCGTTCAGGGGCTGTGATGCCACCTGGATTGACCATATCTAGACCCACAGCTGATTGAGACATAAGGGTGAACACTCTTGGGGCTGAGAGGTTTGGTGAGGTTGGGTGAGCAAACGCAGACCCTTTAAAGTAATACTGTGTGGTACCCATCCCATGGGTCCCAAATCTCCAGGTTCAAGGGCATCTTCCTACATCGAAAACATGCATGAGAAACCCAGAAGATGGTACACCGTGTGATCGGGAAAGGTTTCTAAAACGCACCTCATTTCTCATCTCCTTGTGCTCGGGTTCGCCATTCCATCCGCTTTACTAGCAATCTCCCTCCTTGGAGAATCAACACGTTTAACCTCCTGTTCCGTACAGGTTTCAATTTGTCCTGAGGATGAACGGGAAGAGGGGGAACCAATGAGCGACTAGCTCTAGGTGTTGGGAAAGGCACAGGTCACTCTATTTTCCCATCAGGAAGAAGAATTAACCACAGGCTCAGCCTGCCGCCCGGAACCAGAATAGGTCCTGAAGCAATCCTACGCTTTTGCGGCCAGCTCCCAAAAAAGCGAGTTGAAAAATGGAGCTCAGGGGCACTGCAAATCACAAACCTGCAGAGTTATAAATGATAACTCTCGCCCACAAAAATATTGAGGGAAGGCAACGAAGAGGATTTGAAAGCAAGGCAGAATTGCAGGAAACAGATTTCAGGAGGTAGATTCGAATCGCCTTTAAAGCACAGGAAAAGCGGCAAAACCTCGACAATGATGCCCTTGGCCAAAAAGGGCGTACGCGTTTTTTCCTGAATATATTCAGGAAAAAACGCATACGCCCTTTTTGGCCAACCAAGCAACCTGGAAAGGCAAATCAGCGCTACAAAGAAGTCTCGCTTCCCATCGGTCAAAAGGGCCATGCTGAATAAAGTGTCAATACCAGAAATGCAGGAGAGGCCATGGAGAAATGGGAGCCTTGCTACGCTGATGGGCGGGATGTAAATTGCCAACAGCCACTCTGGAGAAGTGTACGGTGTGTCCTGAAACATCTAAAAAACTCGGCTTAGAGAGCATAGGGCACTTCCACTCATGGGCGTCTAATTTGGGAAAACTAAAAATCAGCAAGGCACAGGCACTCCAAAGTTTAGGGTTGCTCTGTTGACAAGAACCTCCACTTCATTCCACCTTAAATATCCCAGGAAAGAGAAAAATGGATAAAGAAGTTGTGGTCCTTAGGTACAATGGAATATCACTCAGCCATGAAATCAACGTCATAAGGCTAGTAGCAGCATGATGAGTGGATTCAGGTACGACGGTTCTAAGTGAAATAAGTCACACAGAAAAAGACACTAATCAGAAGATATCACTTATAGAGTGAATGTGAAAACCGCTACCCTTGAACTGAATTACAAAACAGAACAGAGTCACACATTTAGAAAACACACTATGGCTGCCTAACGGGAAAGGTGAGGTGGGGTGATGCCTAAAACAAGGGTTTCAAATTAGCTCAGATACCGTTCCATAAACCCAATATGTAATAGACAAGACCTACTCCTTGCTCAGTGAACTGGACTCAACACCCCCTATTCACCGCCCAAGAATAGATCTGACTAGTAAGAATCTTCAAACCTATGTATTGATATCTCTCCGTAAGTGAGTCAAGTGGGAGTAAAGCGGCATAAACACAGCAGTGAAAAGCAGCTAAACCCCATTAGGAAAATCAATTACTTTTAAAAACCCGTGAAACAAAGACAGTGAAAGAGAGAGAAATTCTCACAAAATTCGTTCAGGGGCTGTGATGCCACCTGGATTGACCATATCTAGACCCACAGCTGATTGAGACATAAGGGTGGACACTCTTGGGGCTGAGAGGTTTGGTGAGGTTGGGTGAGCAAACGCAGACCCTTTAAAGTAATACTGTGTGGTACCCATTCCATGGGTCCCAAATCTCCAGGTTCAAGGGCATCTTCCTACATCGAAAACATGCATGAGAAACCCAGAAGATGGTACACCGTGTGATCGGGAAAGGTTTCTAAAACGCACCTCATTTCTCATCTCCTTGTGCTCGGGTTCGCCATTCCAGCCACTTTAATAGCAATCTCCCTCCTTGGAGAAACAGCACTTTAACCTCCTGTTCCGTACAGGTTTCAATTTGTCCTGAGGATGAACGGGAAGAGGGGGAACCAATGAGCGACTAGCTCTAGGTGGTGGGACAGGCACAGGTCACTCTATTTTCCCATCAGGAAGAAGAATTAACCACCGGCTCAGCCTGCCGCCCGGAACCAGAATAGGTCCTGAAGCAATCCTACGCTTTTGCGGCCAGCTCCCAAAAAAGCGAGTTGAAAAATGGAGCTCAGGGGCCCTGCAAATCACAAACCTGCAGAGTTATAAATGATAACTCTCGCCCACAAAAATATTGAGGGAAGGCAACGAAGAGGATTTGAAAGCAAGGCAGAATTGCAGGAAACAGATTTCAGGAGGTAGATTCGAATCGCATTTAAAGCACAGGAAAAGCGGCAAAACCTCGACAATGATGCCCTTGGCCAAAAAGGGCGTATGCGTTTTTTCCTGAATATATTCAGGAAAAAACGCATACGCCCTTTTTGGCCAACCAAGCAACCTGGAAAGGCAAATCAGCGCTACAAAGAAGTCTCGCTTCCCATCGGTCAAAAGGGCCATGCTGAATAAAGTGTCAATACCAGAAATGCAGGAGAGGCCATGGAGAAATGGGAGCCTTGCTACGCTGATGGGTGGGATGTAAATTGCCAACAGCCACTCTGGAGAAGTGTATGGTGTGTGCTGAAACATCTAAAAAACTCGGCTTAGAGAGCATAGGGCACTTCCACTCATGGGCGTCTAATTTGGGAAAACTAAAAATCAGCAAGGCACAGGCACTCCAAAGTTTAGGGTTGCTCTGTTGACAAGAACCTCCACTTCATTCCACCTTAAATATCCCAGGAAAGAGAAAAATGGATAAAGAAGTTGTGGTCCTTAGGTAAAATGGAATATCACTCAGCCATGAAATCAACGTCATAAGGCTAGTAGCAGCATGATGAGTGGATTCAGGTACGACGGTTCTAAGTGAAATAAGTCACACAGAAAAAGACACTAATCAGAAGATATCACTTATAGAGGGAATGTAAAAACCGCTACACTTGAACTGAATTACAAAACAGAACAGAGTCACACATTTAGAAAACACACTATGGCTGCCTAACGGGAAAGGCGAGGTGGGGTGATGCATAAAACAAGGGTTTCAAATTAGCTCAGATACCGTTCCATAAACCCAATATGTAATAGACAAGACCTACTCCTTGCTCAGTGAACTGGACTCAACACCCCCTATTCACCGCCCAAGAATAGATCTGACTAGTAAGAATCTTCAAACCTATGTATTGATATCTCTCCGTAAGTGAGTCAAGTGGGAGTAAAGCGGCATAAACACAGCAGTGAAAAGCAGCTAAACCCCATTAGGAAAATCAATTACTTTTAAAAACCCGTGAAACAAAGACAGTGAAAGAGAGAGAAATTCTTACAAAATTCGTTCAGGGGCTGTGATGCCACCTGGATTGACCATATCTAGACCCACAGCTGATTGAGACATAAGGGTGGACACTCTTGGGGCTGAGAGGTTTGGTGAGGTTGGGTGAGCAAACGCAGACCCTTTAAAGTAATACTGCGTGGTACCCGTCTGATGGGTCCCAAATCTCCAGGTTCAAGGGCATCTTCCTACATCGAAAACATGCATGAGAAACCCAGAAGATGGTACACAGTGTGATCGGGAAAGGTTTCTAAAACGCACCTCATTTCTCATCTCCTTGTGCTCGGGTTCGCCATTCCATCCGCTTTACTAGCAATCTCCCTCCTTGGAGAATCAACACGTTTAACCTCCTGTTCCGTACAGGTTTCAATTTGTCCTGAGGATGAACGGGAAGAGGGGGAACCAATGAGCGACTAGCTCTAGGTGTTGGGAAAGGCACAGGTCACTCTATTTTCCCATCAGGAAGAAGAATTAACCACAGGCTCAGCCTGCCGCCCGGAACCAGAATAGGTCCTGAAGCAATCCTACGCTTTTGCGGCCAGCTCCCAAAAAAGCGAGTTGAAAAATGGAGCTCAGGGGCACTGCAAATCACAAACCTGCAGAGTTAGAAATGATAACTCTCGCCCACAAAAATATTGAGGGAAGGCAACGAAGAGGATTTGAAAGCAAGGCAGAATTGCAGGAAACAGATTTCAGGAGGTAGATTCGAATCGCCTTTAAAGCACAGGAAAAGCGGCAAAACCTCGACAATGATGCCCTTGGCCAAAAAGGGCGTACGCGTTTTTTCCTGAATATATTCAGGAAAAAACGCATACGCCCTTTTTGGCCAACCAAGCAACCTGGAAAGGCAAATCAGCGCTACAAAGAAGTCTCGCTTCCCATCGGTCAAAAGGGCCATGCTGAATAAAGTGTCAATACCAGAAATGCAGGAGAGGCCATGGAGAAATGGGAGCCTTGCTACGCTGATGGGCGGGATGTAAATTGCCAACAGCCACTCTGGAGAAGTGTACGGTGTGTCCTGAAACATCTAAAAAACTCGGCTTAGAGAGCATAGGGCACTTCCACTCATGGGCGTCTAATTTGGGAAAACTAAAAATCAGCAAGGCACAGGCACTCCAAAGTTTAGGGTTGCTCTGTTGACAAGAACCTCCACTTCATTCCACCTTAAATATCCCAGGAAAGAGAAAAATGGATAAAGAAGTTGTGGTCCTTAGGTACAATGGAATATCACTCAGCCATGAAATCAACGTCATAAGGCTAGTAGCAGCATGATGAGTGGATTCAGGTACGACGGTTCTAAGTGAAATAAGTCACACAGAAAAAGACACTAATCAGAAGATATCACTTATAGAGTGAATGTGAAAACCGCTACCCTTGAACTGAATTACAAAACAGAACAGAGTCACACATTTAGAAAACACACTATGGCTGCCTAACGGGAAAGGTGAGGTGGGGTGATGCCTAAAACAAGGGTTTCAAATTAGCTCAGATACCGTTCCATAAACCCAATATGTAATAGACAAGACCTACTCCTTGCTCAGTGAACTGGACTCAACACCCCCTATTCACCGCCCAAGAATAGATCTGACTAGTAAGAATCTTCAAACCTATGTATTGATGTCTCTCCGTAAGTGAGTCAAGTGGGAGTAAAGCGGCATAAACACAGCAGTGAAAAGCAGCTAAACCCCATTAGGAAAATCAATTACTTTTAAAAACCCGTGAAACAAAGACAGTGAAAGAGAGAGAAATTCTTACAAAATTCGTTCAGGGGCTGTGATGCCACCTGGATTGACCATATCTAGACCCACAGCTGATTGAGACATAAGGGTGGACACTCTTGGGGCTGAGAGGTTTGGTGAGGTTGGGTGAGCAAACGCAGACCCTTTAAAGTAATACTGTGTGGTACCCATCCCATGGGTCCCAAATCTCCAGGTTCAAGGGCATCTTCCTACATCGAAAACATGCATGAGAAACCCAGAAGATGGTACACCGTGTGATCGGGAAAGGTTTCTAAAACGCACCTCATTTCTCATCTCCTTGTGCTCGGGTTCGCCATTCCAGCCACTTTAATAGCAATCTCCCTCCTTGGAGAAACAGCACTTTAACCTCCTGTTCCGTACAGGTTTCAATTTGTCCTGAGGATGAACGGGAAGAGGGGGAACCAATGAGCGACTAGCTCTAGGTGGTGGGACAGGCACAGGTCACTCTATTTTCCCATCAGGAAGAAGAATTAACCACCGGCTCAGCCTGCCGCCCGGAACCAGAATAGGTCCTGAAGCAATCCTACGCTTTTGCGGCCAGCTCCCAAAAAAGCGAGTTGAAAAATGGAGCTCAGGGGCCCTGCAAATCACAAACCTGCAGAGTTATAAATGATAACTCTCGCCCACAAAAATATTGAGGGAAGGCAACGAAGAGGATTTGAAAGCAAGGCAGAATTGCAGGAAACAGATTTCAGGAGGTAGATTCGAATCGCCTTTAAAGCACAGGAAAAGCGGCAAAACCTCGACAATGATGCCCTTGGCCAAAAAGGGCGTATGCGTTTTTTCCTGAATATATTCAGGAAAAAACGCATACGCCCTTTTTGGCCAACCAAGCAACCTGGAAAGGCAAATCAGCGCTACAAAGAAGTCTCGCTTCCCATCGGTCAAAAGGGCCATGCTGAATAAAGTGTCAATACCAGAAATGCAGGAGAGGCCATGGAGAAATGGGAGCCTTGCTACGCTGATGGGTGGGATGTAAATTGCCAACAGCCACTCTGGAGAAGTGTATGGTGTGTGCTGAAACATCTAAAAAACTCGGCTTAGAGAGCATAGGGCACTTCCACTCATGGGCGTCTAATTTGGGAAAACTAAAAATCAGCAAGGCACAGGCACTCCAAAGTTTAGGGTTGCTCTGTTGACAAGAACCTCCACTTCATTCCACCTTAAATATCCCAGGAAAGAGAAAAATGGATAAAGAAGTTGTGGTCCTTAGGTAAAATGGAATATCACTCAGCCATGAAATCAACGTCATAAGGCTAGTAGCAGCATGATGAGTGGATTCAGGTAGGACGGTTCTAAGTGAAATAAGTCACACAGAAAAAGACACTAATCAGAAGATATCACTTATAGAGGGAATGTAAAAACCGCTACACTTGAACTGAATTACAAAACAGAACAGAGTCACACATTTAGAAAACACACTATGGCTGCCTAACGGGAAAGGCGAGGTGGGGTGATGCATAAAACAAGGGTTTCATATTAGCTCAGATACCGTTCCATAAACCCAATATGTAATAGACAAGACCTACTGCTTGCTCAGTGAACTGGACTCAACACCCCCTATTCACCGCCCAAGAATATATCTGACTAGTAAGAATCTTCAAACCTATGTATTGATATCTCTCCGTAAGTGAGTCAAGTGGGAGTAAAGCGGCATAAACACAGCAGTGAAAAGCAGCTAAACCCCATTAGGAAAATCAATTACTTTTAAAAACCCGTGAAACAAAGACAGTGAAAGAGAGAGAAATTCTTACAAAATTCGTTCAGGGGCTGTGATGCCACCTGGATTGACCATATCTAGACCCACAGCTGATTGAGACATAAGGGTGGACACTCTTGGGGCTGAGAGGTTTGGTGAGGTTGGGTGAGCAAACGCAGACCCTTTAAAGTAATACTGCGTGGTACCCGTCTGATGGGTCCCAAATCTCCAGGTTCAAGGGCATCTTCCTACATCGAAAACATGCATGAGAAACCCAGAAGATGGTACACCGTGTGATCGGGAAAGGTTTCTAAAACGCACCTCATTTCTCATCTCCTTGTGCTCGGGTTCGCCATTCCATCCGCTTTACTAGCAATCTCCCTCCTTGGAGAATCAACACGTTTAACCTCCTGTTCCGTACAGGTTGCAATTTGTCCTGAGGATGAACGGGAAGAGGGGGAACCAATGAGCGACTAGCTCTAGGTGTTGGGAAAGGCACAGGTCACTCTATTTTCCCATCAGGAAGAAGAATTAACCACAGGCTCAGCCTGCCGCCCGGAACCAGAATAGGTCCTGAAGCAATCCTACGCTTTTGCGGCCAGCTCCCAAAAAAGCGAGTTGAAAAATGGAGCTCAGGGGCACTGCAAATCACAAACCTGCAGAGTTATAAATGATAACTCTCGCCCACAAAAATATTGAGGGAAGGCAACGAAGAGGATTTGAAAGCAAGGCAGAATTGCAGGAAACAGATTTCAGGAGGTAGATTCGAATCGCCTTTAAAGCACAGGAAAAGCGGCAAAACCTCGACAATGATGCCCTTGGCCAAAAAGGGCGTATGCGTTTTTTCCTGAATATATTCAGGAAAAAACGCATACGCCCTTTTTGGCCAACCAAGCAACCTGGAAAGGCAAATCAGCGCTACAAAGAAGTCTCGCTTCCCATCGGTCAAAAGGGCCATGCTGAATAAAGTGTCAATACCAGAAATGCAGGAGAGGCCATGGAGAAATGGGAGCCTTGCTACGCTGATGGGCGAGATGTAAATTGCCAACAGCCACTCTGGAGAAGTGTACGGTGTGTCCTGAAACATCTAAAAAACTCGGCTTAGAGAGCATAGGGCACTTCCACTCATGGGCGTCTAATTTGGGAAAACTAAAAATCAGCAAGGCACAGGCACTCCAAAGTTTAGGGTTGCTCTGTTGACAAGAACCTCCACTTCATTCCACCTTAAATATCCCAGGAAAGAGAAAAATGGATAAAGAAGTTGTGGTCCTTAGGTACAATGGAATATCACTCAGCCATGAAATCAACGTCATAAGGCTAGTAGCAGCATGATGAGTGGATTCAGGTACGACGGTTCTAAGTGAAATAAGTCACACAGAAAAAGACACTAATCAGAAGATATCACTTATAGAGGGAATGTAAAAACCGCTACACTTGAACTGAATTACAAAACAGAACAGAGTCACACATTTAGAAAACACACTATGGCTGCCTAACGGGAAAGGTGAGGTGGGGTGATGCCTAAAACAAGGGTTTCAAATTAGCTCAGATACCGTTCCATAAACCCAATATGTAATAGACAAGACCTACTCCTTGCTCAGTGAACTGGACTCAACACCCCCTATTCACCGCCCAAGAATAGATCTGACTAGTAAGAATCTTCAAACCTATGTATTGATATCTCTCCGTAAGTGAGTCAAGTGGGAGTAAAGCGGCATAAACACAGCAGTGAAAAGCAGCTAAACCCCATTAGGAAAATCAATTACTTTTAAAAACCCGTGAAACAAAGACAGTGAAAGAGAGAGAAATTCTTACAAAATTCGTTCAGGGGCTGTGATGCCACCTGGATTGACCATATCTAGACCCACAGCTGATTGAGACATAAGGGTGGACACTCTTGGGGCTGAGAGGTTTGGTGAGGTTGGGTGAGCAAACGCAGACCCTTTAAAGTAATACTGTGTGGTACCCATCCCATGGGTCCCAAATCTCCAGGTTCAAGGGCATCTTCCTACATCGAAAACATGCATGAGAACCCCAGAAGATGGTACACCGTGTGATCGGGAAAGGTTTCTAAAACGCACCTCATTTCTCATCTCCTTGTGCTCGGGTTCGCCATTCCAGCCACTTTAATAGCAATCTCCCTCCTTGGAGAAACAGCACTTTAACCTCCTGTTCCGTACAGGTTTCAATTTGTCCTGAGGATGAACGGGAAGAGGGGGAACCAATGAGCGACTAGCTCTAGGTGGTGGGACAGGCACAGGTCACTCTATTTTCCCATCAGGAAGAAGAATTAACCACCGGCTCAGCCTGCCTCCCGGAACCAGGATAGGTCCTGAAGCAATCCTACGCTTTTGCGGCCAGCTCCCAAAAAAGCGAGTTGAAAAATGGAGCTCAGGGGCCCTGCAAATCACAAACCTGCAGAGTTATAAATGATAACTCTCGCCCACAAAAATATTGAGGGAAGGCAACGAAGAGGATTTGAAAGCAAGGCAGAATTGCAGGAAACAGATTTCAGGAGGTAGATTCGAATCGCCTTTAAAGCACAGGAAAAGCGGCAAAACCTCGACAATGATGCCCTTGGCCAAAAAGGGCGTATGCGTTTTTTCCTGAATATATTCAGGAAAAAACGCATACGCCCTTTTTGGCCAACCAAGCAACCTGGAAAGGCAAATCAGCGCTACAAAGAAGTCTCGCTTCCCATCGGTCAAAAGGGCCATGCTGAATAAAGTGTCAATACCAGAAATGCAAGAGAGGCCATGGAGAAATGGGAGCCTTGCTACGCTGATGGGCGGGATGTAAATTGCCAACAGCCACTCTGGAGAAGTGTACGGTGTGTCCTGAAACATCTAAAAAACTCGGCTTAGAGAGCATAGGGCACTTCCACTCATGGGCGTCTAATTTGGGAAAACTAAAAATCAGCAAGGCACAGGCACTCCAAAGTTTAGGGTTGCTCTGTTGACAAGAACCTCCACTTCATTCCACCTTAAATATCCCAGGAAAGAGAAAAATGGATAAAGAAGTTGTGGTCCTTAGGTACAATGGAATATCACTCAGCCATGAAATCAACGTCATAAGGCTAGTAGCAGCATGATGAGTGGATTCAGGTAGGACGGTTCTAAGTGAAATAAGTCACACAGAAAAAGACACTAATCAGAAGATATCACTTATAGAGGGAATGTAAAAACCGCTACACTTGAACTGAATTACAAAACAGAACAGAGTCACACATTTAGAAAACACACTATGGCTGCCTAACGGGAAAGGCGAGGTGGGGTGATGCATAAAACAAGGGTTTCATATTAGCTCAGATACCGTTCCATAAACCCAATATGTAATAGACAAGACCTACTGCTTGCTCAGTGAACTGGACTCAACACCCCCTATTCACCGCCCAAGAATAGATCTGACTAGTAAGAATCTTCAAACCTATGTATTGATATCTCTCCGTAAGTGAGTCAAGTGGGAGTAAAGCGGCATAAACACAGCAGTGAAAAGCAGCTAAACCCCATTAGGAAAATCAATTACTTTTAAAAACCCGTGAAACAAAGACAGTGAAAGAGAGAGAAATTCTTACAAAATTCGTTCAGGGGCTGTGATGCCACCTGGATTGACCATATCTAGACCCACAGCTGATTGAGACATAAGGGTGGACACTCTTGGGGCAGAGAGGTTTGGTGAGGTTGGGTGAGCAAACGCAGACCCTTTAAACTAATACTGCGTGGTACCCGTCTGATGGGTCCCAAATCTCCAGGTTCAAGGGCATCTTCCTACATCGAAAACATGCATGAGAAACCCAGAAGATGGTACACCGTGTGATCGGGAAAGGTTTCTAAAACGCACCTCATTTCTCATCTCCTTGTGCTCGGGTTCGCCATTCCATCCGCTTTACTAGCAATCTCCCTCCTTGGAGAATCAACACGTTTAACCTCCTGTTCCGTACAGGTTTCAATTTGTCCTGAGGATGAACGGGAAGAGGGGGAACCAATGAGCGACTAGCTCTAGGTGTTGGGAAAGGCACAGGTCACTCTATTTTCCCATCAGGAAGAAGAATTAACCACAGGCTCAGCCTGCCGCCCGGAACCAGAATAGGGCCTGAAGCAATCCTACGCTTTTGCGGCCAGCTCCCAAAAAAGCGAGTTGAAAAATGGAGCTCAGGGGCACTACAAATCACAAACCTGCAGAGTTAGAAATGATAACTCTCGCCCACAAAAATATTGAGGGAAGGCAACGAAGAGGATTTGAAAGCAAGGCAGAATTGCAGGAAACAGATTTCAGGAGGTAGATTCGAATCGCCTTTAAAGCACAGGAAAAGCGGCAAAACCTCGACAATGATGCCCTTGGCCAAAAAGGGCGTATGCGTTTTTTCCTGAATATATTCAGGAAAAAACGCATACGCCCTTTTTGGCCAACCAAGCAACCTGGAAAGGCAAATCAGCGCTACAAAGAAGTCTCGCTTCCCATCGGTCAAAAGGGCCATGCTGAATAAAGTGTCAATACCAGAAATGCAGGAGAGGCCATGGAGAAATGGGAGCCTTGCTACGCTGATGGGCGGGATGTAAATTGCCAACAGCCACTCTGGAGAAGTGTACGGTGTGTCCTGAAACATCTAAAAAACTCGGCTTAGAGAGCATAGGGCACTTCCACTCATGGGCGTCTAATTTGGGAAAACTAAAAATCAGCAAGGCACAGGCACTCCAAAGTTTAGGGTTGCTCTGTTGACAAGAACCTCCACTTCATTCCACCTTAAATATCCCAGGAAAGAGAAAAATGGATAAAGAAGTTGTGGTCCTTAGGTACAATGGAATATCACTCAGCCATGAAATCAACGTCATAAGGCTAGTAGCAGCATGATGAGTGGATTCAGGTACGACGGTTCTAAGTGAAATAAGTCACACAGAAAAACACACTAATCAGAAGATATCACTTATAGAGGGAATGTAAAAACCGCTACACTTGAACTGAATTACAAAACAGAACAGAGTCACACATTTAGAAAACACACTATGGCTGCCTAACGGGAAAGGCGAGGTGGGGTGATGCATAAAACAAGGGTTTCAAATTAGCTCAGATACCGTTCCATAAACCCAATATGTAATAGACAAGACCTACTGCTTGCTCAGTGAACTGCACTCAACACCCCCTATTCACCGCCCAAGAATAGATCTGATTAGTAAGAATCTTCAAACCTATGTATTGATATCTCTCCGTAAGTGAGTCAAGTGGGAGTAAAGCGGCATAAACACAGCAGTGAAAATCAGCTAAACCCCATTAGGAAAATCAATTACTTTTAAAAACCCGTGAAACAAAGACAGTGAAAGAGAGAGAAATTCTTACAAAATTCGTTCAGGGGCTGTGATGCCACCTGGATTGACCATATCTAGACCCACAGCTGATTGAGACATAAGGGTGGACACTCTTGGGGCTGAGAGTTTTGGTGAGCTTGGGTGAGCAAACGCAGACCCTTTAAAGTAATACTGCGTGGTACCCGTCTGATGGGTCCCAAATCTCCAGGTTCAAGGGCATCTTCCTACATCGAAAACATGCATGAGAAACCCAGAAGATGGTACACTGTGTGATCGGGAAAGGTTTCTAAAACGCACCTCATTTCTCATCTCCTTGTGCTCGGGTTCGCCATTCCAGCCACTTTAATAGCAACCTCCCTCCTTGGAGAATCAGCACTTTAACCTCCTGTTCCGTACAGGTTTCAATTTGTCCTGAGGATGAACGGGAAGTGGGGGAACCAATGAGCGACTAGCTCTAGGTGGTGGGACAGGCACAGGTCACTCTATTTTCCCATCAGGAAGAAGAATTAACCACAGGCTCAGCCTGCCGCCCGGAAGCAGAATAGGGCCTGAAGCAATCCTATGCTTTTGCGGCCAGCTCCCAAAAAAGCGAGTTGAAAAATGGAGCTCAGGGGCCCTGCAAATCACAAACCTGCAGAGTTATAAATGATAACTCTCGCCCACAAAAATATTGAGGGAAGGCAACGAAGAGGATTTGAAAGCAAGGCAGAATTGCAGGAAACAGATTTCAGGAGGTAGATTCGAATCGCCTTTAAAGCACAGGAAAAGCGGCAAAACCTCGACAATGATGCCCTTGGCCAAAAAGGGCGTATGCGTTTTTTCCTGAATATATTCAGGAAAAAACGCATACGCCCTTTTTGGCCAACCAAGCAACCTGGAAAGGCAAATCAGCGCTACAAAGAAGTCTCGCTTCCCATCGGTCAAAAGGGCCATGCTGAATAAAGTGTCAATACCAGAAATGCAAGAGAGGCCATGGAGAAATGGGAGCCTTGCTACGCTGATGGGCGGGATGTAAATTGCCAACAGCCACTCTGGAGAAGTGTACGGTGTGTCCTGAAACATCTAAAAAACTCGGCTGAGAGAGCATAGGGCACTTCCACTCATGGGCGTCTAATTTGGGAAAACTAAAAATCAGCAAGGCACAGGCACTCCAAAGTTTAGGGTTGCTCTGTTGACAAGAACCTCCACTTCATTCCACCTTAAATATCCCAGGAAAGAGAAAAATGGATAAAGAAGTTGTGGTCCTTAGGTACAATGGAATATCACTCAGCCATGAAATCAACGTCATAAGGCTAGTAGCAGCATGATGAGTGGATTCAGGTAGGACGGTTCTAAGTGAAATAAGTCACACAGAAAAAGACACTAATCATAAGATATCACTTATAGAGGGAAAGTAAAAACCGCTACACTTGAACTGAATTACAAAACAGAACAGAGTCACACATTTAGAAAACACACTATGGCTGCCTAACGGGAAAGGCGAGGTGGGGTGATGCATAAAACAAGGGTTTCAAATTAGCTCAGATACCGTTCCATAAACCCAATATGTAATAGACAAGACCTACTGCTTGCTCAGTGAACTGGACTCAACACCCCCTATTCACCGCCCAAGAATATATCTGACTAGTAAGAATCTTCAAACCTATGTATTGATATCTCTCCGTAAGTGAGTCAAGTGGGAGTAAAGCGGCATAAACACAGCAGTGAAAAGCAGCTAAACCCCATTAGGAAAATGAATTACTTTTAAAAACCCGTGAAACAAAGACAGTGAAAGAGAGAGAAATTCTTACAAAATTCGTTCAGGGGCTGTGATGCCACCTGGATTGACCATATCTAGACCCACAGCTGATTGAGACATAAGGGTGGACACTCTTGGGGCTGAGAGGTTTGGTGAGGTTGGGTGAGCAAACGCAGACCCTTTAAAGTAATACTGCGTGGTACCCGTCTGATGGGTCCCAAATCTCCAGGTTCAAGGGCATCTTCCTACATCGAAAACATGCATGAGAAACCCAGAAGATGGTACACCGTGTGATCGGGAAAGGTTTCTAAAACGCACCTCATTTCTCATCTCCTTGTGCTCGGGTTCGCCATTCCATCCGCTTTACTAGCAATCTCCCTCCTTGGAGAATCAACACGTTTAACCTCCTGTTCCGTACAGGTTGCAATTTGTCCTGAGGATGAACGGGAAGAGGGGGAACCAATGAGCGACTAGCTCTAGGTGTTGGGAAAGGCACAGGTCACTCTATTTTCCCATCAGGAAGAAGAATTAACCACAGGCTCAGCCTGCCGCCCGGAACCAGAATAGGTCCTGAAGCAATCCTACGCTTTTGCGGCCAGCTCCCAAAAAAGCGAGTTGAAAAATGGAGCTCAGGGGCACTGCAAATCACAAACCTGCAGAGTTAGAAATGATAACTCTCGCCCACAAAAATATTGAGGGAAGGCAACGAAGAGGATTTGAAAGCAAGGCAGAATTGCAGGAAACAGATTTCAGGAGGTAGATTCGAATCGCCTTTAAAGCACAGGAAAAGCGGCAAAACCTCGACAATGATGCCCTTGGCCAAAAAGGGCGTATGCGTTTTTTCCTGAATATATTCAGGAAAAAACGCATACGCCCTTTTTGGCCAACCAAGCAACCTGGAAAGGCAAATCAGCGCTACAAAGAAGTCTCGCTTCCCATCGGTCAAAAGGGCCATGCTGAATAAAGTGTCAATACCAGAAATGCAGGAGAGGCCATGGAGAAATGGGAGCCTTGCTACGCTGATGGGCGGGATGTAAATTGCCAACAGCCACTCTGGAGAAGTGTACGGTGTGTCCTGAAACATCTAAAAAACTCGGCTTAGAGAGCATAGGGCACTTCCACTCATGGGCGTCTAATTTGGGAAAACTAAAAATCAGCAAGGCACAGGCACTCCAAAGTTTAGGGTTGCTCTGTTGACAAGAACCTCCACTTCATTCCACCTTAAATACCCCAGGAAAGAGAAAAATGGATAAAGAAGTTGTGGTCCTTAGGTACAATGGAATATCACTCAGCCATGAAATCAACGTCATAAGGCTAGTAGCAGCATGATGAGTGGATTCAGGTACGACGGTTCTAAGTGAAATAAGTCACACAGAAAAAGACACTAATCAGAAGATATCACTTATAGAGGGAATGTAAAAACCGCTACACTTGAACTGAATTACAAAACAGAACAGAGTCACACATTTAGAAAACACACTATGGCTGCCTAACGGGAAAGGCGAGGTGGGGTGATGCATAAAACAAGGGTTTCAAATTAGCTCAGATACCGTTCCATAAACCCAATATGTAATAGACAAGACCTACTGCTTGCTCAGTGAACTGCACTCAACACCCCCTATTCACCGCCCAAGAATAGATCTGATTAGTAAGAATCTTCAAACCTATGTATTGATATCTCTCCGTAAGTGAGTCAAGTGGGAGTAAAGCGGCATAAACACAGCAGTGAAAAGCAGCTAAACCCCATTAGGAAAATCAATTACTTTTAAAAACCCGTGAAACAAAGACAGTGAAAGAGAAATTCTTACAAAATTCGTTCAGGGGCTGTGATGCCACCTGGATTGACCATATCTAGACCCACAGCTGATTGAGACATAAGGGTGGACACTCTTGGGGCTGAGAGTTTTGGTGAGCTTGGGTGAGCAAACGCAGACCCTTTAAAGTAATACTGCGTGGTACCCGTCTGATGGGTCCCAAATCTCCAGGTTCAAGGGCATCTTCCTACATCGAAAACATGCATGAGAAACCCAGAAGATGGTACACTGTGTGATCGGGAAAGGTTTCTAAAACGCACCTCATTTCTCATCTCCTTGTGCTCGGGTTCGCCATTCCAGCCACTTTAATAGCAACCTCCCTCCTTGGAGAATCAGCACTTTAACCTCCTGTTCCGTACAGGTTTCAATTTGTCCTGAGGATGAACGGGAAGTGGGGGAACCAATGAGCGACTAGCTCTAGGTGGTGGGACAGGCACAGGTCACTCTATTTTCCCATCAGGAAGAAGAATTAACCACAGGCTCAGCCTGCCGCCCGGAACCAGAATAGGTCCTGAAGCAATCCTACGCTTTTGCGGCCAGCTCCCAAAAAAGCGAGTTGAAAAATGGAGCTCAGGGGCCCTGCAAATCACAAACCTGCAGAGTTATAAATGATAACTCTCACCCACAAAAATATTGAGGGAAGGCAACGAAGAGGATTTGAAAGCAAGGCAGAATTGCAGGAAACAGATTTCAGGAGGTAGATTCGAATCGCCTTTAAAGCACAGGAAAAGCGGCAAAACCTCGACAATGATGCCCTTGGCCAAAAAGGGCGTATGCGTTTTTTCCTGAATATATTCAGGAAAAAACGCATACGCCCTTTTTGGCCAACCAAGCAACCTGGAAAGGCAAATCAGCGCTACAAAGAAGTCTCGCTTCCCATCGGTCAAAAGGGCCATGCTGAATAAAGTGTCAATACCAGAAATGCAGGAGAGGCCATGGAGAAATGGGAGCCTTGCTACGCTGATGGGCGGGATGTAAATTGCCAACAGCCACTCTGGAGAAGTGTACGGTGTGTCCTGAAACATCTAAAAAACTCGGCTTAGAGAGCATAGGGCACTTCCACTCATGGGCGTCTAATTTGGGAAAACTAAAAATCAGCAAGGCACAGGCACTCCAAAGTTTAGGGTTGCTCTGTTGACAAGAACCTCCACTTCATTCCACCTTAAATACCCCAGGAAAGAGAAAAATGGATAAAGAAGTTGTGGTCCTTAGGTACAATGGAATATCACTCAGCCATGAAATCAACGTCATAAGGCTAGTAGCAGCATGATGAGTGGATTCAGGTACGACGGTTCTAAGTGAAATAAGTCACACAGAAAAAGACACTAATCAGAAGATATCACTTATAGAGGGAATGTAAAAACCGCTACACTTGAACTGAATTACAAAACAGAACAGAGTCACACATTTAGAAAACACACTATGGCTGCCTAACGGGAAAGGCGAGGTGGGGTGATGCATAAAACAAGGGTTTCAAATTAGCTCAGATACCGTTCCATAAACCCAATATGTAATAGACAAGACCTACTGCTTGCTCAGTGAACTGCACTCAACACCCCCTATTCACCGCCCAAGAATAGATCTGATTAGTAAGAATCTTCAAACCTATGTATTGATATCTCTCCGTAAGTGAGTCAAGTGGGAGTAAAGCGGCATAAACACAGCAGTGAAAAGCAGCTAAACCCCATTAGGAAAATCAATTACTTTTAAAAACCCGTGAAACAAAGACAGTGAAAGAGAAATTCTTACAAAATTCGTTCAGGGGCTGTGATGCCACCTGGATTGACCATATCTAGAGCCACAGCTGATTGAGACATAAGGGTGGACACTCTTGGGGCTGAGAGTTTTGGTGAGCTTGGGTGAGCAAACGCAGACCCTTTAAAGTAATACTGCGTGGTACCCGTCTGATGGGTCCCAAATCTCCAGGTTCAAGGGCATCTTCCTACATCGAAAACATGCATGAGAAACCCAGAAGTTGGTACACTGTGTGATCGGGAAAGGTTTCTAAAACGCACCTCATTTCTCATCTCCTTGTGCTCGGGTTCGCCATTCCAGCCACTTTAATAGCAACCTCCCTCCTTGGAGAATCAGCACTTTAACCTCCTGTTCCGTACAGGTTTCAATTTGTCCTGAGGATGAACGGGAAGTGGGGGAACCAATGAGCGACTAGCTCTAGGTGGTGGGACAGGCACAGGTCACTCTATTTTCCCATCAGGAAGAAGAATTAACCACAGGCTCAGCCTGCCGCCCGGAACCAGAATAGGGCCTGAAGCAATCCTACGCTTTTGCGGCCAGCTCCCAAAAAAGCGAGTTGAAAAATGGAGCTCAGGGGCCCTGCAAATCACAAACCTGCAGAGTTATAAATGATAACTCTCGCCCACAAAAATATTGAGGGAAGGCAACGAAGAGGATTTGAAAGCAAGGCAGAATTGCAGGAAACAGATTTCAGGAGGTAGATTCGAATCGCCTTTAAAGCACAGGAAAAGCGGCAAAACCTCGACAATGATGCCCTTGGCCAAAAAGGGCGTATGCGTTTTTTCCTGAATATATTCAGGAAAAAACGCATACGCCCTTTTTGGCCAACCAAGCAACCTGGAAAGGCAAATCAGCGCTACAAAGAAGTCTCGCTTCCCATCGGTCAAAAGGGCCATGCTGAATAAAGTGTCAATACCAGAAATGCAGGAGAGGCCATGGAGAAATGGGAGCCTTGCTACGCTGATGGGCGGGATGTAAATTGCCAACAGCCACTCTGGAGAAGTGTACGGTGTGTCCTGAAACATCTAAAAAACTCGGCTTAGAGAGCATAGGGCACTTCCACTCATGGGCGTCTAATTTGGGAAAACTAAAAATCAGCAAGGCACAGGCACTCCAAAGTTTAGGGTTGCTCTGTTGACAAGAACCTCCACTTCATTCCACCTTAAATATCCCAGGAAAGAGAAAAATGGATAAAGAAGTTGTGGTCCTTAGGTACAATGGAATATCACTCAGCCATGAAATCAACGTCATAAGGCTAGTAGCAGCATGATGAGTGGATTCAGGTACGACGGTTCTAAGTGAAATAAGTCACACAGAAAAAGACACTAATCAGAAGATATCACTTATAGAGGGAATGTAAAAACCGCTACACTTGAACTGAATTACAAAACAGAACAGAGTCACACATTTAGAAAACACACTATGGCTGCCTAACGGGAAAGGCGAGGTGGGGTGATGCATAAAACAAGGGTTTCAAATTAGCTCAGATACCGTTCCATAAACCCAATATGTAATAGACAAGACCTACTCCTTGCTCAGTGAACTGGACTCAACACCCCCTATTCACCGCCCAAGAATAGATCTGACTAGTAAGAATCTTCAAACCTATGTATTGATATCTCTCCGTAAGTGAGTCAAGTGGGAGTAAAGCGGCATAAACACAGCAGTGAAAAGCAGCTAAACCCCATTAGGAAAATCAATTACTTTTAAAAACCCGCGAAACAAAGACAGTGAAAGAGAGAGAAATTCTTACAAAATTCGTTCAGGGGCTGTGATGCCACCTGGATTGACCATATCTAGACCCACAGCTGATTGAGACATAAGGGTGGACACTCTTGGGGCTGAGAGGTTTGGTGAGGTTGGGTGAGCAAACGCAGACCCTTTAAAGTAATACTGCGTGGTACCCGTCTGATGGGTCCCAAATCTCCAGGTTCAAGGGCATCTTCCTACATCGAAAACATGCATGAGAAACCCAGAAGATGGTACACAGTGTGATCGGGAAAGGTTTCTAAAACGCACCTCATTTCTCATCTCCTTGTGCTCGGGTTCGCCATTCCATCCGCTTTACTAGCAATCTCCCTCCTTGGAGAATCAACACGTTTAACCTCCTGTTCCGTACAGGTTTCAATTTGTCCTGAGGATGAACGGGAAGAGGGGGAACCAATGAGCGACTAGCTCTAGGTGTTGGGAAAGGCACAGGTCACTCTATTTTCCCATCAGGAAGAAGAATTAACCACAGGCTCAGCCTGCCGCCCGGAACCAGAATAGGTCCTGAAACAATCCTACGCTTTTGCGGCCAGCTCCCAAAAAAGCGAGTTGAAAAATGGAGCTCAGGGGCACTGCAAATCACAAACCTGCAGAGTTATAAATGATAACTCTCGCCCACAAAAATATTGAGGGAAGGCAACGAAGAGGATTTGAAAGCAAGGCAGAATTGCAGGAAACAGATTTCAGGAGGTAGATTCGAATCGCCTTTAAAGCACAGGAAAAGCGGCAAAACCTCGACAATGATGCCCTTGGCCAAAAAGGGCGTATGCGTTTTTTCCTGAATATATTCAGGAAAAAACGCATACGCCCTTTTTGGCCAACCAAGCAACCTGGAAAGGCAAATCAGCGCTACAAAGAAGTCTCGCTTCCCATCGGTCAAAAGGGCCATGCTGAATAAAGTGTCAATACCAGAAATGCAGGAGAGGCCATGGAGAAATGGGAGCCTTGCTACGCTGATGGGCGAGATGTAAATTGCCAACAGCCACTCTGGAGAAGTGTACGGTGTGTCCTGAAACATCTAAAAAACTCGGCTTAGAGAGCATAGGGCACTTCCACTCATGGGCGTCTAATTTGGGAAAACTAAAAATCAGCAAGGCACAGGCACTCCAAAGTTTAGGGTTGCTCTGTTGACAAGAACCTCCACTTCATTCCACCTTAAATATCCCAGGAAAGAGAAAAATGGATAAAGAAGTTGTGGTCCTTAGGTACAATGGAATATCACTCAGCCATGAAATCAACGTCATAAGGCTAGTAGCAGCATGATGAGTGGATTCAGGTACGACGGTTCTAAGTGAAATAAGTCACACAGAAAAAGACACTAATCAGAAGATATCACTTATAGAGGGAATGTAAAAACCGCTACACTTGAACTGAATTACAAAACAGAACAGAGTCACACATTTAGAAAACACACTATGGCTGCCTAACGGGAAAGGCGAGGTGGGGTGATGCATAAAACAAGGGTTTCAAATTAGCTCAGATACCGTTCCATAAACCCAATATGTAATAGACAAGACCTACTCCTTGCTCAGTGAACTGGACTCAACACCCCCTATTCACCGCCCAAGAATAGATCTGACTAGTAAGAATCTTCAAACCTATGTATTGATATCTCTCCGTAAGTGAGTCAAGTGGGAGTAAAGCGGCATAAACACAGCAGTGAAAAGCAGCTAAACCCCATTAGGAAAATCAATTACTTTTAAAAACCCGTGAAACTAAGACAGTGAAAGAGAGAGAAATTCTTACAAAATTCGTTCAGGGGCTGTGATGCCACCTGGATTGACCATATCTAGACCCACAGCTGATTGAGACATAAGGGTGGACACTCTTGGGGCTGAGAGGTTTGGTGAGGTTGGGTGAGCAAACGCAGACCCTTTAAAGTAATACTGCGTGGTACCCGTCTGATGGGTCCCAAATCTCCAGGTTCAAGGGCATCTTCCTACATCGAAAACATGCATGAGAAACCCAGAAGATGGTACACCGTGTGATCGGGAAAGGTTTCTAAAACGCACCTCATTTCTCATCTCCTTGTGCTCGGGTTCGCCATTCCATCCGCTTTACTAGCAATCTCCCTCCTTGGAGAATCAACACGTTTAACCTCCTGTTCCGTACAGGGTGCAATTTGTCCTGAGGATGAACGGGAAGAGGGGGAACCAATGAGCGACTAGCTCTAGGTGTTGGGAAAGGCACAGGTCACTCTATTTTCCCATCAGGAAGAAGAATTAACCACAGGCTCAGCCTGCCGCCCGGAACCAGAATAGGGCCTGAAGCAATCCTACGCTTTTGCGGCCAGCTCCCAAAAAAGCGAGTTGAAAAATGGAGCTCAGGGGCACTGCAAATCACAAACCTGCAGAGTTAGAAATGATAACTCTCGCCCACAAAAATATTGAGGGAAGGCAACGAAGAGGATTTGAAAGCAAGGCAGAATTGCAGGAAACAGATTTCAGGAGGTAGATTCGAATCGCCTTTAAAGCACAGGAAAAGCGGCAAAACCTCGACAATGATGCCCTTGGCCAAAAAGGGCGTATGCGTTTTTTCCTGAATATATTCAGGAAAAAACGCATACGCCCTTTTTGGCCAACCAAGCAACCTGGAAAGGCAAATCAGCGCTACAAAGAAGTCTCGCTTCCCATCGGTCAAAAGGGCCATGCTGAATAAAGTGTCAATACCAGAAATGCAGGAGAGGCCATGGAGAAATGGGAGCCTTGCTACGCTGATGGGCGGGATGTAAATTGCCAACAGCCACTCTGGAGAAGTGTACGGTGTGTCCTGAAACATCTAAAAAACTCGGCTTAGAGAGCATAGGGCACTTCCACTCATGGGCGTCTAATTTGGGAAAACTAAAAATCAGCAAGGCACAGGCACTCCAAAGTTTAGGGTTGCTCTGTTGACAAGAACCTCCACTTCATTCCACCTTAAATATCCCAGGAAAGAGAAAAATGGATAAAGAAGTTGTGGTCCTTAGGTACAATGGAATATCACTCAGCCATGAAATCAACGTCATAAGGCTAGTAGCAGCATGATGAGTGGATTCAGGTAAGACGTTTCTAAGTGAAATAAGTCACACAGAAAAAGACACTAATCAGAAGATATCACTTATAGAGGGAATGTAAAAACCGCTACACTTGAACTGAATTACAAAACAGAACAGAGTCACTCATTTAGAAAACACACTATGGCTGCCTAACGGGAAAGGTGAGGTGGGGTGATGCCTAAAACAAGGGTTTCAAATTAGCTCAGATACCGTTCCATAAACCCAATATGTAATAGACAAGACCTACTCCTTGCTCAGTGAACTGGACTCAACACCCCCTATTCACCGCCCAAGAATAGATCTGACTAGTAAGAATCTTCAAACCTATGTATTGATATCTCTCCGTAAGTGAGTCAAGTGGGAGTAAAGCGGCATAAACACAGCAGTGAAAAGCAGCTAAACCCCATTAGGAAAATCAATTACTTTTAAAAACCCGCGAAACAAAGACAGTGAAAGAGAGAGAAATTCTTACAAAATTCGTTCAGGGGCTGTGATGCCACCTGGATTGACCATATCTAGACCCACAGCTGATTGAGACATAAGGGTGAACACTCTTGGGGCTGAGAGGTTTGGTGAGGTTGGGTGAGCAAACGCAGACCCTTTAAAGTAATACTGTGTGGTACCCATCCCATGGGTCCCAAATCTCCAGGTTCAAGGGCATCTTCCTACATCGAAAACATGCATGAGAAACCCAGAAGATGGTACACCGTGTGATCGGGAAAGGTTTCTAAAACGCACCTCATTTCTCATCTCCTTGTGCTCGGGTTCGCCATTCCATCCGCTTTACTAGCAATCTCCCTCCTTGGAGAATCAACACGTTTAACCTCCTGTTCCGTACAGGTTTCAATTTGTCCTGAGGATGAACGGGAAGAGGGGGAACCAATGAGCGACTAGCTCTAGGTGTTGGGAAAGGCACAGGTCACTCTATTTTCCCATCAGGAAGAAGAATTAACCACAGGCTCAGCCTGCCGCCCGGAACCAGAATAGGTCCTGAAGCAATCCTACGCTTTTGCGGCCAGCTCCCAAAAAAGCGAGTTGAAAAATGGAGCTCAGGGGCACTGCAAATCACAAACCTGCAGAGTTATAAATGATAACTCTCGCCCACAAAAATATTGAGGGAAGGCAACGAAGAGGATTTGAAAGCAAGGCAGAATTGCAGGAAACAGATTTCAGGAGGTAGATTCGAATCGCCTTTAAAGCACAGGAAAAGCGGCAAAACCTCGACAATGATGCCCTTGGCCAAAAAGGGCGTACGCGTTTTTTCCTGAATATATTCAGGAAAAAACGCATACGCCCTTTTTGGCCAACCAAGCAACCTGGAAAGGCAAATCAGCGCTACAAAGAAGTCTCGCTTCCCATCGGTCAAAAGGGCCATGCTGAATAAAGTGTCAATACCAGAAATGCAGGAGAGGCCATGGAGAAATGGGAGCCTTGCTACGCTGATGGGCGGGATGTAAATTGCCAACAGCCACTCTGGAGAAGTGTACGGTGTGTCCTGAAACATCTAAAAAACTCGGCTTAGAGAGCATAGGGCACTTCCACTCATGGGCGTCTAATTTGGGAAAACTAAAAATCAGCAAGGCACAGGCACTCCAAAGTTTAGGGTTGCTCTGTTGACAAGAACCTCCACTTCATTCCACCTTAAATATCCCAGGAAAGAGAAAAATGGATAAAGAAGTTGTGGTCCTTAGGTACAATGGAATATCACTCAGCCATGAAATCAACGTCATAAGGCTAGTAGCAGCATGATGAGTGGATTCAGGTACGACGGTTCTAAGTGAAATAAGTCACACAGAAAAAGACACTAATCAGAAGATATCACTTATAGAGTGAATGTGAAAACCGCTACCCTTGAACTGAATTACAAAACAGAACAGAGTCACACATTTAGAAAACACACTATGGCTGCCTAACGGGAAAGGTGAGGTGGGGTGATGCCTAAAACAAGGGTTTCAAATTAGCTCAGATACCGTTCCATAAACCCAATATGTAATAGACAAGACCTACTCCTTGCTCAGTGAACTGGACTCAACACCCCCTATTCACCGCCCAAGAATAGATCTGACTAGTAAGAATCTTCAAACCTATGTATTGATATCTCTCCGTAAGTGAGTCAAGTGGGAGTAAAGCGGCATAAACACAGCAGTGAAAAGCAGCTAAACCCCATTAGGAAAATCAATTACTTTTAAAAACCCGTGAAACAAAGACAGTGAAAGAGAGAGAAATTCTCACAAAATTCGTTCAGGGGCTGTGATGCCACCTGGATTGACCATATCTAGACCCACAGCTGATTGAGACATAAGGGTGGACACTCTTGGGGCTGAGAGGTTTGGTGAGGTTGGGTGAGCAAACGCAGACCCTTTAAAGTAATACTGTGTGGTACCCATTCCATGGGTCCCAAATCTCCAGGTTCAAGGGCATCTTCCTACATCGAAAACATGCATGAGAAACCCAGAAGATGGTACACCGTGTGATCGGGAAAGGTTTCTAAAACGCACCTCATTTCTCATCTCCTTGTGCTCGGGTTCGCCATTCCAGCCACTTTAATAGCAATCTCCCTCCTTGGAGAAACAGCACTTTAACCTCCTGTTCCGTACAGGTTTCAATTTGTCCTGAGGATGAACGGGAAGAGGGGGAACCAATGAGCGACTAGCTCTAGGTGGTGGGACAGGCACAGGTCACTCTATTTTCCCATCAGGAAGAAGAATTAACCACCGGCTCAGCCTGCCGCCCGGAACCAGAATAGGTCCTGAAGCAATCCTACGCTTTTGCGGCCAGCTCCCAAAAAAGCGAGTTGAAAAATGGAGCTCAGGGGCCCTGCAAATCACAAACCTGCAGAGTTATAAATGATAACTCTCGCCCACAAAAATATTGAGGGAAGGCAACGAAGAGGATTTGAAAGCAAGGCAGAATTGCAGGAAACAGATTTCAGGAGGTAGATTCGAATCGCATTTAAAGCACAGGAAAAGCGGCAAAACCTCGACAATGATGCCCTTGGCCAAAAAGGGCGTATGCGTTTTTTCCTGAATATATTCAGGAAAAAACGCATACGCCCTTTTTGGCCAACCAAGCAACCTGGAAAGGCAAATCAGCGCTACAAAGAAGTCTCGCTTCCCATCGGTCAAAAGGGCCATGCTGAATAAAGTGTCAATACCAGAAATGCAGGAGAGGCCATGGAGAAATGGGAGCCTTGCTACGCTGATGGGTGGGATGTAAATTGCCAACAGCCACTCTGGAGAAGTGTATGGTGTGTGCTGAAACATCTAAAAAACTCGGCTTAGAGAGCATAGGGCACTTCCACTCATGGGCGTCTAATTTGGGAAAACTAAAAATCAGCAAGGCACAGGCACTCCAAAGTTTAGGGTTGCTCTGTTGACAAGAACCTCCACTTCATTCCACCTTAAATATCCCAGGAAAGAGAAAAATGGATAAAGAAGTTGTGGTCCTTAGGTAAAATGGAATATCACTCAGCCATGAAATCAACGTCATAAGGCTAGTAGCAGCATGATGAGTGGATTCAGGTACGACGGTTCTAAGTGAAATAAGTCACACAGAAAAAGACACTAATCAGAAGATATCACTTATAGAGGGAATGTAAAAACCGCTACACTTGAACTGAATTACAAAACAGAACAGAGTCACACATTTAGAAAACACACTATGGCTGCCTAACGGGAAAGGCGAGGTGGGGTGATGCATAAAACAAGGGTTTCAAATTAGCTCAGATACCGTTCCATAAACCCAATATGTAATAGACAAGACCTACTCCTTGCTCAGTGAACTGGACTCAACACCCCCTATTCACCGCCCAAGAATAGATCTGACTAGTAAGAATCTTCAAACCTATGTATTGATATCTCTCCGTAAGTGAGTCAAGTGGGAGTAAAGCGGCATAAACACAGCAGTGAAAAGCAGCTAAACCCCATTAGGAAAATCAATTACTTTTAAAAACCCGTGAAACAAAGACAGTGAAAGAGAGAGAAATTCTTACAAAATTCGTTCAGGGGCTGTGATGCCACCTGGATTGACCATATCTAGACCCACAGCTGATTGAGACATAAGGGTGGACACTCTTGGGGCTGAGAGGTTTGGTGAGGTTGGGTGAGCAAACGCAGACCCTTTAAAGTAATACTGCGTGGTACCCGTCTGATGGGTCCCAAATCTCCAGGTTCAAGGGCATCTTCCTACATCGAAAACATGCATGAGAAACCCAGAAGATGGTACACAGTGTGATCGGGAAAGGTTTCTAAAACGCACCTCATTTCTCATCTCCTTGTGCTCGGGTTCGCCATTCCATCCGCTTTACTAGCAATCTCCCTCCTTGGAGAATCAACACGTTTAACCTCCTGTTCCGTACAGGTTTCAATTTGTCCTGAGGATGAACGGGAAGAGGGGGAACCAATGAGCGACTAGCTCTAGGTGTTGGGAAAGGCACAGGTCACTCTATTTTCCCATCAGGAAGAAGAATTAACCACAGGCTCAGCCTGCCGCCCGGAACCAGAATAGGTCCTGAAGCAATCCTACGCTTTTGCGGCCAGCTCCCAAAAAAGCGAGTTGAAAAATGGAGCTCAGGGGCACTGCAAATCACAAACCTGCAGAGTTAGAAATGATAACTCTCGCCCACAAAAATATTGAGGGAAGGCAACGAAGAGGATTTGAAAGCAAGGCAGAATTGCAGGAAACAGATTTCAGGAGGTAGATTCGAATCGCCTTTAAAGCACAGGAAAAGCGGCAAAACCTCGACAATGATGCCCTTGGCCAAAAAGGGCGTACGCGTTTTTTCCTGAATATATTCAGGAAAAAACGCATACGCCCTTTTTGGCCAACCAAGCAACCTGGAAAGGCAAATCAGCGCTACAAAGAAGTCTCGCTTCCCATCGGTCAAAAGGGCCATGCTGAATAAAGTGTCAATACCAGAAATGCAGGAGAGGCCATGGAGAAATGGGAGCCTTGCTACGCTGATGGGCGGGATGTAAATTGCCAACAGCCACTCTGGAGAAGTGTACGGTGTGTCCTGAAACATCTAAAAAACTCGGCTTAGAGAGCATAGGGCACTTCCACTCATGGGCGTCTAATTTGGGAAAACTAAAAATCAGCAAGGCACAGGCACTCCAAAGTTTAGGGTTGCTCTGTTGACAAGAACCTCCACTTCATTCCACCTTAAATATCCCAGGAAAGAGAAAAATGGATAAAGAAGTTGTGGTCCTTAGGTACAATGGAATATCACTCAGCCATGAAATCAACGTCATAAGGCTAGTAGCAGCATGATGAGTGGATTCAGGTACGACGGTTCTAAGTGAAATAAGTCACACAGAAAAAGACACTAATCAGAAGATATCACTTATAGAGTGAATGTGAAAACCGCTACCCTTGAACTGAATTACAAAACAGAACAGAGTCACACATTTAGAAAACACACTATGGCTGCCTAACGGGAAAGGTGAGGTGGGGTGATGCCTAAAACAAGGGTTTCAAATTAGCTCAGATACCGTTCCATAAACCCAATATGTAATAGACAAGACCTACTCCTTGCTCAGTGAACTGGACTCAACACCCCCTATTCACCGCCCAAGAATAGATCTGACTAGTAAGAATCTTCAAACCTATGTATTGATGTCTCTCCGTAAGTGAGTCAAGTGGGAGTAAAGCGGCATAAACACAGCAGTGAAAAGCAGCTAAACCCCATTAGGAAAATCAATTACTTTTAAAAACCCGTGAAACAAAGACAGTGAAAGAGAGAGAAATTCTTACAAAATTCGTTCAGGGGCTGTGATGCCACCTGGATTGACCATATCTAGACCCACAGCTGATTGAGACATAAGGGTGGACACTCTTGGGGCTGAGAGGTTTGGTGAGGTTGGGTGAGCAAACGCAGACCCTTTAAAGTAATACTGTGTGGTACCCATCCCATGGGTCCCAAATCTCCAGGTTCAAGGGCATCTTCCTACATCGAAAACATGCATGAGAAACCCAGAAGATGGTACACCGTGTGATCGGGAAAGGTTTCTAAAACGCACCTCATTTCTCATCTCCTTGTGCTCGGGTTCGCCATTCCAGCCACTTTAATAGCAATCTCCCTCCTTGGAGAAACAGCACTTTAACCTCCTGTTCCGTACAGGTTTCAATTTGTCCTGAGGATGAACGGGAAGAGGGGGAACCAATGAGCGACTAGCTCTAGGTGGTGGGACAGGCACAGGTCACTCTATTTTCCCATCAGGAAGAAGAATTAACCACCGGCTCAGCCTGCCGCCCGGAACCAGAATAGGTCCTGAAGCAATCCTACGCTTTTGCGGCCAGCTCCCAAAAAAGCGAGTTGAAAAATGGAGCTCAGGGGCCCTGCAAATCACAAACCTGCAGAGTTATAAATGATAACTCTCGCCCACAAAAATATTGAGGGAAGGCAACGAAGAGGATTTGAAAGCAAGGCAGAATTGCAGGAAACAGATTTCAGGAGGTAGATTCGAATCGCCTTTAAAGCACAGGAAAAGCGGCAAAACCTCGACAATGATGCCCTTGGCCAAAAAGGGCGTATGCGTTTTTTCCTGAATATATTCAGGAAAAAACGCATACGCCCTTTTTGGCCAACCAAGCAACCTGGAAAGGCAAATCAGCGCTACAAAGAAGTCTCGCTTCCCATCGGTCAAAAGGGCCATGCTGAATAAAGTGTCAATACCAGAAATGCAGGAGAGGCCATGGAGAAATGGGAGCCTTGCTACGCTGATGGGTGGGATGTAAATTGCCAACAGCCACTCTGGAGAAGTGTATGGTGTGTGCTGAAACATCTAAAAAACTCGGCTTAGAGAGCATAGGGCACTTCCACTCATGGGCGTCTAATTTGGGAAAACTAAAAATCAGCAAGGCACAGGCACTCCAAAGTTTAGGGTTGCTCTGTTGACAAGAACCTCCACTTCATTCCACCTTAAATATCCCAGGAAAGAGAAAAATGGATAAAGAAGTTGTGGTCCTTAGGTAAAATGGAATATCACTCAGCCATGAAATCAACGTCATAAGGCTAGTAGCAGCATGATGAGTGGATTCAGGTAGGACGGTTCTAAGTGAAATAAGTCACACAGAAAAAGACACTAATCAGAAGATATCACTTATAGAGGGAATGTAAAAACCGCTACACTTGAACTGAATTACAAAACAGAACAGAGTCACACATTTAGAAAACACACTATGGCTGCCTAACGGGAAAGGCGAGGTGGGGTGATGCATAAAACAAGGGTTTCATATTAGCTCAGATACCGTTCCATAAACCCAATATGTAATAGACAAGACCTACTGCTTGCTCAGTGAACTGGACTCAACACCCCCTATTCACCGCCCAAGAATATATCTGACTAGTAAGAATCTTCAAACCTATGTATTGATATCTCTCCGTAAGTGAGTCAAGTGGGAGTAAAGCGGCATAAACACAGCAGTGAAAAGCAGCTAAACCCCATTAGGAAAATCAATTACTTTTAAAAACCCGTGAAACAAAGACAGTGAAAGAGAGAGAAATTCTTACAAAATTCGTTCAGGGGCTGTGATGCCACCTGGATTGACCATATCTAGACCCACAGCTGATTGAGACATAAGGGTGGACACTCTTGGGGCTGAGAGGTTTGGTGAGGTTGGGTGAGCAAACGCAGACCCTTTAAAGTAATACTGCGTGGTACCCGTCTGATGGGTCCCAAATCTCCAGGTTCAAGGGCATCTTCCTACATCGAAAACATGCATGAGAAACCCAGAAGATGGTACACCGTGTGATCGGGAAAGGTTTCTAAAACGCACCTCATTTCTCATCTCCTTGTGCTCGGGTTCGCCATTCCATCCGCTTTACTAGCAATCTCCCTCCTTGGAGAATCAACACGTTTAACCTCCTGTTCCGTACAGGTTGCAATTTGTCCTGAGGATGAACGGGAAGAGGGGGAACCAATGAGCGACTAGCTCTAGGTGTTGGGAAAGGCACAGGTCACTCTATTTTCCCATCAGGAAGAAGAATTAACCACAGGCTCAGCCTGCCGCCCGGAACCAGAATAGGTCCTGAAGCAATCCTACGCTTTTGCGGCCAGCTCCCAAAAAAGCGAGTTGAAAAATGGAGCTCAGGGGCACTGCAAATCACAAACCTGCAGAGTTATAAATGATAACTCTCGCCCACAAAAATATTGAGGGAAGGCAACGAAGAGGATTTGAAAGCAAGGCAGAATTGCAGGAAACAGATTTCAGGAGGTAGATTCGAATCGCCTTTAAAGCACAGGAAAAGCGGCAAAACCTCGACAATGATGCCCTTGGCCAAAAAGGGCGTATGCGTTTTTTCCTGAATATATTCAGGAAAAAACGCATACGCCCTTTTTGGCCAACCAAGCAACCTGGAAAGGCAAATCAGCGCTACAAAGAAGTCTCGCTTCCCATCGGTCAAAAGGGCCATGCTGAATAAAGTGTCAATACCAGAAATGCAGGAGAGGCCATGGAGAAATGGGAGCCTTGCTACGCTGATGGGCGAGATGTAAATTGCCAACAGCCACTCTGGAGAAGTGTACGGTGTGTCCTGAAACATCTAAAAAACTCGGCTTAGAGAGCATAGGGCACTTCCACTCATGGGCGTCTAATTTGGGAAAACTAAAAATCAGCAAGGCACAGGCACTCCAAAGTTTAGGGTTGCTCTGTTGACAAGAACCTCCACTTCATTCCACCTTAAATATCCCAGGAAAGAGAAAAATGGATAAAGAAGTTGTGGTCCTTAGGTACAATGGAATATCACTCAGCCATGAAATCAACGTCATAAGGCTAGTAGCAGCATGATGAGTGGATTCAGGTACGACGGTTCTAAGTGAAATAAGTCACACAGAAAAAGACACTAATCAGAAGATATCACTTATAGAGGGAATGTAAAAACCGCTACACTTGAACTGAATTACAAAACAGAACAGAGTCACACATTTAGAAAACACACTATGGCTGCCTAACGGGAAAGGTGAGGTGGGGTGATGCCTAAAACAAGGGTTTCAAATTAGCTCAGATACCGTTCCATAAACCCAATATGTAATAGACAAGACCTACTCCTTGCTCAGTGAACTGGACTCAACACCCCCTATTCACCGCCCAAGAATAGATCTGACTAGTAAGAATCTTCAAACCTATGTATTGATATCTCTCCGTAAGTGAGTCAAGTGGGAGTAAAGCGGCATAAACACAGCAGTGAAAAGCAGCTAAACCCCATTAGGAAAATCAATTACTTTTAAAAACCCGTGAAACAAAGACAGTGAAAGAGAGAGAAATTCTTACAAAATTCGTTCAGGGGCTGTGATGCCACCTGGATTGACCATATCTAGACCCACAGCTGATTGAGACATAAGGGTGGACACTCTTGGGGCTGAGAGGTTTGGTGAGGTTGGGTGAGCAAACGCAGACCCTTTAAAGTAATACTGTGTGGTACCCATCCCATGGGTCCCAAATCTCCAGGTTCAAGGGCATCTTCCTACATCGAAAACATGCATGAGAACCCCAGAAGATGGTACACCGTGTGATCGGGAAAGGTTTCTAAAACGCACCTCATTTCTCATCTCCTTGTGCTCGGGTTCGCCATTCCAGCCACTTTAATAGCAATCTCCCTCCTTGGAGAAACAGCACTTTAACCTCCTGTTCCGTACAGGTTTCAATTTGTCCTGAGGATGAACGGGAAGAGGGGGAACCAATGAGCGACTAGCTCTAGGTGGTGGGACAGGCACAGGTCACTCTATTTTCCCATCAGGAAGAAGAATTAACCACCGGCTCAGCCTGCCTCCCGGAACCAGGATAGGTCCTGAAGCAATCCTACGCTTTTGCGGCCAGCTCCCAAAAAAGCGAGTTGAAAAATGGAGCTCAGGGGCCCTGCAAATCACAAACCTGCAGAGTTATAAATGATAACTCTCGCCCACAAAAATATTGAGGGAAGGCAACGAAGAGGATTTGAAAGCAAGGCAGAATTGCAGGAAACAGATTTCAGGAGGTAGATTCGAATCGCCTTTAAAGCACAGGAAAAGCGGCAAAACCTCGACAATGATGCCCTTGGCCAAAAAGGGCGTATGCGTTTTTTCCTGAATATATTCAGGAAAAAACGCATACGCCCTTTTTGGCCAACCAAGCAACCTGGAAAGGCAAATCAGCGCTACAAAGAAGTCTCGCTTCCCATCGGTCAAAAGGGCCATGCTGAATAAAGTGTCAATACCAGAAATGCAAGAGAGGCCATGGAGAAATGGGAGCCTTGCTACGCTGATGGGCGGGATGTAAATTGCCAACAGCCACTCTGGAGAAGTGTACGGTGTGTCCTGAAACATCTAAAAAACTCGGCTTAGAGAGCATAGGGCACTTCCACTCATGGGCGTCTAATTTGGGAAAACTAAAAATCAGCAAGGCACAGGCACTCCAAAGTTTAGGGTTGCTCTGTTGACAAGAACCTCCACTTCATTCCACCTTAAATATCCCAGGAAAGAGAAAAATGGATAAAGAAGTTGTGGTCCTTAGGTACAATGGAATATCACTCAGCCATGAAATCAACGTCATAAGGCTAGTAGCAGCATGATGAGTGGATTCAGGTAGGACGGTTCTAAGTGAAATAAGTCACACAGAAAAAGACACTAATCAGAAGATATCACTTATAGAGGGAATGTAAAAACCGCTACACTTGAACTGAATTACAAAACAGAACAGAGTCACACATTTAGAAAACACACTATGGCTGCCTAACGGGAAAGGCGAGGTGGGGTGATGCATAAAACAAGGGTTTCATATTAGCTCAGATACCGTTCCATAAACCCAATATGTAATAGACAAGACCTACTGCTTGCTCAGTGAACTGGACTCAACACCCCCTATTCACCGCCCAAGAATAGATCTGACTAGTAAGAATCTTCAAACCTATGTATTGATATCTCTCCGTAAGTGAGTCAAGTGGGAGTAAAGCGGCATAAACACAGCAGTGAAAAGCAGCTAAACCCCATTAGGAAAATCAATTACTTTTAAAAACCCGTGAAACAAAGACAGTGAAAGAGAGAGAAATTCTTACAAAATTCGTTCAGGGGCTGTGATGCCACCTGGATTGACCATATCTAGACCCACAGCTGATTGAGACATAAGGGTGGACACTCTTGGGGCAGAGAGGTTTGGTGAGGTTGGGTGAGCAAACGCAGACCCTTTAAACTAATACTGCGTGGTACCCGTCTGATGGGTCCCAAATCTCCAGGTTCAAGGGCATCTTCCTACATCGAAAACATGCATGAGAAACCCAGAAGATGGTACACCGTGTGATCGGGAAAGGTTTCTAAAACGCACCTCATTTCTCATCTCCTTGTGCTCGGGTTCGCCATTCCATCCGCTTTACTAGCAATCTCCCTCCTTGGAGAATCAACACGTTTAACCTCCTGTTCCGTACAGGTTTCAATTTGTCCTGAGGATGAACGGGAAGAGGGGGAACCAATGAGCGACTAGCTCTAGGTGTTGGGAAAGGCACAGGTCACTCTATTTTCCCATCAGGAAGAAGAATTAACCACAGGCTCAGCCTGCCGCCCGGAACCAGAATAGGGCCTGAAGCAATCCTACGCTTTTGCGGCCAGCTCCCAAAAAAGCGAGTTGAAAAATGGAGCTCAGGGGCACTACAAATCACAAACCTGCAGAGTTAGAAATGATAACTCTCGCCCACAAAAATATTGAGGGAAGGCAACGAAGAGGATTTGAAAGCAAGGCAGAATTGCAGGAAACAGATTTCAGGAGGTAGATTCGAATCGCCTTTAAAGCACAGGAAAAGCGGCAAAACCTCGACAATGATGCCCTTGGCCAAAAAGGGCGTATGCGTTTTTTCCTGAATATATTCAGGAAAAAACGCATACGCCCTTTTTGGCCAACCAAGCAACCTGGAAAGGCAAATCAGCGCTACAAAGAAGTCTCGCTTCCCATCGGTCAAAAGGGCCATGCTGAATAAAGTGTCAATACCAGAAATGCAGGAGAGGCCATGGAGAAATGGGAGCCTTGCTACGCTGATGGGCGGGATGTAAATTGCCAACAGCCACTCTGGAGAAGTGTACGGTGTGTCCTGAAACATCTAAAAAACTCGGCTTAGAGAGCATAGGGCACTTCCACTCATGGGCGTCTAATTTGGGAAAACTAAAAATCAGCAAGGCACAGGCACTCCAAAGTTTAGGGTTGCTCTGTTGACAAGAACCTCCACTTCATTCCACCTTAAATATCCCAGGAAAGAGAAAAATGGATAAAGAAGTTGTGGTCCTTAGGTACAATGGAATATCACTCAGCCATGAAATCAACGTCATAAGGCTAGTAGCAGCATGATGAGTGGATTCAGGTACGACGGTTCTAAGTGAAATAAGTCACACAGAAAAACACACTAATCAGAAGATATCACTTATAGAGGGAATGTAAAAACCGCTACACTTGAACTGAATTACAAAACAGAACAGAGTCACACATTTAGAAAACACACTATGGCTGCCTAACGGGAAAGGCGAGGTGGGGTGATGCATAAAACAAGGGTTTCAAATTAGCTCAGATACCGTTCCATAAACCCAATATGTAATAGACAAGACCTACTGCTTGCTCAGTGAACTGCACTCAACACCCCCTATTCACCGCCCAAGAATAGATCTGATTAGTAAGAATCTTCAAACCTATGTATTGATATCTCTCCGTAAGTGAGTCAAGTGGGAGTAAAGCGGCATAAACACAGCAGTGAAAATCAGCTAAACCCCATTAGGAAAATCAATTACTTTTAAAAACCCGTGAAACAAAGACAGTGAAAGAGAGAGAAATTCTTACAAAATTCGTTCAGGGGCTGTGATGCCACCTGGATTGACCATATCTAGACCCACAGCTGATTGAGACATAAGGGTGGACACTCTTGGGGCTGAGAGTTTTGGTGAGCTTGGGTGAGCAAACGCAGACCCTTTAAAGTAATACTGCGTGGTACCCGTCTGATGGGTCCCAAATCTCCAGGTTCAAGGGCATCTTCCTACATCGAAAACATGCATGAGAAACCCAGAAGATGGTACACTGTGTGATCGGGAAAGGTTTCTAAAACGCACCTCATTTCTCATCTCCTTGTGCTCGGGTTCGCCATTCCAGCCACTTTAATAGCAACCTCCCTCCTTGGAGAATCAGCACTTTAACCTCCTGTTCCGTACAGGTTTCAATTTGTCCTGAGGATGAACGGGAAGTGGGGGAACCAATGAGCGACTAGCTCTAGGTGGTGGGACAGGCACAGGTCACTCTATTTTCCCATCAGGAAGAAGAATTAACCACAGGCTCAGCCTGCCGCCCGGAAGCAGAATAGGGCCTGAAGCAATCCTATGCTTTTGCGGCCAGCTCCCAAAAAAGCGAGTTGAAAAATGGAGCTCAGGGGCCCTGCAAATCACAAACCTGCAGAGTTATAAATGATAACTCTCGCCCACAAAAATATTGAGGGAAGGCAACGAAGAGGATTTGAAAGCAAGGCAGAATTGCAGGAAACAGATTTCAGGAGGTAGATTCGAATCGCCTTTAAAGCACAGGAAAAGCGGCAAAACCTCGACAATGATGCCCTTGGCCAAAAAGGGCGTATGCGTTTTTTCCTGAATATATTCAGGAAAAAACGCATACGCCCTTTTTGGCCAACCAAGCAACCTGGAAAGGCAAATCAGCGCTACAAAGAAGTCTCGCTTCCCATCGGTCAAAAGGGCCATGCTGAATAAAGTGTCAATACCAGAAATGCAAGAGAGGCCATGGAGAAATGGGAGCCTTGCTACGCTGATGGGCGGGATGTAAATTGCCAACAGCCACTCTGGAGAAGTGTACGGTGTGTCCTGAAACATCTAAAAAACTCGGCTGAGAGAGCATAGGGCACTTCCACTCATGGGCGTCTAATTTGGGAAAACTAAAAATCAGCAAGGCACAGGCACTCCAAAGTTTAGGGTTGCTCTGTTGACAAGAACCTCCACTTCATTCCACCTTAAATATCCCAGGAAAGAGAAAAATGGATAAAGAAGTTGTGGTCCTTAGGTACAATGGAATATCACTCAGCCATGAAATCAACGTCATAAGGCTAGTAGCAGCATGATGAGTGGATTCAGGTAGGACGGTTCTAAGTGAAATAAGTCACACAGAAAAAGACACTAATCATAAGATATCACTTATAGAGGGAAAGTAAAAACCGCTACACTTGAACTGAATTACAAAACAGAACAGAGTCACACATTTAGAAAACACACTATGGCTGCCTAACGGGAAAGGCGAGGTGGGGTGATGCATAAAACAAGGGTTTCAAATTAGCTCAGATACCGTTCCATAAACCCAATATGTAATAGACAAGACCTACTGCTTGCTCAGTGAACTGGACTCAACACCCCCTATTCACCGCCCAAGAATATATCTGACTAGTAAGAATCTTCAAACCTATGTATTGATATCTCTCCGTAAGTGAGTCAAGTGGGAGTAAAGCGGCATAAACACAGCAGTGAAAAGCAGCTAAACCCCATTAGGAAAATGAATTACTTTTAAAAACCCGTGAAACAAAGACAGTGAAAGAGAGAGAAATTCTTACAAAATTCGTTCAGGGGCTGTGATGCCACCTGGATTGACCATATCTAGACCCACAGCTGATTGAGACATAAGGGTGGACACTCTTGGGGCTGAGAGGTTTGGTGAGGTTGGGTGAGCAAACGCAGACCCTTTAAAGTAATACTGCGTGGTACCCGTCTGATGGGTCCCAAATCTCCAGGTTCAAGGGCATCTTCCTACATCGAAAACATGCATGAGAAACCCAGAAGATGGTACACCGTGTGATCGGGAAAGGTTTCTAAAACGCACCTCATTTCTCATCTCCTTGTGCTCGGGTTCGCCATTCCATCCGCTTTACTAGCAATCTCCCTCCTTGGAGAATCAACACGTTTAACCTCCTGTTCCGTACAGGTTGCAATTTGTCCTGAGGATGAACGGGAAGAGGGGGAACCAATGAGCGACTAGCTCTAGGTGTTGGGAAAGGCACAGGTCACTCTATTTTCCCATCAGGAAGAAGAATTAACCACAGGCTCAGCCTGCCGCCCGGAACCAGAATAGGTCCTGAAGCAATCCTACGCTTTTGCGGCCAGCTCCCAAAAAAGCGAGTTGAAAAATGGAGCTCAGGGGCACTGCAAATCACAAACCTGCAGAGTTAGAAATGATAACTCTCGCCCACAAAAATATTGAGGGAAGGCAACGAAGAGGATTTGAAAGCAAGGCAGAATTGCAGGAAACAGATTTCAGGAGGTAGATTCGAATCGCCTTTAAAGCACAGGAAAAGCGGCAAAACCTCGACAATGATGCCCTTGGCCAAAAAGGGCGTATGCGTTTTTTCCTGAATATATTCAGGAAAAAACGCATACGCCCTTTTTGGCCAACCAAGCAACCTGGAAAGGCAAATCAGCGCTACAAAGAAGTCTCGCTTCCCATCGGTCAAAAGGGCCATGCTGAATAAAGTGTCAATACCAGAAATGCAGGAGAGGCCATGGAGAAATGGGAGCCTTGCTACGCTGATGGGCGGGATGTAAATTGCCAACAGCCACTCTGGAGAAGTGTACGGTGTGTCCTGAAACATCTAAAAAACTCGGCTTAGAGAGCATAGGGCACTTCCACTCATGGGCGTCTAATTTGGGAAAACTAAAAATCAGCAAGGCACAGGCACTCCAAAGTTTAGGGTTGCTCTGTTGACAAGAACCTCCACTTCATTCCACCTTAAATACCCCAGGAAAGAGAAAAATGGATAAAGAAGTTGTGGTCCTTAGGTACAATGGAATATCACTCAGCCATGAAATCAACGTCATAAGGCTAGTAGCAGCATGATGAGTGGATTCAGGTACGACGGTTCTAAGTGAAATAAGTCACACAGAAAAAGACACTAATCAGAAGATATCACTTATAGAGGGAATGTAAAAACCGCTACACTTGAACTGAATTACAAAACAGAACAGAGTCACACATTTAGAAAACACACTATGGCTGCCTAACGGGAAAGGCGAGGTGGGGTGATGCATAAAACAAGGGTTTCAAATTAGCTCAGATACCGTTCCATAAACCCAATATGTAATAGACAAGACCTACTGCTTGCTCAGTGAACTGCACTCAACACCCCCTATTCACCGCCCAAGAATAGATCTGATTAGTAAGAATCTTCAAACCTATGTATTGATATCTCTCCGTAAGTGAGTCAAGTGGGAGTAAAGCGGCATAAACACAGCAGTGAAAAGCAGCTAAACCCCATTAGGAAAATCAATTACTTTTAAAAACCCGTGAAACAAAGACAGTGAAAGAGAAATTCTTACAAAATTCGTTCAGGGGCTGTGATGCCACCTGGATTGACCATATCTAGACCCACAGCTGATTGAGACATAAGGGTGGACACTCTTGGGGCTGAGAGTTTTGGTGAGCTTGGGTGAGCAAACGCAGACCCTTTAAAGTAATACTGCGTGGTACCCGTCTGATGGGTCCCAAATCTCCAGGTTCAAGGGCATCTTCCTACATCGAAAACATGCATGAGAAACCCAGAAGATGGTACACTGTGTGATCGGGAAAGGTTTCTAAAACGCACCTCATTTCTCATCTCCTTGTGCTCGGGTTCGCCATTCCAGCCACTTTAATAGCAACCTCCCTCCTTGGAGAATCAGCACTTTAACCTCCTGTTCCGTACAGGTTTCAATTTGTCCTGAGGATGAACGGGAAGTGGGGGAACCAATGAGCGACTAGCTCTAGGTGGTGGGACAGGCACAGGTCACTCTATTTTCCCATCAGGAAGAAGAATTAACCACAGGCTCAGCCTGCCGCCCGGAACCAGAATAGGTCCTGAAGCAATCCTACGCTTTTGCGGCCAGCTCCCAAAAAAGCGAGTTGAAAAATGGAGCTCAGGGGCCCTGCAAATCACAAACCTGCAGAGTTATAAATGATAACTCTCACCCACAAAAATATTGAGGGAAGGCAACGAAGAGGATTTGAAAGCAAGGCAGAATTGCAGGAAACAGATTTCAGGAGGTAGATTCGAATCGCCTTTAAAGCACAGGAAAAGCGGCAAAACCTCGACAATGATGCCCTTGGCCAAAAAGGGCGTATGCGTTTTTTCCTGAATATATTCAGGAAAAAACGCATACGCCCTTTTTGGCCAACCAAGCAACCTGGAAAGGCAAATCAGCGCTACAAAGAAGTCTCGCTTCCCATCGGTCAAAAGGGCCATGCTGAATAAAGTGTCAATACCAGAAATGCAGGAGAGGCCATGGAGAAATGGGAGCCTTGCTACGCTGATGGGCGGGATGTAAATTGCCAACAGCCACTCTGGAGAAGTGTACGGTGTGTCCTGAAACATCTAAAAAACTCGGCTTAGAGAGCATAGGGCACTTCCACTCATGGGCGTCTAATTTGGGAAAACTAAAAATCAGCAAGGCACAGGCACTCCAAAGTTTAGGGTTGCTCTGTTGACAAGAACCTCCACTTCATTCCACCTTAAATACCCCAGGAAAGAGAAAAATGGATAAAGAAGTTGTGGTCCTTAGGTACAATGGAATATCACTCAGCCATGAAATCAACGTCATAAGGCTAGTAGCAGCATGATGAGTGGATTCAGGTACGACGGTTCTAAGTGAAATAAGTCACACAGAAAAAGACACTAATCAGAAGATATCACTTATAGAGGGAATGTAAAAACCGCTACACTTGAACTGAATTACAAAACAGAACAGAGTCACACATTTAGAAAACACACTATGGCTGCCTAACGGGAAAGGCGAGGTGGGGTGATGCATAAAACAAGGGTTTCAAATTAGCTCAGATACCGTTCCATAAACCCAATATGTAATAGACAAGACCTACTGCTTGCTCAGTGAACTGCACTCAACACCCCCTATTCACCGCCCAAGAATAGATCTGATTAGTAAGAATCTTCAAACCTATGTATTGATATCTCTCCGTAAGTGAGTCAAGTGGGAGTAAAGCGGCATAAACACAGCAGTGAAAAGCAGCTAAACCCCATTAGGAAAATCAATTACTTTTAAAAACCCGTGAAACAAAGACAGTGAAAGAGAAATTCTTACAAAATTCGTTCAGGGGCTGTGATGCCACCTGGATTGACCATATCTAGAGCCACAGCTGATTGAGACATAAGGGTGGACACTCTTGGGGCTGAGAGTTTTGGTGAGCTTGGGTGAGCAAACGCAGACCCTTTAAAGTAATACTGCGTGGTACCCGTCTGATGGGTCCCAAATCTCCAGGTTCAAGGGCATCTTCCTACATCGAAAACATGCATGAGAAACCCAGAAGTTGGTACACTGTGTGATCGGGAAAGGTTTCTAAAACGCACCTCATTTCTCATCTCCTTGTGCTCGGGTTCGCCATTCCAGCCACTTTAATAGCAACCTCCCTCCTTGGAGAATCAGCACTTTAACCTCCTGTTCCGTACAGGTTTCAATTTGTCCTGAGGATGAACGGGAAGTGGGGGAACCAATGAGCGACTAGCTCTAGGTGGTGGGACAGGCACAGGTCACTCTATTTTCCCATCAGGAAGAAGAATTAACCACAGGCTCAGCCTGCCGCCCGGAACCAGAATAGGGCCTGAAGCAATCCTACGCTTTTGCGGCCAGCTCCCAAAAAAGCGAGTTGAAAAATGGAGCTCAGGGGCCCTGCAAATCACAAACCTGCAGAGTTATAAATGATAACTCTCGCCCACAAAAATATTGAGGGAAGGCAACGAAGAGGATTTGAAAGCAAGGCAGAATTGCAGGAAACAGATTTCAGGAGGTAGATTCGAATCGCCTTTAAAGCACAGGAAAAGCGGCAAAACCTCGACAATGATGCCCTTGGCCAAAAAGGGCGTATGCGTTTTTTCCTGAATATATTCAGGAAAAAACGCATACGCCCTTTTTGGCCAACCAAGCAACCTGGAAAGGCAAATCAGCGCTACAAAGAAGTCTCGCTTCCCATCGGTCAAAAGGGCCATGCTGAATAAAGTGTCAATACCAGAAATGCAGGAGAGGCCATGGAGAAATGGGAGCCTTGCTACGCTGATGGGCGGGATGTAAATTGCCAACAGCCACTCTGGAGAAGTGTACGGTGTGTCCTGAAACATCTAAAAAACTCGGCTTAGAGAGCATAGGGCACTTCCACTCATGGGCGTCTAATTTGGGAAAACTAAAAATCAGCAAGGCACAGGCACTCCAAAGTTTAGGGTTGCTCTGTTGACAAGAACCTCCACTTCATTCCACCTTAAATATCCCAGGAAAGAGAAAAATGGATAAAGAAGTTGTGGTCCTTAGGTACAATGGAATATCACTCAGCCATGAAATCAACGTCATAAGGCTAGTAGCAGCATGATGAGTGGATTCAGGTACGACGGTTCTAAGTGAAATAAGTCACACAGAAAAAGACACTAATCAGAAGATATCACTTATAGAGGGAATGTAAAAACCGCTACACTTGAACTGAATTACAAAACAGAACAGAGTCACACATTTAGAAAACACACTATGGCTGCCTAACGGGAAAGGCGAGGTGGGGTGATGCATAAAACAAGGGTTTCAAATTAGCTCAGATACCGTTCCATAAACCCAATATGTAATAGACAAGACCTACTCCTTGCTCAGTGAACTGGACTCAACACCCCCTATTCACCGCCCAAGAATAGATCTGACTAGTAAGAATCTTCAAACCTATGTATTGATATCTCTCCGTAAGTGAGTCAAGTGGGAGTAAAGCGGCATAAACACAGCAGTGAAAAGCAGCTAAACCCCATTAGGAAAATCAATTACTTTTAAAAACCCGTGAAACAAAGACAGTGAAAGAGAGAGAAATTCTTACAAAATTCGTTCAGGGGCTGTGATGCCACCTGGATTGACCATATCTAGACCCACAGCTGATTGAGACATAAGGGTGGACACTCTTGGGGCTGAGAGGTTTGGTGACTTTGGGTGAGCAAACGTAGACCCTTTAAAGTAATACTGTGTGGTACCCATCCCATGGGTCCCAAATCTCCAGGTTCAAGGGCATCTTCCTACATCGAAAACATGCATGAGAAACCCAGAAGATGGTACACCGTGTGATCGGGAAAGGTTTCTAAAACGCACCTCATTTCTCATCTCCTTGTGCTCGGGTTCGCCATTCCAGCCACTTTAATAGCAATCTCCCTCCTTGGAGAAACAGCACTTTAACCTCCTGTTCCGTACAGGTTTCAATTTGTCCTGAGGATGAACGGGAAGAGGGGGAACCAATGAGCGACTAGCTCTAGGTGGTGGGACAGGCACAGGTCACTCTATTTTCCCATCAGGAAGAAGAATTAACCACCGGCTCAGCCTGCCGCCCGGAACCAGAATAGGTCCTGAAGCAATCCTAAGCTTTTGCGGCCAGTCCCAAAAAAGCGAGTTGAAAAATGGAGCTCAGGGGCCCTGCAAATCACAAACCTGCAGAGTTATAAATGATAACTCTCGCCCACAAAAATATTGAGGGAAGGCAACGAAGAGGATTTGAAAGCAAGGCAGAATTGCAGGAAACAGATTTCAGGAGGTAGATTCGAATCGCCTTTAAAGCACAGGAAAAGCGGCAAAACCTCGACAATGATGCCCTTGGCCAAAAAGGGCGTATGCGTTTTTTCCTGAATATATTCAGGAAAAAACGCATACGCCCTTTTTGGCCAACCAAGCAACCTGGAAAGGCAAATCAGCGCTACAAAGAAGTCTCGCTTCCCATCGGTCAAAAGGGCCATGCTGAATAAAGTGTCAATACCAGAAATGCAAGAGAGGCCATGGAGAAATGGGAGCCTTGCTACGCTGATGGGCGGGATGTAAATTGCCAACAGCCACTCTGGAGAAGTGTACGGTGTGTCCTGAAACATCTAAAAAACTCGGCTTAGAGAGCATAGGGCACTTCCACTCATGGGCGTCTAATTTGGGAAAACTAAAAATCAGCAAGGCACAGGCACTCCAAAGTTTAGGGTTGCTCTGTTGACAAGAACCTCCACTTCATTCCACCTTAAATACCCCAGGAAAGAGAAAAATGGATAAAGAAGTTGTGGTCCTTAGGTACAATGGAATATCACTCAGCCATGAAATCAACGTCATAAGGCTAGTAGCAGCATGATGAGTGGATTCAGGTAGGACGGTTCTAAGTGAAATAAGTCACACAGAAAAAGACACTAATCATAAGATATCACTTATAGAGGGAAGGTAAAAACCGCTACACTTGAACTGAATTACAAAACAGAACAGAGTCACACATTTAGAAAACACAATATGGCTGCCTAACGGGAAAGGCGAGGTGGGGTGATGCATAAAACAAGGGTTTCAAATTAGCTCAGATACCGTTCCATAAACCCAATATGTAATAGACAAGACCTACTGCTTGCTCAGTGAACTGGACTCAACACCCCCTATTCACCGCCCAAGAATAGATCTGACTAGTAAGAATCTTCAAACCTATGTATTGATATCTCTCCGTAAGTGAGTCAAGTGGGAGTAAAGCGGCATAAACACAGCAGTGAAAAGCAGCTAAACCCCATTAGGAAAATCAATTACTTTTAAAAACCCGTGAAACAAAGACAGTGAAAGAGAGAGAAATTCTTACAAAATTCGTTCAGGGGCTGTGATGCCACCTGGATTGACCATATCTAGACCCACAGCTGATTGAGACATAAGGGTGGACACTCTTGGGGCTGAGAGGTTTGGTGAGGTTGGGTGAGCAAACGCAGACCCTTTAAAGTAATACTGCGTGGTACCCGTCTGATGGGTCCCAAATCTCCAGGTTCAAGGGCATCTTCCTACATCGAAAACATGCATGAGAAACCCAGAAGATGGTACACCGTGTGATCGGGAAAGGTTTCTAAAACGCACCTCATTTCTCATCTCCTTGTGCTCGGGTTCGCCATTCCATCCGCTTTACTAGCAATCTCCCTCCTTGGAGAATCAACACGTTTAACCTCCTGTTCCGTACAGGTTTCAATTTGTCCTGAGGATGAACGGGAAGAGGGGGAACCAATGAGCGACTAGCTCTAGGTGTTGGGAAAGGCACAGGTCACTCTATTTTCCCATCAGGAAGAAGAATTAACCACAGGCTCAGCCTGCCGCCCGAAACCAGAATAGGGCCTGAAGCAATCCTACGCTTTTGCGGCCAGCTCCCAAAAAAGCGAGTTGAAAAATGGAGCTCAGGGGCACTGCAAATCACAAACCTGCAGAGTTAGAAATGATAACTCTCGCCCACAAAAATGTTGAGGGAAGGCAACGAAGAGGATTTGAAAGCAAGGCAGAATTGCAGGAAACAGATTTCAGGAGGTAGATTCGAATCGCCTTTAAAGCACAGGAAAAGCGGCAAAACCTCGACAATGATGCCCTTGGCCAAAAAGGGCGTATGCGTTTTTTCCTGAATACATTCAGGAAAAAACGCATACGCCCTTTTTGGCCAACCAAGCAACCTGGAAAGGCAAATCAGCGCTACAAAGAAGTCTCGCTTCCCATCGTTCAAAAGGGCTATGCTGAATAAAGTGTCAATACCAGAAATGCAGGAGAGGCCATGGAGAAATGGGAGCCTTGCTACGCTGATGGGCGGGATGTAAATTGCCAACAGCCACTCTGGAGAAGTGTACGGTGTGTCCTGAAACATCTAAAAAACTCGGCTTAGAGAGCATAGGGCACTTCCACTCATGGGCGTCTAATTTGGGAAAACTAAAAATCAGCAAGGAACAGGCACTCCAAAGTTTAGGGTTGCTCTGTTGACAAGAACCTCCACTTCATTCCACCTTAAATACCCCAGGAAAGAGAAAAATGGATAAAGAAGTTGTGGTCCTTAGGTACAATGGAATATCACTCAGCCATGAAATCAACGTCATAAGGCTAGTAGCAGCATGATGAGTGGATTCAGGTACGACGGTTCTAAGTGAAATAAGTCACACAGAAAAACACACTAATCAGAAGATATCACTTATAGAGGGAATGTAAAAACCGCTACACTTGAACTGAATTACAAAACAGAACAGAGTCACACATTTAGAAAACACACTATGGCTGCCTAACGGGAAAGGCGAGGTGGGGTGATGCATAAAACAAGGGTTTCAAATTAGCTCAGATACCGTTCCATAAACCCAATATGTAATAGACAAGACCTACTGCTTGCTCAGTGAACTGCACTCAACACCCCCTATTCACCGCCCAAGAATAGATCTGATTAGTAAGAATCTTCAAACCTATGTATTGATATCTCTCCGTAAGTGAGTCAAGTGGGAGTAAAGCGGCATAAACACAGCAGTGAAAAGCAGCTAAACCCCATTAGGAAAATCAATTACTTTTAAAAACCCGTGAAACAAAGACAGTGAAAGAGAGAGAAATTCTTACAAAATTCGTTCAGGGGCTGTGATGCCACCTGGATTGACCATATCTAGACCCACAGCTGATTGAGACATAAGGGTGGACACTCTTGGGGCTGAGAGTTTTGGTGAGCTTGGGTGAGCAAACGCAGACCCTTTAAAGTAATACTGCGTGGTACCCGTCTGATGGGTCCCAAATCTCCAGGTTCAAGGGCATCTTCCTACATCGAAAACATGCATGAGAAACCCAGAAGATGGTACACTGTGTGATCGGGAAAGGTTTCTAAAACGCACCTCATTTCTCATCTCCTTGTGCTCGGGTTCGCCATTCCAGCCACTTTAATAGCAACCTCCCTCCTTGGAGAATCAGCACTTTAACCTCCTGTTCCGTACAGGTTTCAATTTGTCCTGAGGATGAACGGGAAGTGGGGGAACCAATGAGCGACTAGCTCTAGGTGGTGGGACAGGCACAGGTCACTCTATTTTCCCATCAGGAAGAAGAATTAACCACAGGCTCAGCCTGCCGCCCGGAACCAGAATAGGGCCTGAAGCAATCCTACGCTTTTGCGGCCAGCTCCCAAAAAAGCGAGTTGAAAAATGGAGCTCAGGGGCCCTGCAAATCACAAACCTGCAGAGTTATAAATGATAACTCTCGCCCACAAAAATATTGAGGGAAGGCAACGAAGAGGATTTGAAAGCAAGGCAGAATTGCAGGAAACAGATTTCAGGAGGTAGATTCGAATCGCCTTTAAAGCACAGGAAAAGCGGCAAAACCTCGACAATGATGCCCTTGGCCAAAAAGGGCGTATGCGTTTTTTCCTGAATATATTCAGGAAAAAACGCATACGCCCTTTTTGGCCAACCAAGCAACCTGGAAAGGCAAATCAGCGCTACAAAGAAGTCTCGCTTCCCATCGGTCAAAAGGGCCATGCTGAATAAAGTGTCAATACCAGAAATGCAAGAGAGGCCATGGAGAAATGGGAGCCTTGCTACGCTGATGGGCGGGATGTAAATTGCCAACAGCCACTCTGGAGAAGTGTACGGTGTGTCCTGAAACATCTAAAAAACTCGGCTTAGAGAGCATAGGGCACTTCCACTCATGGGCGTCTAATTTGGGAAAACTAAAAATCAGCAAGGCACAGGCACTCCAAAGTTTAGGGTTGCTCTGTTGACAAGAACCTCCACTTCATTCCACCTTAAATATCCCAGGAAAGAGAAAAATGGATAAAGAAGTTGTGGTCCTTAGGTACAATGGAATATCACTCAGCCATGAAATCAACGTCATAAGGCTAGTAGCAGCATGATGAGTGGATTCAGGTAGGACGGTTCTAAGTGAAATAAGTCACACAGAAAAAGACACTAATCATAAGATATCACTTATAGAGGGAAAGTAAAAACCGCTACACTTGAACTGAATTACAAAACAGAACAGAGTCACACATTTAGAAAACACACTATGGCTGCCTAACGGGAAAGGCGAGGTGGGGTGATGCATAAAACAAGGGTTTCAAATTAGCTCAGATACCGTTCCATAAACCCAATATGTAATAGACAAGACCTACTGCTTGCTCAGTGAACTGGACTCAACACCCCCTATTCACCGCCCAAGAATAGATCTGACTAGTAAGAATCTTCAAACCTATGTATTGATATCTCTCCGTAAGTGAGTCAAGTGGGAGTAAAGCGGCATAAACACAGCAGTGAAAAGCAGCTAAACCCCATTAGGAAAATCAATTACTTTTAAAAACCCGTGAAACAAAGACAGTGAAAGAGAGAGAAATTCTTACAAAATTCGTTCAGGGGCTGTGATGCCACCTGGATTGACCATATCTAGACCCACAGCTGATTGAGACATAAGGGTGGACACTCTTGGGGCTGAGAGGTTTGGTGAGGTTGGGTGAGCAAACGCAGACCCTTTAAAGTAATACTGCGTGGTACCCGTCTGATGGGTCCCAAATCTCCAGGTTCAAGGGCATCTTCCTACATCGAAAACATGCATGAGAAACCCAAAAGATGGTACACCGTGTGATCGGGAAAGGTTTCTAAAACGCACCTCATTTCTCATCTCCTTGTGCTCGGGTTCGCCATTCCATCCGCTTTACTAGCAATCTCCCTCCTTGGAGAATCAACACGTTTAACCTCCTGTTCCGTACAGGTTGCAATTTGTCCTGAGGATGAACGGGAAGAGGGGGAACCAATGAGCGACTAGCTCTAGGTGTTGGGAAAGGCACAGGTCACTCTATTTTCCCATCAGGAAGAAGAATTAACCACAGGCTCAGCCTGCCGCCCGGAACCAGAATAGGTCCTGAAGCAATCCTACGCTTTTGCGGCCAGCTCCCAAAAAAGCGAGTTGAAAAATGGAGCTCAGGGGCACTGCAAATCACAAACCTGCAGAGTTAGAAATGATAACTCTCGCCCACAAAAATATTGAGGGAAGGCAACGAAGAGGATTTGAAAGCAAGGCAGAATTGCAGGAAACAGATTTCAGGAGGTAGATTCGAATCGCCTTTAAAGCACAGGAAAGGCGGCAAAACCTCGACAATGATGCCCTTGGCCAAAAAGGGCGTATGCGTTTTTTCCTGAATATATTCAGGAAAAAACGCATACGCCCTTTTTGGCCAACCAAGCAACCTGGAAAGGCAAATCAGCGCTACAAAGAAGTCTCGCTTCCCATCGTTCAAAACGGCCATGCTGAATAAAGTGTCAATTCCAGAAATGCAGGAGAGGCCATGGAGAAATGGGAGCCTTGCTACGCTGATGGGCGGGATGTAAATTGCCAACAGCCACTCTGGAGAAGTGTACGGTGTGTCCTGAAACATCTAAAAAACTCGGCTTAGAGAGCATAGGGCACTTCCACTCATGGGCGTCTAATTTGGGAAAACTAAAAATCAGCAAGGCACAGGCACTCCAAAGTTTAGGGTTGCTCTGTTGACAAGAACCTCCACTTCATTCCACCTTAAATATCCCAGGAAAGAGAAAAATGGATAAAGAAGTTGTGGTCCTTAGGTAAAATGGAATATCACTCAGGCATGAAATCAACGTCATAAGGCTAGTAGCAGCATGATGAGTGGATTCAGGTACGACGGTTCTAAGTGAAATAAGTCACACAGAAAAAGACACTAATCAGAAGATATCACTTATAGAGGGAATGTAAAAACCGCTACACTTGAACTGAATTACAAAACAGAACAGAGTCACACATTTAGAAAACACACTATGGCTGCCTAATGGGAAAGGCGAGGTGGGGTGATGCATAAAACAAGGGTTTCAAATTAGCTCAGATACCGTTCCATAAACCCAATATGTAATAGACAAGACCTACTCCTTGCTCAGTGAACTGGACTCAACACCCCCTATTCACCGCCCAAGAATAGATCTGACTAGTAAGAATCTTCAAACCTATGTATTGATATCTCTCCGTAAGTGAGTCAAGTGGGAGTAAAGCGGCATAAACACAGCAGTGAAAAGCAGCTAAACCCCATTAGGAAAATCAATTACTTTTAAAAACCCGTGAAACAAAGACAGTGAAAGAGAGAGAAATTCTTACAAAATTCGTTCAGGGGCTGTGATGCCACCTGGATTGACCATATCTAGACCCACAGCTGATTGAGACATAAGGGTGGACACTCTTGGGGCTGAGAGGTTTGGTGAGGTTGGGTGAGCAAACGCAGACCCTTTAAAGTAATACTGCGTGGTACCCGTCTGATGGGTCCCAAATCTCCAGGTTCAAGGGCATCTTCCTACATCGAAAACATGCATGAGAAACCCAGAAGATGGTACACCGTGTGATCGGGAAAGGTTTCTAAAACGCACCTCATTTCTCATCTCCTTGTGCTCGGGTTCGCCATTCCATCCGCTTTACTAGCAATCTCCCTCCTTGGAGAATCAACACGTTTAACCTCCTGTTCCGTACAGGTTTCAATTTGTCCTGAGGATGAACGGGAAGAGGGGGAACCAATGAGCGACTAGCTCTAGGTGTTGGGAAAGGCACAGGTCACTCTATTTTCCCATCAGGAAGAAGAATTAACCACAGGCTCAGCCTGCCGCCCGGAACCAGAATAGGTCCTGAAGCAATCCTACGCTTTTGCGGCCAGCTCCCAAAAAAGCGAGTTGAAAAATGGAGCTCAGGGGCACTGCAAATCACAAACCTGCAGAGTTAGAAATGATAACTCTCGCCCACAAAAATATTGAGGGAAGGCAACGAAGAGGATTTGAAAGCAAGGCAGAATTGCAGGAAACAGATTTCAGGAGGTACATTCGAATCGCCTTTAAAGCACAGGAAAAGAGGCAAAACCTCGACAATGATGCCCTTGGCCAAAAAGGGCGTACGCGTTTTTCCCTGAATATATTCAGGAAAAAACGCATACGCCCTTTTTGGCCAACCAAGCAACCTGGAAAGGCAAATCAGCGCTACAAAGAAGTCTCGCTTCCCATCGGTCAAAAGGGCCATGCTGAATAAAGTGTCAATACCAGAAATGCAGGAGAGGCCATGGAGAAATGGGAGCCTTGCTACGCTGATGGGCGGGATGTAAATTGCCAACAGCCACTCTGGAGAAGTGTACGGTGTGTCCTGAAACATCTAAAAAACTCGGCTTAGAGAGCATAGGGCACTTCCACTCATGGGCGTCTAATTTGGGAAAACTAAAAATCAGCAAGGCACAGGCACTCCAAAGTTTAGGGTTGCTCTGTTGACAAGAACCTCCACTTCATTCCACCTTAAATATCCCAGGAAAGAGAAAAATGGATAAAGAAGTTGTGGTCCTTAGGTACAATGGAATATCACTCAGCCATGAAATCAACGTCATAAGGCTAGTAGCAGCATGATGAGTGGATTCAGGTACGACGGTTCTAAGTGAAATAAGTCACACAGAAAAAGACACTAATCAGAAGATATCACTTATAGAGGGAATGTAAAAACCGCTACACTTGAACTGAATTACAAAACAGAACAGAGTCACACATTTAGAAAACACACTATGGCTGCCTAACGGGAAAGGTGAGGTGGGGTGATGCCTAAAACAAGGGTTTCAAATTAGCTCAGATACCGTTCCATAAACCCAATATGTAATAGACAAGACCTACTCCTTGCTCAGTGAACTGGACTCAACACCCCCTATTCACCGCCCAAGAATAGATCTGACTAGTAAGAATCTTCAAACCTATGTATTGATATCTCTCCGTAAGTGAGTCAAGTGGGAGTAAAGCGGCATAAACACAGCAGTGAAAAGCAGCTAAACCCCATTAGGAAAATCAATTACTTTTAAAAACCCGTGAAACAAAGACAGTGAAAGAGAGAGAAACTCTTACAAAATTCGTTCAGGGGCTGTGATGCCACCTGGATTGACCATATCTAGACCCACAGCTGATTGAGACATAAGGGTGGACACTCTTGGGGCTGAGAGGTTTGGTGAGGTTGGGTGAGCAAACGCAGACCCTTTAAAGTAATACTGCGTGGTACCCGTCTGATGGGTCCCAAATCTCCAGGTTCCAGGGCATCTTCCTACATCGAAAACATGCATGAGAAACCCAGAAGATGGTACACCGTGTGATCGGGAAAGGTTTCTAAAACGCACCTTATTTCTCATCTCCTTGTGCTCGGGTTCGCCATTCCATCCGCTTTACTAGCAATCTCCCTCCTTGGAGAATCAACACGTTTAACCTCCTGTTCCGTACAGGTTTCAATTTGTCCTGAGGATGAACGGGAAGAGGGGGAACCAATGAGCGACTAGCTCTAGGTGTTGGGAAAGGCACAGGTCACTCTATTTTCCCATCAGGAAGAAGAATTAACCACAGGCTCAGCCTGCCGCCCGGAACCAGAATAGGTCCTGAAGCAATCCTACGCTTTTGCGGCCAGCTCCCAAAAAAGCGAGTTGAAAAATGGAGCTCAGGGGCACTGCAAATCACAAACCTGCAGAGTTATAAATGATAACTCTCGCCCACAAAAATATTGAGGGAAGGCAACGAAGAGGATTTGAAAGCAAGGCAGAATTGCAGGAAACAGATTTCAGGAGGTAGATTCGAATCGCCTTGAAAGCACAGGAAAAGCGGCCAAACCTCGACAATCATGCCCTTGGCCAAAAAGGGCGTATGCGTTTTTTCCTGAATATATTCAGGAAAAAACGCATACGCCCTTTTTGGCCAACCAAGCAACCTGGAAAGGCAAATCAGCGCTACAAAGAAGTCTCGCTTCCCATCGGTCAAAAGGGCCATGCTGAATAAAGTGTCAATACCAGAAATGCAGGAGAGGCCATGGAGAAATGGGAGCCTTGCTACGCTGATGGGCGGGATGTAAATTGCCAACAGCCACTATGGAGAAGTGTACGGTGTGTCCTGAAACATCTAAAAAACTCGGCTTAGAGAGCATAGGGCACTTCCACTCATGGGCGTCTAATTTGGGAAAACTAAAAATCAGCAAGGCACAGGCACTCCAAAGTTTAGGGTTGCTCTGTTGACAAGAACCTCCACTTCATTCCACCTTAAATATCCCAGGAAAGAGAAAAATGGATAAAGAAGTTGTGGTCCTTAGGTACAATGGAATATCACTCAGCCATGAAATCAACGTCATAAGGCTAGTAGCAGCATGATGAGTGGATTCAGGTACGACGGTTCTAAGTGAAATAAGTCACACAGAAAAAGACACTAATCAGAAGATATCACTTATAGAGGGAATGTAAAAACCGCTACACTTGAACTGAATTACAAAACAGAACAGAGTCACACATTTAGAAAACACACTATGGCTGCCTAACGGGAAAGGCGAGGTGGGGTGATGCATAAAACAAGGGTTTCAAATTAGCTCAGATACCGTTCCATAAACCCAATATGTAATAGACAAGACCTACTCCTTGCTCAGTGAACTGGACTCAACACCCCCTATTCACCGCCCAAGAATAGATCTGACTAGTAAGAATCTTCAAACCTATGTATTGATATCTCTCCGTAAGTGAGTCAAGTGGGAGTAAAGCGGCATAAACACAGCAGTGAAAAGCAGCTAAACCCCATTAGGAAAATCAATTACTTTTAAAAACCCGTGAAACAAAGACAGTGAAAGAGAGAGAAATTCTTACAAAATTCGTTCAGGGGCTGTGATGCCACCTGGATTGACCATATCTAGACCCACAGCTGATTGAGACATAAGGGTGGACACTCTTGGGGCTGAGAGGTTTGGTGAGGTTGGGTGAGCAAACGCAGACCCTTTAAAGTAATACTGCGTGGTACCCGTCTGATGGGTCCCAAATCTCCAGGTTCAAGGGCATCTTCCTACATCGAAAACATGCATGAGAAACCCAGAAGATGGTACACCGTGTGATCGGGAAAGGTTTCTAAAACGCACCTCATTTCTCATCTCCTTGTGCTCGGGTTCGCCATTCCAGCCGCTTTACTAGCAATCTCCCTCCTTGGAGAATCAACACGTTTAACCTCCTGTTCCGTACAGGTTTCAAATTGTCCTGAGGATGAACGGGAAGAGGGGGAACCAATGAGCGACTAGCTCTAGGTGTTGGGAAAGGCACAGGTCACTCTATTTTCCCATCAGGAAGAAGAATTAACCACAGGCTCAGCCTGCCGCCCGGAACCAGAATAGGTCCTGAAGCAATCCTACGCTTTTGCGGCCAGCTCCCAAAAAAGCGAGTTGAAAAATGGAGCTCAGGGGCACTGCAAATCACAAACCTGCAGAGTTAGAAATGATAACTCTCGCCCACAAAAATATTGAGGGAAGGCAACGAAGAGGATTTGAAAGCAAGGCAGAATTGCAGGAAACAGATTTCAGGAGGTAGATTCGAATCGCCTTTAAAGCACAGGAAAAGCGGCAAAACCTCGACAATGATGCCCTTGGCCAAAAAGGGCGTACGCGTTTTTTCCTGAATATATTCAGGAAAAAACGCGTACGCCCTTTTTGGCCAACCAAGCAACCTGGAAAGGCAAATCAGCGCTACAAAGAAGTCTCGCTTCCCATCGGTCAAAAGGGCCATGCTGAATAAAGTGTCAATACCAGAAATGCAGGAGAGGCCATGGAGAAATGGGAGCCTTGCTACGCTGATGGGCGGGATGTAAATTGCCAACAGCCACTCTGGAGAAGTGTACGGTGTGTCCTGAAACATCTAAAAAACTCGGCTTAGAGAGCATAGGGCACTTCCACTCATGGGCGTCTAATTTGGGAAAACTAAAAATCAGCAAGGCACAGGCACTCCAAAGTTTAGGGTTGCTCTGTTGACAAGAACCTCCACTTCATTCCACCTTAAATATCCCAGGAAAGAGAAAAATGGATAAAGAAGTTGTGGTCCTTAGGTACAATGGAATATCACTCAGCCATGAAATCAACGTCATAAGGCTAGTAGCAGCATGATGAGTGGATTCAGGTACGACGGTTCTAAGTGAAATAAGTCACACAGAAAAAGACACTAATCAGAAGATATCACTTATAGAGGGAATGTAAAAACCGCTACACTTGAACTGAATTACAAAACAGAACAGAGTCACACATTTAGAAAACACACTATGGCTGCCTATCGGGAAAGGTGAGGTGGGGTGATGCCTAAAACAAGGGTTTCAAATTAGCTCAGATACCGTTCCATAAACCCAATATGTAATAGACAAGACCTACTCCTTGCTCAGTGAACTGGACTCAACACCCCCTATTCACCGCCCAAGAATAGATCTGACTAGTAAGAATCTTCAAACCTATGTATTGATATCTCTCCGTAAGTGAGTCAAGTGGGAGTAAAGCGGCATAAACACAGCAGTGAAAAGCAGCTAAACCCCATTAGGAAAATCAATTACTTTTAAAAACCCGTGAAACAAAGACAGTGAAAGAGAGAGAAATTCTTACAAAATTCGTTCAGGGGCTGTGATGCCACCTGGATTGACCATATCTAGACCCACAGCTGATTGAGACATAAGGGTGGACACTCTTGGGGCTGAGAGGTTTGGTGAGGTTGGATGAGCAAACGCAGACCCTTTAAAGTAATACTGTGTGGTACCCATCCCATGGGTCCCAAATCTCCAGGTTCAAAGGCATCTTCCTACATCGAAAACATGCATGAGAACCCCAGAAGATGGTACACCGTGTGATCGGGAAAGGTTTCTAAAACGCACCTCATTTCTCATCTCCTTGTGCTCGTGTTCGCCATTCCAGCCACTTTAATAGCATTCTCCCTCCTTGGAGAAACAGCACTTTAACCTCCTGTTCCGTACAGGTTTCAATTTGTCCTGAGGATGAACGGGAAGAGGGGGAACCAATGAGCGACTAGCTCTAGGTGGTGGGACAGGCACAGGTCACTCTATTTTCCCATCAGGAAGAAGAATTAACCACCGGCTCAGCCTGCCGCCCGGAACCAGAATAGGTCCTGAAGCAATCCTACGCTTTTGCGGCCAGCTCCCAAAAAAGCGAGTTGAAAAATGGAGCTCAGGGGCCCTGCAAATCACAAACCTGCAGAGTTAGAAATGATAACTCTCGCCCACAAAAATATTGAGGGAAGGCAACGAAGAGGATTTGAAAGCAAGGCAGAATTGCAGGAAACAGATTTCAGGAGGTAGATTCGAATCGCCTTTAAAGCACAGGAAAAGCAGCAAAACCTCGACAATGATGCCCTTGGCCAAAAAGGGCGTATGCGTTTTTTCATGAATATATTCAGGAAAAAACGCATACGCCCTTTTTGGCCAACCAAGCAACCTGGAAAGGCAAATCAGCGCTACAAAGAAGTCTCGCTTCCCATCGGTCAAAAGGGCCATGCTGAATAAAGTGTCAATACCAGAAATGCAAGAGAGGCCATGGAGAAATGGGAGCCTTGCTACGCTGATGGGCGGGATGTAAATTGCCAACAGCCACTCTGGAGAAGTGTACGGTGTGTCCTGAAACATCTAAAAAACTCGGCTTAGAGAGCATAGGGCACTTCCACTCATGGGCGTCTAATTTGGGAAAACTAAAAATCAGCAAGGCACAGGCACTCCAAAGTTTAGGGTTGCTCTGTTGACAAGAACCTCCACTTCATTCCACCTTAAATATCCCAGGAAAGAGAAAAATTGATAAAGAAGTTGTGGTCCTTAGGTACAATGGAATATCACTCAGCCATGAAATCAACGTCATAAGGCTAGTAGCAGCATGATGAGTGGATTCAGGTACAACGGTTCTAAGTGAAATAAGTCACACAGAAAAAGACACTAATCAGAAGATATCACTTATAGAGGGAATGTAAAAACCGCTACACTTGAACTGAATTACAAAACAGAACAGAGTCACACATTTAGGAAACACACTATGGCTGCCTAACGGGAAAGGTGAGGTGGGGTGATGCCTAAAACAAGGGTTTCAAATTAGCTCAGATACCGTTCCATAAACCCAATATGTAATAGACAAGACCTACTCCTTGCTCAGTGAACTGGACTCAACACCCCCTATTCACCGCCCAAGAATAGATCTGACTAGTAAGAATCTTCAAACCTATGTATTGATATCTCTCCGTAAGTGAGTCAAGTGGGAGTAAAGCGGCATAAACACAGCAGTGAAAAGCAGCTAAACCCCATTAGGAAAATCAATTACTTTTAAAAACCCGTGAAACAAAGACAGTGAAAGAGAGAGACATTCTTACAAAATTCGTTCAGGGGCTGTGATGCCACCTGGATTGACCATATCTAGACCCACAGCTGATTGAGACATAAGGGTGGACACTCTTGGGGCTGAGAGGTTTGGTGAGGTTGGGTGAGCAAACGCAGACCCTTTAAAGTAATACTGCGTGGTACCCGTCTGATGGGTCCCAAATCTCCAGGTTCAAGGGCATCTTCCTACATCGAAAACATGCATGAGAAACCCAGAAGATGGTACACCGTGTGATCGGGAAAGGTTTCTAAAACGCACCTCATTTCTCATCTCCTTGTGCTCGGGTTCGCCATTCCAGCCGCTTTACTAGCAATCTCCCTCCTTGGAGAATCAACACGTTTAACCTCCTGTTCCGTACAGGTTTCAAATTGTCCTGAGGATGAACGGGAAGAGGGGGAACCAATGAGCGACTAGCTCTAGGTGTTGGGAAAGGCACAGGTCACTCTATTTTCCCATCAGGAAGAAGAATTAACCACAGGCTCAGCCTGCCGCCCGGAACCAGAATAGGTCCTGAAGCAATCCTACGCTTTTGCGGCCAGCTCCCAAAAAAGCGAGTTGAAAAATGGAGCTCAGGGGCACTGCAAATCACAAACCTGCAGAGTTAGAAATGATAACTCTCGCCCACAAAAATATTGAGGGAAGGCAACGAAGAGGATTTGAAAGCAAGGCAGAATTGCAGGAAACAGATTTCAGGAGGTAGATTCGAATCGCCTTTAAAGCACAGGAAAAGCGGCAAAACCTCGACAATGATGCCCTTGGCCAAAAAGGGCGTACGCGTTTTTTCCTGAATATATTCAGGAAAAAACGCATACGCCCTTTTTGGCCAACCAAGCAACCTGGAAAGGCAAATCAGCGCTACAAAGAAGTCTCGCTTCCCATCGGTCAAAAGGGCCATGCTGAATAAAGTGTCAATACCAGAAATGCAGGAGAGGCCATGGAGAAATGGGAGCCTTGCTACGCTGATGGGCGGGATGTAAATTGCCAACAGCCACTCTGGAGAAGTGTACGGTGTGTCCTGAAACATCTAAAAAACTCGGCTTAGAGAGCATAGGGCACTTCCACTCATGGGCGTCTAATTTGGGAAAACTAAAAATCAGCAAGGCACAGGCACTCCAAAGTTTAGGGTTGCTCTGTTGACAAGAACCTCCACTTCATTCCACCTTAAATATCCCAGGAAAGAGAAAAATGGATAAAGAAGTTGTGGTCCTTAGGTACAATGGAATATCACTCAGCCATGAAATTAACGTCATAAGGCTAGTAGCAGCATGATGAGTGGATTCAGGTACGACGGTTCTAAGTGAAATAAGTCACACAGAAAAAGACACTAATCAGAAGATATCACTTATAGAGGGAATGTAAAAACCGCTACACTTGAACTGAATTACAAAACAGAACAGAGTCACACATTTAGAAAACACACTATGGCTGCCTAACGGGAAAGGTGAGGTGGGGTGATGCCTAAAACAAGGGTTTCAAATTAGCTCAGATACCGTTCCATAAACCCAATATGTAATAGACAAGACCTACTCCTTGCTCAGTGAACTGGACTCAACACCCCCTATTCACCGCCCAAGAATAGATCTGACTAGTAAGAATCTTCAAACCTATGTATTGATATCTCTCCGTAAGTGAGTCAAGTGGGAGTAAAGCGGCATAAACACAGCAGTGAAAAGCAGCTAAACCCCATTAGGAAAATCAATTACTTTTAAAAACCCGTGAAACAAAGACAGTGAAAGAGAGAGAAATTCTTACAAAATTCGTTCAGGGGCTGTGATGCCACCTGGATTGACCATATCTAGACCCACAGCTGATTGAGACATAAGGGTGGACACTCTTGGGGCTGAGAGGTTTGGTGAGGTTGGATGAGCAAACGCAGACCCTTTAAAGTAATACTGTGTGGTACCCATCCCATGGGTCCCAAATCTCCAGGTTCAAAGGCATCTTCCTACATCGAAAACATGCATGAGAACCCCAGAAGATGGTACACCGTGTGATCGGGAAAGGTTTCTAAAACGCACCTCATTTCTCATCTCCTTGTGCTCGTGTTCGCCATTCCAGCCACTTTAATAGCATTCTCCCTCCTTGGAGAAACAGCACTTTAACCTCCTGTTCCGTACAGGTTTCAATTTGTCCTGAGGATGAACGGGAAGAGGGGGAACCAATGAGCGACTAGCTCTAGGTGGTGGGACAGGCACAGGTCACTCTATTTTCCCATCAGGAAGAAGAATTAACCACCGGCTCAGCCTGCCGCCCGGAACCAGAATAGGTCCTGAAGCAATCCTACGCTTTTGCGGCCAGCTCCCAAAAAAGCGAGTTGAAAAATGGAGCTCAGGGGCCCTGCAAATCACAAACCTGCAGAGTTAGAAATGATAACTCTCGCCCACAAAAATATTGAGGGAAGGCAACGAAGAGGATTTGAAAGCAAGGCAGAATTGCAGGAAACAGATTTCAGGAGGTAGATTCGAATCGCCTTTAAAGCACAGGAAAAGCGGCAAAACCTCGACAATGATGCCCTTGGCCAAAAAGGGCGTATGCGTTTTTTCATGAATATATTCAGGAAAAAACGCATACGCCCTTTTTGGCCAACCAAGCAACCTGGAAAGGCAAATCAGCGCTACAAAGAAGTCTCGCTTCCCATCGGTCAAAAGGGCCATGCTGAATAAAGTGTCAATACCAGAAATGCAAGAGAGGCCATGGAGAAATGGGAGCCTTGCTACGCTGATGGGCGGGATGTAAATTGCCAACAGCCACTCTGGAGAAGTGTACGGTGTGTCCTGAAACATCTAAAAAACTCGGCTTAGAGAGCATAGGGCACTTCCACTCATGGGCGTCTAATTTGGGAAAACTAAAAATCAGCAAGGCACAGGCACTCCAAAGTTTAGGGTTGCTCTGTTGACAAGAACCTCCACTTCATTCCACCTTAAATATCCCAGGAAAGAGAAAAATGGATAAAGAAGTTGTGGTCCTTAGGTACAATGGAATATCACTCAGCCATGAAATCAACGTCATAAGGCTAGTAGCAGCATGATGAGTGGATTCAGGTACAACGGTTCTAAGTGAAATAAGTCACACAGAAAAAGACACTAATCAGAAGATATCACTTATAGAGGGAATGTAAAAACCGCTACACTTGAACTGAATTACAAAACAGAACAGAGTCACACATTTAGGAAACACACTATGGCTGCCTAACGGGAAAGGTGAGGTGGGGTGATGCCTAAAACAAGGGTTTCAAATTAGCTCAGATACCGTTCCATAAACCCAATATGTAATAGACAAGACCTACTCCTTGCTCAGTGAACTGGACTCAACACCCCCTATTCACCGCCCAAGAATAGATCTGACTAGTAAGAATCTTCAAACCTATGTATTGATATCTCTTCGTAAGTGAGTCAAGTGGGAGTAAAGCGGCATAAACACAGCAGTGAAAAGCAGCTAAACCCCATTAGGAAAATCAATTACTTTTAAAAACCCGTGAAACAAAGACAGTGAAAGAGAGAGACATTCTTACAAAATTCGTTCAGGGGCTGTGATGCCACCTGGATTGACCATATCTAGACCCACAGCTGATTGAGACATAAGGGTGGACACTCTTGGGGCTGAGAGGTTTGGTGAGGTTGGGTGAGCAAACGTAGACCCTTTAAAGTAATACTGTGTGGTACCCATCCCATGGGTCCCAAATCTCCAGGTTCAAGGGCATCTTCCTACATCGAAAACATGCATGAGAACCCCAGAAGATGGTACACCGTGTGATCGGGAAAGGTTTCTAAAACGCACCTCATTTCTCATCTCCTTGAGCTCGGGTTCGCCATTCCAGCCACTTTAATAGCAATCTCCCTCCTTGGAGAAACAGCACTTTAACCTCCTGTTCCGTACAGGTTTCAATTTGTCCTGAGGATGAACGGGAAGAGGGGGAACCAATGAGCGACTAGCTCTAGGTGGTGGGACAGGCACAGGTCACTCTATTTTCCCATCAGGAAGAAGAATTAACCACCGGCTCAGCCTGCCGCCCGGAACCAGAATAGGTCCTGAAGCAATCCTACGCTTTTGCGGCCAGCTCCCAAAAAAGCGAGTTGAAAAATGGAGCTCAGGGGCCCTGCAAATCACAAACCTGCAGAGTTATAAATGATAACTCTCGCCCACAAAAATATTGAGGGAAGGCAACGAAGAGGATTTGAAAGCAAGGCAGAATTGCAGGAAACAGATTTCAGGAGGTAGATTCGAATCGCCTTTAAAGCACAGGAAAAGCGGCAAAACCTCGACAATGATGCCCTTGGCCAAAAAGGGCGTATGCGTTTTTTCCTGAATATATTCAGGAAAAAACGCATACGCCCTTTTTGGCCAACCAAGCAACCTGGAAAGGCAAATCAGCGCTACAAAGAAGTCTCGCTTCCCATCGGTCAAAAGGGCCATGCTGAATAAAGTGTCAATACCAGAAATGCAAGAGAGGCCATGGAGAAATGGGAGCCTTGCTACACTGATGGGCGGGATGTAAATTGCCAACAGCCACTCTGGAGAAGTGTACGGTGTGTCCTGAAACATCTAAAAAACTCGGCTTAGAGAGCATAGGGCACTTCCACTCATGGGCGTCTAATTTGGGAAAACTAAAAATCAGCAAGGCACAGGCACTCCAAAGTTTAGGGTTGCTCTGTTGACAAGAACCTCCACTTCATTCCACCTTAAATATCCCAGGAAAGAGAAAAATGGATAAAGAAGTTGTGGTCCTTAGGTACAATGGAATATCACTCAGCCATGAAATCAACGTCATAAGGCTAGTAGCAGCATGATGAGTGGATTCAGGTACGACGGTTCTAAGTGAAATAAGTCACACAGAAAAAGACACTAATCAGAAGATATCACTTATAGAGGGAATGTAAAAACCGCTACACTTGAACTGAATTACAAAACAGAACAGAGTCACACATTTAGAAAACACACTATGGCTGCCTAACGGGAAAGGTGAGGTGGGGTGATGCCTAAAACAAGGGTTTCAAATTAGCTCAGATACCGTTCCATAAACCCAATATGTAATAGACAAGACCTACTCCTTGCTCAGTGAACTGGACTCAACACCCCCTATTCACCGCCCAAGAATAGATCTGACTAGTAAGAATCTTCAAACCTATGTATTGATATCTCTCCGTAAGTGAGTCAAGTGGGAGTAAAGCGGCATAAACACAGCAGTGAAAAGCAGCTAAACCCCATTAGGAAAATCAATTACTTTTAAAAACCCGTGAAACAAAGACAGTGAAAGAGAGAGAAATTCTTACAAAATTCGTTCAGGGGCTGTGATGCCACCTGGATTGACCATATCTAGACCCACAGCTGATTGAGACATAAGGGTGGACACTCTTGGGGCTGAGAGGTTTGGTGAGGTTGGGTGAGCAAACGCAGACCCTTTAAAGTAATACTGTGTGGTACCCATCCCATGGGTCCCAAATCTCCAGGTTCAAGGGCATCTTCCTACATCGAAAACATGCATGAGAAACCCAGAAGATGGTACACCGTGTGATCGGGAAAGGTTTCTAAAACGCACCTCATTTCTCATCTCCTTGTGCTCGGGTTCGCCATTCCAGCCACTTTACTAGCAATCTCCCTCCTTGGAGAAACAGCACTTTAACCTCCTGTTCCGTACAGGTTTCAATTTGTCCTGAGGATGAACGGGAAGAGGGGGAACCAATGAGCGACTAGCTCTAGGTGGTGGGACAGGCACAGGTCACTCTATTTTCCCATCAGGAAGAAGAATTAACCACCGGCTCAGCCTGCCGCCCGGAACCAGAATAGGTCCTGAAGCAATCCTACGCTTTTGCGGCCAGCTCCCAAAAAAGCGAGTTGAAAAATGGAGCTCAGGGGCACTGCAAATCACAAACCTGCAGAGTTATAAATGATAACTCTCGCCCACAAAAATATTGAGGGAAGGCAACGAAGAGGATTTGAAAGCAAGGCAGAATTGCAGGAAACAGATTTCAGGAGGTAGATTCGAATCGCCTTTAAAGCACAGGAAAAGCGGCAAAACCTCGACAATGATGCCCTTGGCCAAAAAGGGCGTATGCGTTTTTTCCTGAATATATTCAGGAAAAAACGCATACGCCCTTTTTGGCCAACCAAGCAACCTGGAAAGGCAAATCAGCGCTACAAAGAAGTCTCGCTTCCCATCGGTCAAAAGGGCCATGCTGAATAAAGTGTCAATACCAGAAATGCAAGAGAGGCCATGGAGAAATGGGAGCCTTGCTACGCTGATGGGCGGGATGTAAATTGCCAACAGCCACTCTGGAGAAGTGTACGGTGTGTCCTGAAACATCTAAAAAACTCGGCTTAGAGAGCATAGGGCACTTCCACTCATGGGCGTCTAATTTGGGAAAACTAAAAATCAGCAAGGCACAGGCACTCCAAAGTTTAGGGTTGCTCTGTTGACAAGAACCTCCACTTCATTCCACCTTAAATATCCCAGGAAAGAGAAAAATGGATAAAGAAGTTGTGGTCCTTAGGTACAATGGAATATCACTCAGCCATGAAATCAACGTCATAAGGCTAGTAGCAGCATGATGAGTGGATTCAGGTACGACGGTTCTAAGTGAAATAAGTCACACAGAAAAAGACACTAATCAGAAGATATCACTTATAGAGGGAATGTAAAAACCGCTACACTTGAACTGAATTACAAAACAGAACAGAGTCACACATTTAGAAAACACACTATGGCTGCCTAACGGGAAAGGCGAGGTGGGGTGATGCATAAAACAAGGGTTTCAAATTAGCTCAGATACCGTTCCATAAACCCAATATGTAATAGACAAGACCTACTCCTTGCTCAGTGAACTGGACTCAACACCCCCTATTCACCGCCCAAGAATAGATCTGACTAGTAAGAATCTTCAAACCTATGTATTGATATCTCTCCGTAAGTGAGTCAAGTGGGAGTAAAGCGGCATAAACACAGCAGTGAAAAGCAGCTAAACCCCATTAGGAAAATCAATTACTATTAAAAACCCGTGAAACAAAGACAGTGAAAGAGAGAGAAATTCTTACAAAATTCGTTCAGGGGCTGTGATGCCACCTGGATTGACCATATCTAGACCCACAGCTGATTGAGACATAAGGGTGGACACTCTTGGGGCTGAGAGGTTTGGTGAGGTTGGGTGAGCAAACGCAGACCCTTTAAAGTAATACTGCGTGGTACCCGTCTGATGGGTCCCAAATCTCCAGGTTCAAGGGCATCTTCCTACATCGAAAACATGCATGAGAAACCCAGAAGATGGTACACCGTGTGATCGGGAAAGGTTTCTAAAACGCACCTCATTTGTCATCTCCTTGTGCTCGGGTTCGCCATTCCATCCGCTTTACTAGCAATCTCCCTCCTTGGAGAATCAACACGTTTAACCTCCTGTTCCGTACAGGTTGCAATTTGTCCTGAGGATGAACGGGAAGAGGGGGAACCAATGAGCGACTAGCTCTAGGTGTTGGGAAAGGCACAGGTCACTCTATTTTCCCATCAGGAAGAAGAATTAACCACAGGCTCAGCCTGCCGCCCGGAACCAGAATAGGGCCTGAAGCAATCCTACGCTTTTGCGGCCAGCTCCCAAAAAAGCGAGTTGAAAAATGGAGCTCAGGGGCACTGCAAATCACAAACCTGCAGAGTTATAAATGATAACTCTCGCCCACAAAAATATTGAGGGAAGGCAACGAAGAGGATTTGAAAGCAAGGCAGAATTGCAGGAAACAGATTTCAGGAGGTAGATTCGAATCGCCTTTAAAGCACAGGAAAAGCGGCAAAACCTCGACAATGATGCCCTTGGCCAAAAAGGGCGTACGCGTTTTTTCCTGAATATATTCAGGAAAAAACGCATACGCCCTTTTTGGCCAACCAAGCAACCTGGAAAGGCAAATCAGCGCTACAAAGAAGTCTCGCTTCCCATCGGTCAAAAGGGCCATGCTGAATAAAGTGTCAATACCAGAAATGCAGGAGAGGCCATGGAGAAATGGGAGCCTTGCTACGCTGATGGGCGGGATGTAAATTGCCAACAGCCACTCTGGAGAAGTGTACGGTGTGTCCTGAAACATCTAAAAAACTCGGCTTAGAGAGCATAGGGCACTTCCACTCATGGGCGTCTAATTTGGGAAAACTAAAAATCAGCAAGGCACAGGCACTCCAAAGTTTAGGGTTGCTCTGTTGACAAGAACCTCCACTTCATTCCACCTTAAATATCCCAGGAAAGAGAAAAATGGATAAAGAAGTTGTGGTCCTTAGGTACAATGGAATATCACTCAGCCATGAAATCAACGTCATAAGGCTAGTAGCAGCATGATGAGTGGATTCAGGTACGACGGTTCTAAGTGAAATAAGTCACACAGAAAAAGACACTAATCAGAAGATATCACTTATAGAGGGAATGTAAAAACCGCTACACTTGAACTGAATTACAAAACAGAACAGAGTCACACATTTAGAAAACACACTATGGCTGCCTAACGGGAAAGGTGAGGTGGGGTGATGCCTAAAACAAGGGTTTCAAATTAGCTCAGATACCGTTCCATAAACCCAATATGTAATAGACAAGACCTACTCCTTGCTCAGTGAACTGGACTCAACACCCCCTATTCACCGCCCAAGAATAGATCTGACTAGTAAGAATCTTCAAACCTATGTATTGATATCTCTCCGTAAGTGAGTCAAGTGGGAGTAAAGCGGCATAAACACAGCAGTGAAAAGCAGCTAAACCCCATTAGGAAAATCAATTACTTTTAAAAACCCGTGAAACAAAGACAGTGAAAGAGAGAGAAATTCTTACAAAATTCGTTCAGGGGCTGTGATGCCACCTGGATTGACCATATCTAGACCCACAGCTGATTGAGACATAAGGGTGGACACTCTTGGGGCTGAGAGGTTTGGTGAGGTTGGGTGAGCAAACGCAGACCCTTTAAAGTAATACTGCGTGGTACCCGTCTGATGGGTCCCAAATCTCCAGGTTCAAGGGCATCTTCCTACATCGAAAACATGCATGAGAAACCCAGAAGATGGTACACCGTGTGATCGGGAAAGGTTTCTAAAACGCACCTCATTTCTCATCTCCTTGTGCTCGGGTTCGCCATTCCATCCGCTTTACTAGCAATCTCCCTCCTTGGAGAATCAACACGTTTAACCTCCTGTTCCGTACAGGTTGCAATTTGTCCTGAGGATGAACGGGAAGAGGGGGAACCAATGAGCGACTAGCTCTAGGTGTTGGGAAAGGCACAGGTCACTCTATTTTCCCATCAGGAAGAAGAATTAACCACAGGCTCAGCCTGCCGCCCGGAACCAGAATAGGTCCTGAAGCAATCCTACGCTTTTGCGGCCAGCTCCCAAAAAAGCGAGTTGAAAAATGGAGCTCAGGGGCACTGCAAATCACAAACCTGCAGAGTTATAAATGATAACTCTCGCCCACAAAAATATTGAGGGAAGGCAACGAAGAGGATTTGAAAGCAAGGCAGAATTGCAGGAAACAGATTTCAGGAGGTAGATTCGAATCGCCTTTAAAGCACAGGAAAAGCGGCAAAACCTCGACAATGATGCCCTTGGCCAAAAAGGGCGTACGCGTTTTTTCCTGAATATATTCAGGAAAAAACGCATACGCCCTTTTTGGCCAACCAAGCAACCTGGAAAGGCAAATCAGCGCTACAAAGAAGTCTCGCTTCCCATCGGTCAAAAGGGCCATGCTGAATAAAGTGTCAATACCAGAAATGCAGGAGAGGCCATGGAGAAATGGGAGCCTTGCTACGCTGATGGGCGGGATGTAAATTGCCAACAGCCACTCTGGAGAAGTGTACGGTGTGTCCTGAAACATCTAAAAAACTCGGCTTAGACAGCATAGGGCACTTCCACTCATGGGCGTCTAATTTGGGAAAACTAAAAATCAGCAAGGCACAGGCACTCCAAAGTTTAGGGTTGCTCTGTTGACAAGAACCTCCACTTCATTCCACCTTAAATATCCCAGGAAAGAGAAAAATGGATAAAGAAGTTGTGGTCCTTAGGTACAATGGAATATCACTCAGCCATGAAATCAACGTCATAAGGCTAGTAGCAGCATGATGAGTGGATTCAGGTACGACGGTTCTAAGTGAAATAAGTCACACAGAAAAAGACACTAATCAGAAGATATCACTTATAGAGGGAATGTAAAAACCGCTACACTTGAACTGAATTACAAAACAGAACAGAGTCACACATTTAGAAAACACACTATGGCTGCCTAACGGGAAAGGTGAGGTGGGGTGATGCCTAAAACAAGGGTTTCAAATTAGCTCAGATACCGTTCCATAAACCCAATATGTAATAGACAAGACCTACTCCTTGCTCAGTGAACTGGACTCAACACCCCCTATTCACCGCCCAAGAATAGATCTGACTAGTAAGAATCTTCAAACCTATGTATTGATATCTCTCCGTAAGTGAGTCAAGTGGGAGTAAAGCGGCATAAACACAGCAGTGAAAAGCAGCTAAACCCCATTAGGAAAATCAATTACTTTTAAAAACCCGTGAAACAAAGACAGTGAAAGAGAGAGAAATTCTTACAAAATTCGTTCAGGGGCTGTGATGCCACCTGGATTGACCATATCTAGACCCACAGCTGATTGAGACATAAGGGTGGACACTCTTGGGGCTGAGAGGTTTGGTGAGGTTGGGTGAGCAAACGTAGACCCTTTAAAGTAATACTGTGTGGTACCCATCCCATGGGTCCCAAATCTCCAGGTTCAAGGGCATCTTCCTACATCGAAAACATGCATGAGAACCCCAGAAGATGGTACACCGTGTGATCGGGAAAGGTTTCTAAAACGCACCTCATTTCTCATCTCCTTGTGCTCGTGTTCGCCATTCCAGCCACTTTAATAGCAATCTCCCTCCTTGGAGAAACAGCACTTTAACCTCCTGTTCCATACAGGTTTCAATTTGTCCTGAGGATGAACGGGAAGAGGGGGAACCAATGAGCGACTAGCTCTAGGTGGTGGGACAGGCACAGGTCACTCTATTTTCCCATCAGGAAGAAGAATTAACCACCGGCTCAGCCTGCCGCCCGGAACCAGAATAGGTCCTGAAGCAATCCTACGCTTTTGCGGCCAGCTCCCAAAAAAGCGAGTTGAAAAATGGAGCTCAGGGGCCCTGCAAATCACAAACCTGCAGAGTTATAAATGATAACTCTCGCCCACAAAAATATTGAGGGAAGGCAACGAAGAGGATTTGAAAGCAAGGCAGAATTGCAGGAAACAGATTTCAGGAGGTAGATTCGAATCGCCTTTAAAGCACAGGAAAAGCGGCAAAACCTCGACAATGATGCCCTTGGCCAAAAAGGGCGTATGCGTTTTTTCATGAATATATTCAGGAAAAAACGCATACGCCCTTTTTGGCCAACCAAGCAACCTGGAAAGGCAAATCAGCGCTACAAAGATGTCTCGCTTCCCATCGGTCAAAAGGGCCATGCTGAATAAAGTGTCAATACCAGAAATGCAAGAGAGGCCATGGAGAAATGGGAGCCTTGCTACGCTGATGGGCGGGATGTAAATTGCCAACAGCCACTCTGGAGAAGTGTACGGTGTGTCCTGAAACATCTAAAAAACTCGGCTTAGAGAGCATAGGGCACTTCCACTCATGGGCGTCTAATTTGGGAAAACTAAAAATCAGCAAGGCACAGGCACTCCAAAGTTTAGGGTTGCTCTGTTGACAAGAACCTCCACTTCATTCCACCTTAAATACCCCAGGAAAGAGAAAAATGGATAAAGAAGTTGTGGTCCTTAGGTACAATGGAATATCACTCAGCCATGAAATCAACGTCATAAGGCTAGTAGCAGCAGGATGAGTGGATTCAGGTACGACGGTTCTAAGTGAAATAAGTCACACAGAAAAAGACACTAATCAGAAGATATCACTTATAGAGGGAATGTAAAAACCGCTACACTTGAACTGAATTACAAAACAGAACAGAGTCACACATTTAGAAAACACACTATGGCTGCCTAACGGGAAAGGTGAGGTGGGGTGATGCCTAAAACAAGGGTTTCAAATTAGCTCAGATACCGTTCCATAAACCCAATATGTAATAGACAAGACCTACTCCTTGCTCAGTGAACTGGACTCAACACCCCCTATTCACCGCCCAAGAATAGATCTGACTAGTAAGAATCTTCAAACCTATGTATTGATATCTCTTCGTAAGTGAGTCAAGTGGGAGTAAAGCGGCATAAACACAGCAGTGAAAAGCAGCTAAACCCCATTAGGAAAATCAATTACTTTTAAAAACCCGTGAAACAAAGACAGTGAAAGAGAGAGACATTCTTACAAAATTCGTTCAGGGGCTGTGATGCCACCTGGATTGACCATATCTAGACCCACAGCTGATTGAGACATAAGGGTGGACACTCTTGGGGCTGAGAGGTTTGGTGAGGTTGGGTGAGCAAACGTAGACCCTTTAAAGTAATACTGTGTGGTACCCATCCCATGGGTCCCAAATCTCCAGGTTCAAGGGCATCTTCCTACATCGAAAACATGCATGAGAACCCCAGAAGATGGTACACCGTGTGATCGGGAAAGGTTTCTAAAACGCACCTCATTTCTCATCTCCTTGTGCTCGGGTTCGCCATTCCAGCCACTTTACTAGCAATCTCCCTCCTTGGAGAAACAGCACTTTAACCTCCTGTTCCGTACAGGTTTCAATTTGTCCTGAGGATGAACGGGAAGAGGGGGAACCAATGAGCGACTAGCTCTAGGTGGTGGGACAGGCACAGGTCACTCTATTTTCCCATCAGGAAGAAGAATTAACCACCGGCTCAGCCTGCCGCCCGGAACCAGAATAGGTCCTGAAGCAATCCTACGCTTTTGCGGCCAGCTCCCAAAAAAGCGAGTTGAAAAATGGAGCTCAGGGGCACTGCAAATCACAAACCTGCAGAGTTATAAATGATAACTCTCGCCCACAAAAATATTGAGGGAAGGCAACGAAGAGGATTTGAAAGCAAAGCAGAATTGCAGGAAACAGATTTCAGGAGGTAGATTCGAATCGCCTTTAAAGCACAGGAAAAGCGGCAAAACCTCGACAATGATGCCCTTGGCCAAAAAGGGCGTATGCGTTTTTTCCTGAATATATTCAGGAAAAAACGCATACGCCCTTTTTGGCCAACCAAGCAACCTGGAAAGGCAAATCAGCGCTATAAAGAAGTCTCGCTTCCCATCGGTCAAAAGGGCCATGCTGAATAAAGTGTCAAAACCAGAAATGCAGGAGAGGCCATGGAGAAATGGGAGCCTTGCTACGCTGATGGGCGGGATGTAAATTGCCAACAGCCACTCTGGAGAAGTGTACGGTGTGTCCTGAAACATCTAAAAAACTCGGCTTAGAGAGCATAGGGCACTTCCACTCATGGGCGTCTAATTTGGGAAAGCTAAAAATCAGCAAGGCACAGGCACTCCAAAGTTTAGGGTTGCTCTGTTGACAAGAACCTCCACTTCATTCCACCTTAAATATCCCAGGAAAGAGAAAAATGGATAAAGAAGTTGTGGTCCTTAGGTACAATGGAATATCACTCAGCCATGAAATCAACGTCATAAGGCTAGTAGCAGCATGATGAGTGGATTCAGGTACGACGGTTCTAAGTGAAATAAGTCACACAGAAAAAGACACTAATCAGAAGATATCACTTATAGAGGGAATGTAAAAACCGCTACACTTGAACTGAATTACAAAACAGAACAGAGTCACACATTTAGAAAACACACTATGGCTGCCTAACGGGAAAGGTGAGGTGGGGTGATGCCTAAAACAAGGGTTTCAAATTAGCTCAGATACCGTTCCATAAACCCAATATGTAATAGACAAGACCTACTCCTTGCTCAGTGAACTGGACTCAACACCCCCTATTCACCGCCCAAGAATAGATCTGACTAGTAAAAATCTTCAAACCTATGTATTGATATCTCTCTGGAAGTGAGTCAAGTGGGTGTAAAGCGGCATAAACACAGCAGTGAAAAGCAGCTAAAACCCATTAGGAAAATCAATTACTTTTAAAAACCCGTGAAACAAAGACAGTGAAAGAGAGAGAAATTCTTACAAAATTCGTTCAGGGGTTGTGATGCCACCTGGATTGACCATATCTAGACCCACAGCTGATTGAGACATAAGGGTGGACACTCTTGGGGCTGAGAGGTTTGGTGAGGTTGGATGAGCAAACGCAGACCCTTTAAAGTAATACTGTGTGGTACCCATCCCATGGGTCTCAAATCTCCAGGTTCAAGGGCATCTTCCTACATCGAAAACATGCATGAGAAACCCAGAAGATGGTACACCGTGTGATCGGGAAAGGTTTCTAAAACGCACCTCATTTCTCATCTCCTTGTGCTCGGGTTCGCCATTCCAGCCACTTTAATAGCAACCTCCCTCCTTGGAGAATCAGCACTTTAACCTCCTGTTCCGTACAGGTTTCAATTTGTCCTGAGGATGAACGGGAAGTGGGGGAACCAATGAGCGACTAGCTCTAGGTGTTGGGAAAGGCACAGGTCACTCTATTTTCCCATCAGGAAGAAGAATTAACCACAGGCTCAGCCTGCCGTCCGGAACCAGAATAGGTCCTGAAGCAATCCTACGCTTTTGCGGCCAGCTCCCAAAAAAGCGAGTTGAAAAATGGAGCTCAGGGGCCCTGCAAATCACAAACCTGCAGAGTTATAAATGATAACTCTCACCCACAAAAATATTGAGGGAAGGCAACGAAGAGGATTTGAAAGCAAGGCAGAATTGCAGGAAACAGATTTCAGGAGGTAGATTCGAATCGCCTTTAAAGCACAGGAAAAGCGGCAAAACCTCAACAATGATGCCCTTGGCCAAAAAGGGCGTATGCGTTTTTTCCTGAATATATTCAGGAAAAAACGCATACGCCCTTTTTGGCCAACCAAGCAACCTGGAAAGGCAAATCAGCGCTACAAAGAAGTCTCGCTTCCCATCGGTCAAAAGGGCCATGCTGAATAAAGTGTCAATACCAGAAATGCAAGAGAGGCCATGGAGAAATGGGAGCCTTGCTACGCTGATGGGCGGGATGTAAATTGCCAACAGCCACTCTGGAGAAGTGTACGGTGTGTCCTGAAATATCTAAAAAACTCGGCTTAGAGAGCATAGGGCACTTCCACTCATGGGCGTCTAATTTGGGAAAACTAAAAATCAGCAAGGCACAGGCACTCCAAAGTTTAGGGTTGCTCTGTTGACAAGAACCTCCACTTCATTCCACCTTAAATATCCCAGGAAAGAGAAAAATGGATAAAGAAGTTGTGGTCCTTAGGTACAATGGAATATCACTCAGCCATGAAATCAACGTCATAAGGCTAGTAGCAGCATGATGAGTGGATTCAGGTAGGACGGTTCTAAGTGAAATAAGTCACACAGAAAAAGACACTAATCATAAGATATCACTTATAGAGGGAAAGTAAAAACCGCTACACTTGAACTGAATTACAAAACAGAACAGAGTCCCACATTTAGAAAACACACTATGGCTGCCTAACGGGAAAGGTGAGGTGGGGTGATGCCTAAAACAAGGGTTTCAAATTAGCTCAGATACCGTTCCATAAACCCAATATGTAATAGACAAGACCTACTGCTTGCTCAGTGAACTGGACTCAACACCCCCTATTCACCGCCCAAGAATAGATCTGACTAGTAAGAATCTTCAAACCTATGTATTGATATCTCTCCGTAAGTGAGTCAAGTGGGAGTAAAGCGGCATAAACACAGCAGTGAAAAGCAGCTAAACCCCATTAGGAAAATCAATTACTTTTAAAAACCCGTGAAACAAAGACAGTGAAAGAGAGAGAAATTCTTACAAAATTCGTTCAGGGGCTGTGATGCCACCTGGATTGACCATATCTAGACCCACAGCTGATTGAGACATAAGGGTGGACACTCTTGGGGCTGAGAGGTTTGGTGAGGTTGGGTGAGCAAACGCAGACCCTTTAAAGTAATACTGCGTGGTACCCGTCTGATGGGTCCCAAATCTCCAGGTTCAAGGGCATCTTCCTACATCGAAAACATGCATGAGAACCCCAGAAGATGGTACACCGTGTGATCGGGAAAGGTTTCTAAAACGCACCTCATTTCTCATCTCCTTGTGCTCGGGTTCGCCATTCCAGCCACTTTAATAGCAATCTCCCTCCTTGGAGAAACAGCACTTTAACCTCCTGTTCCGTACAGGTTTCAATTTGTCCTGAGGATGAACGGGAAGAGGGGGAACCAATGAGCGACTAGCTCTAGGTGGTGGGACAGGCACAGGTCACTCTATTTTCCCATCAGGAAGAAGAATTAACCACCGGCTCAGCCTGCCGCCCGGAACCAGAATAGGTCCTGAAGCAATCCTACGCTTTTGCGGCCAGCTCCCAAAAAAGCGAGTTGAAAAATGGAGCTCAGGGGCCCTGCAAATCACAAACCTGCAGAGTTATAAATGATAACTCTCGCCCACAAAAATATTGAGGGAAGGCAACGAAGAGGATTTGAAAGCAAGGCAGAATTGCAGGAAACAGATTTCAGGAGGTAGATTCGAATCGCCTTTAAAGCACAGGAAAAGCGGCAAAACCTCGACAATGATGCCCTTGGCCAAAAAGGGCGTATGCGTTTTTTCCTGAATATATTCAGGAAAAAACGCATACGCCCTTTTTGGCCAACCAAGCAACCTGGAAAGGCAAATCAGCGCTACAAAGAAGTCTCGCTTCCCATCGGTCAAAAGGGCCATGCTGAATAAAGTGTCAATACCAGAAATGCAAGAGAGGCCATGGAGAAATGGGAGCCTTGCTACGCTGATGGGCGGGATGTAAATTGCCAACAGCCACTCTGGAGAAGTGTACGGTGTGTCCTGAAACATCTAAAAAACTCGGCTTAGAGAGCATAGGGCACTTCCACTCATGGGCGTCTAATTTGGGAAAACTAAAAATCAGCAAGGCACAGGCACTCCAAAGTTTAGGGTTGCTCTGTTGACAAGAACCTCCACTTCATTCCACCTTAAATATCCCAGGAAAGAGAAAAATGGATAAAGAAGTTGTGGTCCTTAGGTACAATGGAATATCACTCAGCCATGAAATCAACGTCATAAGGCTAGTAGCAGCATGATGAGTGGATTCAGGTACGACGGTTCTAAGTGAAATAATTCACACAGAAAAAGACACTAATCAGAAGATATCACTTATAGAGGGAATGTAAAAACCGCTACACTTGAACTGAATTACAAAACAGAACAGAGTCACACATTTAGAAAACACACTATGGCTGCCTAACGGGAAAGGTGAGGTGGGGTGATGCCTAAAACAAGGGTTTCAAATTAGCTCAGATACCGTTCCATAAACCCAATATGTAATAGACAAGACCTACTCCTTGCTCAGTGAACTGGACTCAACACCCCCTATTCACCGCCCAAGAATAGATCTGACTAGTAAGAATCTTCAAACCTATGTATTGATATCTCTCCGTAAGTGAGTCAAGTGGGAGTAAAGCGGCATAAACACAGCAGTGAAAAGCAGCTAAACCCCATTAGGAAAATCAATTACTTTTAAAAACCCGTGAAACAAAGACAGTGAAAGAGAGAGAAATTCTTACAAAATTCGTTCAGGGGCTGTGATGCCACCTGGATTGACCATATCTAGACCCACAGCTGATTGAGACATAAGGGTGGACACTCTTGGGGCTGAGAGGTTTGGTGAGGTTGGGTGAGCAAACGCAGACCCTTTAAAGTAATACTGTGTGGTACCCATCCCATGGGTCCCAAATCTCCAGGTTCAAGGGCATCTTCCTACATCGAAAACATGCATGAGAAACCCAGAAGATGGTACACCGTGTGATCGGGAAAGGTTTCTAAAACGCACCTCATTTCTCATCTCCTTGTGCTCGGGTTCGCCATTCCAGCCACTTTACTAGCAATCTCCCTCCTTGGAGAAACAGCACTTTAACCTCCTGTTCCGTACAGGTTTCAATTTGTCCTGAGGATGAACGGGAAGAGGGGGAACCAATGAGTGACTAGCTCTAGGTGGTGGGACAGGCACAGGTCACTCTATTTTCCCATCAGGAAGAAGAATTAACCACCGGCTCAGCCTGCCGCCCGGAACCAGAATAGGTCCTGAAGCAATCCTACGCTTTTGCGGCCAGCTCCCAAAAAAGCGAGTTGAAAAATGGAGCTCAGGGGCACTGCAAATCACAAACCTGCAGAGTTATAAATGATAACTCTCGCCCACAAAAATATTGAGGGAAGGCAACGAAGAGGATTTGAAAGCAAGGCAGAATTGCAGGAAACAGATTTCAGGAGGTAGATTCGAATCGCCTTTAAAGCACAGGAAAAGCGGCAAAACCTCGACAATGATGTCCTTGGCCAAAAAGGGCGTATGCGTTTTTTCCTGAATATATTCAGGAAAAAACGCATACGCCCTTTTTGGCCAACCAAGCAACCTGGAAAGGCAAATCAGCGCTACAAAGAAGTCTCGCTTCCCATCGGTCAAAAGGGCCATGCTGAATAAAGTGTCAATACCAGAAATGCAAGAGAGGCCATGGAGAAATGGGAGCCTTGCTACGCTGATGGGCGGGATGTAAATTGCCAACAGCCACTCTGGAGAAGTGTACGGTGTGTCCTGAAACATCTAAAAAACTCGGCTTAGAGAGCATAGGGCACTTCCACTCATGGGCGTCTAATTTGGGAAAACTAAAAATCAGCAAGGCACAGGCACTCCAAAGTTTAGGGTTGCTCTGTTGACAAGAACCTCCACTTCATTCCACCTTAAATATCCCAGGAAAGAGAAAAATGGATAAAGAAGTTGTGGTCCTTAGGTACAATGGAATATCACTCAGCCATGAAATCAACGTCATAAGGCTAGTAGCAGCATGATGAGTGGATTCAGGTACGACGGTTCTAAGTGAAATAAGTCACACAGAAAAAGACACTAATCAGAAGATATCACTTATAGAGGGAATGTAAAAACCGCTACACTTGAACTGAATTACAAAACAGAACAGAGTCACACATTTAGAAAACACACTATGGCTGCCTAACGGGAAAGGCGAGGTGGGGTGATGCATAAAACAAGGGTTTCAAATTAGCTCAGATACCGTTCCATAAACCCAATATGTAATAGACAAGACCTACTCCTTGCTCAGTGAACTGGACTCAACACCCCCTATTCACCGCCCAAGAATAGATCTGACTAGTAAGAATCTTCAAACCTATGTATTGATATCTCTCCGTAAGTGAGTCAAGTGGGAGTAAAGCGGCATAAACACAGCAGTGAAAAGCAGCTAAACCCCATTAGGAAAATCAATTACTATTAAAAACCCGTGAAACAAAGACAGTGAAAGAGAGAGAAATTCTTACAAAATTCGTTCAGGGGCTGTGATGCCACCTGGATTGACCATATCTAGACCCACAGCTGATTGAGACATAAGGGTGGACACTCTTGGGGCTGAGAGGTTTGGTGAGGTTGGGTGAGCAAACGCAGACCCTTTAAAGTAATACTGCGTGGTACCCGTCTGATGGGTCCCAAATCTCCAGGTTCAAGGGCATCTTCCTACATCGAAAACATGCATGAGAAACCCAGAAGATGGTACACCGTGTGATCGGGAAAGGTTTCTAAAACGCACCTCATTTGTCATCTCCTTGTGCTCGGGTTCGCCATTCCATCCGCTTTACTAGCAATCTCCCTCCTTGGAGAATCAACACGTTTAACCTCCTGTTCCGTACAGGTTGCAATTTGTCCTGAGGATGAACGGGAAGAGGGGGAACCAATGAGCGACTAGCTCTAGGTGTTGGGAAAGGCACAGGTCACTCTATTTTCCCATCAGGAAGAAGAATTAACCACAGGCTCAGCCTGCCACCCGGAACCAGAATAGGGCCTGAAGCAATCCTACGCTTTTGCGGCCAGCTCCCAAAAAAGCGAGTTGAAAAATGGAGCTCAGGGGCACTGCAAATCACAAACCTGCAGAGTTATAAATGATAACTCTCGCCCACAAAAATATTGAGGGAAGGCAACGAAGAGGATTTGAAAGCAAGGCAGAATTGCAGGAAACAGATTTCAGGAGGTAGATTCGAATCGCCTTTAAAGCACAGGAAAAGCGGCAAAACCTCGACAATGATGCCCTTGGCCAAAAAGGGCGTACGCGTTTTTTCCTGAATATATTCAGGAAAAAACGCATACGCCCTTTTTGGCCAACCAAGCAACCTGGAAAGGCAAATCAGCGCTACAAAGAAGTCTCGCTTCCCATCGGTCAAAAGGGCCATGCTGAATAAAGTGTCAATACCAGAAATGCAGGAGAGGCCATGGAGAAATGGGAGCCTTGCTACGCTGATGGGCGGGATGTAAATTGCCAACAGCCACTCTGGAGAAGTGTACGGTGTGTCCTGAAACATCTAAAAAACTCGGCTTAGAGAGCATAGGGCACTTCCACTCATGGGCGTCTAATTTGGGAAAACTAAAAATCAGCAAGGCACAGGCACTCCAAAGTTTAGGGTTGCTCTGTTGACAAGAACCTCCACTTCATTCCACCTTAAATATCCCAGGAAAGAGAAAAATGGATAAAGAAGTTGTGGTCCTTAGGTACAATGGAATATCACTCAGCCATGAAATCAACGTCATAAGGCTAGTAGCAGCATGATGAGTGGATTCAGGTACGACGGTTCTAAGTGAAATAAGTCACACAGAAAAAGACACTAATCAGAAGATATCACTTATAGAGGGAATGTAAAAACCGCTACACTTGAACTGAATTACAAAACAGAACAGAGTCACACATTTAGAAAACACACTATGGCTGCCTAACGGGAAAGGTGAGGTGGGGTGATGCCTAAAACAAGGGTTTCAAATTAGCTCAGATACCGTTCCATAAACCCAATATGTAATAGACAAGACCTACTCCTTGCTCAGTGAACTGGACTCAACACCCCCTATTCACCGCCCAAGAATAGATCTGACTAGTAAGAATCTTCAAACCTATGTATTGATATCTCTCCGTAAGTGAGTCAAGTGGGAGTAAAGCGGCATAAACACAGCAGTGAAAAGCAGCTAAACCCCATTAGGAAAATCAATTACTTTTAAAAACCCGTGAAACAAAGACAGTGAAAGAGAGAGAAATTCTTACAAAATTCGTTCAGGGGCTGTGATGCCACCTGGATTGACCATATCTAGACCCACAGCTGATTGAGACATAAGGGTGGACACTCTTGGGGCTGAGAGGTTTGGTGAGGTTGGGTGAGCAAACGCAGACCCTTTAAAGTAATACTGCGTGGTACCCGTCTGATGGGTCCCAAATCTCCAGGTTCAAGGGCATCTTCCTACATCGAAAACATGCATGAGAAACCCAGAAGATGGTACACCGTGTGATCGGGAAAGGTTTCTAAAACGCACCTCATTTCTCATTTCCTTGTGCTCGGGTTCGCCATTCCATCCGCTTTACTAGCAATCTCCCTCCTTGGAGAATCAACACGTTTAACCTCCTGTTCCGTACAGGTTGCAATTTGTCCTGAGGATGAACGGGAAGAGGGGGAACCAATGAGCGACTAGCTCTAGGTGTTGGGAAAGGCACAGGTCACTCTATTTTCCCATCAGGAAGAAGAATTAACCACAGGCTCAGCCTGCCGCCCGGAACCAGAATAGGTCCTGAAGCAATCCTACGCTTTTGCGGCCAGCTCCCAAAAAAGCGAGTTGAAAAATGGAGCTCAGGGGCACTGCAAATCACAAACCTGCAGAGTTATAAATGATAACTCTCGCCCACAAAAATATTGAGGGAAGGCAACGAAGAGGATTTGAAAGCAAGGCAGAATTGCAGGAAACAGATTTCAGGAGGTAGATTCGAATCGCCTTTAAAGCACAGGAAAAGCGGCAAAACCTCGACAATGATGCCCTTGGCCAAAAAGGGCGTACGCGTTTTTTCCTGAATATATTCAGGAAAAAACGCATACGCCCTTTTTGGCCAACCAAGCAACCTGGAAAGGCAAATCAGCGCTACAAAGAAGTCTCGCTTCCCATCGGTCAAAAGGGCCATGCTGAATAAAGTGTCAATACCAGAAATGCAGGAGAGGCCATGGAGAAATGGGAGCCTTGCTACGCTGATGGGCGGGATGTAAATTGCCAACAGCCACTCTGGAGAAGTGTACGGTGTGTCCTGAAACATCTAAAAAACTCGGCTTAGACAGCATAGGGCACTTCCACTCATGGGCGTCTAATTTGGGAAAACTAAAAATCAGCAAGGCACAGGCACTCCAAAGTTTAGGGTTGCTCTGTTGACAAGAACCTCCACTTCATTCCACCTTAAATATCCCAGGAAAGAGAAAAATGGATAAAGAAGTTGTGGTCCTTAGGTACAATGGAATATCACTCAGCCATGAAATCAACGTCATAAGGCTAGTAGCAGCATGATGAGTGGATTCAGGTACGACGGTTCTAAGTGAAATAAGTCACACAGAAAAAGACACTAATCAGAAGATATCACTTATAGAGGGAATGTAAAAACCGCTACACTTGAACTGAATTACAAAACAGAACAGAGTCACACATTTAGAAAACACACTATGGCTGCCTAACGGGAAAGGTGAGGTGGGGTGATGCCTAAAACAAGGGTTTCAAATTAGCTCAGATACCGTTCCATAAACCCAATATGTAATAGACAAGACCTACTCCTTGCTCAGTGAACTGGACTCAACACCCCCTATTCACCGCCCAAGAATAGATCTGACTAGTAAGAATCTTCAAACCTATGTATTGATATCTCTCCGTAAGTGAGTCAAGTGGGAGTAAAGCGGCATAAACACAGCAGTGAAAAGCAGCTAAACCCCATTAGGAAAATCAATTACTTTTAAAAACCCGTGAAACAAAGACAGTGAAAGAGAGAGAAATTCTTACAAAATTCGTTCAGGGGCTGTGATGCCACCTGGATTGACCATATCTAGACCCACAGCTGATTGAGACATAAGGGTGGACACTCTTGGGGCTGAGAGGTTTGGTGAGGTTGGGTGAGCAAACGTAGACCCTTTAAAGTAATACTGTGTGGTACCCATCCCATGGGTCCCAAATCTCCAGGTTCAAGGGCATCTTCCTACATCGAAAACATGCATGAGAACCCCAGAAGATGGTACACCGTGTGATCGGGAAAGGTTTCTAAAACGCACCTCATTTCTCATCTCCTTGTGCTCGTGTTCGCCATTCCAGCCACTTTAATAGCAATCTCCCTCCTTGGAGAAACAGCACTTTAACCTCCTGTTCCGTACAGGTTTCAATTTGTCCTGAGGATGAACGGGAAGAGGGGGAACCAATGAGCGACTAGCTCTAGGTGGTGGGACAGGCACAGGTCACTCTATTTTCCCATCAGGAAGAAGAATTAACCACCGGCTCAGCCTGCCGCCCGGAACCAGAATAGGTCCTGAAGCAATCCTACGCTTTTGCGGCCAGCTCCCAAAAAAGCGAGTTGAAAAATGGAGCTCAGGGGCCCTGCAAATCACAAACCTGCAGAGTTATAAATGATAACTCTCGCCCACAAAAATATTGAGGGAAGGCAACGAAGAGGATTTGAAAGCAAGGCAGAATTGCAGGAAACAGATTTCAGGAGGTAGATTCGAATCGCCTTTAAAGCACAGGAAAAGCGGCAAAACCTCGACAATGATGCCCTTGGCCAAAAAGGGCGTATGCGTTTTTTCATGAATATATTCAGGAAAAAACGCATACGCCCTTTTTGGCCAACCAAGCAACCTGGAAAGGCAAATCAGCGCTACAAAGAAGTCTCGCTTCCCATCGGTCAAAAGGGCCATGCTGAATAAAGTGTCAATACCAGAAATGCAAGAGAGGCCATGGAGAAATGGGAGCCTTGCTACGCTGATGGGCGGGATGTAAATTGCCAACAGCCACTCTGGAGAAGTGTACGGTGTGTCCTGAAACATCTAAAAAACTCGGCTTAGAGAGCATAGGGCACTTCCACTCATGGGCGTCTAATTTGGGAAAACTAAAAATCAGCAAGGCACAGGCACTCCAAAGTTTAGGGTTGCTCTGTTGACAAGAACCTCCACTTCATTCCACCTTAAATACCCCAGGAAAGAGAAAAATGGATAAAGAAGTTGTGGTCCTTAGGTACAATGGAATATCACTCAGCCATGAAATCAACGTCATAAGGCTAGTAGCAGCATGATGAGTGGATTCAGGTACGACGGTTCTAAGTGAAATAAGTCACACAGAAAAAGACACTAATCAGAAGATATCACTTATAGAGGGAATGTAAAAACCGCTACACTTGAACTGAATTACAAAACAGAACAGAGTCACACATTTAGAAAACACACTATGGCTGCCTAACGGGAAAGGTGAGGTGGGGTGATGCCTAAAACAAGGGTTTCAAATTAGCTCAGATACCGTTCCATAAACCCAATATGTAATAGACAAGACCTACTCCTTGCTCAGTGAACTGGACTCAACACCCCCTATTCACCGCCCAAGAATAGATCTGACTAGTAAGAATCTTCAAACCTATGTATTGATATCTCTTCGTAAGTGAGTCAAGTGGGAGTAAAGCGGCATAAACACAGCAGTGAAAAGCAGCTAAACCCCATTAGGAAAATCAATTACTTTTAAAAACCCGTGAAACAAAGACAGTGAAAGAGAGAGACATTCTTACAAAATTCGTTCAGGGGCTGTGATGCCACCTGGATTGACCATATCTAGACCCACAGCTGATTGAGACATAAGGGTGGACACTCTTGGGGCTGAGAGGTTTGGTGAGGTTGGGTGAGCAAACGTAGACCCTTTAAAGTAATACTGTGTGGTACCCATCCCATGGGTCCCAAATCTCCAGGTTCAAGGGCATCTTCCTACATCGAAAACATGCATGAGAACCCCAGAAGATGGTACACCGTGTGATCGGGAAAGGTTTCTAAAACGCACCTCATTTCTCATCTCCTTGTGCTCGGGTTCGCCATTCCAGCCACTTTAATAGCAATCTCCCTCCTTGGAGAAACAGCACTTTAACCTCCTGTTCCGTACAGGTTTCAATTTGTCCTGAGGATGAACGGGAAGAGGGGGAACCAATGAGCGACTAGCTCTAGGTGGTGGGACAGGCACAGGTCACTCTATTTTCCCATCAGGAAGAAGAATTAACCACCGGCTCAGCCTGCCGCCCGGAACCAGAATAGGTCCTGAAGCAATCCTACGCTTTTGCGGCCAGCTCCCAAAAAAGCGAGTTGAAAAATGGAGCTCAGGGGCACTGCAAATCACAAACCTGCAGAGTTATAAATGATAACTCTCGCCCACAAAAATATTGAGGGAAGGCAACGAAGAGGATTTGAAAGCAAGGCAGAATTGCAGGAAACAGATTTCAGGAGGTAGATTCGAATCGCCTTTAAAGCACAGGAAAAGCGGCAAAACCTCGACAATGATGCCCTTGGCCAAAAAGGGCGTATGCGTTTTTTCCTGAATATATTCAGGAAAAAACGCATACGCCCTTTTTGGCCAACCAAGCAACCTGGAAAGGCAAATCAGCGCTACAAAGAAGTCTCGCTTCCCATCGGTCAAAAGGGCCATGCTGAATAAAGTGTCAAAACCAGAAATGCAGGAGAGGCCATGGAGAAATGGGAGCCTTGCTACGCTGATGGGCGGGATGTAAATTGCCAACAGCCACTCTGGAGAAGTGTACGGTGTGTCCTGAAACATCTAAAAAACTCGGCTTAGAGAGCATAGGGCACTTCCACTCATGGGCGTCTAATTTGGGAAAACTAAAAATCAGCAAGGCACAGGCACTCCAAAGTTTAGGGTTGCTCTGTTGACAAGAACCTCCACTTCATTCCACCTTAAATATCCCAGGAAAGAGAAAAATGGATAAAGAAGTTGTGGTCCTTAGGTACAATGGAATATCACTCAGCCATGAAATCAACGTCATAAGGCTAGTAGCAGCATGATGAGTGGATTCAGGTACGACGGTTCTAAGTGAAATAAGTCACACAGAAAAAGACACTAATCAGAAGATATCACTTATAGAGGGAATGTAAAAACCGCTACACTTGAACTGAATTACAAAACAGAACAGAGTCACACATTTAGAAAACACACTATGGCTGCCTAACGGGAAAGGTGAGGTGGGGTGATGCCTAAAACAAGGGTTTCAAATTAGCTCAGATACCGTTCCATAAACCCAATATGTAATAGACAAGACCTACTCCTTGCTCAGTGAACTGGACTCAACACCCCCTATTCACCGCCCAAGAATAGATCTGACTAGTAAAAATCTTCAAACCTATGTATTGATATCTCTCTGGAAGTGAGTCAAGTGGGTGTAAAGCGGCATAAACACAGCAGTGAAAAGCAGCTAAACCCCATTAGGAAAATCAATTACTTTTAAAAACCCGTGAAACAAAGACAGTGAAAGAGAGAGAAATTCTTACAAAATTCGTTCAGGGGTTGTGATGCCACCTGGATTGACCATATCTAGACCCACAGCTGATTGAGACATAAGGGTGGACACTCTTGGGGCTGAGAGGTTTGGTGAGGTTGGATGAGCAAACGCAGACCCTTTAAAGTAATACTGTGTGGTACCCATCCCATGGGTCTCAAATCTCCAGGTTCAAGGGCATCTTCCTACATCGAAAACATGCATGAGAAACCCAGAAGATGGTACACCGTGTGATCGGGAAAGGTTTCTAAAACGCACCTCATTTCTCATCTCCTTGTGCTCGGGTTCGCCATTCCAGCCACTTTAATAGCAACCTCCCTCCTTGGAGAATCAGCACTTTAACCTCCTGTTCCGTACAGGTTTCAATTTGTCCTGAGGATGAACGGGAAGTGGGGGAACCAATGAGCGACTAGCTCTAGGTGTTGGGAAAGGCACAGGTCACTCTATTTTCCCATCAGGAAGAAGAATTAACCACAGGCTCAGCCTGCCGTCCGGAACCAGAATAGGTCCTGAAGCAATCCTACGCTTTTGCGGCCAGCTCCCAAAAAAGCGAGTTGAAAAATGGAGCTCAGGGGCCCTGCAAATCACAAACCTGCAGAGTTATAAATGATAACTCTCACCCACAAAAATATTGAGGGAAGGCAACGAAGAGGATTTGAAAGCAAGGCAGAATTGCAGGAAACAGATTTCAGGAGGTAGATTCGAATCGCCTTTAAAGCACAGGAAAAGCGGCAAAACCTCAACAATGATGCCCTTGGCCAAAAAGGGCGTATGCGTTTTTTCCTGAATATATTCAGGAAAAAACGCATACGCCCTTTTTGGCCAACCAAGCAACCTGGAAAGGCAAATCAGCGCTACAAAGAAGTCTCGCTTCCCATCGGTCAAAAGGGCCATGCTGAATAAAGTGTCAATACCAGAAATGCAAGAGAGGCCATGGAGAAATGGGAGCCTTGCTACGCTGATGGGCAGGATGTAAATTGCCAACAGCCACTCTGGAGAAGTGTACGGTGTGTCCTGAAATATCTAAAAAACTCGGCTTAGAGAGCATAGGGCACTTCCACTCATGGGCGTCTAATTTGGGAAAACTAAAAATCAGCAAGGCACAGGCACTCCAAAGTTTAGGGTTGCTCTGTTGACAAGAACCTCCACTTCATTCCACCTTAAATATCCCAGGAAAGAGAAAAATGGATAAAGAAGTTGTGGTCCTTAGGTACAATGGAATATCACTCAGCCATGAAATCAACGTCATAAGGCTAGTAGCAGCATGATGAGTGGATTCAGGTAGGACGGTTCTAAGTGAAATAAGTCACACAGAAAAAGACACTAATCATAAGATATCACTTATAGAGGGAAAGTAAAAACCGCTACACTTGAACTGAATTACAATACAGAACAGAGTCCCACATTTAGAAAACACACTATGGCTGCCTAACGGGAAAGGCGAGGTGGGGTGATGCATAAAACAAGGGTTTCAAATTAGCTCAGATACCGTTCCATAAACCCAATATGTAATAGACAAGACCTACTGCTTGCTCAGTGAACTGGACTCAACACCCCCTATTCACCGCCCAAGAATAGATCTGACTAGTAAGAATCTTCAAACCTATGTATTGATATCTCTCCGTAAGTGAGTCAAGTGGGAGTAAAGCGGCATAAACACAGCAGTGAAAAGCAGCTAAACCCCATTAGGAAAATCAATTACTTTTAAAAACCCGTGAAACAAAGACAGTGAAAGAGAGAGAAATTCTTACAAAATTCGTTCAGGGGCTGTGATGCCACCTGGATTGACCATATCTAGACCCACAGCTGATTGAGACATAAGGGTGGACACTCTTGGGGCTGAGAGGTTTGGTGAGGTTGGGTGAGCAAACGCAGACCCTTTAAAGTAATACTGCGTGGTACCCGTCTGATGGGTCCCAAATCTCCAGGTTCAAGGGCATCTTCCTACATCGAAAACATGCATGAGAACCCCAGAAGATGGTACACCGTGTGATCGGGAAAGGTTTCTAAAACGCACCTCATTTCTCATCTCCTTGTGCTCGGGTTCGCCATTCCATCCGCTTTACTAGCAATCTCCCTCCTTGGAGAATCAACACGTTTAACCTCCTGTTCCGTACAGGTTGCAATTTGTCCTGAGGATGAACGGGAAGAGGGGGAACCAATGAGCGACTAGCTCTAGGTGTTGGGAAAGGCACAGGTCACTCTATTTTCCCATCAGGAAGAAGAATTAACCACAGGCTCAGCCTGCCGCCCGGAACCAGAATAGGTCCTGAAGCAATCCTACGCTTTTGCGGCCAGCTCCCAAAAAAGCGAGTTGAAAAATGGAGCTCAGGGGCACTGCAAATCACAAACCTGCAGAGTTATAAATGATAACTCTCGCCCACAAAAATATTGAGGGAAGGCAACGAAGAGGATTTGAAAGCAAGGCAGAATTGCAGGAAACAGATTTCAGGAGGTAGATTCGAATCGCCTTTAAAGCACAGGAAAAGCGGCAAAACCTCGACAATGATGCCCTTGGCCAAAAAGGGCGTATGCGTTTTTTCCTGAATATATTCAGGAAAAAACGCATACGCCCTTTTTGGCCAACCAAGCAACCTGGAAAGGCAAATCAGCGCTACAAAGAAGTCTCGCTTCCCATCGGTCAAAAGGGCCATGCTGAATAAAGTGTCAATACCAGAAATGCAGGAGAGGCCATGGAGAAATGGGAGCCTTGCTACGCTGATGGGCGGGATGTAAATTGCCAACAGCCACTCTGGAGAAGTGTACGGTGTGTCCTGAAACATCTAAAAAACTCGGCTTAGAGAGCATAGGGCACTTCCACTCATGGGCGTCTAATTTGGGAAAACTAAAAATCAGCAAGGCACAGGCACTCCAAAGTTTAGGGTTGCTCTGTTGACAAGAACCTCCACTTCATTCCACCTTAAATATCCCAGGAAAGAGAAAAATGGATAAAGAAGTTGTGGTCCTTAGGTACAATGGAATATCACTCAGCCATGAAATCAACGTCATAAGGCTAGTAGCAGCATGATGAGTGGATTCAGGTACGACGGTTCTAAGTGAAATAAGTCACACAGAAAAAGACACTAATCAGAAGATATCACTTATAGAGGGAATGTAAAAACCGCTACACTTGAACTGAATTACAAAACAGAACAGAGTCACACATTTAGAAAACACACTATGGCTGCCTAACGGGAAAGGTGAGGTGGGGTGATGCCTAAAACAAGGGTTTCAAATTAGCTCAGATACCGTTCCATAAACCCAATATGTAATAGACAAGACCTACTCCTTGCTCAGTGAACTGGACTCAACACCCCCTATTCACCGCCCAAGAATAGATCTGACTAGTAAGAATCTTCAAACCTATGTATTGATATCTCTCCGTAAGTGAGTCAAGTGGGAGTAAAGCGGCATAAACACAGCAGTGAAAAGCAGCTAAACCCCATTAGGAAAATCAATTACTTTTAAAAACCCGTGAAACAAAGACAGTGAAAGAGAGAGAAATTCTTACAAAATTCGTTCAGGGGCTGTGATGCCACCTGGATTGACCATATCTAGACCCACAGCTGATTGAGACATAAGGGTGGACACTCTTGGGGCTGAGAGTTTTGGTGAGGTTGGGTGAGCAAACGCAGACCCTTTAAAGTAATACTGCGTGGTACCCGTCTGATGGGTCCCAAATCTCCAGGTTCAAGGGCATCTTCCTACATCGAAAACATGCATGAGAAACCCAGAAGATGGTACACCGTGTGATCGGGAAAGGTTTCTAAAACGCACCTCATTTCTCATCTCCTTGTGCTCGGGTTCGCCATTCCAGCCACTTTAATAGCAATCTCCCTCCTTGGAGAATTAGCACTTTAACCTCCTTTTCCGTACAGGTTTCAATTTGTCCTGAGGATGAACGGGAAGAGGGGGAACCAATGAGCGACTAGCTCTAGGTGGTGGGACAGGCACAGGTCACTCTATTTTCCCATCAGGAAGAAGAATTAACCACCGGCTCAGCCTGCCGCCCGGAACCAGAATAGGTCCTGAAGCAATCCTACGCTTTTGCGGCCAGCTCCCAAAAAAGCGAGTTGAAAAATGGAGCTCAGGGGCCCTGCAAATCACAAACCTGCAGAGTTATAAATGATAACTCTCGCCCACAAAAATATTGAGGGAAGGCAACGAAGAGGATTTGAAAGCAAGGCAGAATTGCAGGAAACAGATTTCAGGAGGTAGATTCGAATCGCCTTTAAAGCACAGGAAAAGCGGCAAAACCTCGACAATGATGCCCTTGGCCAAAAAGGGCGTATGCGTTTTTTCCTGAATATATTCAGAAAAAAACGCATACGCCCTTTTTGGCCAACCAAGCAACCTGGAAAGGCAAATCAGCGCTACAAAGAAGTCTCGCTTCCCATCGGTCAAAAGGGCCATGCTGAATAAAGTGTCAATACCAGAAATGCAAGAGAGGCCATGGAGAAATGGGAGCCGTGCTACGCTGATGGGCGGGATGTAAATTGCCAACAGCCACTCTGGAGAAGTGTACGGTGTGTCCTGAAATATCTAAAAAACTCGGCTTAGAGAGCATAGGGCACTTCCACTCATGGGCGTCTAATTTGGGAAAACTAAAAATCAGCAAGGCACAGGCACTCCAAAGTTTAGGGTTGCTCTGTTGACAAGAACCTCCACTTCATTCCACCTTAAATATCCCAGGAAAGAGAAAAATGGATAAAGAAGTTGTGGTCCTTAGGTACAATGGAATATCACTCAGCCATGAAATCAACGTCATAAGGCTAGTAGCAGCATGATGAGTGGATTCAGGTAGGACGGTTCTAAGTGAAATTAGTCACACAGAAAAAGACACTAATCATAAGATATCACTTATAGAGGGAAAGTAAAAACCGCTACACTTGAACTGAATTACAAAACAGAACAGAGTCCCACATTTAGAAAACACACTATGGCTGCCTAACGGGAAAGGCGAGGTGGGGTGATGCATAAAACAAGGGTTTCAAATTATCTCAGATACCGTTCCATAAACCCAATATGTAATAGACAAGACCTACTGCTTGCTCAGTGAACTGGACTCAACACCCCCTATTCACCGCCCAAGAATAGATCTGACTAGTAAGAATCTTCAAACCTATGTATTGATATCTCTCCGTAAGTGAGTCAAGTGGGAGTAAAGCGGCATAAACACAGCAGTGAAAAGCAGCTAAACCCCATTAGGAAAATCAATTACTTTTAAAAACCCGTGAAACAAAGACAGTGAAAGAGAGAGAAATTCTTACAAAATTCGTTCAGGGGCTGTGATGCCACCTGGATTGACCATATCTAGACCCACAGCTGATTGAGACATAAGGGTGGACACTCTTGGGGCTGAGAGGTTTGGTGAGGTTGGGTGAGCAAACGCAGACCCTTTAAAGTAATACTGCGTGGTACCCGTCTGATGGGTCCCAAATCTCCAGGTTCAAGGGCATCTTCCTACATCGAAAACATGCATGAGAACCCCAGAAGATGGTACACCGTGTGATCGGGAAAGGTTTCTAAAACGCACCTCATTTCTCATCTCCTTGTGCTCGGGTTCGCCATTCCATCCGCTTTACTAGCAATCTCCCTCCTTGGAGAATCAACACGTTTAACCTCCTGTTCCGTACAGGTTGCAATTTGTCCTGAGGATGAACGGGAAGAGGGGGAACCAATGAGCGACTAGCTCTAGGTGTTGGGAAAGGCACAGGTCACTCTATTTTCCCATCAGGAAGAAGAATTAACCACAGGCTCAGCCTGCCGCCCGGAACCAGAATAGGTCCTGAAGCAATCCTACGCTTTTGCGGCCAGCTCCCAAAAAAGCGAGTTGAAAAATGGAGCTCAGGGGCACTGCAAATCACAAACCTGCAGAGTTATAAATGATAACTCTCGCCCACAAAAATATTGAGGGAAGGCAACGAAGAGGATTTGAAAGCAAGGCAGAATTGCAGGAAACAGATTTCAGGAGGTAGATTCGAATCGCCTTTAAAGCACAGGAAAAGCGGCAAAACCTCGACAATGATGCCCTTGGCCAAAAAGGGCGTACGCGTTTTTTCCTGAATATATTCAGGAAAAAACGCATACGCCCTTTTTGGCCAACCAAGCAACCTGGAAAGGCAAATCAGCGCTACAAAGAAGTCTCGCTTCCCATCGGTCAAAAGGGCCATGCTGAATAAAGTGTCAATACCAGAAATGCAGGAGAGGCCATGGAGAAATGGGAGCCTTGCTACGCTGATGGGCGGGATGTAAATTGCCAACAGCCACTCTGGAGAAGTGTACGGTGTGTCCTGAAACATCTAAAAAACTCGGCTTAGACAGCATAGGGCACTTCCACTCATGGGCGTCTAATTTGGGAAAACTAAAAATCAGCAAGGCACAGGCACTCCAAAGTTTAGGGTTGCTCTGTTGACAAGAACCTCCACTTCATTCCACCTTAAATATCCCAGGAAAGAGAAAAATGGATAAAGAAGTTGTGGTCCTTAGGTACAATGGAATATCACTCAGCCATGAAATCAACGTCATAAGGCTAGTAGCAGCATGATGAGTGGATTCAGGTACGACGTTTCTAAGTGAAATAAGTCACACAGAAAAAGACACTAATCAGAAGATATCACTTATAGAGGGAATGTAAAAACCGCTACACTTGAACTGAATTACAAAACAGAACAGAGTCACACATTTAGAAAACACACTATGGCTGCCTAACGGGAAAGGTGAGGTGGGGTGATGCCTAAAACAAGGGTTTCAAATTAGCTCAGATACCGTTCCATAAACCCAATATGTAATAGACAAGACCTACTCCTTGCTCAGTGAACTGGACTCAACACCCCCTATTCACCGCCCAAGAATAGATCTGACTAGTAAGAATCTTCAAACCTATGTATTGATATCTCTCCGTAAGTGAGTCAAGTGGGAGTAAAGCGGCATAAACACAGCAGTGAAAAGCAGCTAAACCCCATTAGGAAAATCAATTACTTTTAAAAACCCGTGAAACAAAGACAGTGAAAGAGAGAGAAATTCTTACAAAATTCGTTCAGGGGCTGTGATGCCACCTGGATTGACCATATCTAGACCCACAGCTGATTGAGACATAAGGGTGGACACTCTTGGGGCTGAGAGGTTTGGTGAGGTTGGGTGAGCAAACGTAGACCCTTTAAAGTAATACTGTGTGGTACCCATCCCATGGGTCCCAAATCTCCAGGTTCAAGGGCATCTTCCTACATCGAAAACATGCATGAGAACCCCAGAAGATGGTACACCGTGTGATCGGGAAAGGTTTCTAAAACGCACCTCATTTCTCATCTCCTTGTGCTCGTGTTCGCCATTCCAGCCACTTTAATAGCAATCTCCCTCCTTGGAGAAACAGCACTTTAACCTCCTGTTCCGTACAGGTTTCAATTTGTCCTGAGGATGAACGGGAAGAGGGGGAACCAATGAGCGACTAGCTCTAGGTGGTGGGACAGGCACAGGTCACTCTATTTTCCCATCAGGAAGAAGAATTAACCACCGGCTCAGCCTGCCGCCCGGAACCAGAATAGGTCCTGAAGCAATCCTACGCTTTTGCGGCCAGCTCCCAAAAAAGCGAGTTGAAAAATGGAGCTCAGGGGCCCTGCAAATCACAAACCTGCAGAGTTATAAATGATAACTCTCGCCCACAAAAATATTGAGGGAAGGCAACGAAGAGGATTTGAAAGCAAGGCAGAATTGCAGGAAACAGATTTCAGGAGGTAGATTCGAATCGCCTTTAAAGCACAGGAAAAGCGGCAAAACCTCGACAATGATGCCCTTGGCCAAAAAGGGCGTATGCGTTTTTTCATGAATATATTCAGGAAAAAACGCATACGCCCTTTTTGGCCAACCAAGCAACCTGGAAAGGCAAATCAGCGCTACAAAGAAGTCTCGCTTCCCATCGGTCAAAAGGGCCATGCTGAATAAAGTGTCAATACCAGAAATGCAAGAGAGGCCATGGAGAAATGGGAGCCTTGCTACGCTGATGGGCGGGATGTAAATTGCCAACAGCCACTCTGGAGAAGTGTACGGTGTGTCCTGAAACATCTAAAAAACTCGGCTTAGAGAGCATAGGGCACTTCCACTCATGGGCGTCTAATTTGGGAAAACTAAAAATCAGCAAGGCACAGGCACTCCAAAGTTTAGGGTTGCTCTGTTGACAAGAACCTCCACTTCATTCCACCTTAAATACCCCAGGAAAGAGAAAAATGGATAAAGAAGTTGTGGTCCTTAGGTACAATGGAATATCACTCAGCCATGAAATCAACGTCATAAGGCTAGTAGCAGCATGATGAGTGGATTCAGGTACGACGGTTCTAAGTGAAATAAGTCACACAGAAAAAGACACTAATCAGAAGATATCACTTATAGAGGGAATGTAAAAACCGCTACACTTGAACTGAATTACAAAACAGAACAGAGTCACACATTTAGAAAACACACTATGGCTGCCTAACGGGAAAGGTGAGGTGGGGTGATGCCTAAAACAAGGGTTTCAAATTAGCTCAGATACCGTTCCATAAACCCAATATGTAATAGACAAGACCTACTCCTTGCTCAGTGAACTGGACTCAACACCCCCTATTCACCGCCCAAGAATAGATCTGACTAGTAAGAATCTTCAAACCTATGTATTGATATCTCTTCGTAAGTGAGTCAAGTGGGAGTAAAGCGGCATAAACACAGCAGTGAAAAGCAGCTAAACCCCATTAGGAAAATCAATTACTTTTAAAAACCCGTGAAACAAAGACAGTGAAAGAGAGAGACATTCTTACAAAATTCGTTCAGGGGCTGTGATGCCACCTGGATTGACCATATCTAGACCCACAGCTGATTGAGACATAAGGGTTTACACTCTTGGGGCTGAGAGGTTTGGTGAGGTTGGGTGAGCAAACGTAGACCCTTTAAAGTAATACTGTGTGGTACCCATCCCATGGGTCCCAAATCTCCAGGTTCAAGGGCATCTTCCTACATCGAAAACATGCATGAGAACCCCAGAAGATGGTACACCGTGTGATCGGGAAAGGTTTCTAAAACGCACCTCATTTCTCATCTCCTTGTGCTCGGGTTCGCCATTCCAGCCACTTTAATAGCAATCTCCCTCCTTGGAGAAACAGCACTTTAACCTCCTGTTCCGTACAGGTTTCAATTTGTCCTGAGGATGAACGGGAAGAGGGGGAACCAATGAGCGACTAGCTCTAGGTGGTGGGACAGGCACAGGTCACTCTATTTTCCCATCAGGAAGAAGAATTAACCACCGGCTCAGCCTGCCGCCCGGAACCAGAATAGGTCCTGAAGCAATCCTACGCTTTTGCGGCCAGCTCCCAAAAAAGCGAGTTGAAAAATGGAGCTCAGGGGCACTGCAAATCACAAACCTGCAGAGTTATAAATGATAACTCTCGCCCACAAAAATATTGAGGGAAGGCAACGAAGAGGATTTGAAAGCAAGGCAGAATTGCAGGAAACAGATTTCAGGAGGTAGATTCGAATCGCCTTTAAAGCACAGGAAAAGCGGCAAAACCTCGACAATGATGCCCTTGGCCAAAAAGGGCGTATGCGTTTTTTCCTGAATATATTCAGGAAAAAACGCATACGCCCTTTTTGGCCAACCAAGCAACCTGGAAAGGCAAATCAGCGCTACAAAGAAGTCTCGCTTCCCATCGGTCAAAAGGGCCATGCTGAATAAAGTGTCAAAACCAGAAATGCAGGAGAGGCCATGGAGAAATGGGAGCCTTGCTACGCTGATGGGCGGGATGTAAATTGCCAACAGCCACTCTGGAGAAGTGTACGGTGTGTCCTGAAACATCTAAAAAACTCGGCTTAGAGAGCATAGGGCACTTCCACTCATGGGCGTCTAATTTGGGAAAACTAAAAATCAGCAAGGCACAGGCACTCCAAAGTTTAGGGTTGCTCTGTTGACAAGAACCTCCACTTCATTCCACCTTAAATATCCCAGGAAAGAGAAAAATGGATAAAGAAGTTGTGGTCCTTAGGTACAATGGAATATCACTCAGCCATGAAATCAACGTCATAAGGCTAGTAGCAGCATGATGAGTGGATTCAGGTACGACGGTTCTAAGTGAAATAAGTCACACAGAAAAAGACACTAATCAGAAGATATCACTTATAGAGGGAATGTAAAAACCGCTACACTTGAACTGAATTACAAAACAGAACAGAGTCACACATTTAGAAAACACACTATGGCTGCCTAACGGGAAAGGTGAGGTGGGGTGATGCCTAAAACAAGGGTTTCAAATTAGCTCAGATACCGTTCCATAAACCCAATATGTAATAGACAAGACCTACTCCTTGCTCAGTGAACTGGACTCAACACCCCCTATTCATCGCCCAAGAATAGATCTGACTAGTAAAAATCTTCAAACCTATGTATTGATATCTCTCTGGAAGTGAGTCAAGTGGGTGTAAAGCGGCATAAACACAGCAGTGAAAAGCAGCTAAACCCCATTAGGAAAATCAATTACTTTTAAAAACCCGTGAAACAAAGACAGTGAAAGAGAGAGAAATTCTTACAAAATTCGTTCAGGGGTTGTGATGCCACCTGGATTGACCATATCTAGACCCACAGCTGATTGAGACATAAGGGTGGACACTCTTGGGGCTGAGAGGTTTGGTGAGGTTGGATGAGCAAACGCAGACCCTTTAAAGTAATACTGTGTGGTACCCATCCCATGGGTCTCAAATCTCCAGGTTCAAGGGCATCTTCCTACATCGAAAACATGCATGAGAAACCCAGAAGATGGTACACCGTGTGATCGGGAAAGGTTTCTAAAACGCACCTCATTTCTCATCTCCTTGTGCTCGGGTTCGCCATTCCAGCCACTTTAATAGCAACCTCCCTCCTTGGAGAATCAGCACTTTAACCTCCTGTTCCGTACAGGTTTCAATTTGTCCTGAGGATGAACGGGAAGTGGGGGAACCAATGAGCGACTAGCTCTAGGTGTTGGGAAAGGCACAGGTCACTCTATTTTCCCATCAGGAAGAAGAATTAACCACAGGCTCAGCCTGCCGTCCGGAACCAGAATAGGTCCTGAAGCAATCCTACGCTTTTGCGGCCAGCTCCCAAAAAAGCGAGTTGAAAAATGGAGCTCAGGGGCCCTGCAAATCACAAACCTGCAGAGTTATAAATGATAACTCTCACCCACAAAAATATTGAGGGAAGGCAACGAAGAGGATTTGAAAGCAAGGCAGAATTGCAGGAAACAGATTTCAGGAGGTAGATTCGAATCGCCTTTAAAGCACAGGAAAAGCGGCAAAACCTCAACAATGATGCCCTTGGCCAAAAAGGGCGTATGCGTTTTTTCCTGAATATATTCAGGAAAAAACGCATACGCCCTTTTTGGCCAACCAAGCAACCTGGAAAGGCAAATCAGCGCTACAAAGAAGTCTCGCTTCCCATCGGTCAAAAGGGCCATGCTGAATAAAGTGTCAATACCAGAAATGCAAGAGAGGCCATGGAGAAATGGGAGCCTTGCTACGCTGATGGGCAGGATGTAAATTGCCAACAGCCACTCTGGAGAAGTGTACGGTGTGTCCTGAAATATCTAAAAAACTCGGCTTAGAGAGCATAGGGCACTTCCACTCATGGGCGTCTAATTTGGGAAAACTAAAAATCAGCAAGGCACAGGCACTCCAAAGTTTAGGGTTGCTCTGTTGACAAGAACCTCCACTTCATTCCACCTTAAATATCCCAGGAAAGAGAAAAATGGATAAAGAAGTTGTGGTCCTTAGGTACAATGGAATATCACTCAGCCATGAAATCAACGTCATAAGGCTAGTAGCAGCATGATGAGTGGATTCAGGTAGGACGGTTCTAAGTGAAATAAGTCACACAGAAAAAGACACTAATCATAAGATATCACTTATAGAGGGAAAGTAAAAACCGCTACACTTGAACTGAATTACAAAACAGAACAGAGTCCCACATTTAGAAAACACACTATGGCTGCCTAACGGGAAAGGCGAGGTGGGGTGATGCATAAAACAAGGGTTTCAAATTAGCTCAGATACCGTTCCATAAACCCAATATGTAATAGACAAGACCTACTGCTTGCTCAGTGAACTGGACTCAACACCCCCTATTCACCGCCCAAGAATAGATCTGACTAGTAAGAATCTTCAAACCTATGTATTGATATCTCTCCGTAAGTGAGTCAAGTGGGAGTAAAGCGGCATAAACACAGCAGTGAAAAGCAGCTAAACCCCATTAGGAAAATCAATTACTTTTAAAAACCCGTGAAACAAAGACAGTGAAAGAGAGAGAAATTCTTACAAAATTCGTTCAGGGGCTGTGATGCCACCTGGATTGACCATATCTAGACCCACAGCTGATTGAGACATAAGGGTGGACACTCTTGGGGCTGAGAGGTTTGGTGAGGTTGGGTGAGCAAACGCAGACCCTTTAAAGTAATACTGCGTGGTACCCGTCTGATGGGTCCCAAATCTCCAGGTTCAAGGGCATCTTCCTACATCGAAAACATGCATGAGAACCCCAGAAGATGGTACACCGTGTGATCGGGAAAGGTTTCTAAAACGCACCTCATTTCTCATCTCCTTGTGCTCGGGTTCGCCATTCCATCCGCTTTACTAGCAATCTCCCTCCTTGGAGAATCAACACGTTTAACCTCCTGTTCCGTACAGGTTGCAATTTGTCCTGAGGATGAACGGGAAGAGGGGGAACCAATGAGCGACTAGCTCTAGGTGTTGGGAAAGGCACAGGTCACTCTATTTTCCCATCAGGAAGAAGAATTAACCACAGGCTCAGCCTGCCGCCCGGAACCAGAATAGGTCCTGAAGCAATCCTACGCTTTTGCGGCCAGCTCCCAAAAAAGCGAGTTGAAAAATGGAGCTCAGGGGCACTGCAAATCACAAACCTGCAGAGTTATAAATGATAACTCTCGCCCACAAAAATATTGAGGGAAGGCAACGAAGAGGATTTGAAAGCAAGGCAGAATTGCAGGAAACAGATTTCAGGAGGTAGATTCGAATCGCCTTTAAAGCACAGGAAAAGCGGCAAAACCTCGACAATGATGCCCTTGGCCAAAAAGGGCGTATGCGTTTTTTCCTGAATATATTCAGGAAAAAACGCATACGCCCTTTTTGGCCAACCAAGCAACCTGGAAAGGCAAATCAGCGCTACAAAGAAGTCTCGCTTCCCATCGGTCAAAAGGGCCATGCTGAATAAAGTGTCAATACCAGAAATGCAGGAGAGGCCATGGAGAAATGGGAGCCTTGCTACGCTGATGGGCGGGATGTAAATTGCCAACAGCCACTCTGGAGAAGTGTACGGTGTGTCCTGAAACATCTAAAAAACTCGGCTTAGAGAGCATAGGGCACTTCCACTCATGGGCGTCTAATTTGGGAAAACTAAAAATCAGCAAGGCACAGGCACTCCAAAGTTTAGGGTTGCTCTGTTGACAAGAACCTCCACTTCATTCCACCTTAAATATCCCAGGAAAGAGAAAAATGGATAAAGAAGTTGTGGTCCTTAGGTACAATGGAATATCACTCAGCCATGAAATCAACGTCATAAGGCTAGTAGCAGCATGATGAGTGGATTCAGGTACGACGGTTCTAAGTGAAATAAGTCACACAGAAAAAGACACTAATCAGAAGATATCACTTATAGAGGGAATGTAAAAACCGCTACACTTGAACTGAATTACAAAACAGAACAGAGTCACACATTTAGAAAACACACTATGGCTGCCTAACGGGAAAGGTGAGGTGGGGTGATGCCTAAAACAAGGGTTTCAAATTAGCTCAGATACCGTTCCATAAACCCAATATGTAATAGACAAGACCTACTCCTTGCTCAGTGAACTGGACTCAACACCCCCTATTCACCGCCCAAGAATAGATCTGACTAGTAAGAATCTTCAAACCTATGTATTGATATCTCTCCGTAAGTGAGTCAAGTGGGAGTAAAGCGGCATAAACACAGCAGTGAAAAGCAGCTAAACCCCATTAGGAAAATCAATTACTTTTAAAAACCCGTGAAACAAAGACAGTGAAAGAGAGAGAAATTCTTACAAAATTCGTTCAGGGGCTGTGATGCCACCTGGATTGACCATATCTAGACCCACAGCTGATTGAGACATAAGGGTGGACACTCTTGGGGCTGAGAGGTTTGGTGAGGTTGGGTGAGCAAACGCAGACCCTTTAAAGTAATACTGTGTGGTACCCATCCCATGGGTCCCAAATCTCCAGGTTCAAGGGCATCTTCCTACATCGAAAACATGCATGAGAAACCCAGAAGATGGTACACCGTGTGATCGGGAAAGGTTTCTAAAACGCACCTCATTTCTCATCTCCTTGTGCTCGGGTTCGCCATTCCAGCCACTTTAATAGCAATCTCCCTCCTTGGAGAATTAGCACTTTAACCTCCTTTTCCGTACAGGTTTCAATTTGTCCTGAGGATGAACGGGAAGAGGGGGAACCAATGAGCGACTAGCTCTAGGTGGTGGGACAGGCACAGGTCACTCTATTTTCCCATCAGGAAGAAGAATTAACCACCGGCTCAGCCTGCCGCCCGGAACCAGAATAGGTCCTGAAGCAATCCTACGCTTTTGCGGCCAGCTCCCAAAAAAGCGAGTTGAAAAATGGAGCTCAGGGGCCCTGCAAATCACAAACCTGCAGAGTTATAAATGATAACTCTCGCCCACAAAAATATTGAGGGAAGGCAACGAAGAGGATTTGAAAGCAAGGCAGAATTGCAGGAAACAGATTTCAGGAGGTAGATTCGAATCGCCTTTAAAGCACAGGAAAAGCGGCAAAACCTCGACAATGATGCCCTTGGCCAAAAAGGGCGTATGCGTTTTTTCCTGAATATATTCAGAAAAAAACGCATACGCCCTTTTTGGCCAACCAAGCAACCTGGAAAGGCAAATCAGCGCTACAAAGAAGTCTCGCTTCCCATCGGTCAAAAGGGCCATGCTGAATAAAGTGTCAATACCAGAAATGCAAGAGAGGCCATGGAGAAATGGGAGCCGTGCTACGCTGATGGGCGGGATGTAAATTGCCAACAGCCACTCTGGAGAAGTGTACGGTGTGTCCTGAAATATCTAAAAAACTCGGCTTAGAGAGCATAGGGCACTTCCACTCATGGGCGTCTAATTTGGGAAAACTAAAAATCAGCAAGGCACAGGCACTCCAAAGTTTAGGGTTGCTCTGTTGACAAGAACCTCCACTTCATTCCACCTTAAATATCCCAGGAAAGAGAAAAATGGATAAAGAAGTTGTGGTCCTTAGGTACAATGGAATATCACTCAGCCATGAAATCAACGTCATAAGGCTAGTAGCAGCATGATGAGTGGATTCAGGTAGGACGGTTCTAAGTGAAATTAGTCACACAGAAAAAGACACTAATCATAAGATATCACTTATAGAGGGAAAGTAAAAACCGCTACACTTGAACTGAATTACAAAACAGAACAGAGTCCCACATTTAGAAAACACACTATGGCTGCCTAACGGGAAAGGCGAGGTGGGGTGATGCATAAAACAAGGGTTTCAAATTATCTCAGATACCGTTCCATAAACCCAATATGTAATAGACAAGACCTACTGCTTGCTCAGTGAACTGGACTCAACACCCCCTATTCACCGCCCAAGAATAGATCTGACTAGTAAGAATCTTCAAACCTATGTATTGATATCTCTCCGTAAGTGAGTCAAGTGGGAGTAAAGCGGCATAAACACAGCAGTGAAAAGCAGCTAAACCCCATTAGGAAAATCAATTACTTTTAAAAACCCGTGAAACAAAGACAGTGAAAGAGAGAGAAATTCTTACAAAATTCGTTCAGGGGCTGTGATGCCACCTGGATTGACCATATCTAGACCCACAGCTGATTGAGACATAAGGGTGGACACTCTTGGGGCTGAGAGGTTTGGTGAGGTTGGGTGAGCAAACGCAGACCCTTTAAAGTAATACTGCGTGGTACCCGTCTGATGGGTCCCAAATCTCCAGGTTCAAGGGCATCTTCCTACATCGAAAACATGCATGAGAACCCCAGAAGATGGTACACCGTGTGATCGGGAAAGGTTTCTAAAACGCACCTCATTTCTCATCTCCTTGTGCTCGGGTTCGCCATTCCATCCGCTTTACTAGCAATCTCCCTCCTTGGAGAATCAACACGTTTAACCTCCTGTTCCGTACAGGTTGCAATTTGTCCTGAGGATGAACGGGAAGAGGGGGAACCAATGAGCGACTAGCTCTAGGTGTTGGGAAAGGCACAGGTCACTCTATTTTCCCATCAGGAAGAAGAATTAACCACAGGCTCAGCCTGCCGCCCGGAACCAGAATAGGTCCTGAAGCAATCCTACGCTTTTGCGGCCAGCTCCCAAAAAAGCGAGTTGAAAAATGGAGCTCAGGGGCACTGCAAATCACAAACCTGCAGAGTTATAAATGATAACTCTCGCCCACAAAAATATTGAGGGAAGGCAACGAAGAGGATTTGAAAGCAAGGCAGAATTGCAGGAAACAGATTTCAGGAGGTAGATTCGAATCGCCTTTAAAGCACAGGAAAAGCGGCAAAACCTCGACAATGATGCCCTTGGCCAAAAAGGGCGTATGCGTTTTTTCCTGAATATATTCAGGAAAAAACGCATACGCCCTTTTTGGCCAACCAAGCAACCTGGAAAGGCAAATCAGCGCTACAAAGAAGTCTCGCTTCCCATCGGTCAAAAGGGCCATGGTGAATAAAGTGTCAATACCAGAAATGCAGGAGAGGCCATGGAGAAATGGGAGCCTTGCTACGCTGATGGGCGGGATGTAAATTGCCAACAGCCACTCTGGAGAAGTGTACGGTGTGTCCTGAAACATCTAAAAAACTCGGCTTAGAGAGCATAGGGCACTTCCACTCATGGGCGTCTAATTTGGGAAAACTAAAAATCAGCAAGGCACAGGCACTCCAAAGTTTAGGGTTGCTCTGTTGACAAGAACCTCCACTTCATTCCACCTTAAATATCCCAGGAAAGAGAAAAATGGATAAAGAAGTTGTGGTCCTTAGGTACAATGGAATATCACTCAGCCATGAAATCAACGTCATAAGGCTAGTAGCAGCATGATGAGTGGATTCAGGTACGACGGTTCTAAGTGAAATAAGTCACACAGAAAAAGACACTAATCAGAAGATATCACTTATAGAGGGAATGTAAAAACCGCTACACTTGAACTGAATTACAAAACAGAACAGAGTCACACATTTAGAAAACACACTATGGCTGCCTAACGGGAAAGGTGAGGTGGGGTGATGCCTAAAACAAGGGTTTCAAATTAGCTCAGATACCGTTCCATAAACCCAATATGTAATAGACAAGACCTACTGCTTGCTCAGTGAACTGGACTCAACACCCCCTATTCACCGCCCAAGAAAAGATCTGACTAGTAAGAATCTTCAAACCTATGTATTGATATCTCTCCGTAAGTGAGTCAAGTGGGAGTAAAGCGGCATAAACACAGCAGTGAAAAGCAGCTAAACCCCATTAGGAAAATCAATTACTTTTAAAAACCCGTGAAACAAAGACAGTGAAAGAGAGAGAAATTCTTACAAAATTCGTTCAGGGGCTGTGATGCCACCTGGATTGACCATATCTAGACCCACAGCTGATTGAGACATAAGGGTGGACACTCTTGGGGCTGAGAGGTTTGGTGAGGTTGGGTGAGCAAACGCAGACCCTTTAAAGTAATACTGTGTGGTACCCATCCCATGGGTCCCAAATCTCCAGGTTCAAGGGCATCTTCCTACATCGAAAACATGCATGAGAAACCCAGAAGATGGTACACCGTGTGATCGGGAAAGGTTTCTAAAACGCACCTCATTTCTCATCTCCTTGTGCTCGGGTTCGCCATTCCAGCCACTTTAATAGCAATCTCCCTCCTTGGAGAATTAGCACTTTAACCTCCTTTTCCGTACAGGTTTCAATTTGTCCTGAGGATGAACGGGAAGAGGGGGAACCAATGAGCGACTAGCTCTAGGTGGTGGGACAGGCACAGGTCACTCTATTTTCCCATCAGGAAGAAGAATTAACCACCGGCTCAGCCTGCCGCCCGGAACCAGAATAGGTCCTGAAGCAATCCTACGCTTTTGCGGCCAGCTCCCAAAAAAGCGAGTTGAAAAATGGAGCTCAGGGGCCCTGCAAATCACAAACCTGCAGAGTTATAAATGATAACTCTCGCCCACAAAAATATTGAGGGAAGGCAACGAAGAGGATTTGAAAGCAAGGCAGAATTGCAGGAAACAGATTTCAGGAGGTAGATTCGAATCGCCTTTAAAGCACAGGAAAAGCGGCAAAACCTCGACAATGATGCCCTTGGCCAAAAAGGGCGTATGCGTTTTTTCCTGAATATATTCAGAAAAAAACGCATACGCCCTTTTTGGCCAACCAAGCAACCTGGAAAGGCAAATCAGCGCTACAAAGAAGTCTCGCTTCCCATCGGTCAAAAGGGCCATGCTGAATAAAGTGTCAATACCAGAAATGCAAGAGAGGCCATGGAGAAATGGGAGCCTTGCTACGCTGATGGGCGGGATGTAAATTGCCAACAGCCACTCTGGAGAAGTGTACGGTGTGTCCTGAAATATCTAAAAAACTCGGCTTAGAGAGCATAGGGCACTTCCACTCATGGGCGTCTAATTTGGGAAAACTAAAAATCAGCAAGGCACAGGCACTCCAAAGTTTAGGGTTGCTCTGTTGACAAGAACCTCCACTTCATTCCACCTTAAATATCCCAGGAAAGAGAAAAATGGATAAAGAAGTTGTGGTCCTTAGGTACAATGGAATATCACTCAGCCATGAAATCAACGTCATAAGGCTAGTAGCAGCATGATGAGTGGATTCAGGTAGGACGGTTCTAAGTGAAATTAGTCACACAGAAAAAGACACTAATCATAAGATATCACTTATAGAGGGAAAGTAAAAACCGCTACACTTGAACTGAATTACAAAACAGAACAGAGTCCCACATTTAGAAAACACACTATGGCTGCCTAACGGGAAAGGCGAGGTGGGGTGATGCATAAAACAAGGGTTTCAAATTAGCTCAGATACCGTTCCATAAACCCAATATGTAATAGACAAGACCTACTGCTTGCTCAGTGAACTGGACTCAACACCCCCTATTCACCGCCCAAGAATAGATCTGACTAGTAAGATTCTTCAAACCTATGTATTGATATCTCTCCGTAAGTGAGTCAAGTGGGAGTAAAGCGGCATAAACACAGCAGTGAAAAGCAGCTAAACCCCATTAGGAAAATCAATTACTTTTAAAAACCCGTGAAACAAAGACAGTGAAAGAGAGAGAAATTCTTACAAAATTCGTTCAGGGGCTGTGATGCCACCTGGATCGACCATATCTAGACCCACAGCTGATTGAGACATAAGGGTGGACACTCTTGGGGCTGAGAGGTTTGGTGAGGTTGGGTGAGCAAACGCAGACCCTTTAAAGTAATACTGCGTGGTACCCGTCTGATGGGTCCCAAATCTCCAGGTTCAAGGGCATCTTCCTACATCGAAAACATGCATGAGAACCCCAGAAGATGGTACACCGTGTGATCGGGAAAGGTTTCTAAAACGCACCTCATTTCTCATCTCCTTGTGCTCGGGTTCGCCATTCCATCCGCTTTACTAGCAATCTCCCTCCTTGGAGAATCAACACGTTTAACCTCCTGTTCCGTACAGGTTGCAATTTGTCCTGAGGATGAACGGGAAGAGGGGGAACCAATGAGCGACTAGCTCTAGGTGTTGGGAAAGGCACAGGTCACTCTATTTTCCCATCAGGAAGAAGAATTAACCACAGGCTCAGCCTGCCGCCCGGAACCAGAATAGGTCCTGAAGCAATCCTACGCTTTTGCGGCCAGCTCCCAAAAAAGCGAGTTGAAAAATGGAGCTCAGGGGCACTGCAAATCACAAACCTGCAGAGTTATAAATGATAACTCTCGCCCACAAAAATATTGAGGGAAGGCAACGAAGAGGATTTGAAAGCAAGGCAGAATTGCAGGAAACAGATTTCAGGAGGTAGATTCGAATCGCCTTTAAAGCACAGGAAAAGCGGCAAAACCTCGACAATGATGCCCTTGGCCAAAAAGGGCGTATGCGTTTTTTCCTGAATATATTCAGGAAAAAACGCATACGCCCTTTTTGGCCAACCAAGCAACCTGGAAAGGCAAATCAGCGCTACAAAGAAGTCTCGCTTCCCATCGGTCAAAAGGGCCATGCTGAATAAAGTGTCAATACCAGAAATGCAGGAGAGGCCATGGAGAAATGGGAGCCTTGCTACGCTGATGGGCGGGATGTAAATTGCCAACAGCCACTCTGGAGAAGTGTACGGTGTGTCCTGAAACATCTAAAAAACTCGGCTTAGAGAGCATAGGGCACTTCCACTCATGGGCGTCTAATTTGGGAAAACTAAAAATCAGCAAGGCACAGGCACTCCAAAGTTTAGGGTTGCTCTGTTGACAAGAACCTCCACTTCATTCCACCTTAAATATCCCAGGAAAGAGAAAAATGGATAAAGAAGTTGTGGTCCTTAGGTACAATGGAATATCACTCAGCCATGAAATCAACGTCATAAGGCTAGTAGCAGCATGATGAGTGGATTCAGGTACGACGGTTCTAAGTGAAATAAGTCACACAGAAAAAGACACTAATCAGAAGATATCACTTATAGAGGGAATGTAAAAACCGCTACACTTGAACTGAATTACAAAACAGAACAGAGTCACACATTTAGAAAACACACTATGGCTGCCTAACGGGAAAGGTGAGGTGGGGTGATGCCTAAAACAAGGGTTTCAAATTAGCTCAGATACCGTTCCATAAACCCAATATGTAATAGACAAGACCTACTCCTTGCTCAGTGAACTGGACTCAACACCCCCTATTCACCGCCCAAGAATAGATCTGACTAGTAAGAATCTTCAAACCTATGTATTGATATCTCTCCGTAAGTGAGTCAAGTGGGAGTAAAGCGGCATAAACACAGCAGTGAAAAGCAGCTAAACCCCATTAGGAAAATCAATTACTTTTAAAAACCCGTGAAACAAAGACAGTGAAAGAGAGAGAAATTCTTACAAAATTCGTTCAGGGGCTGTGATGCCACCTGGATTGACCATATCTAGACCCACAGCTGATTGAGACATAAGGGTGGACACTCTTGGGGCTGAGAGGTTTGGTGAGGTTGGGTGAGCAAACGCAGACCCTTTAAAGTAATACTGTGTGGTACCCATCCCATGGGTCCCAAATCTCCAGGTTCAAGGGCATCTTCCTACATCGAAAACATGCATGAGAAACCCAGAAGATGGTACACCGTGTGATCGGGAAAGGTTTCTAAAACGCACCTCATTTCTCATCTCCTTGTGCTCGGGTTCGCCATTCCAGCCACTTTAATAGCAATCTCCCTCCTTGGAGAATCAGCACTTTAACCTCCTTTTCCGTACAGGTTTCAATTTGTCCTGAGGATGAACGGGAAGAGGGGGAACCAATGAGCGACTAGCTCTAGGTGGTGGGACAGGCACAGGTCACTCTATTTTCCCATCAGGAAGAAGAATTAACCACCGGCTCAGCCTGCCGCCCGGAACCAGAATAGGTCCTGAAGCAATCCTACGCTTTTGCGGCCAGCTCCCAAAAAAGCCAGTTGAAAAATGGAGCTCAGGGGCACTGCAAATCACAAACCTGCAGAGTTATAAATGATAACTCTCGCCCACAAAAATATTGAGGGAAGGCAACGAAGAGGATTTGAAAGCAAGGCAGAATTGCAGGAAACAGATTTCAGGAGGTAGATTCGAATCGCCTTTAAAGCACAGGAAAAGCGGCAAAACCTCGACAATGATGCCCTTGGCCAAAAAGGGCGTATGCGTTTTTTCCTGAATATATTCAGAAAAAAACGCATACGCCCTTTTTGGCCAACCAAGCAACCTGGAAAGGCAAATCAGCGCTACAAAGAAGTCTCGCTTCCCATCGGTCAAAAGGGCCATGCTGAATAAAGTGTCAATACCAGAAATGCAAGAGAGGCCATGGAGAAATGGGAGCCTTGCTACGCTGATGGGCGGGATGTAAATTGCCAACAGCCACTCTGGAGAAGTGTACGGTGTGTCCTGAAATATCTAAAAAACTCGGCTTAGAGAGCATAGGGCACTTCCACTCATGGGCGTCTAATTTGGGAAAACTAAAAATCAGCAAGGCACAGGCACTCCAAAGTTTAGGGTTGCTCTGTTGACAAGAACCTCCACTTCATTCCACCTTAAATATCCCAGGAAAGAGAAAAATGGATAAAGAAGTTGTGGTCCTTAGGTACAATGGAATATCACTCAGCCATGAAATCAACGTCATAAGGCTAGTAGCAGCATGATGAGTGGATTCAGGTAGGACGGTTCTAAGTGAAATTAGTCACACAGAAAAAGACACTAATCATAAGATATCACTTATAGAGGGAATGTAAAAACCGCTACACTTGAACTGAATTACAAAACAGAACAGAGTCCCACATTTAGAAAACACACTATGGCTGCCTAACGGGAAAGGCGAGGTGGGGTGATGCATAAAACAAGGGTTTCAAATTAGCTCAGATACCGTTCCATAAACCCAATATGTAATAGACAAGACCTACTGCTTGCTCAGTGAACTGGACTCAACACCCGCTATTCGCCGCCCAAGAATAGATCTGACTAGTAAGATTCTTCAAACCTATGTATTGATATCTCTCCGTAAGTGAGTCAAGTGGGAGTAAAGCGGCATAAACACAGCAGTGAAAAGCAGCTAAACCCCATTAGGAAAATCAATTACTTTTAAAAACCCGTGAAACAAAGACAGTGAAAGAGAGAGAAATTCTTACAAAATTCGTTCAGGGGCTGTGATGCCACCTGGATCGACCATATCTAGACCCACAGCTGATTGAGACATAAGGGTGGACACTCTTGGGGCTGAGAGGTTTGGTGAGGTTGGGTGAGCAAACGCAGACCCTTTAAAGTAATACTGCGTGGTACCCGTCTGATGGGTCCCAAATCTCCAGGTTCAAGGGCATCTTCCTACATCGAAAACATGCATGAGAACCCCAGAAGATGGTACACCGTGTGATCGGGAAAGGTTTCTAAAACGCACCTCATTTCTCATCTCCTTGTGCTCGGGTTCGCCATTCCATCCACTTTACTAGCAATCTCCCTCCTTGGAGAATCAACACGTTTAACCTCCTGTTCCGTACAGGTTGCAATTTGTCCTGAGGATGAACGGGAAGAGGGGGAACCAATGAGCGACTAGCTCTAGGTGTTGGGAAAGGCACAGGTCACTCTATTTTCCCATCAGGAAGAAGAATTAACCACAGGCTCAGCCTGCCGCCCGGAACCAGAATAGGTCCTGAAGCAATCCTACGCTTTTGCGGCCAGCTCCCAAAAAAGCGAGTTGAAAAATGGAGCTCAGGGGCACTGCAAATCACAAACCTGCAGAGTTAGAAATGATAACTCTCGCCCACAAAAATATTGAGGGAAGGCAACGAAGAGGATTTGAAAGCAAGGCAGAATTGCAAGAAACAGATTTCAGGAGGTAGATTCGAATCGCCTTTAAAGCACAGGAAAAGCGCCAAAACCTCGACAATGATGCCCTTGGCCAAAAAGGGCGTATGCGTTTTTTCCTGAATATATTCAGGAAAAAACGCATACGCCCTTTTTGGCCAACCAAGCAACCTGGAAAGGCAAATCAAAGCTACAAAGAAGTCTCGCTTCCCATCGGTCAAAAGGGCCATGCTGAATAAAGTGTCAATACCAGAAATGCAGGAGAGGCCATGGAGAAATGGGAGCCTTGCTACGCTGATGGGCGGGATGTAAATTGCCAACAGCCACTCTGGAGAAGTGTACGGTGTGTCCTGAAACATCTAAAAAACTCGGCTTAGAGAGCATAGGGCACTTCCACTCATGGGCGTCTAATTTGGGAAAACTAAAAATCAGCAAGGCACAGGCACTCCAAAGTTTAGGGTTGCTCTGTTGACAAGAACCTCCACTTCATTCCACCTTAAATACCCCAGGAAAGAGAAAAATGGATAAAGAAGTTGTGGTCCTTAGGTACAATGGAATATCACTCAGCCATGAAATCAACGTCATAAGGCTAGTAGCAGCATGATGAGTGGATTCAGTTACGACGGTTCTAAGTGAAATAAGTCACACAGAAAAAGACACTAATCAGAAGATATCACTTATAGAGGGAATGTAAAAACCGCTACACTTGAACTGAATTACAAAACAGAACAGAGTCACACATTTAGAAAACACACTATGGCTGCCTAACGGGAAAGGTGAGGTGGGGTGATGCCTAAAACAAGGGTTTCAAATTAGCTCAGATACCGTTCCATAAACCCAATATGTAATAGACAAGACCTACTCCTTGCTCAGTGAACTGGACTCAACACCCCCTATTCACCGCCCAAGAATAGATCTGACTAGTAAGAATCTTCAAACCTATGTATTGATATCTCTCCGTAAGTGAGTCAAGTGGGAGTAAAGCGGCATAAACACAGCAGTGAAAAGCAGCTAAACCCCATTAGGAAAATCAATTACTTTTAAAAACCCGTGAAACAAAGACAGTGAAAGAGAGAGAAATTCTTACAAAATTCGTTCAGGGGCTGTGATGCCACCTGGATTGACCATATCTAGACCCACAGCTGATTGAGACATAAGGGTGGACACTCTTGGGGCTGAGAGTTTTGGTGAGGTTGGGTGAGCAAACGCAGACCCTTTAAAGTAATACTGCGTGGTACCCGTCTGATGGGTCCCAAATCTCCAGGTTCAAGGGCATCTTCCTACATCGAAAACATGCATGAGAAACCCAGAAGATGGTACACTGTGTGATCGGGAAAGGTTTCTAAAACGCACCTCATTTCTCATCTCCTTGTGCTCGGGTTCGCCATTCCAGCCACTTTAATAGCAATCTCCCTCCTTGGAGAATCAGCACTTTAACCTCCTGTTCCGTACAGGTTTCAGTTTGTCCTGAGGATGAACGGGAAGAGGGGGAACCAATGAGCGACTAGCTCTAGGTGGTGGGACAGTCACAGGTCACTCTATTTTCCCATCAGGAAGAAGAATTAACCACAGGCTCAGCCTGCCGCCCGGAACCAGAATAGGTCCTGAAGCAATCCTACGCTTTTGCGGCCAGCTCCCAAAAAAGCGAGTTGAAAAATGGAGCTCAGGGGCACTGCAAATCACAAACCTGCAGAGTTAGAAATGATAACTCTCGCCCACAAAAATATTGAGGGAAGGCAACGAAGAGGATTTGAAAGCAAGGCAGAATTGCAAGAAACAGATTTCAGGAGGTAGATTCGAATCGCCTTTAAAGCACAGGAAAAGCGGCAAAACCTCGACAATGATGCCCTTGGCCAAAAAGGGCGTATGCGTTTTTTCCTGAATATATTCAGGAAAAAACGCATACGCCCTTTTTGGCCAACCAAGCAACCTGGAAAGGCAAATCAAAGCTACAAAGAAGTCTCGCTTCCCATCGGTCAAAAGGGCCATGCTGAATAAAGTGTCAATACCAGAAATGCAGGAGAGGCCATGGAGAAATGGGAGCCTTGCTACGCTGATGGGCGGGATGTAAATTGCCAACAGCCACTCTGGAGAAGTGTACGGTGTGTCCTGAAACATCTAAAAAACTCGGCTTAGAGAGCATAGGGCACTTCCACTCATGGGCGTCTAATTTGGGAAAACTAAAAATCAGCAAGGCACAGGCACTCCAAAGTTTAGGGTTGCTCTGTTGACAAGAACCTCCACTTCATTCCACCTTAAATACCCCAGGAAAGAGAAAAATGGATAAAGAAGTTGTGGTCCTTAGGTACAATGGAATATCACTCAGCCATGAAATCAACGTCATAAGGCTAGTAGCAGCATGATGAGTGGATTCAGGTACGACGGTTCTAAGTGAAATAAGTCACACAGAAAAAGACACTAATCAGAAGATATCACTTATAGAGGGAATGTAAAAACCGCTACACTTGAACTGAATTACAAAACAGAACAGAGTCACACATTTAGAAAACACACTATGGCTGCCTAACGGGAAAGGTGAGGTGGGGTGATGCCTAAAACAAGGGTTTCAAATTAGCTCAGATACCGTTCCATAAACCCAATATGTAATAGACAAGACCTACTCCTTGCTCAGTGAACTGGACTCAACACCCCCTATTCACCGCCCAAGAATAGATCTGACTAGTAAGAATCTTCAAACCTATGTATTGATATCTCTCCGTAAGTGAGTCAAGTGGGAGTAAAGCGGCATAAACACAGCAGTGAAAAGCAGCTAAACCCCATTAGGAAAATCAATTACTTTTAAAAACCCGTGAAACAAAGACAGTGAAAGAGAGAGAAATTCTTACAAAATTCGTTCAGGGGCTGTGATGCCACCTGGATTGACCATATCTAGACCCACAGCTGATTGAGACATAAGGGTGGACACTCTTGGGGCTGAGAGTTTTGGTGAGGTTGGGTGAGCAAACGCAGACCCTTTAAAGTAATACTGCGTGGTACCCGTCTGATGGGTCCCAAATCTCCAGGTTCAAGGGCATCTTCCTACATCGAAAACATGCATGAGAAACCCAGAAGATGGTACACTGTGTGATCGGGAAAGGTTTCTAAAACGCACCTCATTTCTCATCTCCTTGTGCTCGGGTTCGCCATTCCAGCCACTTTAATAGCAATCTCCCTCCTTGGAGAATCAGCACTTTAACCTCCTGTTCCGTACAGGTTTCAGTTTGTCCTGAGGATGAACGGGAAGAGGGGGAACCAATGAGCGACTAGCTCTAGGTGGTGGGACAGTCACAGGTCACTCTATTTTCCCATCAGGAAGAAGAATTAACCACCGGCTCAGCCTGCCGCCCGGAACCAGAATAGGTCCTGAAGCAATCCTACGCTTTTGCGGCCAGCTCCCAAAAAAGCGAGTTGAAAAATGGAGCTCAGGGGCCCTGCAAATCACAAACCTGCAGAGTTATAAATGATAACTCTCGCCCACAAAAATATTGAGGGGAGGCAACGAAGAGGATTTGAAAGCAAGGCAGAATTGCAGGAAACAGATTTCAGGAGGTAGATTCGAATCGCCTTTAAAGCACAGGAAAAGCGGCAAAACCTCGACAATGATGCCCTTGGCCAAAAAGGGCGTATGCGTTTTTTCCTGAATATATTCAGAAAAAAACGCATACGCCCTTTTTGGCCAACCAAGCAACCTGGAAAGGCAAATCAGCGCTACAAAGAAGTCTCGCTTCCCATCGGTCAAAAGGGCCATGCTGAATAAAGTGTCAATACCAGAAATGCAGGAGAGGCCATGGAGAAATGGGAGCCTTGCTACGCTGATGGGTGGGATGTAAATTGCCAACAGCCACTCTGGAGAAGTGTATGGTGTGTCCTGAAACATCTAAAAAACTCGGCTTAGAGAGCATAGGGCACTTCCACTCATGGGCGTCTAATTTGGGAAAACTAAAAATCAGCAAGGCACAGGCACTCCAAAGTTTAGGGTTGCTCTGTTGACAAGAACCTCCACTTCATTCCACCTTAAATATTCCAGGAAAGAGAAAAATGGATAAAGAAGTTGTGGTCCTTAGGTACAATGGAATATCACTCAGCCATGAAATCAACGTCATAAGGCTAGTAGCAGCATGATGAGTGGATTCAGGTACGACGGTTCTAAGTGAAATAAGTCACACAGAAAAAGACACTAATCAGAAGATATCACTTATAGAGGGAATGTAAAAACCGCTACACTTGAACTGAATTACAAAACAGAACAGAGTCACACATTTAGAAAACACACTATGGCTCCCTAACGGGAAAGGTGAGGTGGGGTGATGCCTAAAACAAGGGTTTCAAATTAGCTCAGATACCGTTCCATAAACCCAATATGTAATAGACAAGACCTACTCCTTGCTCAGTGAACTGGACCCAACACCCCCTATTCACCGCCCAAGAATAGATCTGACTAGTAAGAATCTTCAAACCTATGTATTGATATCTCTCCGTAAGTGAGTCAAGTGGGAGTAAAGCGGCATAAACACAGCAGTGAAAAGCAGCTAAACCCCATTAGGAAAATCAATTACTTTTAAAAACCCGTGAAACAAAGACAGTGAAAGAGAGAGAAATTCTTACAAAATTCGTTCAGGGGCTGTGATGCCACCTGGATTGACCATATCTAGACCCACAGCTGATTGAGACATAAGGGTGGACACTCTTGGGGCTGAGAGTTTTGGTGAGGTTGGGTGAGCAAACGCAGACCCTTTAAAGTAATACTGCGTGGTACCCGTCTGATGGGTCCCAAATCTCCAGGTTCAAGGGCATCTTCCTACATCGAAAACATGCATGAGAAACCCAGAAGATGGTACACTGTGTGATCGGGAAAGGTTTCTAAAACGCACCTCATTTCTCATCTCCTTGTGCTCGGGTTCGCCATTCCAGCCACTTTAATAGCAACCTCCCTCCTTGGAGAATCAGCACTTTAACCTTCTGTTCCGTACAGGTTTCAATTTGTCCTGAGGATGAACGGGAAGAGGGGGAACCAATGAGCGACTAGCTCTAGGTGGTAGGACAGGCACAGGTCACTCTATTTTCCCATCAGGAAGAAGAATTAACCACAGGCTCAGCCTGCCGCCCGGAACCAGAATAGGGCCTGAAGCAATCCTACGCTTTTGCGGCCAGCTCCCAAAAAAGCGAGTTGAAAAATGGAGCTCAGGGGCCCTGCAAATCACAAACCTGCAGAGTTAGAAATGATAACTCTCGCCCACAAAAATATTGAGGGAAGGCAACGAAGAGGATTTGAAAGCAAGGCAGAATTGCAGGAAACAGATTTCAGGAGGTAGATTCGAATCGCCTTTAAAGCAAAGGAAAAGCGGCAAAACCTCGACAATGATGCCCTTGGCCAAAAAGGGCGTATGCGTTTTTTCCTGAATATATTCAGGAAAAAACGCATACGCCCTTTTTGGCCAACCAAGCAACCTGGAAAGGCAAATCAGCGCTACAAAGAAGTCTCGCTTCCCATCGGTCAAAAGGGCCATGCTGAATAAAGTGTCAATACCAGAAATGCAGGAGAGGCCATGGAGAAATGGGAGCCTTGCTACGCTGATGGGTGGGATGTAAATTGCCAACAGCCACTCTGGAGAAGTGTATGGTGTGTCCTGAAACATCTAAAAAACTCGTCTTAGAGAGCATAGGGCACTTCCACTCATGGGCGTCTAATTTGGGAAAACTAAAAATCAGCAAGGCACAGGCACTCCAAAGTTTAGGGTTGCTCTGTTGACAAGAACCTCCACTTCATTCCACCTTAAATATCCCAGGAAAGAGAAAAATGGATAAAGAAGTTGTGGTCCTTAGGTACAATGGAATATCACTCAGCCATGAAATCAACGTCATAAGGCTAGTAGCAGCATGATGAGTGGATTCAGGTACGACGGTTCTAAGTGAAATAAGTCACACAGAAAAAGACACTAATCAGAAGATATCACTTATAGAGGGAATGTAAAAACCGCTACACTTGAACTGAATTACAAAACATAACAGAGTCACACATTTAGAAAACACACTATGGCTGCCTAACGGGAAAGGCGAGGTGGGGTGATGCATAAAACAAGGGTTTCAAATTAGCTCAGATACCGTTCCATAAACCCAATATGTAATAGACAAGACCTACTGCTTGCTCAGTGAACTGGACTCAACACCCCCTATTCACCGCCCAAGAATATATCTGACTAGTAAGAATCTTCAAACCTATGTATTGATATCTCTCCGTAAGTGAGTCAAGTGGGAGTAAAGCGGCATAAAGACAGCAGTGAAAAGCAGCTAAACCCCATTAGGAAAATCAATTACTTTTAAAAACCCGTGAAACAAAGACAGTGAAAGAGAGAGAAATTCTTACAAAATTCGTTCAGGGGCTGTGATGCCACCTGGATTGACCATATCTAGACCCACAGCTGATTGAGACATAAGGGTGGACACTCTTGGGGCTGAGAGGTTTGGTGAGGTTGGGTGAGCAAACGCAGACCCTTTAAAGTAATACTGCGTGGTACCCGTCTGATGGGTCCCAAATCTCCAGGTTCAAGGGCATCTTCCTACATCGAAAACATGCATGAGAAACCCAGAAGATGGTACACTGTGTGATCGGGAAATGTTTCTAAAACGCACCTCATTTCTCATCTCCTTGTGCTCGGGTTCGCCATTCCAGCCACTTTAATAGCAATCTCCCTCCTTGGAGAATCAGCACTTTAACCTCCTGTTCCGTACAGGTTTCAGTTTGTCCTGAGGATGAACGGGAAGAGGGGGAACCAATGAGCGACTAGCTCTAGGTGGTGGGACAGTCACAGGTCACTCTATTTTCCCATCAGGAAGAAGAATTAACCACCGGCTCAGCCTGCCGCCCGGAACCAGAATAGGTCCTGAAGCAATCCTACGCTTTTGCGGCCAGCTCCCAAAAAAGCGAGTTGAAAAATGGAGCTCAGGGGCCCTGCAAATCACAAACCTGCAGAGTTATAAATGATAACTCTCGCCCACAAAAATATTGAGGGAAGGCAACGAAGAGGATTTGAAAGCAAGGCAGAATTGCAGGAAACAGATTTCAGGAGGTAGATTCGAATCGCCTTTAAAGCACAGGAAAAGCGGCAAAACCTCGACAATGATGCCCTTGGCCAAAAAGGGCGTATGCGTTTTTTCCTGAATATATTCAGGAAAAAACGCATACGCCCTTTTTGGCCAACCAAGCAACCTGGAAAGGCAAATCAGCGCTACAAAGAAGTCTCGCTTCCCATCGGTCAAAAGGGCCATGCTGAATAAAGTGTCAATACCAGAAATGCAGGAGAGGCCATGGAGAAATGGGAGCCTTGCTACGCTGATGGGTGGGATGTAAATTGCCAACAGCCACTCTGGAGAAGTGTATGGTGTGTCCTGAAACATCTAAAAAACTCGGCTTAGAGAGCATAGGGGACTTCCACTCATGGGCGTCTAATTTGGGAAAACTAAAAATCAGCAAGGCACAGGCACTCCAAAGTTTAGGGTTGCTCTGTTGACAAGAACCTCCACTTCATTCCACCTTAAATATCCCAGGAAAGAGAAAAATGGATAAAGAAGTTGTGGTCCTTAGGTACAATGGAATATCACTCAGCCATGAAATCAACGTCATAAGGCTAGTAGCAGCATGATGAGTGGATTCAGGTACGACGGTTCTAAGTGAAATAAGTCACACAGAAAAAGACACTAATAAGAAGATATCACTTATAGAGGGAATGTAAAAACCGCTACACTTGAACTGAATTACAAAACAGAACAGAGTCACACATTTAGAAAACACACTATGGCTGCCTAACGGGAAAGGTGAGGTGGGGTGATGCCTAAAACAAGGGTTTCAAATTAGCTCAGATACCGTTCCATAAACCCAATATGTAATAGACAAGACCTACTCCTTGCTCAGTGAACTGGACTCAACACCCCCTATTCACCGCCCAAGAATAGATCTGACTAGTAAGAATCTTCAAACCTATGTATTGATATCTCTCCGTAAGTGAGTCAAGTGGGAGTAAAGCGGCATAAACACAGCAGTGAAAAGCAGCTAAACCCCATTAGGAAAATCAATTACTTTTAAAAACCCGTGAAACAAAGACAGTGAAAGAGAGAGAAATTCTTACAAAATTCGTTCAGGGGCTGTGATGCCACCTGGATTGACCATATCTAGACCCACAGCTGATTGAGACATAAGGGTGGACACTCTTGGGGCTGAGAGTTTTGGTGAGGTTGGGTGAGCAAACGCAGACCCTTTAAAGTAATACTGCGTGGTACCCGTCTGATGGGTCCCAAATCTCCAGGTTCAAGGGCATCTTCCTACATCGAAAACATGCATGAGAAACCCAGAAGATGGTACACCGTGTGATCGGGAAAGGTTTCTAAAACGCACCTCATTTCTCATCTCCTTGTGCTCGGGTTCGCCATTCCAGCCAATTTAATAGCAATCTCCCTCCTTGGAGAATCAGCACGTTTAACCTCCTGTTCCGTACAGGTTGCAATTTGTCCTGAGGATGAACGGGAAGAGGGGGAACCAATGAGCGACTAGCTCTAGGTTGTGGGACAGTCACAGGTCACTCTATTTTCCCATCAGGAAGAAGAATTAACCACCGGCTCAGCCTGCCGCCCGGAACCAGAATAGGGCCTGAAGCAATCCTACGCTTTTGCGGCCAGCTCCCAAAAAAGCGAGTTGAAAAATGGAGCTCAGGGGCCCTGCAAATCACAAACCTGCAGAGTTATAAATGATAACTCTCGCCCACAAAAATATTGAGGGAAGGCAACGAAGAGGATTTGAAAGCAAGGCAGAATTGCAGGAAACAGATTTCAGGAGGTAGATTCGAATCGCCTTTAAAGCACAGGAAAAGCGGCAAAACCTCGACAATGATGCCCTTGGCCAAAAAGGGCGTATGCGTTTTTTCCTGAATATATTCAGGAAAAAACGCATACGCCCTTTTTGGCCAACCAAGCAACCTGGAAAGGCAAATCAGCGCTACAAAGAAGTCTCGCTTCCCATCGGTCAAAAGGGCCATGCTGAATAAAGTGTCAATACCAGAAATGCAGGAGAGGCCATGGAGAAATGGGAGCCTTGCTACGCTGATGGGTGGGATGTAAATTGCCAACAGCCACTCTGGAGAAGTGTATGGTGTGTCCTGAAACATCTAAAAAACTCGGCTTAGAGAGCATAGGGCACTTCCACTCATGGGCGTCTAATTTGGGAAAAATAAAAATCAGCAAGGCACAGGCACTCCAAAGTTTAGGGTTGCTCTGTTGACAAGAACCTCCACTTCATTCCACCTTAAATATCCCAGGAAAGAGAAAAATGGATAAAGAAGTTGTGGTCCTTAGGTACAATGGAATATCACTCAGCCATGAAATCAACGTCATAAGGCTAGTAGCAGCATGATGAGTGGATTCAGGTACGACGGTTCTAAGTGAAATAAGTCACACAGAAAAAGACACTAATCAGAAGATATCACTTATAGAGGGAATGTAAAAACCGCTACACTTGAACTGAATTACAAAACAGAACAGAGTCACACATTTAGAAAACACACTATGGCTGCCTAACGGGAAAGGTGAGGTGGGGTGATGCCTAAAACAAGGGTTTCAAATTAGCTCAGATACCGTTCCATAAACCCAATATGTAATAGACAAGACCTACTCCTTGCTCAGTGAACTGGACTCAACACCCCCTATTCACCGCCCAAGAATAGATCTGACTAGTAAGAATCTTCAAACCTATGTATTGATATCTCTCCGTAAGTGAGTCAAGTGGGAGTAAAGCGGCATAAACACAGCAGTGAAAAGCAGCTAAACCCCATTAGGAAAATCAATTACTTTTAAAAACCCGTGAAACAAAGACAGTGAAAGAGAGAGAAATTCTTACAAAATTCGTTCAGGGGCTGTGATGCCACCTGGATTGACCATATCTAGACCCACAGCTGATTGAGACATAAGGGTGGACACTCTTGGGGCTGAGAGTTTTGGTGAGGTTGGGTGAGCAAACGCAGACCCTTTAAAATAATACTGCTTGGTACCCGTCTGATGGGTCCCAAATCTCCAGGTTCAAGGGCATCTTCCTACATCGAAAACATGCATGAGAAACCCAGAAGATGGTACACTGTGTGATCGGGAAAGGTTTCTAAAACGCACCTCATTTCTCATCTCCTTGTGTTCGGGTTCGCCATTCCAGCCACTTTAATAGCAACCTCCCTCCTTGGAGAATCAGCACTTTAACCTCCTGTTCCGTACAGGTTTCAATTTGTCCTGAGGATGAACGGGAAGAGGGGGAACCAATGAGCGACTAGCTCTAGGTGGTGGGACAGGCACAGGTCACTCTATTTTCCCATCAGGAAGAAGAATTAACCACAGGCTCAGCCTGCCGCCCGGAACCAGAATAGGGCCTGAAGCAATCCTACGCTTTTGCGGCCAGCTCCCAAAAAAGCGAGTTGAAAAATGGAGCTCAGGGGCCCTGCAAATCACAAACCTGCAGAGTTAGAAATGATAACTCTCGCCCACAAAAATATTGAGGGAAGGCAACGAAGAGGATTTGAAAGCAAGGCAGAATTGCAGGAAACAGATTTCAGGAGGTAGATTCGAATCGCCTTTAAAGCACAGAAAAAGCGGCAAAACCTCGACAATGATGCCCTTGGCCAAAAAGGGCGTATGCGTTTTTTCCTGAATATATTCAGGAAAAAACGCATACGCCCTTTTTGGCCAACCAAGCAACCTGGAAAGGCAAATCAGCGCTACAAAGAAGTCTCGCTTCCCATCGGTCAAAAGGGCCATGCTGAATAAAGTGTCAATACCAGAAATGCAGGAGAGGCCATGGAGAAATGGGAGCCTTGCTACGCTGATGGGTGGGATGTAAATTGCCAACAGCCACTCTGGAGAAGTGTATGGTGTGTCCTGAAACATCTAAGAAACTCGGCTTAGAGAGCATAGGGCACTTCCACTCATGGGCGTCTCATTTGGGAAAACTAAAAATCAGCAAGGCACAGGCACTCCAAAGTTTAGGGTTGCTCTGTTGACAAGAACCTCCACTTCATTCCACCTTAAATATCCCAGGAAAGAGAAAAATGGATAAAGAAGTTGTGGTCCTTAGGTACAATGGAATATCACTCAGCCATGAAATCAACGTCATAAGGCTAGTAGCAGCATGATGAGTGGATTCAGGTAGGACGGTTCTAAGTGAAATTAGTCACACAGAAAAAGACACTAATCATAAGATATCACTTATAGAGGGAATGTAAAAACCGCTACACTTGAACTGAATTACAAAACAGAACAGAGTCCCACATTTAGAAAACACACTATGGCTGCCTAACGGGAAAGGCGAGGTGGGGTGATGCATAAAACAAGGGTTTCAAATTAGCTCAGATACCGTTCCATAAACCCAATATGTAATAGACAAGACCTACTGCTTGCTCAGTGAACTGGACTCAACACCCGCTATTCGCCGCCCAAGAATAGATCTGACTAGTAAGATTCTTCAAACCTATGTATTGATATCTCTCCGTAAGTGAGTCAAGTGGGAGTAAAGCGGCATAAACACAGCAGTGAAAAGCAGCTAAACCCCATTAGGAAAATCAATTACTTTTAAAAACCCGTGAAACAAAGACAGTGAAAGAGAGAGAAATTCTTACAAAATTCGTTCAGGGGCTGTGATGCCACCTGGATCGACCATATCTAGACCCACAGCTGATTGAGACATAAGGGTGGACACTCTTGGGGCTGAGAGGTTTGGTGAGGTTGGGTGAGCAAACGCAGACCCTTTAAAGTAATACTGCGTGGTACCCGTCTGATGGGTCCCAAATCTCCAGGTTCAAGGGCATCTTCCTACATCGAAAACATGCATGAGAACCCCAGAAGATGGTACACCGTGTGATCGGGAAAGGTTTCTAAAACGCACCTCATTTCTCATCTCCTTGTGCTCGGGTTCGCCATTCCATCCACTTTACTAGCAATCTCCCTCCTTGGAGAATCAACACGTTTAACCTCCTGTTCCGTACAGGTTGCAATTTGTCCTGAGGATGAACGGGAAGAGGGGGAACCAATGAGCGACTAGCTCTAGGTGTTGGGAAAGGCACAGGTCACTCTATTTTCCCATCAGGAAGAAGAATTAACCACAGGCTCAGCCTGCCGCCCGGAACCAGAATAGGTCCTGAAGCAATCCTACGCTTTTGCGGCCAGCTCCCAAAAAAGCGAGTTGAAAAATGGAGCTCAGGGGCACTGCAAATCACAAACCTGCAGAGTTAGAAATGATAACTCTCGCCCACAAAAATATTGAGGGAAGGCAACGAAGAGGATTTGAAAGCAAGGCAGAATTGCAAGAAACAGATTTCAGGAGGTAGATTCGAATCGCCTTTAAAGCACAGGAAAAGCGGCAAAACCTCGACAATGATGCCCTTGGCCAAAAAGGGCGTATGCGTTTTTTCCTGAATATATTCAGGAAAAAACGCATACGCCCTTTTTGGCCAACCAAGCAACCTGGAAAGGCAAATCAAAGCTACAAAGAAGTCTCGCTTCCCATCGGTCAAAAGGGCCATGCTGAATAAAGTGTCAATACCAGAAATGCAGGAGAGGCCATGGAGAAATGGGAGCCTTGCTACGCTGATGGGCGGGATGTAAATTGCCAACAGCCACTCTGGAGAAGTGTACGGTGTGTCCTGAAACATCTAAAAAACTCGGCTTAGAGAGCATAGGGCACTTCCACTCATGGGCGTCTAATTTGGGAAAACTAAAAATCAGCAAGGCACAGGCACTCCAAAGTTTAGGGTTGCTCTGTTGACAAGAACCTCCACTTCATTCCACCTTAAATACCCCAGGAAAGAGAAAAATGGATAAAGAAGTTGTGGTCCTTAGGTACAATGGAATATCACTCAGCCATGAAATCAACGTCATAAGGCTAGTAGCAGCATGATGAGTGGATTCAGTTACGACGGTTCTAAGTGAAATAAGTCACACAGAAAAAGACACTAATCAGAAGATATCACTTATAGAGGGAATGTAAAAACCGCTACACTTGAACTGAATTACAAAACAGAACAGAGTCACACATTTAGAAAACACACTATGGCTGCCTAACGGGAAAGGTGAGGTGGGGTGATGCCTAAAACAAGGGTTTCAAATTAGCTCAGATACCGTTCCATAAACCCAATATGTAATAGACAAGACCTACTCCTTGCTCAGTGAACTGGACTCAACACCCCCTATTCACCGCCCAAGAATAGATCTGACTAGTAAGAATCTTCAAACCTATGTATTGATATCTCTCCGTAAGTGAGTCAAGTGGGAGTAAAGCGGCATAAACACAGCAGTGAAAAGCAGCTAAACCCCATTAGGAAAATCAATTACTTTTAAAAACCCGTGAAACAAAGACAGTGAAAGAGAGAGAAATTCTTACAAAATTCGTTCAGGGGCTGTGATGCCACCTGGATTGACCATATCTAGACCCACAGCTGATTGAGACATAAGGGTGGACACTCTTGGGGCTGAGAGTTTTGGTGAGGTTGGGTGAGCAAACGCAGACCCTTTAAAGTAATACTGCGTGGTACCCGTCTGATGGGTCCCAAATCTCCAGGTTCAAGGGCATCTTCCTACATCGAAAACATGCATGAGAAACCCAGAAGATGGTACACTGTGTGATCGGGAAAGGTTTCTAAAACGCACCTCATTTCTCATCTCCTTGTGCTCGGGTTCGCCATTCCAGCCACTTTAATAGCAATCTCCCTCCTTGGAGAATCAGCACTTTAACCTCCTGTTCCGTACAGGTTTCAGTTTGTCCTGAGGATGAACGGGAAGAGGGGGAACCAATGAGCGACTAGCTCTAGGTGGTGGGACAGTCACAGGTCACTCTATTTTCCCATCAGGAAGAAGAATTAACCACCGGCTCAGCCTGCCGCCCGGAACCAGAATAGGTCCTGAAGCAATCCTACGCTTTTGCGGCCAGCTCCCAAAAAAGCGAGTTGAAAAATGGAGCTCAGGGGCACTGCAAATCACAAACCTGCAGAGTTAGAAATGATAACTCTCGCCCACAAAAATATTGAGGGAAGGCAACGAAGAGGATTTGAAAGCAAGGCAGAATTGCAAGAAACAGATTTCAGGAGGTAGATTCGAATCGCCTTTAAAGCACAGGAAAAGCGGCAAAACCTCGACAATGATGCCCTTGGCCAAAAAGGGCGTATGCGTTTTTTCCTGAATATATTCAGGAAAAAACGCATACGCCCTTTTTGGCCAACCAAGCAACCTGGAAAGGCAAATCAAAGCTACAAAGAAGTCTCGCTTCCCATCGGTCAAAAGGGCCATGCTGAATAAAGTGTCAATACCAGAAATGCAGGAGAGGCCATGGAGAAATGGGAGCCTTGCTACGCTGATGGGCGGGATGTAAATTGCCAACAGCCACTCTGGAGAAGTGTACGGTGTGTCCTGAAACATCTAAAAAACTCGGCTTAGAGAGCATAGGGCACTTCCACTCATGGGCGTCTAATTTGGGAAAACTAAAAATCAGCAAGGCACAGGCACTCCAAAGTTTAGGGTTGCTCTGTTGACAAGAACCTCCACTTCATTCCACCTTAAATACCCCAGGAAAGAGAAAAATGGATAAAGAAGTTGTGGTCCTTAGGTACAATGGAATATCACTCAGCCATGAAATCAACGTCATAAGGCTAGTAGCAGCATGATGAGTGGATTCAGGTACGACGGTTCTAAGTGAAATAAGTCACACAGAAAAAGACACTAATCAGAAGATATCACTTATAGAGGGAATGTAAAAACCGCTACACTTGAACTGAATTACAAAACAGAACAGAGTCACACATTTAGAAAACACACTATGGCTGCCTAACGGGAAAGGTGAGGTGGGGTGATGCCTAAAACAAGGGTTTCAAATTAGCTCAGATACCGTTCCATAAACCCAATATGTAATAGACAAGACCTACTCCTTGCTCAGTGAACTGGACTCAACACCCCCTATTCACCGCCCAAGAATAGATCTGACTAGTAAGAATCTTCAAACCTATGTATTGATATCTCTCCGTAAGTGAGTCAAGTGGGAGTAAAGCGGCATAAACACAGCAGTGAAAAGCAGCTAAACCCCATTAGGAAAATCAATTACTTTTAAAAACCCGTGAAACAAAGACAGTGAAAGAGAGAGAAATTCTTACAAAATTCGTTCAGGGGCTGTGATGCCACCTGGATTGACCATATCTAGACCCACAGCTGATTGAGACATAAGGGTGGACACTCTTGGGGCTGAGAGTTTTGGTGAGGTTGGGTGAGCAAACGCAGACCCTTTAAAGTAATACTGCGTGGTACCCGTCTGATGGGTCCCAAATCTCCAGGTTCAAGGGCATCTTCCTACATCGAAAACATGCATGAGAAACCCAGAAGATGGTACACTGTGTGATCGGGAAAGGTTTCTAAAACGCACCTCATTTCTCATCTCCTTGTGCTCGGGTTCGCCATTCCAGCCACTTTAATAGCAATCTCCCTCCTTGGAGAATCAGCACTTTAACCTCCTGTTCCGTACAGGTTTCAGTTTGTCCTGAGGATGAACGGGAAGAGGGGGAACCAATGAGCGACTAGCTCTAGGTGGTGGGACAGTCACAGGTCACTCTATTTTCCCATCAGGAAGAAGAATTAACCACCGGCTCAGCCTGCCGCCCGGAACCAGAATAGGTCCTGAAGCAATCCTACGCTTTTGCGGCCAGCTCCCAAAAAAGCGAGTTGAAAAATGGAGCTCAGGGGCACTGCAAATCACAAACCTGCAGAGTTAGAAATGATAACTCTCGCCCACAAAAATATTGAGGGAAGGCAACGAAGAGGATTTGAAAGCAAGGCAGAATTGCAAGAAACAGATTTCAGGAGGTAGATTCGAATCGCCTTTAAAGCACAGGAAAAGCGGCAAAACCTCGACAATGATGCCCTTGGCCAAAAAGGGCGTATGCGTTTTTTCCTGAATATATTCAGGAAAAAACGCATACGCCCTTTTTGGCCAACCAAGCAACCTGGAAAGGCAAATCAAAGCTACAAAGAAGTCTCGCTTCCCATCGGTCAAAAGGGCCATGCTGAATAAAGTGTCAATACCAGAAATGCAGGAGAGGCCATGGAGAAATGGGAGCCTTGCTACGCTGATGGGCGGGATGTAAATTGCCAACAGCCACTCTGGAGAAGTGTACGGTGTGTCCTGAAACATCTAAAAAACTCGGCTTAGAGAGCATAGGGCACTTCCACTCATGGGCGTCTAATTTGGGAAAACTAAAAATCAGCAAGGCACAGGCACTCCAAAGTTTAGGGTTGCTCTGTTGACAAGAACCTCCACTTCATTCCACCTTAAATACCCCAGGAAAGAGAAAAATGGATAAAGAAGTTGTGGTCCTTAGGTACAATGGAATATCACTCAGCCATGAAATCAACGTCATAAGGCTAGTAGCAGCATGATGAGTGGATTCAGGTACGACGGTTCTAAGTGAAATAAGTCACACAGAAAAAGACACTAATCAGAAGATATCACTTATAGAGGGAATGTAAAAACCGCTACACTTGAACTGAATTACAAAACAGAACAGAGTCACACATTTAGAAAACACACTATGGCTGCCTAACGGGAAAGGTGAGGTGGGGTGATGCCTAAAACAAGGGTTTCAAATTAGCTCAGATACCGTTCCATAAACCCAATATGTAATAGACAAGACCTACTCCTTGCTCAGTGAACTGGACTCAACACCCCCTATTCACCGCCCAAGAATAGATCTGACTAGTAAGAATCTTCAAACCTATGTATTGATATCTCTCCGTAAGTGAGTCAAGTGGGAGTAAAGCGGCATAAACACAGCAGTGAAAAGCAGCTAAACCCCATTAGGAAAATCAATTACTTTTAAAAACCCGTGAAACAAAGACAGTGAAAGAGAGAGAAATTCTTACAAAATTCGTTCAGGGGCTGTGATGCCACCTGGATTGACCATATCTAGACCCACAGCTGATTGAGACATAAGGGTGGACACTCTTGGGGCTGAGAGTTTTGGTGAGGTTGGGTGAGCAAACGCAGACCCTTTAAAGTAATACTGCGTGGTACCCGTCTGATGGGTCCCAAATCTCCAGGTTCAAGGGCATCTTCCTACATCGAAAACATGCATGAGAAACCCAGAAGATGGTACACTGTGTGATCGGGAAAGGTTTCTAAAACGCACCTCATTTCTCATCTCCTTGTGCTCGGGTTCGCCATTCCAGCCACTTTAATAGCAATCTCCCTCCTTGGAGAATCAGCACTTTAACCTCCTGTTCCGTACAGGTTTCAGTTTGTCCTGAGGATGAACGGGAAGAGGGGGAACCAATGAGCGACTAGCTCTAGGTGGTGGGACAGTCACAGGTCACTCTATTTTCCCATCAGGAAGAAGAATTAACCACCGGCTCAGCCTGCCGCCCGGAACCAGAATAGGTCCTGAAGCAATCCTACGCTTTTGCGGCCAGCTCCCAAAAAAGCGAGTTGAAAAATGGAGCTCAGGGGCCCTGCAAATCACAAACCTGCAGAGTTATAAATGATAACTCTCGCCCACAAAAATATTGAGGGGAGGCAACGAAGAGGATTTGAAAGCAAGGCAGAATTGCAGGAAACAGATTTCAGGAGGTAGATTCGAATCGCCTTTAAAGCACAGGAAAAGCGGCAAAACCTCGACAATGATGCCCTTGGCCAAAAAGGGCGTATGCGTTTTTTCCTGAATATATTCAGAAAAAAACGCATACGCCCTTTTTGGCCAACCAAGCAACCTGGAAAGGCAAATCAGCGCTACAAAGAAGTCTCGCTTCCCATCGGTCAAAAGGGCCATGCTGAATAAAGTGTCAATACCAGAAATGCAGGAGAGGCCATGGAGAAATGGGAGCCTTGCTACGCTGATGGGTGGGATGTAAATTGCCAACAGCCACTCTGGAGAAGTGTATGGTGTGTCCTGAAACATCTAAAAAACTCGGCTTAGAGAGCATAGGGCACTTCCACTCATGGGCGTCTAATTTGGGAAAACTAAAAATCAGCAAGGCACAGGCACTCCAAAGTTTAGGGTTGCTCTGTTGACAAGAACCTCCACTTCATTCCACCTTAAATATTCCAGGAAAGAGAAAAATGGATAAAGAAGTTGTGGTCCTTAGGTACAATGGAATATCACTCAGCCATGAAATCAACGTCATAAGGCTAGTAGCAGCATGATGAGTGGATTCAGGTACGACGGTTCTAAGTGAAATAAGTCACACAGAAAAAGACACTAATCAGAAGATATCACTTATAGAGGGAATGTAAAAACCGCTACACTTGAACTGAATTACAAAACAGAACAGAGTCACACATTTAGAAAACACACTATGGCTCCCTAACGGGAAAGGTGAGGTGGGGTGATGCCTAAAACAAGGGTTTCAAATTAGCTCAGATACCGTTCCATAAACCCAATATGTAATAGACAAGACCTACTCCTTGCTCAGTGAACTGGACCCAACACCCCCTATTCACCGCCCAAGAATAGATCTGACTAGTAAGAATCTTCAAACCTATGTATTGATATCTCTCCGTAAGTGAGTCAAGTGGGAGTAAAGCGGCATAAACACAGCAGTGAAAAGCAGCTAAACCCCATTAGGAAAATCAATTACTTTTAAAAACCCGTGAAACAAAGACAGTGAAAGAGAGAGAAATTCTTACAAAATTCGTTCAGGGGCTGTGATGCCACCTGGATTGACCATATCTAGACCCACAGCTGATTGAGACATAAGGGTGGACACTCTTGGGGCTGAGAGTTTTGGTGAGGTTGGGTGAGCAAACGCAGACCCTTTAAAGTAATACTGCGTGGTACCCGTCTGATGGGTCCCAAATCTCCAGGTTCAAGGGCATCTTCCTACATCGAAAACATGCATGAGAAACCCAGAAGATGGTACACTGTGTGATCGGGAAAGGTTTCTAAAACGCACCTCATTTCTCATCTCCTTGTGCTCGGGTTCGCCATTCCAGCCACTTTAATAGCAACCTCCCTCCTTGGAGAATCAGCACTTTAACCTCCTGTTCCGTACAGGTTTCAATTTGTCCTGAGGATGAACGGGAAGAGGGGGAACCAATGAGCGACTAGCTCTAGGTGGTAGGACAGGCACAGGTCACTCTATTTTCCCATCAGGAAGAAGAATTAACCACAGGCTCAGCCTGCCGCCCGGAACCAGAATAGGGCCTGAAGCAATCCTACGCTTTTGCGGCCAGCTCCCAAAAAAGCGAGTTGAAAAATGGAGCTCAGGGGCCCTGCAAATCACAAACCTGCAGAGTTAGAAATGATAACTCTCGCCCACAAAAATATTGAGGGAAGGCAACGAAGAGGATTTGAAAGCAAGGCAGAATTGCAGGAAACAGATTTCAGGAGGTAGATTCGAATCGCCTTTAAAGCAAAGGAAAAGCGGCAAAACCTCGACAATGATGCCCTTGGCCAAAAAGGGCGTATGCGTTTTTTCCTGAATATATTCAGGAAAAAACGCATACGCCCTTTTTGGCCAACCAAGCAACCTGGAAAGGCAAATCAGCGCTACAAAGAAGTCTCGCTTCCCATCGGTCAAAAGGGCCATGCTGAATAAAGTGTCAATACCAGAAATGCAGGAGAGGCCATGGAGAAATGGGAGCCTTGCTACGCTGATGGGTGGGATGTAAATTGCCAACAGCCACTCTGGAGAAGTGTATGGTGTGTCCTGAAACATCTAAAAAACTCGGCTTAGAGAGCATAGGGCACTTCCACTCATGGGCGTCTAATTTGGGAAAACTAAAAATCAGCAAGGCACAGGCACTCCAAAGTTTAGGGTTGCTCTGTTGACAAGAACCTCCACTTCATTCCACCTTAAATATCCCAGGAAAGAGAAAAATGGATAAAGAAGTTGTGGTCCTTAGGTACAATGGAATATCACTCAGCCATGAAATCAACGTCATAAGGCTAGTAGCAGCATGATGAGTGGATTCAGGTACGACGGTTCTAAGTGAAATAAGTCACACAGAAAAAGACACTAATCAGAAGATATCACTTATAGAGGGAATGTAAAAACCGCTACACTTGAACTGAATTACAAAACATAACAGAGTCACACATTTAGAAAACACACTATGGCTGCCTAACGGGAAAGGCGAGGTGGGGTGATGCATAAAACAAGGGTTTCAAATTAGCTCAGATACCGTTCCATAAACCCAATATGTAATAGACAAGACCTACTGCTTGCTCAGTGAACTGGACTCAACACCCCCTATTCACCGCCCAAGAATATATCTGACTAGTAAGAATCTTCAAACCTATGTATTGATATCTCTCCGTAAGTGAGTCAAGTGGGAGTAAAGCGGCATAAAGACAGCAGTGAAAAGCAGCTAAACCCCATTAGGAAAATCAATTACTTTTAAAAACCCGTGAAACAAAGACAGTGAAAGAGAGAGAAATTCTTACAAAATTCGTTCAGGGGCTGTGATGCCACCTGGATTGACCATATCTAGACCCACAGCTGATTGAGACATAAGGGTGGACACTCTTGGGGCTGAGAGGTTTGGTGAGGTTGGGTGAGCAAACGCAGACCCTTTAAAGTAATACTGCGTGGTACCCATCCCATGGGTCCCAAATCTCCAGGTTCAAGGGCATCTTCCTACATCGAAAACATGCATGAGAAACCCAGAAGATGGTACACTGTGTGATCGGGAAATGTTTCTAAAACGCACCTCATTTCTCATCTCCTTGTGCTCGGGTTCGCCATTCCAGCCACTTTAATAGCAATCTCCCTCCTTGGAGAATCAGCACTTTAACCTCCTGTTCCGTACAGGTTTCAGTTTGTCCTGAGGATGAACGGGAAGAGGGGGAACCAATGAGCGACTAGCTCTAGGTGGTGGGACAGTCACAGGTCACTCTATTTTCCCATCAGGAAGAAGAATTAACCACCGGCTCAGCCTGCCGCCCGGAACCAGAATAGGTCCTGAAGCAATCCTACGCTTTTGCGGCCAGCTCCCAAAAAAGCGAGTTGAAAAATGGAGCTCAGGGGCCCTGCAAATCACAAACCTGCAGAGTTATAAATGATAACTCTCGCCCACAAAAATATTGAGGGAAGGCAACGAAGAGGATTTGAAAGCAAGGCAGAATTGCAGGAAACAGATTTCAGGAGGTAGATTCGAATCGCCTTTAAAGCACAGGAAAAGCGGCAAAACCTCGACAATGATGCCCTTGGCCAAAAAGGGCGTATGCGTTTTTTCCTGAATATATTCAGGAAAAAACGCATACGCCCTTTTTGGCCAACCAAGCAACCTGGAAAGGCAAATCAGCGCTACAAAGAAGTCTCGCTTCCCATCGGTCAAAAGGGCCATGCTGAATAAAGTGTCAATACCAGAAATGCAGGAGAGGCCATGGAGAAATGGGAGCCTTGCTACGCTGATGGGTGGGATGTAAATTGCCAACAGCCACTCTGGAGAAGTGTATGGTGTGTCCTGAAACATCTAAAAAACTCGGCTTAGAGAGCATAGGGGACTTCCACTCATGGGCGTCTAATTTGGGAAAACTAAAAATCAGCAAGGCACAGGCACTCCAAAGTTTAGGGTTGCTCTGTTGACAAGAACCTCCACTTCATTCCACCTTAAATATCCCAGGAAAGAGAAAAATGGATAAAGAAGTTGTGGTCCTTAGGTACAATGGAATATCACTCAGCCATGAAATCAACGTCATAAGGCTAGTAGCAGCATGATGAGTGGATTCAGGTACGACGGTTCTAAGTGAAATAAGTCACACAGAAAAAGACACTAATAAGAAGATATCACTTATAGAGGGAATGTAAAAACCGCTACACTTGAACTGAATTACAAAACAGAACAGAGTCACACATTTAGAAAACACACTATGGCTGCCTAACGGGAAAGGTGAGGTGGGGTGATGCCTAAAACAAGGGTTTCAAATTAGCTCAGATACCGTTCCATAAACCCAATATGTAATAGACAAGACCTACTCCTTGCTCAGTGAACTGGACTCAACACCCCCTATTCACCGCCCAAGAATAGATCTGACTAGTAAGAATCTTCAAACCTATGTATTGATATCTCTCCGTAAGTGAGTCAAGTGGGAGTAAAGCGGCATAAACACAGCAGTGAAAAGCAGCTAAACCCCATTAGGAAAATCAATTACTTTTAAAAACCCGTGAAACAAAGACAGTGAAAGAGAGAGAAATTCTTACAAAATTCGTTCAGGGGCTGTGATGCCACCTGGATTGACCATATCTAGACCCACAGCTGATTGAGACATAAGGGTGGACACTCTTGGGGCTGAGAGTTTTGGTGAGGTTGGGTGAGCAAACGCAGACCCTTTAAAGTAATACTGCGTGGTACCCGTCTGATGGGTCCCAAATCTCCAGGTTCAAGGGCATCTTCCTACATCGAAAACATGCATGAGAAACCCAGAAGATGGTACACCGTGTGATCGGGAAAGGTTTCTAAAACGCACCTCATTTCTCATCTCCTTGTGCTCGGGTTCGCCATTCCAGCCAATTTAATAGCAATCTCCCTCCTTGGAGAATCAGCACGTTTAACCTCCTGTTCCGTACAGGTTGCAATTTGTCCTGAGGATGAACGGGAAGAGGGGGAACCAATGAGCGACTAGCTCTAGGTTGTGGGACAGTCACAGGTCACTCTATTTTCCCATCAGGAAGAAGAATTAACCACCGGCTCAGCCTGCCGCCCGGAACCAGAATAGGTCCTGAAGCAATCCTACGCTTTTGCGGCCAGCTCCCAAAAAAGCGAGTTGAAAAATGGAGCTCAGGGGCCCTGCAAATCACAAACCTGCAGAGTTATAAATGATAACTCTCGCCCACAAAAATATTGAGGGAAGGCAACGAAGAGGATTTGAAAGCAAGGCAGAATTGCAGGAAACAGATTTCAGGAGGTAGATTCGAATCGCCTTTAAAGCACAGGAAAAGCGGCAAAACCTCGACAATGATGCCCTTGGCCAAAAAGGGCGTATGCGTTTTTTCCTGAATATATTCAGGAAAAAACGCATACGCCCTTTTTGGCCAACCAAGCAACCTGGAAAGGCAAATCAGCGCTACAAAGAAGTCTCGCTTCCCATCGGTCAAAAGGGCCATGCTGAATAAAGTGTCAATACCAGAAATGCAGGAGAGGCCATGGAGAAATGGGAGCCTTGCTACGCTGATGGGTGGGATGTAAATTGCCAACAGCCACTCTGGAGAAGTGTATGGTGTGTCCTGAAACATCTAAAAAACTCGGCTTAGAGAGCATAGGGCACTTCCACTCATGGGCGTCTAATTTGGGAAAAATAAAAATCAGCAAGGCACAGGCACTCCAAAGTTTAGGGTTGCTCTGTTGACAAGAACCTCCACTTCATTCCACCTTAAATATCCCAGGAAAGAGAAAAATGGATAAAGAAGTTGTGGTCCTTAGGTACAATGGAATATCACTCAGCCATGAAATCAACGTCATAAGGCTAGTAGCAGCATGATGAGTGGATTCAGGTACGACGGTTCTAAGTGAAATAAGTCACACAGAAAAAGACACTAATCAGAAGATATCACTTATAGAGGGAATGTAAAAACCGCTACACTTGAACTGAATTACAAAACAGAACAGAGTCACACATTTAGAAAACACACTATGGCTGCCTAACGGGAAAGGTGAGGTGGGGTGATGCCTAAAACAAGGGTTTCAAATTAGCTCAGATACCGTTCCATAAACCCAATATGTAATAGACAAGACCTACTCCTTGCTCAGTGAACTGGACTCAACACCCCCTATTCACCGCCCAAGAATAGATCTGACTAGTAAGAATCTTCAAACCTATGTATTGATATCTCTCCGTAAGTGAGTCAAGTGGGAGTAAAGCGGCATAAACACAGCAGTGAAAAGCAGCTAAACCCCATTAGGAAAATCAATTACTTTTAAAAACCCGTGAAACAAAGACAGTGAAAGAGAGAGAAATTCTTACAAAATTCGTTCAGGGGCTGTGATGCCACCTGGATTGACCATATCTAGACCCACAGCTGATTGAGACATAAGGGTGGACACTCTTGGGGCTGAGAGTTTTGGTGAGGTTGGGTGAGCAAACGCAGACCCTTTAAAATAATACTGCTTGGTACCCGTCTGATGGGTCCCAAATCTCCAGGTTCAAGGGCATCTTCCTACATCGAAAACATGCATGAGAAACCCAGAAGATGGTACACTGTGTGATCGGGAAAGGTTTCTAAAACGCACCTCATTTCTCATCTCCTTGTGTTCGGGTTCGCCATTCCAGCCACTTTAATAGCAACCTCCCTCCTTGGAGAATCAGCACTTTAACCTCCTGTTCCGTACAGGTTTCAATTTGTCCTGAGGATGAACGGGAAGAGGGGGAACCAATGAGCGACTAGCTCTAGGTGGTGGGACAGGCACAGGTCACTCTATTTTCCCATCAGGAAGAAGAATTAACCACAGGCTCAGCCTGCCGCCCGGAACCAGAATAGGGCCTGAAGCAATCCTACGCTTTTGCGGCCAGCTCCCAAAAAAGCGAGTTGAAAAATGGAGCTCAGGGGCCCTGCAAATCACAAACCTGCAGAGTTAGAAATGATAACTCTCGCCCACAAAAATATTGAGGGAAGGCAACGAAGAGGATTTGAAAGCAAGGCAGAATTGCAGGAAACAGATTTCAGGAGGTAGATTCGAATCGCCTTTAAAGCACAGAAAAAGCGGCAAAACCTCGACAATGATGCCCTTGGCCAAAAAGGGCGTATGCGTTTTTTCCTGAATATATTCAGGAAAAAACGCATACGCCCTTTTTGGCCAACCAAGCAACCTGGAAAGGCAAATCAGCGCTACAAAGAAGTCTCGCTTCCCATCGGTCAAAAGGGCCATGCTGAATAAAGTGTCAATACCAGAAATGCAGGAGAGGCCATGGAGAAATGGGAGCCTTGCTACGCTGATGGGTGGGATGTAAATTGCCAACAGCCACTCTGGAGAAGTGTATGGTGTGTCCTGAAACATCTAAGAAACTCGGCTTAGAGAGCATAGGGCACTTCCACTCATGGGCGTCTCATTTGGGAAAACTAAAAATCAGCAAGGCACAGGCACTCCAAAGTTTAGGGTTGCTCTGTTGACAAGAACCTCCACTTCATTCCACCTTAAATATCCCAGGAAAGAGAAAAATGGATAAAGAAGTTGTGGTCCTTAGGTACAATGGAATATCACTCAGCCATGAAATCAACGTCATAAGGCTAGTAGCAGCATGATGAGTGGATTCAGGTACGACGGTTCTAAGTGAAATAAGTCACACAGAAAAAGACACTAATCAGAAGATATCACTTATAGAGGGAATGTAAAAACCGCTACACTTGAACTGAATTACAAAACAGAACAGAGTCACACATTTAGAAAACACACTATGGCTGCCTAACGGGAAAGGCGAGGTGGGGTGATGCATAAAACAAGGGTTTCAAATTAGCTCAGATACCGTTCCATAAACCCAATATGTAATAGACAAGACCTACTGCTTGCTCAGTGAACTGGACTCAACACCCCCTATTCACCGCCCAAGAATAGATCTGACTAGTAAGAATCTTCAAACCTATGTATTGATATCTCTCCGTAAGTGAGTCAAGTGGGAGTAAAGCGGCATAAACACAGCAGTGAAAAGCAGCTAAACCCCATTAGGAAAATCAATTACTTTTAAAAACCCGTGAAACAAAGACAGTGAAAGAGAGAGAAATTCTTACAAAATTCGTTCAGGGGCTGTGATGCCACCTGGATTGACCATATCTAGACCCACAGCTGATTGAGACATAAGGGTGGACACTCTTGGGGCTGAGAGTTTTGGTGAGGTTGGGTGAGCAAACGCAGACCCTTTAAAATAATACTGCTTGGTACCCGTCTGATGGGTCCCAAATCTCCAGGTTCAAGGGCATCTTCCTACATCGAAAACATGCATGAGAAACCCAGAAGATGGTACACTGTGTGATCGGGAAAGGTTTCTAAAACGCACCTCATTTCTCATCTCCTTGTGTTCGGGTTCGCCATTCCAGCCACTTTAATAGCAACCTCCCTCCTTGGAGAATCAGCACTTTAACCTCCTGTTCCGTACAGGTTTCAATTTGTCCTGAGGATGAACGGGAAGAGGGGGAACCAATGAGCGACTAGCTCTAGGTGGTGGGACAGGCACAGGTCACTCTATTTTCCCATCAGGAAGAAGAATTAACCACAGGTTCAGCCTGCCGCCCGGAACCAGAATAGGGCCTGAAGCAATCCTACGCTTTTGCGGCCAGCTCCCAAAAAAGCGAGTTGAAAAATGGAGCTCAGGGGCCCTGCAAATCACAAACCTGCAGAGTTAGAAATGATAACTCTCGCCCACAAAAATATTGAGGGAAGGCAACGAAGAGGATTTGAAAGCAAGGCAGAATTGCAGGAAACAGATTTCAGGAGGTAGATTCGAATCGCCTTTAAAGCACAGAAAAAGCGGCAAAACCTCGACAATGATGCCCTTGGCCAAAAAGGGCGTATGCGTTTTTTCCTGAATATATTCAGGAAAAAACGCATACGCCCTTTTTGGCCAACCAAGCAACCTGGAAAGGCAAATCAGCGCTACAAAGAAGTCTCGCTTCCCATCGGTAAAAAGGGCCATGCTGAATAAAGTGTCAATACCAGAAATGCAGGAGAGGCCATGGAGAAATGGGAGCCTTGCTACGCTGATGGGTGGGATGTAAATTGCCAACAGCCACTCTGGAGAAGTGTATGGTGTGTCCTGAAACATCTAAGAATCTCGGCTTAGAGAGCATAGGGCACTTCCACTCATGGGCGTCTCATTTGGGAAAACTAAAAATCAGCAAGGCACAGGCACTCCAAAGTTTAGGGTTGCTCTGTTGACAAGAACCTCCACTTCATTCCACCTTAAATATCCCAGGAAAGAGAAAAATGGATAAAGAAGTTGTGGTCCTTAGGTACAATGGAATATCACTCAGCCATGAAATCAACGTCATAAGGCTAGTAGCAGCATGATGAGTGGATTCAGGTACGACGGTTCTAAGTGAAATAAGTCACACAGAAAAAGACACTAATCAGAAGATATCACTTATAGAGGGAATGTAAAAACCGCTACACTTGAACTGAATTACAAAACAGAACAGAGTCACACATTTAGAAAACACACTATGGCTGCCTAACGGGAAAGGCGAGGTGGGGTGATGCATAAAACAAGGGTTTCAAATTAGCTCAGATACCGTTCCATAAACCCAATATGTAATAGACAAGACCTACTGCTTGCTCAGTGAACTGGACTCAACACCCCCTATTCACCGCCCAAGAATATATCTGACTAGTAAGAATCTTCAAACCTATGTATTGATATCTCTCCTTAAGTGAGTCAAGTGGGAGTAAAGCGGCATAAACACAGCAGTGAAAAGCAGCTAAACCCCATTAGGAAAATCAATTACTTTTAAAAACCCGTGAAACAAAGACAGTGAAAGAGAGAGAAATTCTTACAAAATTCGTTCAGGGGCTGTGATGCCACCTGGATTGACCATATCTAGACCCACAGCTGATTGAGACATAAGGGTGGACACTCTTGGGGCTGAGAGGTTTGGTGAGGTTGGGTGAGCAAACGCAGACCCTTTAAAGTAATACTGCGTGGTACCCGTCTGATGGGTCCCAAATCTCCAGGTTCAAGGGCATCTTCCTACATCGAAAACATGCATGAGAAACCCAGAAGATGGTACACTGTGTGATCGGGAAATGTTTCTAAAACGCACCTCATTTCTCATCTCCTTGTGCTCGGGGTCGCCATTCCAGCCACTTTAATAGCAATCTCCCTCCTTGGAGAATCAGCACTTTAACCTCCTGTTCCGTACAGGTTGCAATTTGTCCTGAGGATGAACGGGAAGAGGGGGAACCAATGAGCGACTAGCTCTAGGTGGTGGGACAGGCACAGGTCACTCTATTTTCCCATCAGGAAGAAGAATTAACCACAGGCTCAGCCTGCCGCCCGGAACCAGAATAGGGCCTGAAGCAATCCTACGCTTTTGCGGCCAGCTCCCAAAAAAGCGAGGTGAAAAATGGAGCTCAGGGGCCCTGCAAATCACAAACCTGCAGAGTTATAAATGATAACTCTCGCCCACAAAAATATTGAGGGAAGGCAACGAAGAGGATTTGAAAGCAAGGCAGAATTGCAGGAAACAGATTTCAGGAGGTAGATTCGAATCGCCTTTAAAGCACAGGAAAAGCGGCAAAACCTCGACAATGAAGCCCTTGGCCAAAAAGGGCGTATGCGTTTTTTCCTGAATATATTCAGGAAAAAACGCATACGCCCTTTTTGGCCAACCAAGCAACCTGGAAAGGCAAATCAGCGCTACAAAGAAGTCTCGCTTCCCATCGGTCAAAAGGGCCATGCTGAATAAAGTGTCAATACCAGAAATGCAGGAGAGGCCATGGAGAAATGGGAGCCTTGCTACGCTGATGGGTGGGATGTAAATTGCCAACAGCCACTCTGGAGAAGTGTATGGTGTGTCCTGAAACATCTAAAAAACTCGGCTTAGAGAGCATAGGGCACTTCCACTCATGGGCGTCTAATTTGGGAAAACTAAAAATCAGCAAGGCACAGGCACTCCAAAGTTTAGGGTTGCTCTGTTGACAAGAACCTCCACTTCATTCCACCTTAAATATCCCAGGAAAGAGAAAAATGGATAAAGAAGTTGTGGTCCTTAGGTACAATGGAATATCACTCAGCCATGAAATCAACGTCATAAGGCTAGTAGCAGCATGATGAGTGGATTCAGGTACGACGGTTCTAAGTGAAATAAGTCACACAGAAAAAGACACTAATCAGAAGATATCACTTATAGAGGGAATGTAAAAACCGCTACACTTGAACTGAATTACAAAACAGAACAGAGTCACACATTTAGAAAACACACTATGGCTGCCTAACGGGAAAGGTGAGGTGGGGTGATGCCTAAAACAAGGGTTTCAAATTAGCTCAGATACCGTTCCATAAACCCAATATGTAATAGACAAGACCTACTCCTTGCTCAGTGAACTGGACTCAACACCCCCTATTCACCGCCCAAGAATAGATCTGACTAGTAAGAATCTTCAAACCTATGTATTGATATCTCTCCGTAAGTGAGTCAAGTGGGAGTAAAGCGGCATAAACACAGCAGTGAAAAGCAGCTAAACCCCATTAGGAAAATCAATTACTTTTAAAAACCCGTGAAACAAAGACAGTGAAAGAGAGAGAAATTCTTACAAAATTCGTTCAGGGGCTGTGATGCCACCTGGATTGACCATATCTAGACCCACAGCTGATTGAGACATAAGGGTGGACACTCTTGGGGCTGAGAGTTTTGGTGAGGTTGGGTGAGCAAACGCAGACCCTTTAAAGTAATACTGCGTGGTACCCGTCTGATGGGTCCCAAATCTCCAGGTTCAAGGGCATCTTCCTACATCGAAAACATGCATGAGAAACCCAGAAGATGGTACACCGTGTGATCGGGAAAGGTTTCTAAAACGCACCTCATTTCTCATCTCCTTGTGCTCGGGTTCGCCATTCCAGCCAATTTAATAGCAATCTCCCTCCTTGGAGAATCAGCACGTTTAACCTCCTGTTCCGTACAGGTTGCAATTTGTCCTGAGGATGAACGGGAAGAGGGGGAACCAATGAGCGACTAGCTCTAGGTGGTGGGACAGTCACAGGTCACTCTATTTTCCCATCAGGAAGAAGAATTAACCACCGGCTCAGCCTGCCGCCCGGAACCAGAATAGGGCCTGAAGCAATCCTACGCTTTTGCGGCCAGCTCCCAAAAAAGCGAGTTGAAAAATGGAGCTCAGGGGCCCTGCAAATCACAAACCTGCAGAGTTATAAATGATAACTCTCGCCCACAAAAATATTGAGGGAAGGCAACGAAGAGGATTTGAAAGCAAGGCAGAATTGCAGGAAACAGATTTCAGGAGGTAGATTCGAATCGCCTTTAAAGCACAGGAAAAGCGGCAAAACCTCGACAATGATGCCCTTGGCCAAAAAGGGCGTATGCGTTTTTTCCTGAATATATTCAGGAAAAAACGCATACGCCCTTTTTGGCCAACCAAGCAACCTGGAAAGGCAAATCAGCGCTACAAAGAAGTCTCGCTTCCCATCGGTCAAAAGGGCCATGCTGAATAAAGTGTCAATACCAGAAATGCAGGAGAGGCCATGGAGAAATGGGAGCCTTGCTACGCTGATGGGTGGGATGTAAATTGCCAACAGCCACTCTGGAGAAGTGTATGGTGTGTCCTGAAACATCTAAAAAACTCGGCTTAGAGAGCATAGGGCACTTCCACTCATGGGCGTCTAATTTGGGAAAACTAAAAATCAGCAAGGCACAGGCACTCCAAAGTTTAGGGTTGCTCTGTTGACAAGAACCTCCACTTCATTCCACCTTAAATATCCCAGGAAAGAGAAAAATGGATAAAGAAGTTGTGGTCCTTAGGTACAATGGAATATCACTCAGCCATGAAATCAACGTCATAAGGCTAGTAGCAGCATGATGAGTGGATTCAGGTACGATGGTTCTAAGTGAAATAAGTCACACAGAAAAAGACACTAATCAGAAGATATCACTTATAGAGGGAATGTAAAAACCGCTACACTTGAACTGAATTACAAAACAGAACAGAGTCACACATTTAGAAAACACACTATGGCTGCCTAACGGGAAAGGTGAGGTGGGGTGATGCCTAAAACAAGGGTTTCAAATTAGCTCAGATACCGTTCCATAAACCCAATATGTAATAGACAAGACCTACTCATTGCTCAGTGAACTGGACTCAACACCCCCTATTCACCGCCCAAGAATAGATCTGACTAGTAAGAATCTTCAAACCTATGTATTGATATCCCTCCGTAAGTGAGTCAAGTGGGAGTAAAGCGGCATAAACACAGCAGTGAAAAGCAGCTAAACCCCATTAGGAAAATCAATTACTTTTAAAAACCCGTGAAACAAAGACAGTGAAAGAGAGAGAAATTCTTACAAAATTCGTTCAGGGGCTGTGATGCCACCTGGATTGACCATATCTAGACCCACAGCTGATTGAGACATAAGGGTGGACACTCTTGGGGCTGAGAGGTTTGGTGAGGTTGGGTGAGCAAACGCAGACCCTTTAAAGTAATACTGCGTGGTACCCATCCCATGGGTCCCAAATCTCCAGGATCAAGGGCATCTTCCTGCATCGAAAACATGCATGAGAAACCCAGAAGATGGTACACCGTGTGATCGGGAAAGGTTTCTAAAACGCACCTCATTTCTCATCTCCTTGTGCTCGGGTTCGCCATTCCAGCCACTTTAATAGCAATCTCCCTCCTTGGAGAATCAGCACGTTTAACCTCCTGTTCCGTACAGGTTGCAATTTGTCCTGAGGATGAACGGGAAGAGGGGGAACCAATGAGCGACTAGCTCTAGGTGGTGGGACAGTCACAGGTCACTCTATTTTCCCATCAGGAAGAAGAATTAACCACAGGTTCAGCCTGCCGCCCGGAACCAGAATAGGTCCTGAAGCAATCCTACGCTTTTGCGGCCAGCTCCCAAAAAAGCGAGTTGAAAAATGGAGCTCAGGGGCCCTGCAAATCACAAACCTGCAGAGTTAGAAATGATAACTCTCGCCCACAAAAATATTGAGGGAAGGCAACGAAGAGGATTTGAAAGCAAGGCAGAATTGCAGGAAACAGATTTCAGGAGGTAGATTCGAATCGCCTTTAAAGCACAGGAAAAGCGGCAAAACCTCGACAATGAAGCCCTTGGCCAAAAAGGGCGTATGCGTTTTTTCCTGAATATATTCAGGAAAAAACGCATACGCCCTTTTTGGCCAACCAAGCAACCTGGAAAGGCAAATCAGCGCTACAAAGAAGTCTCGCTTCCCATCGGTCAAAAGGGCCATGCTGAATAAAGTGTCAATACCAGAAATGCAGGAGAGGCCATGGAGAAATGGGAGCCTTGCTACGCTGATGGGTGGGATGTAAATTGCCAACAGCCACTCTGGAGAAGTGTATGGTGTGTCCTGAAACATCTAAAAAACTCGGCTTAGAGAGCATAGGGCACTTCCACTCATGGGCGTCTAATTTGGGAAAACTAAAAATCAGCAAGGCACAGGCACTCCAAAGTTTAGGGTTGCTCTGTTGACAAGAACCTCCACTTCATTCCACCTTAAATATCCCAGGAAAGAGAAAAATGGATAAAGAAGTTGTGGTCCTTAGGTACAATGGAATATCACTCAGCCATGAAATCAACGTCATAAGGCTAGTAGCAGCATGATGAGTGGATTCAGGTACGACGGTTCTAAGTGAAATAAGTCACACAGAAAAAGACACTAATCAGAAGATATCACTTATAGAGGGAATGTAAAAACCGCTACACTTGAACTGAATTACAAAACAGAACAGAGTCACACATTTAGAAAACACACTATGGCTGCCTAACGGGAAAGGCGAGGTGGGGTGATGCCTAAAACAAGGGTTTCAAATTAGCTCAGATACCGTTCCATAAACCCAATATGTAATAGACAAGACCTACTCCTTGCTCAGTGAACTGGACTCAACACCCCCTATTCACCGCCCAAGAATAGATCTGACTAGTAAGAATCTTCAAACCTATGTATTGATATCTCTCCGTAAGTGAGTCAAGTGGGAGTAAAGCGGCATAAACACAGCAGTGAAAAGCAGCTAAACCCCATTAGGAAAATCAATTACTTTTAAAAACCCGTGAAACAAAGACAGTGAAAGAGAGAGAAATTCTTACAAAATTCGTTCAGGGGCTGTGATGCCACCTGGATTGACCATATCTAGACCCACAGCTGATTGAGACATAAGGGTGGACACTCTTGGGGCTGAGAGTTTTGGTGAGGTTGGGTGAGCAAACGCAGACCCTTTAAAGTAATACTGCGTGGTACCCGTCTGATGGGTCCCAAATCTCCAGGTTCAAGGGCATCTTCCTACATCGAAAACATGCATGAGAAACCCAGAAGATGGTACACCGTGTGATCGGGAAAGGTTTCTAAAACGCACCTCATTTCTCATCTCCTTGTGCTCGGGTTCGCCATTCCAGCCAATTTAATAGCAATCTCCCTCCTTGGAGAATCAGCACGTTTAACCTCCTGTTCCGTACAGGTTGCAATTTGTCCTGAGGATGAACGGGAAGAGGGGGAACCAATGAGCGACTAGCTCTAGGTGGTGGGACAGTCACAGGTCACTCTATTTTCCCATCAGGAAGAAGAATTAACCACCGGCTCAGCCTGCCGCCCGGAACCAGAATAGGGCCTGAAGCAATCCTACGCTTTTGCGGCCAGCTCCCAAAAAAGCGAGTTGAAAAATGGAGCTCAGGGGCCCTGCAAATCACAAACCTGCAGAGTTATAAATGATAACTCTCGCCCACAAAAATATTGAGGGAAGGCAACGAAGAGGATTTGAAAGCAAGGCAGAATTGCAGGAAACAGATTTCAGGAGGTAGATTCGAATCGCCTTTAAAGCACAGGAAAAGCGGCAAAACCTCGACAATGATGCCCTTGGCCACAAAGGGCGTATGCGTTTTTTCCTGAATATATTCAGGAAAAAACGCATACGCCCTTTTTGGCCAACCAAGCAACCTGGAAAGGCAAATCAGCGCTACAAAGAAGTCTCGCTTCCCATCGGTCAAAAGGGCCATGCTGAATAAAGTGTCAATACCAGAAATGCAGGAGAGGCCATGGAGAAATGGGAGCCTTGCTACGCTGATGGGTGGGATGTAAATTGCCAACAGCCACTCTGGAGAAGTGTATGGTGTGTCCTGAAACATCTAAAAAACTCGGCTTAGAGAGCATAGGGCACTTCCACTCATGGGCGTCTAATTTGGGAAAACTAAAAATCAGCAAGGCACAGGCACTCCAAAGTTTAGGGTTGCTCTGTTGACAAGAACCTCCACTTCATTCCAACTTAAATATCCCAGGAAAGAGAAAAATGGATAAAGAAGTTGTGGTCCTTAGGTACAATGGAATATCACTCAGCCATGAAATCAACGTCATAAGGCTAGTAGCAGCATGATGAGTGGATTCAGGTACGACGGTTCTAAGTGAAATAAGTCACACAGAAAAAGACACTAATCAGAAGATATCACTTATAGAGGGAATGTAAAAACCGCTACACTTGAACTGAATTACAAAACAGAACAGAGTCACACATTTAGAAAACACACTATGGCTGCCTAACGGGAAAGGTGAGGTGGGGTGATGCCTAAAACAAGGGTTTCAAATTAGCTCAGATACCGTTCCATAAACCCAATATGTAATAGACAAGACCTACTCCTTGCTCAGTGAACTGGACTCAAAACCCCCTATTCACCGCCCAAGAATAGATCTGACTAGTAAGAATCTTCAAACCTATGTATTGATATCTCTCCGTAAGTGAGTCAAGTGGGAGTAAAGCGGCATAAACACAGCAGTGAAAAGCAGCTAAACCCCATTAGGAAAATCAATTACTTTTAAAAACCCGTGAAACAAAGACAGTGAAAGAGAGAGAAATTCTTACAAAATTCGTTCAGGGGCTGTGATGCCACCTGGATTGACCATATCTAGACCCACAGCTGATTGAGACATAAGGGTGGACACTCTTGGGGCTGAGAGTTTTGGTGAGGTTGGGTGAGCAAACGCAGACCCTTTAAAGTAATACTGCGTGGTACCCGTCTGATGGGTCCCAAATCTCCAGGTTCAAGGGCATCTTCCTACATCGAAAACATGCATGAGAAACCCAGAAGATGGTACACTGTGTGATCGGGAAAGGTTTCTAAAACGCACCTCATTTCTCATCTCCTTGTGTTCGGGTTCGCCATTCCAGCCACTTTAATAGCAACCTCCCTGCTTGGAGAATCAGCACTTTAACCTCCTGTTCCGTACAGGTTTCAATTTGTCCTGAGGATGAACGGGAAGAGGGGGAACCAATGAGCGACTAGCTCTAGGTGGTGGGACAGGCACAGGTCACTCTATTTTCCCATCAGGAAGAAGAATTAACCACAGGTTCAGCCTGCCGCCCGGAACCAGAATAGGGCCTGAAGCAATCCTACGCTTTTGCGGCCAGCTCCCAAAAAAGCGAGTTGAAAAATGGAGCTCAGGGGCCCTGCAAATCACAAACCTGCAGAGTTAGAAATGATAACTCTCGCCCACAAAAATATTGAGGGAAGGCAACGAAGAGGATTTGAAAGCAAGGCAGAATTGCAGGAAACAGATTTCAGGAGGTAGATTCGAATCGCCTTTAAAGCACAGAAAAAGCGGCAAAACCTCGACAATGATGCCCTTGGCCAAAAAGGGCGTATGCGTTTTTTCCTGAATATATTCAGGAAAAAACGCATACGCCCTTTTTGGCCAACCAAGCAACCTGGAAAGGCAAATCAGCGCTACAAAGAAGTCTCGCTTCCCATCGGTCAAAAGGGCCATGCTGAATAAAGTGTCAATACCAGAAATGCAGGAGAGGCCATGGAGAAATGGGAGCCTTGCTACGCTGATGGGTGGGATGTAAATTGCCAACAGCCACTCTGGAGAAGTGTATGGTGTGTCCTGAAACATCTAAGAAACTCGGCTTAGAGAGCATAGGGCACTTCCACTCATGGGCGTCTAATTTGGGAAAACTAAAAATCAGCAAGGCACAGGCACTCCAAAGTTTAAGGTTGCTCTGTTGACAAGAACCTCCACTTCATTCCACCTTAAATATCCCAGGAAAGAGAAAAATGGATAAAGAAGTTGTGGTCCTTAGGTACAATGGAATATCACTCAGCCATGAAATCAACGTCATAAGGCTAGTAGCAGCATGATGAGTGGATTCAGGTACGACGGTTCTAAGTGAAATAAGTCACACAGAAAAAGACACTAATCAGAAGATATCACTTATAGAGGGAATGTAAAAACCGCTACACTTGAACTGAATTACAAAACAGAACAGAGTCACACATTTAGAAAACACACTATGGCTGCCTAACGGGAAAGGCGAGGTGGGGTGATGCATAAAACAAGGGTTTCAAATTAGCTCAGATACCGTTCCATAAACCCAATATGTAATAGACAAGACCTACTGCTTGCTCAGTGAACTGGACTCAACACCCCCTATTCACCGCCCAAGAATATATCTGACTAGTAAGAATCTTCAAACCTATGTATTGATATCTCTCCGTAAGTGAGTCAAGTGGGAGTAAAGCGGCATAAACACAGCAGTGAAAAGCAGCTAAACCCCATTAGGAAAATCAATTACTTTTAAAAACCCGTGAAACAAAGACAGTGAAAGAGAGAGAAATTCTTACAAAATTCGTTCAGGGGCTGTGATGCCACCTGGATTGACCATATCTAGACCCACAGCTGATTGAGACATAAGGGTGGACACTCTTGGGGCTGAGAGGTTTGGTGAGGTTGGGTGAGCAAACGCAGACCCTTTAAATTAATACTGCGTGGTACCCGTCTGATGGGTCCCAAATCTCCAGGTTCAAGGGCATCTTCCTACATCGAAAACATGCATGAGAAACCCAGAAGATGGTACACTGTGTGATCGGGAAATGTTTCTAAAACGCACCTCATTTCTCATCTCCTTGTGCTCGGGGTCGCCATTCCAGCCACTTTAATAGCAATCTCCCTCCTTGGAGAATCAGCACTTTAACCTCCTGTTCCGTACAGGTTTCAGTTTGTCCTGAGGATGAACGGGAAGAGGGGGAACCAATGAGCGACTAGCTCTAGGTGGTGGGACAGTCACAGGTCACTCTATTTTCCCATCAGGAAGAAGAATTAACCACCGGCTCAGCCTGCCGCCCGGAACCAGAATAGGTCCTGAAGCAATCCTACGCTTTTGCGGCCAGCTCCCAAAAAAGCGAGTTGAAAAATGGAGCTCAGGGGCCCTGCAAATCACAAACCTGCAGAGTTATAAATGATAACTCTCGCCCACAAAAATATTGAGGGAAGGCAACGAAGAGGATTTGAAAGCAAGGCAGAATTGCAGGAAACAGATTTCAGGAGGTAGATTCGAATCGCCTTTAAAGCACAGGAAAAGCGGCAAAACCTCGACAATGATGCCCTTGGCCAAAAAGGGCGTATGCGTTTTTTCCTGAATATATTCAGGAAAAAACGCATACGCCCTTTTTGGCCAACCAAGCAACCTGGAAAGGCAAATCAGCGCTACAAAGAAGTCTCGCTTCCCATCGGTCAAAAGGGCCATGCTGAATAAAGTGTCAAAACCAGAAATGCAGGAGAGGCCATGGAGAAATGGGAGCCTTGCTACGCTGATGGGCGGGATGTAAATTGCCAACAGCCACTCTGGAGAAGTGTATGGTGTGTCCTGAAACATCTAAAAAACTCGGCTTAGAGAGCATAGGGCACTTCCACTCATGGGCGTCTAATTTGGGAAAACTAAAAATCAGCAAGGCACAGGCACTCCAAAGTTTAGGGTTGCTCTGTTGACAAGAACCTCCACTTCATTCCACCTTAAATATCCCAGGAAAGAGAAAAATGGATAAAGAAGTTGTGGTCCTTAGGTACAATGGAATATCACTCAGCCATGAAATCAACGTCATAAGGCTAGTAGCAGCATGATGAGTGGATTCAGGTACGACGGTTCTAAGTGAAATAAGTCACACAGAAAAAGACACTAATCAGAAGATATCACTTATAGAGGGAATGTAAAAACCGCTACACTTGAACTGAATTACAAAACAGAACAGAGTCACACATTTAGAAAACACACTATGGCTGCCTAACGGGAAAGGCGAGGTGGGGTGATGCCTAAAACAAGGGTTTCAAATTAGCTCAGATACCGTTCCATAAACCCAATATGTAATAGACAAGACCTACTCCTTGCTCAGTGAACTGGACTCAACACCCCCTATTCACCGCCCAAGAATAGATCTGACTAGTAAGAATCTTCAAACCTATGTATTGATATCTCTCCGTAAGTGAGTCAAGTGGGAGTAAAGCGGCATAAACACAGCAGTGAAAAGCAGCTAAACCCCATTAGGAAAATCAATTACTTTTAAAAACCCGTGAAACAAAGACAGTGAAAGAGAGAGAAATTCTTACAAAATTCGTTCAGGGGCTGTGATGCCACCTGGATTGACCATATCTAGACCCACAGCTGATTGAGACATAAGGGTGGACACTCTTGGGGCTGAGAGTTTTGGTGAGGTTGGGTGAGCAAACGCAGACCCTTTAAAGTAATACTGCGTGGTACCCGTCTGATGGGTCCCAAATCTCCAGGTTCAAGGGCATCTTCCTACATCGAAAACATGCATGAGAAACCCAGAAGATGGTACACCGTGTGATCGGGAAAGGTTTCTAAAACGCACCTCATTTCTCATCTCCTTGTGCTCGGGTTCGCCATTCCAGCCAATTTAATATCAATCTCCCTCCTTGGAGAATCAGCACGTTTAACCTCCTGTTCCGTACAGGTTGCAATTTGTCCTGAGGATGAACGGGAAGAGGGGGAACCAATGAGCGACTAGCTCTAGGTGGTGGGACAGTCACAGGTCACTCTATTTTCCCATCAGGAAGAAGAATTAACCACCGGCTCAGCCTGCCGCCCGGAACCAGAATAGGGCCTGAAGCAATCCTACGCTTTTGCGGCCAGCTCCCAAAAAAGCGAGTTGAAAAATGGAGCTCAGGGGCCCTGCAAATCACAAACCTGCAGAGTTATAAATGATAACTCTCGCCCACAAAAATATTGAGGGAAGGCAACGAAGAGGATTTGAAAGCAAGGCAGAATTGCAGGAAACAGATTTCAGGAGGTAGATTCGAATCGCCTTTAAAGCACAGGAAAAGCGGCAAAACCTCGACAATGATGCCCTTGGCCACAAAGGGCGTATGCGTTTTTTCCTGAATATATTCAGGAAAAAACGCATACGCCCTTTTTGGCCAACCAAGCAACCTGGAAAGGCAAATCAGCGCTACAAAGAAGTCTCGCTTCCCATCGGTCAAAAGGGCCATGCTGAATAAAGTGTCAATACCAGAAATGCAGGAGAGGCCATGGAGAAATGGGAGCCTTGCTACGCTGATGGGTGGGATGTAAATTGCCAACAGCCACTCTGGAGAAGTGTATGGTGTGTCCTGAAACATCTAAAAAACTCGGCTTAGAGAGCATAGGGCACTTCCACTCATGGGCGTCTAATTTGGGAAAACTAAAAATCAGCAAGGCACAGGCACTCCAAAGTTTAGGGTTGCTCTGTTGACAAGAACCTCCACTTCATTCCAACTTAAATATCCCAGGAAAGAGAAAAATGGATAAAGAAGTTGTGGTCCTTAGGTACAATGGAATATCACTCAGCCATGAAATCAACGTCATAAGGCTAGTAGCAGCATGATGAGTGGATTCAGGTACGACGGTTCTAAGTGAAATAAGTCACACAGAAAAAGACACTAATCAGAAGATATCACTTATAGAGGGAATGTAAAAACCGCTACACTTGAACTGAATTACAAAACAGAACAGAGTCACACATTTAGAAAACACACTATGGCTGCCTAACGGGAAAGGTGAGGTGGGGTGATGCCTAAAACAAGGGTTTCAAATTAGCTCAGATACCGTTCCATAAACCCAATATGTAATAGACAAGACCTACTCCTTGCTCAGTGAACTGGACTCAAAACCCCCTATTCACCGCCCAAGAATAGATCTGACTAGTAAGAATCTTCAAACCTATGTATTGATATCTCTCCGTAAGTGAGTCAAGTGGGAGTAAAGCGGCATAAACACAGCAGTGAAAAGCAGCTAAACCCCATTAGGAAAATCAATTACTTTTAAAAACCCGTGAAACAAAGACAGTGAAAGAGAGAGAAATTCTTACAAAATTCGTTCAGGGGCTGTGATGCCACCTGGATTGACCATATCTAGACCCACAGCTGATTGAGACATAAGGGTGGACACTCTTGGGGCTGAGAGTTTTGGTGAGGTTGGGTGAGCAAACGCAGACCCTTTAAAGTAATACTGCGTGGTACCCGTCTGATGGGTCCCAAATCTCCAGGTTCAAGGGCATCTTCCTACATCGAAAACATGCATGAGAAAACCAGAAGATGGTACACTGTGTGATCGGGAAAGGTTTCTAAAACGCACCTCATTTCTCATCTCCTTGTGTTCGGGTTCGCCATTCCAGCCACTTTAATAGCAACCTCCCTGCTTGGAGAATCAGCACTTTAACCTCCTGTTCCGTACAGGTTTCAATTTGTCCTGAGGATGAACGGGAAGAGGGGGAACCAATGAGCGACTAGCTCTAGGTGGTGGGACAGGCACAGGTCACTCTATTTTCCCATCAGGAAGAAGAATTAACCACAGGTTCAGCCTGCCGCCCGGAACCAGAATAGGGCCTGAAGCAATCCTACGCTTTTGCGGCCAGCTCCCAAAAAAGCGAGTTGAAAAATGGAGCTCAGGGGCCCTGCAAATCACAAACCTGCAGAGTTAGAAATGATAACTCTCGCCCACAAAAATATTGAGGGAAGGCAACGAAGAGGATTTGAAAGCAAGGCAGAATTGCAGGAAACAGATTTCAGGAGGTAGATTCGAATCGCCTTTAAAGCACAGGAAAAGCGGCAAAACCTCGACAATGATGCCCTTGGCCAAAAAGGGCGTATGCGTTTTTTCCTGAATATATTCAGGAAAAAACGCATACGCCCTTTTTGGCCAACCAAGCAACCTGGAAAGGCAAATCAGCGCTACAAAGAAGTCTCGCTTCCCATCGGTCAAAAGGGCCATGCTGAATAAAGTGTCAATACCAGAAATGCAGGAGAGGCCATGGAGAAATGGGAGCCTTGCTACGCTGATGGGTGGGATGTAAATTGCCAACAGCCACTCTGGAGAAGTGTATGGTGTGTCCTGAAACATCTAAGAAACTCGGCTTAGAGAGCATAGGGCACTTCCACTCATGGGCGTCTAATTTGGGAAAACTAAAAATCAGCAAGGCACAGGCACTCCAAAGTTTAGGGTTGCTCTGTTGACAAGAACCTCCACTTCATTCCACCTTAAATATCCCAGGAAAGAGAAAAATGGATAAAGAAGTTGTGGTCCTTAGGTACAATGGAATATCACTCAGCCATGAAATCAACGTCATAAGGCTAGTAGCAGCATGATGAGTGGATTCAGGTACGACGGTTCTAAGTGAAATAAGTCACACAGAAAAAGACACTAATCAGAAGATATCACTTATAGAGGGAATGTAAAAACCGCTACACTTGAACTGAATTACAAAACAGAACAGAGTCACACATTTAGAAAACACACTATGGCTGCCTAACGGGAAAGGCGAGGTGGGGTGATGCATAAAACAAGGGTTTCAAATTAGCTCAGATACCGTTCCATAAACCCAATATGTAATAGACAAGACCTACTGCTTGCTCAGTGAACTGGACTCAACACCCCCTATTCACCGCCCAAGAATATATCTGACTAGTAAGAATCTTCAAACCTATGTATTGATATCTCTCCGTAAGTGAGTCAAGTGGGAGTAAAGCGGCATAAACACAGCAGTGAAAAGCAGCTAAACCCCATTAGGAAAATCAATTACTTTTAAAAACCCGTGAAACAAAGACAGTGAAAGAGAGAGAAATTCTTACAAAATTCGTTCAGGGGCTGTGATGCCACCTGGATTGACCATATCTAGACCCACAGCTGATTGAGACATAAGGGTGGACACTCTTGGGGCTGAGAGGTTTGGTGAGGTTGGGTGAGCAAACGCAGACCCTTTAAATTAATACTGCGTGGTACCCGTCTGATGGGTCCCAAATCTCCAGGTTCAAGGGCATCTTCCTACATCGAAAACATGCATGAGAAACCCAGAAGATGGTACACTGTGTGATCGGGAAATGTTTCTAAAACGCACCTCATTTCTCATCTCCTTGTGCTCGGGGTCGCCATTCCAGCCACTTTAATAGCAATCTCCCTCCTTGGAGAATCAGCACTTTAACCTCCTGTTCCGTACAGGTTTCAGTTTGTCCTGAGGATGAACGGGAAGAGGGGGAACCAATGAGCGACTAGCTCTAGGTGGTGGGACAGTCACAGGTCACTCTATTTTCCCATCAGGAAGAAGAATTAACCACCGGCTCAGCCTGCCGCCCGGAACCAGAATAGGGCCTGAAGCAATCCTACGCTTTTGCGGCCAGCTCCCAAAAAAGCGAGTTGAAAAATGGAGCTCAGGGGCCCTGCAAATCACAAACCTGCAGAGTTATAAATGATAACTCTCGCCCACAAAAATATTGAGGGAAGGCAACGAAGAGGATTTGAAAGCAAGGCAGAATTGCAGGAAACAGATTTCAGGAGGTAGATTCGAATCGCCTTTAAAGCACAGGAAAAGCGGCAAAACCTCGACAATGAAGCCCTTGGCCAAAAAGGGCGTATGCGTTTTTTCCTGAATATATTCAGGAAAAAACGCATACGCTCTTTTTGGCCAACCAAGCAACCTGGAAAGGCAAATCAGCGCTACAAAGAAGTCTCGCTTCCCATCGGTCAAAAGGGCCATGCTGAATAAAGTGTCAATACCAGAAATGCAGGAGAGGCCATGGAGAAATGGGAGCCTTGCTACGCTGATGGGTGGGATGTAAATTGCCAACAGCCACTCTGGAGAAGTGTATGGTGTGTCCTGAAACATCTAAAAAACTCGGCTTAGAGAGCATAGGGCACTTCCACTCATGGGCGTCTAATTTGGGAAAACTAAAAATCAGCAAGGCACAGGCACTCCAAAGTTTAGGGTTGCTCTGTTGACAAGAACCTCCACTTCATTCCACCTTAAATATCCCAGAAAAGAGAAAAATGGATAAAGAAGTTGTGGTCCTTAGGTACAATGGAATATCACTCAGCCATGAAATCAACGTCATAAGGCTAGTAGCAGCATGATGAGTGGATTCAGGTACGACGGTTCTAAGTGAAATAAGTCACACAGAAAAAGACACTAATCAGAAGATATCACTTATAGAGGGAATGTAAAAACCGCTACACTTGAACTGAATTACAAAACAGAACAGAGTCACACATTTAGAAAACACACTATGGCTGCCTAACGGGAAAGGCGAGGTGGGGTGATGCATAAAACAAGGGTTTCAAATTACCTCAGATACCGTTCCATAAACCCAATATGTAATAGACAAGACCTACTGCTTGCTCAGTGAACTGGACTCAACACCCCCTATTCACCGCCCACGAATATATCTGACTAGTAAGAATCTTCAAACCTATGTATTGATATCTCTCCGTAAGTGAGTCAAGTGGGAGTAAAGCGGCATAAACACAGCAGTGAAAAGCAGCTAAACCCCATTAGGAAAATCAATTACTTTTAAAAACCCGTGAAACAAAGACAGTGAAAGAGAGAGAAATTCTTACAAAATTCGTTCAGGGGCTGTGATGCCACCTGGATTGACCATATCTAGACCCACAGCTGATTGAGACATAAGGGTGGACACTCTTGGGGCTGAGAGGTTTGGTGAGGTTGGGTGAGCAAACGCAGACCCTTTAAAGTAATACTGCGTGGTACCCGTCTGATGGGTCCCAAATCTCCAGGTTCAAGGGCATCTTCCTACATCGAAAACATGCATGAGAAACCCAGAAGATGGTACACTGTGTGATCGGGAAATGTTTCTAAAACGCACCTCATTTCTCATCTCCTTGTGCTCGGGGTCGCCATTCCAGCCACTTTAATAGCAATCTCCCTCCTTGGAGAATCAGCACTTTAACCTCCTGTTCCGTACAGGTTTCAGTTTGTCCTGAGGATGAACGGGAAGAGGGGGAACCAATGAGCGACTAGCTCTAGGTGGTGGGACAGTCACAGGTCACTCTATTTTCCCATCAGGAAGAAGAATTAACCACCGGCTCAGCCTGCCGCCCGGAACCAGAATAGGGCCTGAAGCAATCCTACGCTTTTGGGGCCAGCTCCCAAAAAAGCGAGTTGAAAAATGGAGCTCAGGGGCCCTGCAAATCACAAACCTGCAGAGTTATAAATGATAACTCTCGCCCACAAAAATATTGAGGGAAGGCAACGAAGAGGATTTGAAAGCAAGGCAGAATTGCAGGAAACAGATTTCAGGAGGTAGATTCGAATCGCCTTTAAAGCACAGGAAAAGCGGCAAAACCTCGACAATGAAGCCCTTGGCCAAAAAGGGCGTATGCGTTTTTTCCTGAATATATTCAGGAAAAAACGCATACGCCCTTTTTGGCCAACCAAGCAACCTGGAAAGGCAAATCAGCGCTACAAAGAAGTCTCGCTTCCCATCGGTCAAAAGGGCCATGCTGAATAAAGTGTCAATACCAGAAATGCAGGAGAGGCCATGGAGAAATGGGAGCCTTGCTACGCTGATGGGTGGGATGTAAATTGCCAACAGCCACTCTGGAGAAGTGTATGGTGTGTCCTGAAACATCTAAAAAACTCGGCTTAGAGAGCATAGGGCACTTCCACTCATGGGCGTCTAATTTGGGAAAACTAAAAATCAGCAAGGCACAGGCACTCCAAAGTTTAGGGTTGCTCTGTTGACAAGAACCTCCACTTCATTCCACCTTAAATATCCCAGAAAAGAGAAAAATGGATAAAGAAGTTGTGGTCCTTAGGTACAATGGAATATCACTCAGCCATGAAATCAACGTCATAAGGCTAGTAGCAGCATGATGAGTGGATTCAGGTACGACGGTTCTAAGTGAAATAAGTCACACAGAAAAAGACACTAATCAGAAGATATCACTTATAGAGGGAATGTAAAAACCGCTACACTTGAACTGAATTACAAAACAGAACAGAGTCACACATTTAGAAAACACACTATGGCTGCCTAACGGGAAAGGTGAGGTGGGGTGATGCCTAAAACAAGGGTTTCAAATTAGCTCAGATACCGTTCCATAAACCCAATATGTAATAGACAAGACCTACTCCTTGCTCAGTGAACTGGACTCAAAACCCCCTATTCACCGCCCAAGAATAGATCTGACTAGTAAGAATCTTCAAACCTATGTATTGATATCTCTCCGTAAGTGAGTCAAGTGGGAGTAAAGCGGCATAAACACAGCAGTGAAAAGCAGCTAAACCCCATTAGGAAAATCAATTACTTTTAAAAACCCGTGAAACAAAGACAGTGAAAGAGAGAGAAATTCTTACAAAATTCGTTCAGGGGCTGTGATGCCACCTGGATTGACCATATCTAGACCCACAGCTGATTGAGACATAAGGGTGGACACTCTTGGGGCTGAGAGTTTTGGTGAGGTTGGGTGAGCAAACGCAGACCCTTTAAAGTAATACTGCGTGGTACCCGTCTGATGGGTCCCAAATCTCCAGGTTCAAGGGCATCTTCCTACATCGAAAACATGCATGAGAAAACCAGAAGATGGTACACTGTGTGATCGGGAAAGGTTTCTAAAACGCACCTCATTTCTCATCTCCTTGTGTTCGGGTTCGCCATTCCAGCCACTTTAATAGCAACCTCCCTGCTTGGAGAATCAGCACTTTAACCTCCTGTTCCGTACAGGTTTCAATTTGTCCTGAGGATGAACGGGAAGAGGGGGAACCAATGAGCGACTAGCTCTAGGTGGTGGGACAGGCACAGGTCACTCTATTTTCCCATCAGGAAGAAGAATTAACCACAGGTTCAGCCTGCCGCCCGGAACCAGAATAGGGCCTGAAGCAATCCTACGCTTTTGCGGCCAGCTCCCAAAAAAGCGAGTTGAAAAATGGAGCTCAGGGGCCCTGCAAATCACAAACCTGCAGAGTTAGAAATGATAACTCTCGCCCACAAAAATATTGAGGGAAGGCAACGAAGAGGATTTGAAAGCAAGGCAGAATTGCAGGAAACAGATTTCAGGAGGTAGATTCGAATCGCCTTTAAAGCACAGGAAAAGCGGCAAAACCTCGACAATGATGCCCTTGGCCAAAAAGGGCGTATGCGTTTTTTCCTGAATATATTCAGGAAAAAACGCATACGCCCTTTTTGGCCAACCAAGCAACCTGGAAAGGCAAATCAGCGCTACAAAGAAGTCTCGCTTCCCATCGGTCAAAAGGGCCATGCTGAATAAAGTGTCAATACCAGAAATGCAGGAGAGGCCATGGAGAAATGGGAGCCTTGCTACGCTGATGGGTGGGATGTAAATTGCCAACAGCCACTCTGGAGAAGTGTATGGTGTGTCCTGAAACATCTAAGAAACTCGGCTTAGAGAGCATAGGGCACTTCCACTCATGGGCGTCTAATTTGGGAAAACTAAAAATCAGCAAGGCACAGGCACTCCAAAGTTTAGGGTTGCTCTGTTGACAAGAACCTCCACTTCATTCCACCTTAAATATCCCAGGAAAGAGAAAAATGGATAAAGAAGTTGTGGTCCTTAGGTACAATGGAATATCACTCAGCCATGAAATCAACGTCATAAGGCTAGTAGCAGCATGATGAGTGGATTCAGGTACGACGGTTCTAAGTGAAATAAGTCACACAGAAAAAGACACTAATCAGAAGATATCACTTATAGAGGGAATGTAAAAACCGCTACACTTGAACTGAATTACAAAACAGAACAGAGTCACACATTTAGAAAACACACTATGGCTGCCTAACGGGAAAGGCGAGGTGGGGTGATGCATAAAACAAGGGTTTCAAATTAGCTCAGATACCGTTCCATAAACCCAATATGTAATAGACAAGACCTACTGCTTGCTCAGTGAACTGGACTCAACACCCCCTATTCACCGCCCAAGAATATATCTGACTAGTAAGAATCTTCAAACCTATGTATTGATATCTCTCCGTAAGTGAGTCAAGTGGGAGTAAAGCGGCATAAACACAGCAGTGAAAAGCAGCTAAACCCCATTAGGAAAATCAATTACTTTTAAAAACCCGTGAAACAAAGACAGTGAAAGAGAGAGAAATTCTTACAAAATTCGTTCAGGGGCTGTGATGCCACCTGGATTGACCATATCTAGACCCACAGCTGATTGAGACATAAGGGTGGACACTCTTGGGGCTGAGAGGTTTGGTGAGGTTGGGTGAGCAAACGCAGACCCTTTAAATTAATACTGCGTGGTACCCGTCTGATGGGTCCCAAATCTCCAGGTTCAAGGGCATCTTCCTACATCGAAAACATGCATGAGAAACCCAGAAGATGGTACACTGTGTGATCGGGAAATGTTTCTAAAACGCACCTCATTTCTCATCTCCTTGTGCTCGGGGTCGCCATTCCAGCCACTTTAATAGCAATCTCCCTCCTTGGAGAATCAGCACTTTAACCTCCTGTTCCGTACAGGTTTCAGTTTGTCCTGAGGATGAACGGGAAGAGGGGGAACCAATGAGCGACTAGCTCTAGGTGGTGGGACAGTCACAGGTCACTCTATTTTCCCATCAGGAAGAAGAATTAACCACCGGCTCAGCCTGCCGCCCGGAACCAGAATAGGGCCTGAAGCAATCCTACGCTTTTGCGGCCAGCTCCCAAAAAAGCGAGTTGAAAAATGGAGCTCAGGGGCCCTGCAAATCACAAACCTGCAGAGTTATAAATGATAACTCTCGCCCACAAAAATATTGAGGGAAGGCAACGAAGAGGATTTGAAAGCAAGGCAGAATTGCAGGAAACAGATTTCAGGAGGTAGATTCGAATCGCCTTTAAAGCACAGGAAAAGCGGCAAAACCTCGACAATGAAGCCCTTGGCCAAAAAGGGCGTATGCGTTTTTTCCTGAATATATTCAGGAAAAAACGCATACGCTCTTTTTGGCCAACCAAGCAACCTGGAAAGGCAAATCAGCGCTACAAAGAAGTCTCGCTTCCCATCGGTCAAAAGGGCCATGCTGAATAAAGTGTCAATACCAGAAATGCAGGAGAGGCCATGGAGAAATGGGAGCCTTGCTACGCTGATGGGTGGGATGTAAATTGCCAACAGCCACTCTGGAGAAGTGTATGGTGTGTCCTGAAACATCTAAAAAACTCGGCTTAGAGAGCATAGGGCACTTCCACTCATGGGCGTCTAATTTGGGAAAACTAAAAATCAGCAAGGCACAGGCACTCCAAAGTTTAGGGTTGCTCTGTTGACAAGAACCTCCACTTCATTCCACCTTAAATATCCCAGAAAAGAGAAAAATGGATAAAGAAGTTGTGGTCCTTAGGTACAATGGAATATCACTCAGCCATGAAATCAACGTCATAAGGCTAGTAGCAGCATGATGAGTGGATTCAGGTACGACGGTTCTAAGTGAAATAAGTCACACAGAAAAAGACACTAATCAGAAGATATCACTTATAGAGGGAATGTAAAAACCGCTACACTTGAACTGAATTACAAAACAGAACAGAGTCACACATTTAGAAAACACACTATGGCTGCCTAACGGGAAAGGCGAGGTGGGGTGATGCATAAAACAAGGGTTTCAAATTACCTCAGATACCGTTCCATAAACCCAATATGTAATAGACAAGACCTACTGCTTGCTCAGTGAACTGGACTCAACACCCCCTATTCACCGCCCACGAATATATCTGACTAGTAAGAATCTTCAAACCTATGTATTGATATCTCTCCGTAAGTGAGTCAAGTGGGAGTAAAGCGGCATAAACACAGCAGTGAAAAGCAGCTAAACCCCATTAGGAAAATCAATTACTTTTAAAAACCCGTGAAACAAAGACAGTGAAAGAGAGAGAAATTCTTACAAAATTCGTTCAGGGGCTGTGATGCCACCTGGATTGACCATATCTAGACCCACAGCTGATTGAGACATAAGGGTGGACACTCTTGGGGCTGAGAGGTTTGGTGAGGTTGGGTGAGCAAACGCAGACCCTTTAAAGTAATACTGCGTGGTACCCGTCTGATGGGTCCCAAATCTCCAGGTTCAAGGGCATCTTCCTACATCGAAAACATGCATGAGAAACCCAGAAGATGGTACACTGTGTGATCGGGAAATGTTTCTAAAACGCACCTCATTTCTCATCTCCTTGTGCTCGGGGTCGCCATTCCAGCCACTTTAATAGCAATCTCCCTCCTTGGAGAATCAGCACTTTAACCTCCTGTTCCGTACAGGTTTCAGTTTGTCCTGAGGATGAACGGGAAGAGGGGGAACCAATGAGCGACTAGCTCTAGGTGGTGGGACAGTCACAGGTCACTCTATTTTCCCATCAGGAAGAAGAATTAACCACCGGCTCAGCCTGCCGCCCGGAACCAGAATAGGGCCTGAAGCAATCCTACGCTTTTGGGGCCAGCTCCCAAAAAAGCGAGTTGAAAAATGGAGCTCAGGGGCCCTGCAAATCACAAACCTGCAGAGTTATAAATGATAACTCTCGCCCACAAAAATATTGAGGGAAGGCAACGAAGAGGATTTGAAAGCAAGGCAGAATTGCAGGAAACAGATTTCAGGAGGTAGATTCGAATCGCCTTTAAAGCACAGGAAAAGCGGCAAAACCTCGACAATGAAGCCCTTGGCCAAAAAGGGCGTATGCGTTTTTTCCTGAATATATTCAGGAAAAAACGCATACGCCCTTTTTGGCCAACCAAGCAACCTGGAAAGGCAAATCAGCGCTACAAAGAAGTCTCGCTTCCCATCGGTCAAAAGGGCCATGCTGAATAAAGTGTCAATACCAGAAATGCAGGAGAGGCCATGGAGAAATGGGAGCCTTGCTACGCTGATGGGTGGGATGTAAATTGCCAACAGCCACTCTGGAGAAGTGTATGGTGTGTCCTGAAACATCTAAAAAACTCGGCTTAGAGAGCATAGGGCACTTCCACTCATGGGCGTCTAATTTGGGAAAACTAAAAATCAGCAAGGCACAGGCACTCCAAAGTTTAGGGTTGCTCTGTTGACAAGAACCTCCACTTCATTCCACCTTAAATATCCCAGAAAAGAGAAAAATGGATAAAGAAGTTGTGGTCCTTAGGTACAATGGAATATCACTCAGCCATGAAATCAACGTCATAAGGCTAGTAGCAGCATGATGAGTGGATTCAGGTACGACGGTTCTAAGTGAAATAAGTCACACAGAAAAAGACACTAATCAGAAGATATCACTTATAGAGGGAATGTAAAAACCGCTACACTTGAACTGAATTACAAAACAGAACAGAGTCACACATTTAGAAAACACACTATGGCTGCCTAACGGGAAAGGTGAGGTGGGGTGATGCCTAAAACAAGGGTTTCAAATTAGCTCAGATACCGTTCCATAAACCCAATATGTAATAGACAAGACCTACTCCTTGCTCAGTGAACTGGACTCAACACCCCCTATTCACCGCCCAAGAATAGATCTGACTAGTAAGAATCTTCAAACCTATGTATTGATATCTCTCCATAAGTGAGTCAAGTGGGAGTAAAGCGGCATAAACACAGCAGTGAAAAGCAGCTAAACCCCATTAGGAAAATCAATTACTTTTAAAAACCCGTGAAACAAAGACAGTGAAAGAGAGAGAAATTCTTACAAAATTCGTTCAGGGGCTGTGATGCCACCTGGATTGACCATATCTAGACCCACAGCTGATTGAGACATAAGGGTGGACACTCTTGGGGCTGAGAGGTTTGGTGAGGTTGGGTGAGCAAACACAGACCCTTTAAAGTAATACTGCGTGGTACCCGTCTGATGGGTCCCAAATCTCCAGGTTCAAGGGCATCTTCCTACATCGAAAACATGCATGAGAACCCCAGAAGATGGTACACCGTGTGATCGGGAAAGGTTTCTAAAACGCACCTCATTTCTCATCTCCTTGTGCTCGGGTTCGCCATTCCAGCCGCTTTACTAGCAATCTCCCTCCTTGGAGAATCAGCACGTTTAACCTCCTGTTCCGTAGAGGTTGCAATTTGTCCTGAGGATGAACGGGAATAGGGGGAACCAATGAGCGACTAGCTCTAGGTGTTGGGAAAGGCACAGGTCACTCTATTTTCCCATCAGGAAGAAGAATTAACCACAGGCTCAGCCTGCCGCCCGGAACCAGAATAGGGCCTGAAGCAATCCTACGGGTTTGCGGCCAGCTCCCAAAAAAGCGAGTTGAAAAATGGAGCTCAGGGGCACTGCAAATCACAAAGCTGCAGAGTTAGAAATGACAACTCTCGCCCACAAAATTATTGAGGGAAGGCAACGAAGAGGATTTGAAAGCAAGGCAGAATTGCAGGAAACAGATTTCAGGAGGTAGATTCGAATCGCCTTTAAAGCACAGGAAAAGCGGCAAAACCTCGACAATGATGCCCTTGGCCAAAAAGGGCGTATGCGTTTTTTCCTGAATATATTCAGGAAAAAACGCATACGCCCTTTTTGGCCAACCAAGCAACCTGGAAAGGCAAATCAGCGCTACAAAGAAGTCTCGCTTCCCATCGGTCAAAAGGGCCATGGTGAATAAAGTGTCAAAACTAGAAATGCAGGAGAGGCCATGGAGAAATGGGAGGCTTGCTACGCTGATGGGCGGGATGTAAATTGCCAACAGCCACTCTGGAGAAGTGTACGGTGTGTCCTGAAATATCTAAAAAACTCGGCTTAGAGAGCATAGGGCACTTCCACTCATGGGCGTCTAATTTGGGAAAACTAAAAATCAGCAAGGCACAGGCACTCCAAAGTTTAGGGTTGCTCTGTTGACAAGAACCTCCACTTCATTCCACCTTAAATATCCCAGGAAAGAGAAAAATGGATAAAGAAGTTGTGGTCCTTAGGTACAATGGAATATCACTCAGCCTTGAAATCAACGTCATAAGGCTAGTAGCAGCATGATGAGTGGATTCAGGTACGACGGTTCTAAGTGAAATAAGTCACACAGAAAAAGACACTAATCAGAAGATATCACTTATAGAGGGAATGTAAAAACCGCTACACTTGAACTGAATTACAAAACAGAACAGAGTCACACATTTAGAAAACACACTATGGCTGCCTAACGGGAAAGGCGAGGTGGGGTGATGCCTAAAACAAGGGTTTCAAATTAGCTCAGATACCGTTCCATAAACCCAATATGTAATAGACAAGACCTACTCCTTGCTCAGTGAACTGGACTCAACACCCCCTATTCACCGCCCAAGAATAGATCTGAGTAGTAAGAATCTTCAAACCTATGTATTGATATCTCTCCGTAAGTGAGTCAAGTGGGAGTAAAGCGGCATAAACACAGCAGTGAAAAGCAGCTAAACCCCATTAGGAAAATCAATTACTTTTAAAAACCCGTGAAACAAAGACAGTGAAAGAGAGAGAAATTCTTACAAAATTCGTTCAGGGGCTGTGATGCCACCTGGATTGACCATATCTAGACCCACAGCTGATTGAGACATAAGGGTGGACACTCTTGTGGCTGAGAGTTTTGGTGAGGTTGGGTGAGCAAACGCAGACCCTTTAAAGTAATACTGCGTGGTACCCGTCTGATGGGTCCCAAATCTCCAGGTTCAAGGGCATCTTCCTACATCGAAATCATGCATGAGAAACCCAGAAGATGGTACACTGTGTGATCGGGAAAGGTTTCTAAAACGCACCTCATTTCTCATCTCCTTGTGCTCGGGTTCGCCATTCCATCCGCTTTACTAGCAATCTCCCTCCTTGGAGAATCAACACGTTTAACCTCCTGTTCCGTACATGTTGCAATTTGTCCTGAGGATGAACGGGAAGAGGGGGAACCAATGAGCGACTAGCTCTAGGTGTTGGGAAAGGCACAGGTCACTCTATTTTCCCATCAGGAAGAAGAATTAACCACAGGCTCAGCCTGCCGCCCGGAACCAGAATAGGGCCTGAATCAATCCTACGGTTTTGCGGCCAGCTCCCAAAAAAGCGAGTTGAAAAATGGAGCTCAGGGGCACTGCAAATCACAAACCTGCAGAGTTAGAAATGATAACTCTCACCCACAAAAATATTGAGGGAAGGCAACGAAGAGGATTTGAAAGCAAGGCAGAATTGCAGGAAACAGATTTCAGGAGGTAGATTCGAATCGCCTTTAAAGCACAGGAAAAGCAGCAAAACCTCGACAATGATGCCCTTGGCCAAAAAGGGCGTATGCGTTTTTTCCTGAATATATTCAGGAAAAAACGCATACGCCCTTTTTGGCCAACCAAGCAACCTGGAAAGGCAAATCAGCGCTACAAAGAAATCTCGCTTCCCATCGGTCAAATGGGCCATGCTGAATAAAGTGTCAATACCAGAAATGCAGGAGAGGCCATGGAGAAATGGGAGCCTTGCTACGCTGATGGGCGGGATGTAAATTGCCAACAGCCACTCTGGAGAAGTGTACGGTGTGTCCTGAAACATCTAAAAAACTCGGCTTAGAGAGCATAGGGCACTTCCACTCATGGGCGTCTAATTTGGGAAAACTAAAAATCAGCAAGGCACAGGCACTCCAAAGTTTAGGGTTGCTCTGTTGACAAGAACCTCCACTTCATTCCACCTTAAATATCCCAGGAAAGAGAAAAATGGATAAAGAAGTTGTGGTCCTTAGGTACAATGGAATATCACTCAGCCATGAAATCAACGTCATAAGGCTAGTAGCAGCATGATGAGTGGATTCAGGTACGACGGTTCTAAGTGAAATAAGTCACACAGAAAAAGACACTAATCAGAAGATATCACTTATAGAGGGAATGTAAAAACCGCTACACTTGAACTGAATTACAAAACAGAACAGAGTCACACATTTAGAAAACACACTATGGCTGCCTAACGGGAAAGGCGAGGTGGGGTGATGCATAAAACAAGGGTTTCAAATTAGCTCAGATACCGTTCCATAAACCCAATATGTAATAGACAAGACCTACTGCTTGCTCAGTGAACTGCACTCAACACCCCCTATTCACCGCCCAAGAATAGATCTGATTAGTAAGAATCTTCAAACCTATGTATTGATATCTCTCCGTAAGTGAGTCAAGTGGGAGTAAAGCGGCATAAACACAGCAGTGAAAAGCAGCTAAACCCCATTAGGAAAATCAATTACTTTTAAAAACCCGTGAAACAAAGACAGTGAAAGAGAGAGAAATTCTTACAAAATTCGTTCAGGGGCTGTGATGCCACCTGGATTGACCATATCTAGACCCACAGCTGATTGAGACATAAGGGTGGACACTCTTGTGGCTGAGAGTTTTGGTGAGGTTGGGTGAGCAAACGCAGACCCTTTAAAGTAATACTGCGTGGTACCCGTCTGATGGGTCCCAAATCTCCAGGTTCAAGGGCATCTTCCTACATCGAAAACATGCATGAGAAACCCAGAAGATGGTACACTGTGTGATCGGGAAAGGTTTCTAAAACGCACCTCATTTCTCATCTCCTTGTGCTCGGGTTCGCCATTCCAGCCACTTTAATAGCAACCTCCCTCCTTGGAGAATCAGCACTTTAACCTCCTGTTCCGTACAGGTTTCAATTTGTCCTGAGGATGAACGGGAAGAGGGGGAACCAATGAGCGACTAGCTCTAGGTGGTGGGACAGGCACAGGTCACTCTATTTTCCCATCAGGAAGAAGAATTAACCACAGGCTCAGCCTGCCGCCCGGAACCAGAATAGGGCCTGAAGCAATCCTACGCTTTTGCGGCCACCTCCCAAAAAAGCGAGTTGAAAAATGGAGCTCAGGGGCCCGGCAAATCACAAACCTGCAGAGTTAGAAATGATAACTCTCGCCCACAAAAATATTGAGGGAAGGCAACGAAGAGGATTTGAAAGCAAGGCAGAATTGCAGGAAACAGATTTCAGGAGGTATATTCGAATCGCCTTTAAAGCACAGGAAAAGCGGCAAAACCTCGACAATGATGCCCTTGGCCAAAAAGTGCGTATGCGTTTTTTCCTGAATATATTCAGGAAAAAACGCAAACGCCCTTTTTGGCCAACCAAGCAACCTGGAAAGGCAAATCAGCGCTACAAAGAAGTCTCGCTTCCCATCGGTCAAAAGGGCCATGCTGAATAAAGTGTCAATACCAGAAATGCAGGAGAGGCCATGGAGAAATGGGAGCCTTGCTACGCTGATGGGTGGGATGTAAATTGCCAACAGCCACTCTGGAGAAGTGTATGGTGTGTCCTGAAACATCTAAAAAACTCGGCTTAGAGAGCATAGGGCACTTCCACTCATGGGCGTCTAATTTGGGAAAACTAAAAATCAGCAAGGCACAGGCACTCCAAAGTTTAGGGTTGCTCTGTTGACAAGAACCTCCACTTCATTCCACCTTAAATATCCCAGGAAAGAGAAAAATGGATAAAGAAGTTGTGGTCCTTAGGTACAATGGAATATCACTCAGCCATGAAATCAACGTCATAAGGCTAGTAGCAGCATGATGAGTGGATTCAGGTACGACGGTTCTAAGTGAAATAAGTCACACAGAAAAAGACACTAATCAGAAGATATCACTTATAGAGGGAATGTAAAAACCGCTACACTTGAACTGAATTACAAAACAGAACAGAGTCACACATTTAGAAAACACACAATGGCTGCCTAACGGGAAAGGTGAGGTGGGGTGATGCCTAAAACAAGGGTTTCAAATTAGCTCAGATACCGTTCCATAAACACAATATGTAATAGACAAGACCTACTCCTTGCTCAGTGAACTGGACTCAACACCCCCTATTCACCGCCCAAGAATAGATCTGACTAGTAAGAATCTTCAAACCTATGTATTGATATCTCTCCGTAAGTGAGTCAAGTGGGAGTAAAGCGGCATAAACACAGCAGTGAAAAGCAGCTAAACCCCATTAGGAAAATCAATTACTTTTAAAAACCCGTGAAACAAAGACAGTGAAAGAGAGAGAAATTCTTACAAAATTCGTTCAGGGGCTGTGATGCCACCTGGATTGACCATATCTAGACCCACAGCTGATTGAGACATAAGGGTGGACACTCTTGGGGCTGAGAGGTTTGGTGAGGTTGGGTGAGCAAACGCAGACCCTTTAAAGTAATACTGCGTGGTACCCGTCTGATGGGTCCCAAATCTCCAGGTTCAAGGGCATCTTCCTACATCGAAAACATGCATGAGAAACCCAGAAGATGGTACACTGTGTGATCGGGAAATGTTTCTAAAACGCACCTCATTTCTCATCTCCTTGTGCTCGGGTTCGCCATTCCAGCCACTTTAATAGCAATCTCCCTCCTTGGAGAATCAGCACTTTAACCTCCTGTTCCTTACAGGTTTCAGTTTGTCCTGAGGATGAACGGGAAGAGGGGGAACCAATGAGCGACTAGCTCTAGGTGGTGGGACAGTCACAGGACACTCTATTTTCCCATCAGGAAGAAGAATTAACCACCGGCTCAGCCTGCCGCCCGGAACCAGAATAGGTCCTGAAGCAATCCTACGCTTTTGCGGCCAGCTCCCAAAAAAGCGAGTTGAAAAATGGAGCTCAGGGGCCCTGCAAATCTCAAACCTGCAGAGTTAGAAATGATAACTCTCGCCCACAAAAATATTGAGGGAAGGCAACGAAGAGGATTTGAAAGCAAGGCAGAATTGCAGGAAACAGATTTCAGGAGGTAGATTCGAATCGCCTTTAAAGCACAGGAAAAGCGGCAAAACCTCGACAATGATGCCCTTGGCCAAAAAGGGCGTATGCGTTTTTTCCTGAATATATTCAGGAAAAAACGCATACGCCCTTTTTGGCCAACCAAGCAACCTGGAAAGGCAAATCAGCGCTACAAAGAAGTCTCGCTTCCCATCGGTCAAAAGGGCCATGCTGAATAAAGTGTCAATACCAGAAATGCAGGAGAGGCCATGGAGAAATGGGAGCCTTGCTACGCTGATGGGTGGGATGTAAATTGCCAACAGCCACTCTGGAGAAGTGTATGGTGTGTCCTGAAACATCTAAAAAACTCGGCTTAGAGAGCATAGGGCACTTCCACTCATGGGCGTCTAATTTGGGAAAACTAAAAATCAGCAAGGCACAGGCACTCCAAAGTTTAGGGTTGCTCTGTTGACAAGAACCTCCACTTCATTCCACCTTAAATATCCCAGGAAAGAGAAAAATGGATAAAGAAGTTGTGGTCCTTAGGTACAATGGAATATCACTCAGCCATGAAATCAACGTCATAAGGCTAGTAGCAGCATGATGAGTGGATTCAGGTACGACGGTTCTAAGTGAAATAAGTCACACAGAAAAAGACACTAATCAGAAGATATCACTTATAGAGGGAATGTAAAAACCGCTACACTTGAACTGAATTACAAAACAGAACAGAGTCACACATTTAGAAAACACACTATGGCTGCCTAACGGGAAAGGTGAGGTGGGGTGATGCCTAAAACAAGGGTTTCAAATTAGCTCAGATACCGTTCCATAAACCCAATATGTAATAGACAAGACCTACTCCTTGCTCAGTGAACTGGACTCAACACCCCCTATTCACCGCCCAAGAATAGATCTGACTAGTAAGAATCTTCAAACCTATGTATTGATATCTCTCCGTAAGTGAGTCAAGTGGGAGTAAAGCGGCATAAACACAGCAGTGAAAAGCAGCTAAACCCCATTAGGAAAATCAATTACTTTTAAAATCCCGTGAAACAAAGACAGTGAAAGAGAGAGAAATTCTTACAAAATTCGTTCAGGGGCTGTGATGCCACCTGGATTGACCATATCTAGACCCACAGCTGATTGAGACATAAGGGTGGACACTCTTGGGGCTGAGAGGTTTGGTGAGGTTGGGTGAGCAAACGCAGACCCTTTAAAGTAATACTGCGTGGTACCCATCCCTTGGGTCCCAAATCTCCAGGATCAAGGGCATCTTCCTACATCGAAAACATGCATGAGAAACCCAGAAGATGGTACACCGTGTGATCGGGAAAGGTTTCTAAAACGCACCTCATTTCTCATCTCCTTGTGCTCGGGTTCGCCATTCCAGCCACTTTAATAGCAATCTCCCTCCTTGGAGAATCAGCACTTTAACCTCCTGTTCCGTACAGGTTTCAATTTGTCCTGAGGATGAACGGGAAGAGGGGGAACCAATGAGCGACTAGCTCTAGGTGTTGGGACAGGCACAGGTCACTCTATTTTCCCATCAGGAAGAAGAATTAACCACAGGCTCAGCCTGCCGCCCGGAACCAGAATAGGGCCTGAAGCAATCCTACGCTTTTGCGGCCAGCTCCCAAAAAAGCGAGTTGAAAAATGGAGCTCTGGGTCCCTGCAAATCACAAACCTGCAGAGTTATAAATGATAACTCTCGCCCACAAAAATATTGAGGGAAGGCAACGAAGAGGATTTGAAAACAAGGCAGAATTGCAGGAAACAGATTTCAGGAGGTATATTCGAATCGCCTTTAAAGCACAGGAAAAGCGGCAAAACCTCGACAATGATGCCCTTGGCCAAAAAGGGCGTATGCGTTTTTTCCTGAATATATTCAGGAAAAAACGCATACGCCCTTTTTGGCCAACCAAGCAACCTGGAAAGGCAAATCAGCGCTACAAAGAAGTCTCGCTTCCCATCGGTCAAAAGGGCCATGCTGAATAAAGTGTCAATACCAGAAATGCAGGAGAGGCCATGGAGAAATGGGAGCCTTGCTACGCTGATGGGCGGGATGTAAATTGCCAACAGCCACTCTGGAGAAGTGTACGGTGTGTCCTGAAATATCTAAAAAACTCGGCTTAGAGAGCATAGGGCACTTCCACTCATGGGCGTCTAATTTGGGAAAACTAAAAATCAGCAAGGCACAGGCACTCCAAAGTTTAGGGTTGCTCTGTTGACAAGAACCTCCACTTCATTCCACCTTAAATATCCCAGGAAAGAGAAAAATGGATAAAGAAATTGTGGTCCTTAGGTACAATGGAATATCACTCAGCCATGAAATCAACGTCATAAGGCTAGTAGCAGCATGATGAGTGGATTCAGGTACGACGGTTCTAAGTGAAATAAGTCACACAGAAAAAGACACTAATCAGAAGATATCACTTATAGAGGGAATGTAAAAACCGCTACACTTGAACTGAATTACAAAACAGAACAGAGTCACACATTTAGAAAACACACTATGGCTGCCTAACGGGAAAGGCGAGGTGGGGTGATGCCTAAAACAAGGGTTTCAAATTAGCTCAGATACCGTTCCATAAACCCAATATGTAATAGACAAGACCTACTGCTTGCTCAGTGAACTGCACTCAACACCCCCTATTCACCGCCCAAGAATAGATCTGATTAGTAAGAATCTTCAAACCTATGTATTGATATCTCTCCGTAAGTGAGTCAAGTGGGAGTAAAGCGGCATAAACACAGCAGTGAAAAGCAGCTAAACCCCATTAGGAAAATCAATTACTTTTTAAAACCCGTGAAACAAAGACAGTGCAAGAGAGAGAAATTCTTACAAAATTCGTTCAGGGGCTGTGATGCCACCTGGATTGACCATATCTAGACCCACAGCTGATTGAGACATAAGGGTGGACACTCTTGGGGCTGAGAGTTTTGGTGAGGTTGGGTGAGCAAACGCAGACCCTTTAAAGTAATACTGCGTGGTACCCGTCTGATGGGTCCCAAATCTCCAGGTTCAAGGGCATCTTCCTACATCGAAAACATGCATGAGAAACCCAGAAGATGGTACACTGTGTGATCGGGAAATGTTTCTAAAACGCACCTCATTTCTCATCTCCTTGTGCTCGGGTTCGCCATTCCAGCCACTTTAATAGCAATCTCCCTCCTTGGAGAATCAGCACTTTAACCTCCTGTTCCTTACAGGTTTCAGTTTGTCCTGAGGATGAACGGGAAGAGGGGGAACCAATGAGCGACTAGCTCTAGGTGGTGGGACAGTCACAGGTCACTCTATTTTCCCATCAGGAAGAAGAATTAACCACCGGCTCAGCCTGCCGCCCGGAACCAGAATAGGTCCTGAAGCAATCCTACGCTTTTGCGGCCAGCTCCCAAAAAAGCGAGTTGAAAAATGGAGCTCAGGGGCCCTGCAAATCTCAAACCTGCAGAGTTAGAAATGATAACTCTCGCCCACAAAAATATTGAGGGAAGGCAACGAAGAGGATTTGAAAGCAAGGCAGAATTGCAGGAAACAGATTTCAGGAGGTAGATTCGAATCGCCTTTAAAGCACAGGAAAAGCGGCAAAACCTCGACAATGATGCCCTTGGCCAAAAAGGGCGTATGCGTTTTTTCCTGAATATATTCAGGAAAAAACGCATACGCCCTTTTTGGCCAACCAAGCAACCTGGAAAGGCAAATCAGCGCTACAAAGAAGTCTCGCTTCCCATCGGTCAAAAGGGCCATGCTGAATAAAGTGTCAATACCAGAAATGCAGGAGAGGCCATGGAGAAATGGGAGCCTTGCTACGCTGATGGGTGGGATGTAAATTGCCAACAGCCACTCTGGAGAAGTGTATGGTGTGTCCTGAAACATCTAAAAAACTCGGCTTAGAGAGCATAGGGCACTTCCACTCATGGGCGTCTAATTTGGGAAAACTAAAAATCAGCAAGGCACAGGCACTCCAAAGTTTAGGGTTGCTCTGTTGACAAGAACCTCCACTTCATTCCACCTTAAATATCCCAGGAAAGAGAAAAATGGATAAAGAAGTTGTGGTCCTTAGGTACAATGGAATATCACTCAGCCATGAAATCAACGTCATAAGGCTAGTAGCAGCATGATGAGTGGATTCAGGTACGACGGTTCTAAGTGAAATAAGTCACACAGAAAAAGACACTAATCAGAAGATATCACTTATAGAGGGAATGTAAAAACCGCTACACTTGAACTGAATTACAAAACAGAACAGAGTCACACATTTAGAAAACACACTATGGCTGCCTAACGGGAAAGGTGAGGTGGGGTGATGCCTAAAACAAGGGTTTCAAATTAGCTCAGATACCGTTCCATAAACCCAATATGTAATAGACAAGACCTACTCCTTGCTCAGTGAACTGGACTCAACACCCCCTATTCACCGCCCAAGAATAGATCTGACTAGTAAGAATCTTCAAACCTATGTATTGATATCTCTCCGTAAGTGAGTCAAGTGGGAGTAAAGCGGCATAAACACAGCAGTGAAAAGCAGCTAAACCCCATTAGGAAAATCAATTACTTTTAAAAACCCGTGAAACAAAGACAGTGAAAGAGAGAGAAATTCTTACAAAATTCGTTCAGGGGCTGTGATGCCACCTGGATTGACCATATCTAGACCCACAGCTGATTGAGACATAAGGGTGGACACTCTTGGGGCTGAGAGGTTTGGTGAGTTTGGGTGAGCAAACGCAGACCCTTTAAAGTAATACTGCGTGGTACCCATCCCTTGGGTCCCAAATCTCCAGGATCAAGGGCATCTTCCTACATCGAAAACATGCATGAGAAACCCAGAAGATGGTACACCGTGTGATCGGGAAAGGTTTCTAAAACGCACCTCATTTCTCATCTCCTTGTGCTCGGGTTCGCCATTCCAGCCACTTTAATAGCAATCTCCCTCCTTGGAGAATCAGCACTTTAACCTCCTGTTCCGTACAGGTTTCAATTTGTCCTGAGGATGAACGGGAAGAGGGGGAACCAATGAGCGACTAGCTCTAGGTGTTGGGACAGGCACAGGTCACTCTATTTTCCCATCAGGAAGAAGAATTAACCACAGGCTCAGCCTGCCGCCCGGAACCAGAATAGGGCCTGAAGCAATCCTACGCTTTTGCAGCCAGCTCCCAAAAAAGCGAGTTGAAAAATGGAGCTCTGGGTCCCTGCAAATCACAAACCTGCAGAGTTATAAATGATAACTCTCGCCCACAAAAATATTGAGGGAAGGCAACGAAGAGGATTTGAAAACAAGGCAGAATTGCAGGAAACAGATTTCAGGAGGTATATTCGAATCGCCTTTAAAGCACAGGAAAAGCAGCAAAACCTCGACAATGATGCCCTTGGCCAAAAAGGGCGTATGCGTTTTTTCCTGAATATATTCAGGAAAAAACGCATACGCCCTTTTTGGCCAACCAAGCAACCTGGAAAGGCAAATCAGCGCTACAAAGAAGTCTCGCTTCCCATCGGTCAAAAGGGCCATGCTGAATAAAGTGTCAATACCAGAAATGCAGGAGAGGCCATGGAGAAATGGGAGCCTTGCTACGCTGATGGGCGGGATGTAAATTGCCAAAAGCCACTCTGGAGAAGTGTACGGTGTGTCCTGAAATATCTAAAAAACTCGGCTTAGAGAGCATAGGGCACTTCCACTCATGGGCGTCTAATTTGGGAAAACTAAAAATCAGCAAGGCACAGGCACTCCAAAGTTTAGGGTTGCTCTGTTGACAAGAACCTCCACTTCATTCCACCTTAAATATCCCAGGAAAGAGAAAAATGGATAAAGAAATTGTGGTCCTTAGGTACAATGGAATATCACTCAGCCATGAAATCAACGTCATAAGGCTAGTAGCAGCATGATGAGTGGATTCAGGTACGACGGTTCTAAGTGAAATAAGTCACACAGAAAAAGACACTAATCAGAAGATATCACTTATAGAGGGAATGTAAAAACCGCTACACTTGAACTGAATTACAAAACAGAACAGAGTCACACATTTAGAAAACACACTATGGCTGCCTAACGGGAAAGGCGAGGTGGGGTGATGCCTAAAACAAGGGTTTCAAATTAGCTCAGATACCGTTCCATAAACCCAATATGTAATAGACAAGACCTACTGCTTGCTCAGTGAACTGCACTCAACACCCCCTATTCACCGCCCAAGAATAGATCTGATTAGTAAGAATCTTCAAACCTATGTATTGATATCTCTCCGTAAGTGAGTCAAGTGGGAGTAAAGCGGCATAAAGACAGCAGTGAAAAGCAGCTAAACCCCATTAGGAAAATCAATTACTTTTTAAAACCCGTGAAACAAAGACAGTGCAAGAGAGAGAAATTCTTACAAAATTCGTTCAGGGGCTGTGATGCCACCTGGATTGACCATATCTAGACCCACAGCTGATTGAGACATAAGGGTGGACACTCTTGGGGCTGAGAGTTTTGGTGAGGTTGGGTGAGCAAACGCAGACCCTTTAAAGTAATACTGCGTGGTACCCGTCTGATGGGTCCCAAATCTCCAGGTTCAAGGGCATCTTCCTACATCGAAAACATGCATGAGAAACCCAGAAGATGGTACACTGTGTGATCGGGAAAGGTTTCTAAAACGCACCTCATTTCTCATCTCCTTGTGCTCGGGTTCGCCATTCCAGCCACTTTAATAGCAACCTCCCTCCTTGGAGAATCAGCACTTTAACCTCCTGTTCCGTACAGGTTTCAATTTGTCCTGAGGATGAACGGGAAGAGGGGGAACCAATGAGCGACTAGCTCTAGGTGGTGGGACAGGCACAGGTCACTCTATTTTCCCATCAGGAAGAAGAATTAACCACAGGCTCAGCCTGCCGCCCGGAACCAGAATAGGGCCTGAAGCAATCCTACGCTTTTGCAGCCAGCTCCCAAAAAAGCGAGTTGAAAAATGGAGCTCAGGGGCCCTGCAAATCACAAACCTGCAGAGTTAGAAATGATAACTCTCGCCCACAAAAATATTGAGGGAAGGCAAAGAAGAGGACTTGAAAGCAAGGCAGAATTGCAGGAAACAGATTTCAGGAGGTAGATTCGAATCGCCTTTAAAGCACAGGAAAAGCGGCAAAACCTCGACAATGATGCCCTTGGCCAAAAAGGGCGTATGCGTTTTTTCCTGAATATATTCAGGAAAAAACGCATACGCCCTTTTTGGCCAACCAAGCAACCTGGAAAGGCAAATCAGCGCTACAAAGAAGTCTCGCTTCCCATCGGTCAAAAGGGCCATGCTGAATAAAGTGTCAATACCAGAAATGCAGGAGAGGCCATGGAGAAATGGGAGCCTTGCTACGCTGATGGGTGGGATGTAAATTGCCAACAGCCACTCTGGAGAAGTGTATGGTGTGTCCTGAAACATCTAAAAAACTCGGCTTAGAGAGCATAGGGCACTTCCACTCATGGGCGTCTAATTTGGGAAAACTAAAAATCAGCAAGGCACAGGCACTCCAAAGTTTAGGGTTGCTCTGTTGACAAGAACCTCCACTTCATTCCAACTTAAATATCCCAGGAAAGAGAAAAATGGATAAAGAAGTTGTGGTCCTTAGGTACAATGGAATATCACTCAGCCATGAAATCAACGTCATAAGGCTAGTAGCAGCATGATGAGTGGATTCAGGTACGACGGTTCTAAGTGAAATAAGTCACACAGAAAAAGACACTAATCAGAAGATATCACTTATAGAGGGAATGTAAAAACCGCTACACTTGAACTGAATTACAAAACAGAACAGAGTCACAAATTTAGAAAACACACTATGGCTGCCTAACGGGAAAGGTGAGGTGGGGTGATGCCTAAAACAAGGGTTTCAAATTAGCTCAGATACCGTTCCATAAACCCAATATGTAATAGACAAGACCTACTCCTTGCTCAGTGAACTGGACTCAACACCCCCTATTCACCGCCGAAGAATAGATCTGACTAGTAAGAATCTTCAAACCTATGTATTGATATCTCTCCGTAAGTGAGTCAAGTGGGAGTAAAGCGGCATAAACACAGCAGTGAAAAGCAGCTAAACCCCATTAGGAAAATCAATTACTTTTAAAAACCCGTGAAACAAAGACAGTGAAAGAGAGAGAAATTCTTACAAAATTCGTTCAGGGGCTGTGATGCCACCTGGATTGACCATATCTAGACCCACAGCTGATTGAGACATAAGGGTGGACACTCTTGGGGCTGAGAGGTTTGGTGAGGTTGGGTGAGCAAACGCAGACCCTTTAAAGTAATACTGCGTGGTACCCGTCTGATGGGTCCCAAATCTCCAGGTTCAAGGGCATCTTCCTACATCGAAAACATGCATGAGAAACCCAGAAGATGGTACACCGTGTGATCGGGAAAGGTTTCTAAAACGCACCTCATTTCTCATCTCCTTGTGCTCGGGTTCGCCATTCCAGCCACTTTAATAGCAATCTCCCTCCTTGGAGAATCAGCACTTTAACCTCCTGTTCCGTACAGGTTTCAATTTGTCCTGAGGATGAACGGGAAGAGGGGGAACCAATGAGCGACTAGCTCTAGGTGTTGGGACAGTCACAGGTCACTCTATTTTCCCATCAGGAAGAAGAATTAACCACAGGCTCAGCCTGCCGCCCGGAACCAGAATAGGGCCTGAAGCAATCCTACGCTTTTGCGGCCAGCTCCCAAAAAAGCGAGTTGAAAAATGGAGCTCTGGGTCCCTGCAAATCACAAACCTGCAGAGTTATAAATGATAACTCTCGCCCACAAAAATATTGAGGGAAGGCAACGAAGAGGATTTGAAAACAAGGCAGAATTGCAGGAAACAGATTTCAGGAGGTAGATTCGAATCGCCTTTAAAGCACAGGAAAAGCGGCAAAACCTCGACAATGATGCCCTTGGCCAAAAAGGGCGTATGCGTTTTTTCCTGAATATATTCAGGAAAAAACGCATACGCCCTTTTTGGCCAACCAAGCAACCTGGAAAGGCAAATCAGCGCTACAAAGAAGTCTCGCTTCCCATCGGTCAAAAGGGCCATGCTGAATAAAGTGTCAATACCAGAAATGCAGGAGAGGCCATGGAGAAATGGGAGCCTTGCTACGCTGATGGGCGGGATGTAAATTGCCAACAGCCACTCTGGAGAAGTGTACGGTGTGTCCTGAAATATCTAAAAAACTCGGCTTAGAGAGCATAGGGCACTTCCACTCATGGGCGTCTAATTTGGGAAAACTAAAAATCAGCAAGGCACAGGCACTCCAAAGTTTAGGGTTGCTCTGTTGACAAGAACCTCCACTTCATTCCACCTTAAATATCCAAGGAAAGAGAAAAATGGATAAAGAAGTTGTGGTCCTTAGGTACAATGGAATATCACTCAGCCATGAAATCAACGTCATAAGGCTAGTAGCAGCATGATGAGTGGATTCAGGTACGACGGTTCTAAGTGAAATAAGTCACACAGAAAAAGACACTAATCAGAAGATATCACTTATAGAGGGAATGTAAAAACCGCTACACTTGAACTGAATTACAAAACAGAACAGAGTCACACATTTAGAAAACACACTATGGCTGCCTAACGGGAAAGGCGAGGTGGGGTGATGCCTAAAACAAGGGTTTCAAATTAGCTCAGATACCGTTCCATAAACCCAATATGTAATAGACAAGACCTACTGCTTGCTCAGTGAACTGCACTCAACACCCCCTATTCACCGCCCAAGAATAGATCTGATTAGTAAGAATCTTCAAACCTATGTATTGATATCTCTCCGTAAGTGAGTCAAGTGGGAGTAAAGCGGCATAAAGACAGCAGTGAAAAGCAGCTAAACCCCATTAGGAAAATCAATTACTTTTTAAAACCCGTGAAACAAAGACAGTGCAAGAGAGAGAAATTCTTACAAAATTCGTTCAGGGGCTGTGATGCCACCTGGATTGACCATATCTAGACCCACAGCTGATTGAGACATAAGGGTGGACACTCTTGGGGCTGAGAGTTTTGGTGAGGTTGGGTGAGCAAACGCAGACCCTTTAAAGTAATACTGCGTGGTACCCGTCTGATGGGTCCCAAATCTCCAGGTTCAAGGGCATCTTCCTACATCGAAAACATGCATGAGAAACCCAGAAGATGGTACACTGTGTGATCGGGAAAGGTTTCTAAAACGCACCTCATTTCTCATCTCCTTGTGCTCGGGTTCGCCATTCCAGCCACTTTAATAGCAACCTCCCTCCTTGGAGAATCAGCACTTTAACCTCCTGTTCCGTACAGGTTTCAATTTGTCCTGAGGATGAACGGGAAGAGGGGGAACCAATGAGCGACTAGCTCTAGGTGGTGGGACAGGCACAGGTCACTCTATTTTCCCATCAGGAAGAAGAATTAACCACCGGCTCAGCCTGCCGCCCGGAACCAGAATAGGTCCTGAAGCAATCCTACGCTTTTGCGGCCAGCTCCCAAAAAAGCGAGTTGAAAAATGGAGCTCAGGGGCCCTGCAAATCTCAAACCTGCAGAGTTAGAAATGATAACTCTCGCCCACAAAAATATTGAGGGAAGGCAACGAAGAGGATTTGAAAGCAAGGCAGAATTGCAGGAAACAGATTTCAGGAGGTAGATTCGAATCGCCTTTAAAGCACAGGAAAAGCGGCAAAACCTCGACAATGATGCCCTTGGCCAAAAAGGGCGTATGCGTTTTTTCCTGAATATATTCAGGAAAAAACGCATACGCCCTTTTTGGCCAACCAAGCAACCTGGAAAGGCAAATCAGCGCTACAAAGAAGTCTCGCTTCCCATCGGTCAAAAGGGCCATGCTGAATAAAGTGTCAATACCAGAAATGCAGGAGAGGCCATGGAGAAATGGGAGCCTTGCTACGCTGATGGGTGGGATGTAAATTGCCAACAGCCACTCTGGAGAAGTGTATGGTGTGTCCTGAAACATCTAAAAAACTCGGCTTAGAGAGCATAGGGCACTTCCACTCATGGGCGTCTAATTTGGGAAAACTAAAAATCAGCAAGGCACAGGCACTCCAAAGTTTAGGGTTGCTCTGTTGACAAGAACCTCCACTTCATTCCACCTTAAATATCCCAGGAAAGAGAAAAATGGATAAAGAAGTTGTGGTCCTTAGGTACAATGGAATATCACTCAGCCATGAAATCAACGTCATAAGGCTAGTAGCAGCATGATGAGTGGATTCAGGTACGACGGTTCTAAGTGAAATAAGTCACACAGAAAAAGACACTAATCAGAAGATATCACTTATAGAGGGAATGTAAAAACCGCTACACTTGAACTGAATTACAAAACAGAACAGAGTCACACATTTAGAAAACACACTATGGCTGCCTAACGGGAAAGGTGAGGTGGGGTGATGCCTAAAACAAGGGTTTCAAATTAGCTCAGATACCGTTCCATAAACCCAATATGTAATAGACAAGACCTACTCCTTGCTCAGTGAACTGGACTCAACACCCCCTATTCACCGCCCAAGAATAGATCTGACTAGTAAGAATCTTCAAACCTATGTATTGATATCTCTCCGTAAGTGAGTCAAGTGGGAGTAAAGCGGCATAAACACAGCAGTGAAAAGCAGCTAAACCCCATTAGGAAAATCAATTACTTTTAAAAACCCGTGAAACAAAGACAGTGAAAGAGAGAGAAATTCTTACAAAATTCGTTCAGGGGCTGTGATGCCACCTGGATTGACCATATCTAGACCCACAGCTGATTGAGACATAAGGGTGGACACTCTTGGGGCTGAGAGGTTTGGTGAGTTTGGGTGAGCAAACGCAGACCCTTTAAAGTAATACTGCGTGGTACCCATCCCTTGGGTCCCAAATCTCCAGGATCAAGGGCATCTTCCTACATCGAAAACATGCATGAGAAACCCAGAAGATGGTACACCGTGTGATCGGGAAAGGTTTCTAAAACGCACCTCATTTCTCATCTCCTTGTGCTCGGGTTCGCCATTCCAGCCACTTTAATAGCAATCTCCCTCCTTGGAGAATCAGCACTTTAACCTCCTGTTCCGTACAGGTTTCAATTTGTCCTGAGGATGAACGGGAAGAGGGGGAACCAATGAGCGACTAGCTCTAGGTGTTGGGACAGGCACAGGTCACTCTATTTTCCCATCAGGAAGAAGAATTAACCACAGGCTCAGCCTGCCGCCCGGAACCAGAATAGGGCCTGAAGCAATCCTACGCTTTTGCAGCCAGCTCCCAAAAAAGCGAGTTGAAAAATGGAGCTCTGGGTCCCTGCAAATCACAAACCTGCAGAGTTATAAATGATAACTCTCGCCCACAAAAATATTGAGGGAAGGCAACGAAGAGGATTTGAAAACAAGGCAGAATTGCAGGAAACAGATTTCAGGAGGTATATTCGAATCGCCTTTAAAGCACAGGAAAAGCAGCAAAACCTCGACAATGATGCCCTTGGCCAAAAAGGGCGTATGCGTTTTTTCCTGAATATATTCAGGAAAAAACGCATACGCCCTTTTTGGCCAACCAAGCAACCTGGAAAGGCAAATCAGCGCTACAAAGAAGTCTCGCTTCCCATCGGTCAAAAGGGCCATGCTGAATAAAGTGTCAATACCAGAAATGCAGGAGAGGCCATGGAGAAATGGGAGCCTTGCTACGCTGATGGGCGGGATGTAAATTGCCAAAAGCCACTCTGGAGAAGTGTACGGTGTGTCCTGAAATATCTAAAAAACTCGGCTTAGAGAGCATAGGGCACTTCCACTCATGGGCGTCTAATTTGGGAAAACTAAAAATCAGCAAGGCACAGGCACTCCAAAGTTTAGGGTTGCTCTGTTGACAAGAACCTCCACTTCATTCCACCTTAAATATCCCAGGAAAGAGAAAAATGGATAAAGAAATTGTGGTCCTTAGGTACAATGGAATATCACTCAGCCATGAAATCAACGTCATAAGGCTAGTAGCAGCATGATGAGTGGATTCAGGTACGACGGTTCTAAGTGAAATAAGTCACACAGAAAAAGACACTAATCAGAAGATATCACTTATAGAGGGAATGTAAAAACCGCTACACTTGAACTGAATTACAAAACAGAACAGAGTCACACATTTAGAAAACACACTATGGCTGCCTAACGGGAAAGGCGAGGTGGGGTGATGCCTAAAACAAGGGTTTCAAATTAGCTCAGATACCGTTCCATAAACCCAATATGTAATAGACAAGACCTACTGCTTGCTCAGTGAACTGCACTCAACACCCCCTATTCACCGCCCAAGAATAGATCTGATTAGTAAGAATCTTCAAACCTATGTATTGATATCTCTCCGTAAGTGAGTCAAGTGGGAGTAAAGCGGCATAAAGACAGCAGTGAAAAGCAGCTAAACCCCATTAGGAAAATCAATTACTTTTTAAAACCCGTGAAACAAAGACAGTGCAAGAGAGAGAAATTCTTACAAAATTCGTTCAGGGGCTGTGATGCCACCTGGATTGACCATATCTAGACCCACAGCTGATTGAGACATAAGGGTGGACACTCTTGGGGCTGAGAGTTTTGGTGAGGTTGGGTGAGCAAACGCAGACCCTTTAAAGTAATACTGCGTGGTACCCGTCTGATGGGTCCCAAATCTCCAGGTTCAAGGGCATCTTCCTACATCGAAAACATGCATGAGAAACCCAGAAGATGGTACACTGTGTGATCGGGAAAGGTTTCTAAAACGCACCTCATTTCTCATCTCCTTGTGCTCGGGTTCGCCATTCCAGCCACTTTAATAGCAACCTCCCTCCTTGGAGAATCAGCACTTTAACCTCCTGTTCCGTACAGGTTTCAATTTGTCCTGAGGATGAACGGGAAGAGGGGGAACCAATGAGCGACTAGCTCTAGGTGGTGGGACAGGCACAGGTCACTCTATTTTCCCATCAGGAAGAAGAATTAACCACAGGCTCAGCCTGCCGCCCGGAACCAGAATAGGGCCTGAAGCAATCCTACGCTTTTGCAGCCAGCTCCCAAAAAAGCGAGTTGAAAAATGGAGCTCAGGGGCCCTGCAAATCACAAACCTGCAGAGTTAGAAATGATAACTCTCGCCCACAAAAATATTGAGGGAAGGCAAAGAAGAGGACTTGAAAGCAAGGCAGAATTGCAGGAAACAGATTTCAGGAGGTAGATTCGAATCGCCTTTAAAGCACAGGAAAAGCGGCAAAACCTCGACAATGATGCCCTTGGCCAAAAAGGGCGTATGCGTTTTTTCCTGAATATATTCAGGAAAAAACGCATACGCCCTTTTTGGCCAACCAAGCAACCTGGAAAGGCAAATCAGCGCTACAAAGAAGTCTCGCTTCCCATCGGTCAAAAGGGCCATGCTGAATAAAGTGTCAATACCAGAAATGCAGGAGAGGCCATGGAGAAATGGGAGCCTTGCTACGCTGATGGGTGGGATGTAAATTGCCAACAGCCACTCTGGAGAAGTGTATGGTGTGTCCTGAAACATCTAAAAAACTCGGCTTAGAGAGCATAGGGCACTTCCACTCATGGGCGTCTAATTTGGGAAAACTAAAAATCAGCAAGGCACAGGCACTCCAAAGTTTAGGGTTGCTCTGTTGACAAGAACCTCCACTTCATTCCAACTTAAATATCCCAGGAAAGAGAAAAATGGATAAAGAAGTTGTGGTCCTTAGGTACAATGGAATATCACTCAGCCATGAAATCAACGTCATAAGGCTAGTAGCAGCATGATGAGTGGATTCAGGTACGACGGTTCTAAGTGAAATAAGTCACACAGAAAAAGACACTAATCAGAAGATATCACTTATAGAGGGAATGTAAAAACCGCTACACTTGAACTGAATTACAAAACAGAACAGAGTCACACATTTAGAAAACACACTATGGCTGCCTAACGGGAAAGGCGAGGTGGGGTGATGCATAAAACAAGGGTTTCAAATTAGCTCAGATACCGTTCCATAAACCCAATATGTAATAGACAAGACCTACTGCTTGCTCAGTGAACTGGACTCAACACCCCCTATTCACCGCCCAAGAATATATCTGACTAGTAAGAATCTTCAAACCTATGTATTGATATCTCTCCGTAAGTGAGTCAAGTGGGAGTAAAGCGGCATAAACACAGCAGTGAAAAGCAGCTAAACCCCATTAGGAAAATCAATTACTTTTAAAAACCCGTGAAACAAAGACAGTGAAAGAGAGAGAAATTCTTACAAAATTCGTTCAGGGGCTGTGATGCCACCTGGATTGACCATATCTAGACCCACAGCTGATTGAGACATAAGGGTGGACACTCTTGGGGCTGAGAGGTTTGGTGAGGTTGGGTGAGCAAACGCAGACCCTTTAAATTAATACTGCGTGGTACCCGTCTGATGGGTCCCAAATCTCCAGGTTCAAGGGCATCTTCCTACATCGAAAACATGCATGAGAAACCCAGAAGATGGTACACTGTGTGATCGGGAAATGTTTCTAAAACGCACCTCATTTCTCATCTCCTTGTGCTCGGGGTCGCCATTCCAGCCACTTTAATAGCAATCTCCCTCCTTGGAGAATCAGCACTTTAACCTCCTGTTCCGTACAGGTTTCAGTTTGTCCTGAGGATGAACGGGAAGAGGGGGAACCAATGAGCGACTAGCTCTAGGTGGTGGGACAGTCACAGGTCACTCTATTTTCCCATCAGGAAGAAGAATTAACCACCGGCTCAGCCTGCCGCCCGGAACCAGAATAGGTCCTGAAGCAATCCTACGCTTTTGCGGCCAGCTCCCAAAAAAGCGAGTTGAAAAATGGAGCTCAGGGGCCCTGCAAATCACAAACCTGCAGAGTTATAAATGATAACTCTCGCCCACAAAAATATTGAGGGAAGGCAACGAAGAGGATTTGAAAGCAAGGCAGAATTGCAGGAAACAGATTTCAGGAGGTAGATTCGAATCGCCTTTAAAGCACAGGAAAAGCGGCAAAACCTCGACAATGATGCCCTTGGCCAAAAAGGGCGTATGCGTTTTTTCCTGAATATATTCAGGAAAAAACGCATACGCCCTTTTTGGCCAACCAAGCAACCTGGAAAGGCAAATCAGCGCTACAAAGAAGTCTCGCTTCCCATCGGTCAAAAGGGCCATGCTGAATAAAGTGTCAAAACCAGAAATGCAGGAGAGGCCATGGAGAAATGGGAGCCTTGCTACGCTGATGGGCGGGATGTAAATTGCCAACAGCCACTCTGGAGAAGTGTATGGTGTGTCCTGAAACATCTAAAAAACTCGGCTTAGAGAGCATAGGGCACTTCCACTCATGGGCGTCTAATTTGGGAAAACTAAAAATCAGCAAGGCACAGGCACTCCAAAGTTTAGGGTTGCTCTGTTGACAAGAACCTCCACTTCATTCCACCTTAAATATCCCAGGAAAGAGAAAAATGGATAAAGAAGTTGTGGTCCTTAGGTACAATGGAATATCACTCAGCCATGAAATCAACGTCATAAGGCTAGTAGCAGCATGATGAGTGGATTCAGGTACGACGGTTCTAAGTGAAATAAGTCACACAGAAAAAGACACTAATCAGAAGATATCACTTATAGAGGGAATGTAAAAACCGCTACACTTGAACTGAATTACAAAACAGAACAGAGTCACACATTTAGAAAACACACTATGGCTGCCTAACGGGAAAGGCGAGGTGGGGTGATGCCTAAAACAAGGGTTTCAAATTAGCTCAGATACCGTTCCATAAACCCAATATGTAATAGACAAGACCTACTCCTTGCTCAGTGAACTGGACTCAACACCCCCTATTCACCGCCCAAGAATAGATCTGACTAGTAAGAATCTTCAAACCTATGTATTGATATCTCTCCGTAAGTGAGTCAAGTGGGAGTAAAGCGGCATAAACACAGCAGTGAAAAGCAGCTAAACCCCATTAGGAAAATCAATTACTTTTAAAAACCCGTGAAACAAAGACAGTGAAAGAGAGAGAAATTCTTACAAAATTCGTTCAGGGGCTGTGATGCCACCTGGATTGACCATATCTAGACCCACAGCTGATTGAGACATAAGGGTGGACACTCTTGGGGCTGAGAGTTTTGGTGAGGTTGGGTGAGCAAACGCAGACCCTTTAAAGTAATACTGCGTGGTACCCGTCTGATGGGTCCCAAATCTCCAGGTTCAAGGGCATCTTCCTACATCGAAAACATGCATGAGAAACCCAGAAGATGGTACACCGTGTGATCGGGAAAGGTTTCTAAAACGCACCTCATTTCTCATCTCCTTGTGCTCGGGTTCGCCATTCCAGCCAATTTAATATCAATCTCCCTCCTTGGAGAATCAGCACGTTTAACCTCCTGTTCCGTACAGGTTGCAATTTGTCCTGAGGATGAACGGGAAGAGGGGGAACCAATGAGCGACTAGCTCTAGGTGGTGGGACAGTCACAGGTCACTCTATTTTCCCATCAGGAAGAAGAATTAACCACCGGCTCAGCCTGCCGCCCGGAACCAGAATAGGGCCTGAAGCAATCCTACGCTTTTGCGGCCAGCTCCCAAAAAAGCGAGTTGAAAAATGGAGCTCAGGGGCCCTGCAAATCACAAACCTGCAGAGTTATAAATGATAACTCTCGCCCACAAAAATATTGAGGGAAGGCAACGAAGAGGATTTGAAAGCAAGGCAGAATTGCAGGAAACAGATTTCAGGAGGTAGATTCGAATCGCCTTTAAAGCACAGGAAAAGCGGCAAAACCTCGACAATGATGCCCTTGGCCACAAAGGGCGTATGCGTTTTTTCCTGAATATATTCAGGAAAAAACGCATACGCCCTTTTTGGCCAACCAAGCAACCTGGAAAGGCAAATCAGCGCTACAAAGAAGTCTCGCTTCCCATCGGTCAAAAGGGCCATGCTGAATAAAGTGTCAATACCAGAAATGCAGGAGAGGCCATGGAGAAATGGGAGCCTTGCTACGCTGATGGGTGGGATGTAAATTGCCAACAGCCACTCTGGAGAAGTGTATGGTGTGTCCTGAAACATCTAAAAAACTCGGCTTAGAGAGCATAGGGCACTTCCACTCATGGGCGTCTAATTTGGGAAAACTAAAAATCAGCAAGGCACAGGCACTCCAAAGTTTAGGGTTGCTCTGTTGACAAGAACCTCCACTTCATTCCAACTTAAATATCCCAGGAAAGAGAAAAATGGATAAAGAAGTTGTGGTCCTTAGGTACAATGGAATATCACTCAGCCATGAAATCAACGTCATAAGGCTAGTAGCAGCATGATGAGTGGATTCAGGTACGACGGTTCTAAGTGAAATAAGTCACACAGAAAAAGACACTAATCAGAAGATATCACTTATAGAGGGAATGTAAAAACCGCTACACTTGAACTGAATTACAAAACAGAACAGAGTCACACATTTAGAAAACACACTATGGCTGCCTAACGGGAAAGGTGAGGTGGGGTGATGCCTAAAACAAGGGTTTCAAATTAGCTCAGATACCGTTCCATAAACCCAATATGTAATAGACAAGACCTACTCCTTGCTCAGTGAACTGGACTCAAAACCCCCTATTCACCGCCCAAGAATAGATCTGACTAGTAAGAATCTTCAAACCTATGTATTGATATCTCTCCGTAAGTGAGTCAAGTGGGAGTAAAGCGGCATAAACACAGCAGTGAAAAGCAGCTAAACCCCATTAGGAAAATCAATTACTTTTAAAAACCCGTGAAACAAAGACAGTGAAAGAGAGAGAAATTCTTACAAAATTCGTTCAGGGGCTGTGATGCCACCTGGATTGACCATATCTAGACCCACAGCTGATTGAGACATAAGGGTGGACACTCTTGGGGCTGAGAGTTTTGGTGAGGTTGGGTGAGCAAACGCAGACCCTTTAAAGTAATACTGCGTGGTACCCGTCTGATGGGTCCCAAATCTCCAGGTTCAAGGGCATCTTCCTACATCGAAAACATGCATGAGAAAACCAGAAGATGGTACACTGTGTGATCGGGAAAGGTTTCTAAAACGCACCTCATTTCTCATCTCCTTGTGTTCGGGTTCGCCATTCCAGCCACTTTAATAGCAACCTCCCTGCTTGGAGAATCAGCACTTTAACCTCCTGTTCCGTACAGGTTTCAATTTGTCCTGAGGATGAACGGGAAGAGGGGGAACCAATGAGCGACTAGCTCTAGGTGGTGGGACAGGCACAGGTCACTCTATTTTCCCATCAGGAAGAAGAATTAACCACAGGTTCAGCCTGCCGCCCGGAACCAGAATAGGGCCTGAAGCAATCCTACGCTTTTGCGGCCAGCTCCCAAAAAAGCGAGTTGAAAAATGGAGCTCAGGGGCCCTGCAAATCACAAACCTGCAGAGTTAGAAATGATAACTCTCGCCCACAAAAATATTGAGGGAAGGCAACGAAGAGGATTTGAAAGCAAGGCAGAATTGCAGGAAACAGATTTCAGGAGGTAGATTCGAATCGCCTTTAAAGCACAGGAAAAGCGGCAAAACCTCGACAATGATGCCCTTGGCCAAAAAGGGCGTATGCGTTTTTTCCTGAATATATTCAGGAAAAAACGCATACGCCCTTTTTGGCCAACCAAGCAACCTGGAAAGGCAAATCAGCGCTACAAAGAAGTCTCGCTTCCCATCGGTCAAAAGGGCCATGCTGAATAAAGTGTCAATACCAGAAATGCAGGAGAGGCCATGGAGAAATGGGAGCCTTGCTACGCTGATGGGTGGGATGTAAATTGCCAACAGCCACTCTGGAGAAGTGTATGGTGTGTCCTGAAACATCTAAGAAACTCGGCTTAGAGAGCATAGGGCACTTCCACTCATGGGCGTCTAATTTGGGAAAACTAAAAATCAGCAAGGCACAGGCACTCCAAAGTTTAGGGTTGCTCTGTTGACAAGAACCTCCACTTCATTCCACCTTAAATATCCCAGGAAAGAGAAAAATGGATAAAGAAGTTGTGGTCCTTAGGTACAATGGAATATCACTCAGCCATGAAATCAACGTCATAAGGCTAGTAGCAGCATGATGAGTGGATTCAGGTACGACGGTTCTAAGTGAAATAAGTCACACAGAAAAAGACACTAATCAGAAGATATCACTTATAGAGGGAATGTAAAAACCGCTACACTTGAACTGAATTACAAAACAGAACAGAGTCACACATTTAGAAAACACACTATGGCTGCCTAACGGGAAAGGCGAGGTGGGGTGATGCATAAAACAAGGGTTTCAAATTAGCTCAGATACCGTTCCATAAACCCAATATGTAATAGACAAGACCTACTGCTTGCTCAGTGAACTGGACTCAACACCCCCTATTCACCGCCCAAGAATATATCTGACTAGTAAGAATCTTCAAACCTATGTATTGATATCTCTCCGTAAGTGAGTCAAGTGGGAGTAAAGCGGCATAAACACAGCAGTGAAAAGCAGCTAAACCCCATTAGGAAAATCAATTACTTTTAAAAACCCGTGAAACAAAGACAGTGAAAGAGAGAGAAATTCTTACAAAATTCGTTCAGGGGCTGTGATGCCACCTGGATTGACCATATCTAGACCCACAGCTGATTGAGACATAAGGGTGGACACTCTTGGGGCTGAGAGGTTTGGTGAGGTTGGGTGAGCAAACGCAGACCCTTTAAATTAATACTGCGTGGTACCCGTCTGATGGGTCCCAAATCTCCAGGTTCAAGGGCATCTTCCTACATCGAAAACATGCATGAGAAACCCAGAAGATGGTACACTGTGTGATCGGGAAATGTTTCTAAAACGCACCTCATTTCTCATCTCCTTGTGCTCGGGGTCGCCATTCCAGCCACTTTAATAGCAATCTCCCTCCTTGGAGAATCAGCACTTTAACCTCCTGTTCCGTACAGGTTTCAGTTTGTCCTGAGGATGAACGGGAAGAGGGGGAACCAATGAGCGACTAGCTCTAGGTGGTGGGACAGTCACAGGTCACTCTATTTTCCCATCAGGAAGAAGAATTAACCACCGGCTCAGCCTGCCGCCCGGAACCAGAATAGGGCCTGAAGCAATCCTACGCTTTTGCGGCCAGCTCCCAAAAAAGCGAGTTGAAAAATGGAGCTCAGGGGCCCTGCAAATCACAAACCTGCAGAGTTATAAATGATAACTCTCGCCCACAAAAATATTGAGGGAAGGCAACGAAGAGGATTTGAAAGCAAGGCAGAATTGCAGGAAACAGATTTCAGGAGGTAGATTCGAATCGCCTTTAAAGCACAGGAAAAGCGGCAAAACCTCGACAATGAAGCCCTTGGCCAAAAAGGGCGTATGCGTTTTTTCCTGAATATATTCAGGAAAAAACGCATACGCTCTTTTTGGCCAACCAAGCAACCTGGAAAGGCAAATCAGCGCTACAAAGAAGTCTCGCTTCCCATCGGTCAAAAGGGCCATGCTGAATAAAGTGTCAATACCAGAAATGCAGGAGAGGCCATGGAGAAATGGGAGCCTTGCTACGCTGATGGGTGGGATGTAAATTGCCAACAGCCACTCTGGAGAAGTGTATGGTGTGTCCTGAAACATCTAAAAAACTCGGCTTAGAGAGCATAGGGCACTTCCACTCATGGGCGTCTAATTTGGGAAAACTAAAAATCAGCAAGGCACAGGCACTCCAAAGTTTAGGGTTGCTCTGTTGACAAGAACCTCCACTTCATTCCACCTTAAATATCCCAGAAAAGAGAAAAATGGATAAAGAAGTTGTGGTCCTTAGGTACAATGGAATATCACTCAGCCATGAAATCAACGTCATAAGGCTAGTAGCAGCATGATGAGTGGATTCAGGTACGACGGTTCTAAGTGAAATAAGTCACACAGAAAAAGACACTAATCAGAAGATATCACTTATAGAGGGAATGTAAAAACCGCTACACTTGAACTGAATTACAAAACAGAACAGAGTCACACATTTAGAAAACACACTATGGCTGCCTAACGGGAAAGGCGAGGTGGGGTGATGCATAAAACAAGGGTTTCAAATTACCTCAGATACCGTTCCATAAACCCAATATGTAATAGACAAGACCTACTGCTTGCTCAGTGAACTGGACTCAACACCCCCTATTCACCGCCCACGAATATATCTGACTAGTAAGAATCTTCAAACCTATGTATTGATATCTCTCCGTAAGTGAGTCAAGTGGGAGTAAAGCGGCATAAACACAGCAGTGAAAAGCAGCTAAACCCCATTAGGAAAATCAATTACTTTTAAAAACCCGTGAAACAAAGACAGTGAAAGAGAGAGAAATTCTTACAAAATTCGTTCAGGGGCTGTGATGCCACCTGGATTGACCATATCTAGACCCACAGCTGATTGAGACATAAGGGTGGACACTCTTGGGGCTGAGAGGTTTGGTGAGGTTGGGTGAGCAAACGCAGACCCTTTAAAGTAATACTGCGTGGTACCCGTCTGATGGGTCCCAAATCTCCAGGTTCAAGGGCATCTTCCTACATCGAAAACATGCATGAGAAACCCAGAAGATGGTACACTGTGTGATCGGGAAATGTTTCTAAAACGCACCTCATTTCTCATCTCCTTGTGCTCGGGGTCGCCATTCCAGCCACTTTAATAGCAATCTCCCTCCTTGGAGAATCAGCACTTTAACCTCCTGTTCCGTACAGGTTTCAGTTTGTCCTGAGGATGAACGGGAAGAGGGGGAACCAATGAGCGACTAGCTCTAGGTGGTGGGACAGTCACAGGTCACTCTATTTTCCCATCAGGAAGAAGAATTAACCACCGGCTCAGCCTGCCGCCCGGAACCAGAATAGGGCCTGAAGCAATCCTACGCTTTTGGGGCCAGCTCCCAAAAAAGCGAGTTGAAAAATGGAGCTCAGGGGCCCTGCAAATCACAAACCTGCAGAGTTATAAATGATAACTCTCGCCCACAAAAATATTGAGGGAAGGCAACGAAGAGGATTTGAAAGCAAGGCAGAATTGCAGGAAACAGATTTCAGGAGGTAGATTCGAATCGCCTTTAAAGCACAGGAAAAGCGGCAAAACCTCGACAATGAAGCCCTTGGCCAAAAAGGGCGTATGCGTTTTTTCCTGAATATATTCAGGAAAAAACGCATACGCCCTTTTTGGCCAACCAAGCAACCTGGAAAGGCAAATCAGCGCTACAAAGAAGTCTCGCTTCCCATCGGTCAAAAGGGCCATGCTGAATAAAGTGTCAATACCAGAAATGCAGGAGAGGCCATGGAGAAATGGGAGCCTTGCTACGCTGATGGGTGGGATGTAAATTGCCAACAGCCACTCTGGAGAAGTGTATGGTGTGTCCTGAAACATCTAAAAAACTCGGCTTAGAGAGCATAGGGCACTTCCACTCATGGGCGTCTAATTTGGGAAAACTAAAAATCAGCAAGGCACAGGCACTCCAAAGTTTAGGGTTGCTCTGTTGACAAGAACCTCCACTTCATTCCACCTTAAATATCCCAGAAAAGAGAAAAATGGATAAAGAAGTTGTGGTCCTTAGGTACAATGGAATATCACTCAGCCATGAAATCAACGTCATAAGGCTAGTAGCAGCATGATGAGTGGATTCAGGTACGACGGTTCTAAGTGAAATAAGTCACACAGAAAAAGACACTAATCAGAAGATATCACTTATAGAGGGAATGTAAAAACCGCTACACTTGAACTGAATTACAAAACAGAACAGAGTCACACATTTAGAAAACACACTATGGCTGCCTAACGGGAAAGGTGAGGTGGGGTGATGCCTAAAACAAGGGTTTCAAATTAGCTCAGATACCGTTCCATAAACCCAATATGTAATAGACAAGACCTACTCCTTGCTCAGTGAACTGGACTCAAAACCCCCTATTCACCGCCCAAGAATAGATCTGACTAGTAAGAATCTTCAAACCTATGTATTGATATCTCTCCGTAAGTGAGTCAAGTGGGAGTAAAGCGGCATAAACACAGCAGTGAAAAGCAGCTAAACCCCATTAGGAAAATCAATTACTTTTAAAAACCCGTGAAACAAAGACAGTGAAAGAGAGAGAAATTCTTACAAAATTCGTTCAGGGGCTGTGATGCCACCTGGATTGACCATATCTAGACCCACAGCTGATTGAGACATAAGGGTGGACACTCTTGGGGCTGAGAGTTTTGGTGAGGTTGGGTGAGCAAACGCAGACCCTTTAAAGTAATACTGCGTGGTACCCGTCTGATGGGTCCCAAATCTCCAGGTTCAAGGGCATCTTCCTACATCGAAAACATGCATGAGAAAACCAGAAGATGGTACACTGTGTGATCGGGAAAGGTTTCTAAAACGCACCTCATTTCTCATCTCCTTGTGTTCGGGTTCGCCATTCCAGCCACTTTAATAGCAACCTCCCTGCTTGGAGAATCAGCACTTTAACCTCCTGTTCCGTACAGGTTTCAATTTGTCCTGAGGATGAACGGGAAGAGGGGGAACCAATGAGCGACTAGCTCTAGGTGGTGGGACAGGCACAGGTCACTCTATTTTCCCATCAGGAAGAAGAATTAACCACAGGTTCAGCCTGCCGCCCGGAACCAGAATAGGGCCTGAAGCAATCCTACGCTTTTGCGGCCAGCTCCCAAAAAAGCGAGTTGAAAAATGGAGCTCAGGGGCCCTGCAAATCACAAACCTGCAGAGTTAGAAATGATAACTCTCGCCCACAAAAATATTGAGGGAAGGCAACGAAGAGGATTTGAAAGCAAGGCAGAATTGCAGGAAACAGATTTCAGGAGGTAGATTCGAATCGCCTTTAAAGCACAGGAAAAGCGGCAAAACCTCGACAATGATGCCCTTGGCCAAAAAGGGCGTATGCGTTTTTTCCTGAATATATTCAGGAAAAAACGCATACGCCCTTTTTGGCCAACCAAGCAACCTGGAAAGGCAAATCAGCGCTACAAAGAAGTCTCGCTTCCCATCGGTCAAAAGGGCCATGCTGAATAAAGTGTCAATACCAGAAATGCAGGAGAGGCCATGGAGAAATGGGAGCCTTGCTACGCTGATGGGTGGGATGTAAATTGCCAACAGCCACTCTGGAGAAGTGTATGGTGTGTCCTGAAACATCTAAGAAACTCGGCTTAGAGAGCATAGGGCACTTCCACTCATGGGCGTCTAATTTGGGAAAACTAAAAATCAGCAAGGCACAGGCACTCCAAAGTTTAGGGTTGCTCTGTTGACAAGAACCTCCACTTCATTCCACCTTAAATATCCCAGGAAAGAGAAAAATGGATAAAGAAGTTGTGGTCCTTAGGTACAATGGAATATCACTCAGCCATGAAATCAACGTCATAAGGCTAGTAGCAGCATGATGAGTGGATTCAGGTACGACGGTTCTAAGTGAAATAAGTCACACAGAAAAAGACACTAATCAGAAGATATCACTTATAGAGGGAATGTAAAAACCGCTACACTTGAACTGAATTACAAAACAGAACAGAGTCACACATTTAGAAAACACACTATGGCTGCCTAACGGGAAAGGCGAGGTGGGGTGATGCATAAAACAAGGGTTTCAAATTAGCTCAGATACCGTTCCATAAACCCAATATGTAATAGACAAGACCTACTGCTTGCTCAGTGAACTGGACTCAACACCCCCTATTCACCGCCCAAGAATATATCTGACTAGTAAGAATCTTCAAACCTATGTATTGATATCTCTCCGTAAGTGAGTCAAGTGGGAGTAAAGCGGCATAAACACAGCAGTGAAAAGCAGCTAAACCCCATTAGGAAAATCAATTACTTTTAAAAACCCGTGAAACAAAGACAGTGAAAGAGAGAGAAATTCTTACAAAATTCGTTCAGGGGCTGTGATGCCACCTGGATTGACCATATCTAGACCCACAGCTGATTGAGACATAAGGGTGGACACTCTTGGGGCTGAGAGGTTTGGTGAGGTTGGGTGAGCAAACGCAGACCCTTTAAATTAATACTGCGTGGTACCCGTCTGATGGGTCCCAAATCTCCAGGTTCAAGGGCATCTTCCTACATCGAAAACATGCATGAGAAACCCAGAAGATGGTACACTGTGTGATCGGGAAATGTTTCTAAAACGCACCTCATTTCTCATCTCCTTGTGCTCGGGGTCGCCATTCCAGCCACTTTAATAGCAATCTCCCTCCTTGGAGAATCAGCACTTTAACCTCCTGTTCCGTACAGGTTTCAGTTTGTCCTGAGGATGAACGGGAAGAGGGGGAACCAATGAGCGACTAGCTCTAGGTGGTGGGACAGTCACAGGTCACTCTATTTTCCCATCAGGAAGAAGAATTAACCACCGGCTCAGCCTGCCGCCCGGAACCAGAATAGGGCCTGAAGCAATCCTACGCTTTTGCGGCCAGCTCCCAAAAAAGCGAGTTGAAAAATGGAGCTCAGGGGCCCTGCAAATCACAAACCTGCAGAGTTATAAATGATAACTCTCGCCCACAAAAATATTGAGGGAAGGCAACGAAGAGGATTTGAAAGCAAGGCAGAATTGCAGGAAACAGATTTCAGGAGGTAGATTCGAATCGCCTTTAAAGCACAGGAAAAGCGGCAAAACCTCGACAATGAAGCCCTTGGCCAAAAAGGGCGTATGCGTTTTTTCCTGAATATATTCAGGAAAAAACGCATACGCTCTTTTTGGCCAACCAAGCAACCTGGAAAGGCAAATCAGCGCTACAAAGAAGTCTCGCTTCCCATCGGTCAAAAGGGCCATGCTGAATAAAGTGTCAATACCAGAAATGCAGGAGAGGCCATGGAGAAATGGGAGCCTTGCTACGCTGATGGGTGGGATGTAAATTGCCAACAGCCACTCTGGAGAAGTGTATGGTGTGTCCTGAAACATCTAAAAAACTCGGCTTAGAGAGCATAGGGCACTTCCACTCATGGGCGTCTAATTTGGGAAAACTAAAAATCAGCAAGGCACAGGCACTCCAAAGTTTAGGGTTGCTCTGTTGACAAGAACCTCCACTTCATTCCACCTTAAATATCCCAGAAAAGAGAAAAATGGATAAAGAAGTTGTGGTCCTTAGGTACAATGGAATATCACTCAGCCATGAAATCAACGTCATAAGGCTAGTAGCAGCATGATGAGTGGATTCAGGTACGACGGTTCTAAGTGAAATAAGTCACACAGAAAAAGACACTAATCAGAAGATATCACTTATAGAGGGAATGTAAAAACCGCTACACTTGAACTGAATTACAAAACAGAACAGAGTCACACATTTAGAAAACACACTATGGCTGCCTAACGGGAAAGGCGAGGTGGGGTGATGCATAAAACAAGGGTTTCAAATTACCTCAGATACCGTTCCATAAACCCAATATGTAATAGACAAGACCTACTGCTTGCTCAGTGAACTGGACTCAACACCCCCTATTCACCGCCCACGAATATATCTGACTAGTAAGAATCTTCAAACCTATGTATTGATATCTCTCCGTAAGTGAGTCAAGTGGGAGTAAAGCGGCATAAACACAGCAGTGAAAAGCAGCTAAACCCCATTAGGAAAATCAATTACTTTTAAAAACCCGTGAAACAAAGACAGTGAAAGAGAGAGAAATTCTTACAAAATTCGTTCAGGGGCTGTGATGCCACCTGGATTGACCATATCTAGACCCACAGCTGATTGAGACATAAGGGTGGACACTCTTGGGGCTGAGAGGTTTGGTGAGGTTGGGTGAGCAAACGCAGACCCTTTAAAGTAATACTGCGTGGTACCCGTCTGATGGGTCCCAAATCTCCAGGTTCAAGGGCATCTTCCTACATCGAAAACATGCATGAGAAACCCAGAAGATGGTACACTGTGTGATCGGGAAATGTTTCTAAAACGCACCTCATTTCTCATCTCCTTGTGCTCGGGGTCGCCATTCCAGCCACTTTAATAGCAATCTCCCTCCTTGGAGAATCAGCACTTTAACCTCCTGTTCCGTACAGGTTTCAGTTTGTCCTGAGGATGAACGGGAAGAGGGGGAACCAATGAGCGACTAGCTCTAGGTGGTGGGACAGTCACAGGTCACTCTATTTTCCCATCAGGAAGAAGAATTAACCACCGGCTCAGCCTGCCGCCCGGAACCAGAATAGGGCCTGAAGCAATCCTACGCTTTTGGGGCCAGCTCCCAAAAAAGCGAGTTGAAAAATGGAGCTCAGGGGCCCTGCAAATCACAAACCTGCAGAGTTATAAATGATAACTCTCGCCCACAAAAATATTGAGGGAAGGCAACGAAGAGGATTTGAAAGCAAGGCAGAATTGCAGGAAACAGATTTCAGGAGGTAGATTCGAATCGCCTTTAAAGCACAGGAAAAGCGGCAAAACCTCGACAATGAAGCCCTTGGCCAAAAAGGGCGTATGCGTTTTTTCCTGAATATATTCAGGAAAAAACGCATACGCCCTTTTTGGCCAACCAAGCAACCTGGAAAGGCAAATCAGCGCTACAAAGAAGTCTCGCTTCCCATCGGTCAAAAGGGCCATGCTGAATAAAGTGTCAATACCAGAAATGCAGGAGAGGCCATGGAGAAATGGGAGCCTTGCTACGCTGATGGGTGGGATGTAAATTGCCAACAGCCACTCTGGAGAAGTGTATGGTGTGTCCTGAAACATCTAAAAAACTCGGCTTAGAGAGCATAGGGCACTTCCACTCATGGGCGTCTAATTTGGGAAAACTAAAAATCAGCAAGGCACAGGCACTCCAAAGTTTAGGGTTGCTCTGTTGACAAGAACCTCCACTTCATTCCACCTTAAATATCCCAGAAAAGAGAAAAATGGATAAAGAAGTTGTGGTCCTTAGGTACAATGGAATATCACTCAGCCATGAAATCAACGTCATAAGGCTAGTAGCAGCATGATGAGTGGATTCAGGTACGACGGTTCTAAGTGAAATAAGTCACACAGAAAAAGACACTAATCAGAAGATATCACTTATAGAGGGAATGTAAAAACCGCTACACTTGAACTGAATTACAAAACAGAACAGAGTCACACATTTAGAAAACACACTATGGCTGCCTAACGGGAAAGGTGAGGTGGGGTGATGCCTAAAACAAGGGTTTCAAATTAGCTCAGATACCGTTCCATAAACCCAATATGTAATAGACAAGACCTACTCCTTGCTCAGTGAACTGGACTCAACACCCCCTATTCACCGCCCAAGAATAGATCTGACTAGTAAGAATCTTCAAACCTATGTATTGATATCTCTCCATAAGTGAGTCAAGTGGGAGTAAAGCGGCATAAACACAGCAGTGAAAAGCAGCTAAACCCCATTAGGAAAATCAATTACTTTTAAAAACCCGTGAAACAAAGACAGTGAAAGAGAGAGAAATTCTTACAAAATTCGTTCAGGGGCTGTGATGCCACCTGGATTGACCATATCTAGACCCACAGCTGATTGAGACATAAGGGTGGACACTCTTGGGGCTGAGAGGTTTGGTGAGGTTGGGTGAGCAAACACAGACCCTTTAAAGTAATACTGCGTGGTACCCGTCTGATGGGTCCCAAATCTCCAGGTTCAAGGGCATCTTCCTACATCGAAAACATGCATGAGAACCCCAGAAGATGGTACACCGTGTGATCGGGAAAGGTTTCTAAAACGCACCTCATTTCTCATCTCCTTGTGCTCGGGTTCGCCATTCCAGCCGCTTTACTAGCAATCTCCCTCCTTGGAGAATCAGCACGTTTAACCTCCTGTTCCGTAGAGGTTGCAATTTGTCCTGAGGATGAACGGGAATAGGGGGAACCAATGAGCGACTAGCTCTAGGTGTTGGGAAAGGCACAGGTCACTCTATTTTCCCATCAGGAAGAAGAATTAACCACAGGCTCAGCCTGCCGCCCGGAACCAGAATAGGGCCTGAAGCAATCCTACGGGTTTGCGGCCAGCTCCCAAAAAAGCGAGTTGAAAAATGGAGCTCAGGGGCACTGCAAATCACAAAGCTGCAGAGTTAGAAATGACAACTCTCGCCCACAAAATTATTGAGGGAAGGCAACGAAGAGGATTTGAAAGCAAGGCAGAATTGCAGGAAACAGATTTCAGGAGGTAGATTCGAATCGCCTTTAAAGCACAGGAAAAGCGGCAAAACCTCGACAATGATGCCCTTGGCCAAAAAGGGCGTATGCGTTTTTTCCTGAATATATTCAGGAAAAAACGCATACGCCCTTTTTGGCCAACCAAGCAACCTGGAAAGGCAAATCAGCGCTACAAAGAAGTCTCGCTTCCCATCGGTCAAAAGGGCCATGGTGAATAAAGTGTCAAAACTAGAAATGCAGGAGAGGCCATGGAGAAATGGGAGGCTTGCTACGCTGATGGGCGGGATGTAAATTGCCAACAGCCACTCTGGAGAAGTGTACGGTGTGTCCTGAAATATCTAAAAAACTCGGCTTAGAGAGCATAGGGCACTTCCACTCATGGGCGTCTAATTTGGGAAAACTAAAAATCAGCAAGGCACAGGCACTCCAAAGTTTAGGGTTGCTCTGTTGACAAGAACCTCCACTTCATTCCACCTTAAATATCCCAGGAAAGAGAAAAATGGATAAAGAAGTTGTGGTCCTTAGGTACAATGGAATATCACTCAGCCTTGAAATCAACGTCATAAGGCTAGTAGCAGCATGATGAGTGGATTCAGGTACGACGGTTCTAAGTGAAATAAGTCACACAGAAAAAGACACTAATCAGAAGATATCACTTATAGAGGGAATGTAAAAACCGCTACACTTGAACTGAATTACAAAACAGAACAGAGTCACACATTTAGAAAACACACTATGGCTGCCTAACGGGAAAGGCGAGGTGGGGTGATGCCTAAAACAAGGGTTTCAAATTAGCTCAGATACCGTTCCATAAACCCAATATGTAATAGACAAGACCTACTCCTTGCTCAGTGAACTGGACTCAACACCCCCTATTCACCGCCCAAGAATAGATCTGAGTAGTAAGAATCTTCAAACCTATGTATTGATATCTCTCCGTAAGTGAGTCAAGTGGGAGTAAAGCGGCATAAACACAGCAGTGAAAAGCAGCTAAACCCCATTAGGAAAATCAATTACTTTTAAAAACCCGTGAAACAAAGACAGTGAAAGAGAGAGAAATTCTTACAAAATTCGTTCAGGGGCTGTGATGCCACCTGGATTGACCATATCTAGACCCACAGCTGATTGAGACATAAGGGTGGACACTCTTGTGGCTGAGAGTTTTGGTGAGGTTGGGTGAGCAAACGCAGACCCTTTAAAGTAATACTGCGTGGTACCCGTCTGATGGGTCCCAAATCTCCAGGTTCAAGGGCATCTTCCTACATCGAAATCATGCATGAGAAACCCAGAAGATGGTACACTGTGTGATCGGGAAAGGTTTCTAAAACGCACCTCATTTCTCATCTCCTTGTGCTCGGGTTCGCCATTCCATCCGCTTTACTAGCAATCTCCCTCCTTGGAGAATCAACACGTTTAACCTCCTGTTCCGTACATGTTGCAATTTGTCCTGAGGATGAACGGGAAGAGGGGGAACCAATGAGCGACTAGCTCTAGGTGTTGGGAAAGGCACAGGTCACTCTATTTTCCCATCAGGAAGAAGAATTAACCACAGGCTCAGCCTGCCGCCCGGAACCAGAATAGGGCCTGAATCAATCCTACGGTTTTGCGGCCAGCTCCCAAAAAAGCGAGTTGAAAAATGGAGCTCAGGGGCACTGCAAATCACAAACCTGCAGAGTTAGAAATGATAACTCTCACCCACAAAAATATTGAGGGAAGGCAACGAAGAGGATTTGAAAGCAAGGCAGAATTGCAGGAAACAGATTTCAGGAGGTAGATTCGAATCGCCTTTAAAGCACAGGAAAAGCAGCAAAACCTCGACAATGATGCCCTTGGCCAAAAAGGGCGTATGCGTTTTTTCCTGAATATATTCAGGAAAAAACGCATACGCCCTTTTTGGCCAACCAAGCAACCTGGAAAGGCAAATCAGCGCTACAAAGAAATCTCGCTTCCCATCGGTCAAATGGGCCATGCTGAATAAAGTGTCAATACCAGAAATGCAGGAGAGGCCATGGAGAAATGGGAGCCTTGCTACGCTGATGGGCGGGATGTAAATTGCCAACAGCCACTCTGGAGAAGTGTACGGTGTGTCCTGAAACATCTAAAAAACTCGGCTTAGAGAGCATAGGGCACTTCCACTCATGGGCGTCTAATTTGGGAAAACTAAAAATCAGCAAGGCACAGGCACTCCAAAGTTTAGGGTTGCTCTGTTGACAAGAACCTCCACTTCATTCCACCTTAAATATCCCAGGAAAGAGAAAAATGGATAAAGAAGTTGTGGTCCTTAGGTACAATGGAATATCACTCAGCCATGAAATCAACGTCATAAGGCTAGTAGCAGCATGATGAGTGGATTCAGGTACGACGGTTCTAAGTGAAATAAGTCACACAGAAAAAGACACTAATCAGAAGATATCACTTATAGAGGGAATGTAAAAACCGCTACACTTGAACTGAATTACAAAACAGAACAGAGTCACACATTTAGAAAACACACTATGGCTGCCTAACGGGAAAGGCGAGGTGGGGTGATGCATAAAACAAGGGTTTCAAATTAGCTCAGATACCGTTCCATAAACCCAATATGTAATAGACAAGACCTACTGCTTGCTCAGTGAACTGCACTCAACACCCCCTATTCACCGCCCAAGAATAGATCTGATTAGTAAGAATCTTCAAACCTATGTATTGATATCTCTCCGTAAGTGAGTCAAGTGGGAGTAAAGCGGCATAAACACAGCAGTGAAAAGCAGCTAAACCCCATTAGGAAAATCAATTACTTTTAAAAACCCGTGAAACAAAGACAGTGAAAGAGAGAGAAATTCTTACAAAATTCGTTCAGGGGCTGTGATGCCACCTGGATTGACCATATCTAGACCCACAGCTGATTGAGACATAAGGGTGGACACTCTTGTGGCTGAGAGTTTTGGTGAGGTTGGGTGAGCAAACGCAGACCCTTTAAAGTAATACTGCGTGGTACCCGTCTGATGGGTCCCAAATCTCCAGGTTCAAGGGCATCTTCCTACATCGAAAACATGCATGAGAAACCCAGAAGATGGTACACTGTGTGATCGGGAAAGGTTTCTAAAACGCACCTCATTTCTCATCTCCTTGTGCTCGGGTTCGCCATTCCAGCCACTTTAATAGCAACCTCCCTCCTTGGAGAATCAGCACTTTAACCTCCTGTTCCGTACAGGTTTCAATTTGTCCTGAGGATGAACGGGAAGAGGGGGAACCAATGAGCGACTAGCTCTAGGTGGTGGGACAGGCACAGGTCACTCTATTTTCCCATCAGGAAGAAGAATTAACCACAGGCTCAGCCTGCCGCCCGGAACCAGAATAGGGCCTGAAGCAATCCTACGCTTTTGCGGCCACCTCCCAAAAAAGCGAGTTGAAAAATGGAGCTCAGGGGCCCGGCAAATCACAAACCTGCAGAGTTAGAAATGATAACTCTCGCCCACAAAAATATTGAGGGAAGGCAACGAAGAGGATTTGAAAGCAAGGCAGAATTGCAGGAAACAGATTTCAGGAGGTATATTCGAATCGCCTTTAAAGCACAGGAAAAGCGGCAAAACCTCGACAATGATGCCCTTGGCCAAAAAGTGCGTATGCGTTTTTTCCTGAATATATTCAGGAAAAAACGCAAACGCCCTTTTTGGCCAACCAAGCAACCTGGAAAGGCAAATCAGCGCTACAAAGAAGTCTCGCTTCCCATCGGTCAAAAGGGCCATGCTGAATAAAGTGTCAATACCAGAAATGCAGGAGAGGCCATGGAGAAATGGGAGCCTTGCTACGCTGATGGGTGGGATGTAAATTGCCAACAGCCACTCTGGAGAAGTGTATGGTGTGTCCTGAAACATCTAAAAAACTCGGCTTAGAGAGCATAGGGCACTTCCACTCATGGGCGTCTAATTTGGGAAAACTAAAAATCAGCAAGGCACAGGCACTCCAAAGTTTAGGGTTGCTCTGTTGACAAGAACCTCCACTTCATTCCACCTTAAATATCCCAGGAAAGAGAAAAATGGATAAAGAAGTTGTGGTCCTTAGGTACAATGGAATATCACTCAGCCATGAAATCAACGTCATAAGGCTAGTAGCAGCATGATGAGTGGATTCAGGTACGACGGTTCTAAGTGAAATAAGTCACACAGAAAAAGACACTAATCAGAAGATATCACTTATAGAGGGAATGTAAAAACCGCTACACTTGAACTGAATTACAAAACAGAACAGAGTCACACATTTAGAAAACACACAATGGCTGCCTAACGGGAAAGGTGAGGTGGGGTGATGCCTAAAACAAGGGTTTCAAATTAGCTCAGATACCGTTCCATAAACACAATATGTAATAGACAAGACCTACTCCTTGCTCAGTGAACTGGACTCAACACCCCCTATTCACCGCCCAAGAATAGATCTGACTAGTAAGAATCTTCAAACCTATGTATTGATATCTCTCCGTAAGTGAGTCAAGTGGGAGTAAAGCGGCATAAACACAGCAGTGAAAAGCAGCTAAACCCCATTAGGAAAATCAATTACTTTTAAAAACCCGTGAAACAAAGACAGTGAAAGAGAGAGAAATTCTTACAAAATTCGTTCAGGGGCTGTGATGCCACCTGGATTGACCATATCTAGACCCACAGCTGATTGAGACATAAGGGTGGACACTCTTGGGGCTGAGAGGTTTGGTGAGGTTGGGTGAGCAAACGCAGACCCTTTAAAGTAATACTGCGTGGTACCCGTCTGATGGGTCCCAAATCTCCAGGTTCAAGGGCATCTTCCTACATCGAAAACATGCATGAGAAACCCAGAAGATGGTACACTGTGTGATCGGGAAATGTTTCTAAAACGCACCTCATTTCTCATCTCCTTGTGCTCGGGTTCGCCATTCCAGCCACTTTAATAGCAATCTCCCTCCTTGGAGAATCAGCACTTTAACCTCCTGTTCCTTACAGGTTTCAGTTTGTCCTGAGGATGAACGGGAAGAGGGGGAACCAATGAGCGACTAGCTCTAGGTGGTGGGACAGTCACAGGACACTCTATTTTCCCATCAGGAAGAAGAATTAACCACCGGCTCAGCCTGCCGCCCGGAACCAGAATAGGTCCTGAAGCAATCCTACGCTTTTGCGGCCAGCTCCCAAAAAAGCGAGTTGAAAAATGGAGCTCAGGGGCCCTGCAAATCTCAAACCTGCAGAGTTAGAAATGATAACTCTCGCCCACAAAAATATTGAGGGAAGGCAACGAAGAGGATTTGAAAGCAAGGCAGAATTGCAGGAAACAGATTTCAGGAGGTAGATTCGAATCGCCTTTAAAGCACAGGAAAAGCGGCAAAACCTCGACAATGATGCCCTTGGCCAAAAAGGGCGTATGCGTTTTTTCCTGAATATATTCAGGAAAAAACGCATACGCCCTTTTTGGCCAACCAAGCAACCTGGAAAGGCAAATCAGCGCTACAAAGAAGTCTCGCTTCCCATCGGTCAAAAGGGCCATGCTGAATAAAGTGTCAATACCAGAAATGCAGGAGAGGCCATGGAGAAATGGGAGCCTTGCTACGCTGATGGGTGGGATGTAAATTGCCAACAGCCACTCTGGAGAAGTGTATGGTGTGTCCTGAAACATCTAAAAAACTCGGCTTAGAGAGCATAGGGCACTTCCACTCATGGGCGTCTAATTTGGGAAAACTAAAAATCAGCAAGGCACAGGCACTCCAAAGTTTAGGGTTGCTCTGTTGACAAGAACCTCCACTTCATTCCACCTTAAATATCCCAGGAAAGAGAAAAATGGATAAAGAAGTTGTGGTCCTTAGGTACAATGGAATATCACTCAGCCATGAAATCAACGTCATAAGGCTAGTAGCAGCATGATGAGTGGATTCAGGTACGACGGTTCTAAGTGAAATAAGTCACACAGAAAAAGACACTAATCAGAAGATATCACTTATAGAGGGAATGTAAAAACCGCTACACTTGAACTGAATTACAAAACAGAACAGAGTCACACATTTAGAAAACACACTATGGCTGCCTAACGGGAAAGGTGAGGTGGGGTGATGCCTAAAACAAGGGTTTCAAATTAGCTCAGATACCGTTCCATAAACCCAATATGTAATAGACAAGACCTACTCCTTGCTCAGTGAACTGGACTCAACACCCCCTATTCACCGCCCAAGAATAGATCTGACTAGTAAGAATCTTCAAACCTATGTATTGATATCTCTCCGTAAGTGAGTCAAGTGGGAGTAAAGCGGCATAAACACAGCAGTGAAAAGCAGCTAAACCCCATTAGGAAAATCAATTACTTTTAAAATCCCGTGAAACAAAGACAGTGAAAGAGAGAGAAATTCTTACAAAATTCGTTCAGGGGCTGTGATGCCACCTGGATTGACCATATCTAGACCCACAGCTGATTGAGACATAAGGGTGGACACTCTTGGGGCTGAGAGGTTTGGTGAGGTTGGGTGAGCAAACGCAGACCCTTTAAAGTAATACTGCGTGGTACCCATCCCTTGGGTCCCAAATCTCCAGGATCAAGGGCATCTTCCTACATCGAAAACATGCATGAGAAACCCAGAAGATGGTACACCGTGTGATCGGGAAAGGTTTCTAAAACGCACCTCATTTCTCATCTCCTTGTGCTCGGGTTCGCCATTCCAGCCACTTTAATAGCAATCTCCCTCCTTGGAGAATCAGCACTTTAACCTCCTGTTCCGTACAGGTTTCAATTTGTCCTGAGGATGAACGGGAAGAGGGGGAACCAATGAGCGACTAGCTCTAGGTGTTGGGACAGGCACAGGTCACTCTATTTTCCCATCAGGAAGAAGAATTAACCACAGGCTCAGCCTGCCGCCCGGAACCAGAATAGGGCCTGAAGCAATCCTACGCTTTTGCGGCCAGCTCCCAAAAAAGCGAGTTGAAAAATGGAGCTCTGGGTCCCTGCAAATCACAAACCTGCAGAGTTATAAATGATAACTCTCGCCCACAAAAATATTGAGGGAAGGCAACGAAGAGGATTTGAAAACAAGGCAGAATTGCAGGAAACAGATTTCAGGAGGTATATTCGAATCGCCTTTAAAGCACAGGAAAAGCGGCAAAACCTCGACAATGATGCCCTTGGCCAAAAAGGGCGTATGCGTTTTTTCCTGAATATATTCAGGAAAAAACGCATACGCCCTTTTTGGCCAACCAAGCAACCTGGAAAGGCAAATCAGCGCTACAAAGAAGTCTCGCTTCCCATCGGTCAAAAGGGCCATGCTGAATAAAGTGTCAATACCAGAAATGCAGGAGAGGCCATGGAGAAATGGGAGCCTTGCTACGCTGATGGGCGGGATGTAAATTGCCAACAGCCACTCTGGAGAAGTGTACGGTGTGTCCTGAAATATCTAAAAAACTCGGCTTAGAGAGCATAGGGCACTTCCACTCATGGGCGTCTAATTTGGGAAAACTAAAAATCAGCAAGGCACAGGCACTCCAAAGTTTAGGGTTGCTCTGTTGACAAGAACCTCCACTTCATTCCACCTTAAATATCCCAGGAAAGAGAAAAATGGATAAAGAAATTGTGGTCCTTAGGTACAATGGAATATCACTCAGCCATGAAATCAACGTCATAAGGCTAGTAGCAGCATGATGAGTGGATTCAGGTACGACGGTTCTAAGTGAAATAAGTCACACAGAAAAAGACACTAATCAGAAGATATCACTTATAGAGGGAATGTAAAAACCGCTACACTTGAACTGAATTACAAAACAGAACAGAGTCACACATTTAGAAAACACACTATGGCTGCCTAACGGGAAAGGCGAGGTGGGGTGATGCCTAAAACAAGGGTTTCAAATTAGCTCAGATACCGTTCCATAAACCCAATATGTAATAGACAAGACCTACTGCTTGCTCAGTGAACTGCACTCAACACCCCCTATTCACCGCCCAAGAATAGATCTGATTAGTAAGAATCTTCAAACCTATGTATTGATATCTCTCCGTAAGTGAGTCAAGTGGGAGTAAAGCGGCATAAACACAGCAGTGAAAAGCAGCTAAACCCCATTAGGAAAATCAATTACTTTTTAAAACCCGTGAAACAAAGACAGTGCAAGAGAGAGAAATTCTTACAAAATTCGTTCAGGGGCTGTGATGCCACCTGGATTGACCATATCTAGACCCACAGCTGATTGAGACATAAGGGTGGACACTCTTGGGGCTGAGAGTTTTGGTGAGGTTGGGTGAGCAAACGCAGACCCTTTAAAGTAATACTGCGTGGTACCCGTCTGATGGGTCCCAAATCTCCAGGTTCAAGGGCATCTTCCTACATCGAAAACATGCATGAGAAACCCAGAAGATGGTACACTGTGTGATCGGGAAATGTTTCTAAAACGCACCTCATTTCTCATCTCCTTGTGCTCGGGTTCGCCATTCCAGCCACTTTAATAGCAATCTCCCTCCTTGGAGAATCAGCACTTTAACCTCCTGTTCCTTACAGGTTTCAGTTTGTCCTGAGGATGAACGGGAAGAGGGGGAACCAATGAGCGACTAGCTCTAGGTGGTGGGACAGTCACAGGTCACTCTATTTTCCCATCAGGAAGAAGAATTAACCACCGGCTCAGCCTGCCGCCCGGAACCAGAATAGGTCCTGAAGCAATCCTACGCTTTTGCGGCCAGCTCCCAAAAAAGCGAGTTGAAAAATGGAGCTCAGGGGCCCTGCAAATCTCAAACCTGCAGAGTTAGAAATGATAACTCTCGCCCACAAAAATATTGAGGGAAGGCAACGAAGAGGATTTGAAAGCAAGGCAGAATTGCAGGAAACAGATTTCAGGAGGTAGATTCGAATCGCCTTTAAAGCACAGGAAAAGCGGCAAAACCTCGACAATGATGCCCTTGGCCAAAAAGGGCGTATGCGTTTTTTCCTGAATATATTCAGGAAAAAACGCATACGCCCTTTTTGGCCAACCAAGCAACCTGGAAAGGCAAATCAGCGCTACAAAGAAGTCTCGCTTCCCATCGGTCAAAAGGGCCATGCTGAATAAAGTGTCAATACCAGAAATGCAGGAGAGGCCATGGAGAAATGGGAGCCTTGCTACGCTGATGGGTGGGATGTAAATTGCCAACAGCCACTCTGGAGAAGTGTATGGTGTGTCCTGAAACATCTAAAAAACTCGGCTTAGAGAGCATAGGGCACTTCCACTCATGGGCGTCTAATTTGGGAAAACTAAAAATCAGCAAGGCACAGGCACTCCAAAGTTTAGGGTTGCTCTGTTGACAAGAACCTCCACTTCATTCCACCTTAAATATCCCAGGAAAGAGAAAAATGGATAAAGAAGTTGTGGTCCTTAGGTACAATGGAATATCACTCAGCCATGAAATCAACGTCATAAGGCTAGTAGCAGCATGATGAGTGGATTCAGGTACGACGGTTCTAAGTGAAATAAGTCACACAGAAAAAGACACTAATCAGAAGATATCACTTATAGAGGGAATGTAAAAACCGCTACACTTGAACTGAATTACAAAACAGAACAGAGTCACACATTTAGAAAACACACTATGGCTGCCTAACGGGAAAGGTGAGGTGGGGTGATGCCTAAAACAAGGGTTTCAAATTAGCTCAGATACCGTTCCATAAACCCAATATGTAATAGACAAGACCTACTCCTTGCTCAGTGAACTGGACTCAACACCCCCTATTCACCGCCCAAGAATAGATCTGACTAGTAAGAATCTTCAAACCTATGTATTGATATCTCTCCGTAAGTGAGTCAAGTGGGAGTAAAGCGGCATAAACACAGCAGTGAAAAGCAGCTAAACCCCATTAGGAAAATCAATTACTTTTAAAAACCCGTGAAACAAAGACAGTGAAAGAGAGAGAAATTCTTACAAAATTCGTTCAGGGGCTGTGATGCCACCTGGATTGACCATATCTAGACCCACAGCTGATTGAGACATAAGGGTGGACACTCTTGGGGCTGAGAGGTTTGGTGAGTTTGGGTGAGCAAACGCAGACCCTTTAAAGTAATACTGCGTGGTACCCATCCCTTGGGTCCCAAATCTCCAGGATCAAGGGCATCTTCCTACATCGAAAACATGCATGAGAAACCCAGAAGATGGTACACCGTGTGATCGGGAAAGGTTTCTAAAACGCACCTCATTTCTCATCTCCTTGTGCTCGGGTTCGCCATTCCAGCCACTTTAATAGCAATCTCCCTCCTTGGAGAATCAGCACTTTAACCTCCTGTTCCGTACAGGTTTCAATTTGTCCTGAGGATGAACGGGAAGAGGGGGAACCAATGAGCGACTAGCTCTAGGTGTTGGGACAGGCACAGGTCACTCTATTTTCCCATCAGGAAGAAGAATTAACCACAGGCTCAGCCTGCCGCCCGGAACCAGAATAGGGCCTGAAGCAATCCTACGCTTTTGCAGCCAGCTCCCAAAAAAGCGAGTTGAAAAATGGAGCTCTGGGTCCCTGCAAATCACAAACCTGCAGAGTTATAAATGATAACTCTCGCCCACAAAAATATTGAGGGAAGGCAACGAAGAGGATTTGAAAACAAGGCAGAATTGCAGGAAACAGATTTCAGGAGGTATATTCGAATCGCCTTTAAAGCACAGGAAAAGCAGCAAAACCTCGACAATGATGCCCTTGGCCAAAAAGGGCGTATGCGTTTTTTCCTGAATATATTCAGGAAAAAACGCATACGCCCTTTTTGGCCAACCAAGCAACCTGGAAAGGCAAATCAGCGCTACAAAGAAGTCTCGCTTCCCATCGGTCAAAAGGGCCATGCTGAATAAAGTGTCAATACCAGAAATGCAGGAGAGGCCATGGAGAAATGGGAGCCTTGCTACGCTGATGGGCGGGATGTAAATTGCCAAAAGCCACTCTGGAGAAGTGTACGGTGTGTCCTGAAATATCTAAAAAACTCGGCTTAGAGAGCATAGGGCACTTCCACTCATGGGCGTCTAATTTGGGAAAACTAAAAATCAGCAAGGCACAGGCACTCCAAAGTTTAGGGTTGCTCTGTTGACAAGAACCTCCACTTCATTCCACCTTAAATATCCCAGGAAAGAGAAAAATGGATAAAGAAATTGTGGTCCTTAGGTACAATGGAATATCACTCAGCCATGAAATCAACGTCATAAGGCTAGTAGCAGCATGATGAGTGGATTCAGGTACGACGGTTCTAAGTGAAATAAGTCACACAGAAAAAGACACTAATCAGAAGATATCACTTATAGAGGGAATGTAAAAACCGCTACACTTGAACTGAATTACAAAACAGAACAGAGTCACACATTTAGAAAACACACTATGGCTGCCTAACGGGAAAGGCGAGGTGGGGTGATGCCTAAAACAAGGGTTTCAAATTAGCTCAGATACCGTTCCATAAACCCAATATGTAATAGACAAGACCTACTGCTTGCTCAGTGAACTGCACTCAACACCCCCTATTCACCGCCCAAGAATAGATCTGATTAGTAAGAATCTTCAAACCTATGTATTGATATCTCTCCGTAAGTGAGTCAAGTGGGAGTAAAGCGGCATAAAGACAGCAGTGAAAAGCAGCTAAACCCCATTAGGAAAATCAATTACTTTTTAAAACCCGTGAAACAAAGACAGTGCAAGAGAGAGAAATTCTTACAAAATTCGTTCAGGGGCTGTGATGCCACCTGGATTGACCATATCTAGACCCACAGCTGATTGAGACATAAGGGTGGACACTCTTGGGGCTGAGAGTTTTGGTGAGGTTGGGTGAGCAAACGCAGACCCTTTAAAGTAATACTGCGTGGTACCCGTCTGATGGGTCCCAAATCTCCAGGTTCAAGGGCATCTTCCTACATCGAAAACATGCATGAGAAACCCAGAAGATGGTACACTGTGTGATCGGGAAAGGTTTCTAAAACGCACCTCATTTCTCATCTCCTTGTGCTCGGGTTCGCCATTCCAGCCACTTTAATAGCAACCTCCCTCCTTGGAGAATCAGCACTTTAACCTCCTGTTCCGTACAGGTTTCAATTTGTCCTGAGGATGAACGGGAAGAGGGGGAACCAATGAGCGACTAGCTCTAGGTGGTGGGACAGGCACAGGTCACTCTATTTTCCCATCAGGAAGAAGAATTAACCACAGGCTCAGCCTGCCGCCCGGAACCAGAATAGGGCCTGAAGCAATCCTACGCTTTTGCAGCCAGCTCCCAAAAAAGCGAGTTGAAAAATGGAGCTCAGGGGCCCTGCAAATCACAAACCTGCAGAGTTAGAAATGATAACTCTCGCCCACAAAAATATTGAGGGAAGGCAAAGAAGAGGACTTGAAAGCAAGGCAGAATTGCAGGAAACAGATTTCAGGAGGTAGATTCGAATCGCCTTTAAAGCACAGGAAAAGCGGCAAAACCTCGACAATGATGCCCTTGGCCAAAAAGGGCGTATGCGTTTTTTCCTGAATATATTCAGGAAAAAACGCATACGCCCTTTTTGGCCAACCAAGCAACCTGGAAAGGCAAATCAGCGCTACAAAGAAGTCTCGCTTCCCATCGGTCAAAAGGGCCATGCTGAATAAAGTGTCAATACCAGAAATGCAGGAGAGGCCATGGAGAAATGGGAGCCTTGCTACGCTGATGGGTGGGATGTAAATTGCCAACAGCCACTCTGGAGAAGTGTATGGTGTGTCCTGAAACATCTAAAAAACTCGGCTTAGAGAGCATAGGGCACTTCCACTCATGGGCGTCTAATTTGGGAAAACTAAAAATCAGCAAGGCACAGGCACTCCAAAGTTTAGGGTTGCTCTGTTGACAAGAACCTCCACTTCATTCCAACTTAAATATCCCAGGAAAGAGAAAAATGGATAAAGAAGTTGTGGTCCTTAGGTACAATGGAATATCACTCAGCCATGAAATCAACGTCATAAGGCTAGTAGCAGCATGATGAGTGGATTCAGGTACGACGGTTCTAAGTGAAATAAGTCACACAGAAAAAGACACTAATCAGAAGATATCACTTATAGAGGGAATGTAAAAACCGCTACACTTGAACTGAATTACAAAACAGAACAGAGTCACAAATTTAGAAAACACACTATGGCTGCCTAACGGGAAAGGTGAGGTGGGGTGATGCCTAAAACAAGGGTTTCAAATTAGCTCAGATACCGTTCCATAAACCCAATATGTAATAGACAAGACCTACTCCTTGCTCAGTGAACTGGACTCAACACCCCCTATTCACCGCCGAAGAATAGATCTGACTAGTAAGAATCTTCAAACCTATGTATTGATATCTCTCCGTAAGTGAGTCAAGTGGGAGTAAAGCGGCATAAACACAGCAGTGAAAAGCAGCTAAACCCCATTAGGAAAATCAATTACTTTTAAAAACCCGTGAAACAAAGACAGTGAAAGAGAGAGAAATTCTTACAAAATTCGTTCAGGGGCTGTGATGCCACCTGGATTGACCATATCTAGACCCACAGCTGATTGAGACATAAGGGTGGACACTCTTGGGGCTGAGAGGTTTGGTGAGGTTGGGTGAGCAAACGCAGACCCTTTAAAGTAATACTGCGTGGTACCCGTCTGATGGGTCCCAAATCTCCAGGTTCAAGGGCATCTTCCTACATCGAAAACATGCATGAGAAACCCAGAAGATGGTACACCGTGTGATCGGGAAAGGTTTCTAAAACGCACCTCATTTCTCATCTCCTTGTGCTCGGGTTCGCCATTCCAGCCACTTTAATAGCAATCTCCCTCCTTGGAGAATCAGCACTTTAACCTCCTGTTCCGTACAGGTTTCAATTTGTCCTGAGGATGAACGGGAAGAGGGGGAACCAATGAGCGACTAGCTCTAGGTGTTGGGACAGTCACAGGTCACTCTATTTTCCCATCAGGAAGAAGAATTAACCACAGGCTCAGCCTGCCGCCCGGAACCAGAATAGGGCCTGAAGCAATCCTACGCTTTTGCGGCCAGCTCCCAAAAAAGCGAGTTGAAAAATGGAGCTCTGGGTCCCTGCAAATCACAAACCTGCAGAGTTATAAATGATAACTCTCGCCCACAAAAATATTGAGGGAAGGCAACGAAGAGGATTTGAAAACAAGGCAGAATTGCAGGAAACAGATTTCAGGAGGTAGATTCGAATCGCCTTTAAAGCACAGGAAAAGCGGCAAAACCTCGACAATGATGCCCTTGGCCAAAAAGGGCGTATGCGTTTTTTCCTGAATATATTCAGGAAAAAACGCATACGCCCTTTTTGGCCAACCAAGCAACCTGGAAAGGCAAATCAGCGCTACAAAGAAGTCTCGCTTCCCATCGGTCAAAAGGGCCATGCTGAATAAAGTGTCAATACCAGAAATGCAGGAGAGGCCATGGAGAAATGGGAGCCTTGCTACGCTGATGGGCGGGATGTAAATTGCCAACAGCCACTCTGGAGAAGTGTACGGTGTGTCCTGAAATATCTAAAAAACTCGGCTTAGAGAGCATAGGGCACTTCCACTCATGGGCGTCTAATTTGGGAAAACTAAAAATCAGCAAGGCACAGGCACTCCAAAGTTTAGGGTTGCTCTGTTGACAAGAACCTCCACTTCATTCCACCTTAAATATCCAAGGAAAGAGAAAAATGGATAAAGAAGTTGTGGTCCTTAGGTACAATGGAATATCACTCAGCCATGAAATCAACGTCATAAGGCTAGTAGCAGCATGATGAGTGGATTCAGGTACGACGGTTCTAAGTGAAATAAGTCACACAGAAAAAGACACTAATCAGAAGATATCACTTATAGAGGGAATGTAAAAACCGCTACACTTGAACTGAATTACAAAACAGAACAGAGTCACACATTTAGAAAACACACTATGGCTGCCTAACGGGAAAGGCGAGGTGGGGTGATGCCTAAAACAAGGGTTTCAAATTAGCTCAGATACCGTTCCATAAACCCAATATGTAATAGACAAGACCTACTGCTTGCTCAGTGAACTGCACTCAACACCCCCTATTCACCGCCCAAGAATAGATCTGATTAGTAAGAATCTTCAAACCTATGTATTGATATCTCTCCGTAAGTGAGTCAAGTGGGAGTAAAGCGGCATAAAGACAGCAGTGAAAAGCAGCTAAACCCCATTAGGAAAATCAATTACTTTTTAAAACCCGTGAAACAAAGACAGTGCAAGAGAGAGAAATTCTTACAAAATTCGTTCAGGGGCTGTGATGCCACCTGGATTGACCATATCTAGACCCACAGCTGATTGAGACATAAGGGTGGACACTCTTGGGGCTGAGAGTTTTGGTGAGGTTGGGTGAGCAAACGCAGACCCTTTAAAGTAATACTGCGTGGTACCCGTCTGATGGGTCCCAAATCTCCAGGTTCAAGGGCATCTTCCTACATCGAAAACATGCATGAGAAACCCAGAAGATGGTACACTGTGTGATCGGGAAAGGTTTCTAAAACGCACCTCATTTCTCATCTCCTTGTGCTCGGGTTCGCCATTCCAGCCACTTTAATAGCAACCTCCCTCCTTGGAGAATCAGCACTTTAACCTCCTGTTCCGTACAGGTTTCAATTTGTCCTGAGGATGAACGGGAAGAGGGGGAACCAATGAGCGACTAGCTCTAGGTGGTGGGACAGGCACAGGTCACTCTATTTTCCCATCAGGAAGAAGAATTAACCACCGGCTCAGCCTGCCGCCCGGAACCAGAATAGGTCCTGAAGCAATCCTACGCTTTTGCGGCCAGCTCCCAAAAAAGCGAGTTGAAAAATGGAGCTCAGGGGCCCTGCAAATCTCAAACCTGCAGAGTTAGAAATGATAACTCTCGCCCACAAAAATATTGAGGGAAGGCAACGAAGAGGATTTGAAAGCAAGGCAGAATTGCAGGAAACAGATTTCAGGAGGTAGATTCGAATCGCCTTTAAAGCACAGGAAAAGCGGCAAAACCTCGACAATGATGCCCTTGGCCAAAAAGGGCGTATGCGTTTTTTCCTGAATATATTCAGGAAAAAACGCATACGCCCTTTTTGGCCAACCAAGCAACCTGGAAAGGCAAATCAGCGCTACAAAGAAGTCTCGCTTCCCATCGGTCAAAAGGGCCATGCTGAATAAAGTGTCAATACCAGAAATGCAGGAGAGGCCATGGAGAAATGGGAGCCTTGCTACGCTGATGGGTGGGATGTAAATTGCCAACAGCCACTCTGGAGAAGTGTATGGTGTGTCCTGAAACATCTAAAAAACTCGGCTTAGAGAGCATAGGGCACTTCCACTCATGGGCGTCTAATTTGGGAAAACTAAAAATCAGCAAGGCACAGGCACTCCAAAGTTTAGGGTTGCTCTGTTGACAAGAACCTCCACTTCATTCCACCTTAAATATCCCAGGAAAGAGAAAAATGGATAAAGAAGTTGTGGTCCTTAGGTACAATGGAATATCACTCAGCCATGAAATCAACGTCATAAGGCTAGTAGCAGCATGATGAGTGGATTCAGGTACGACGGTTCTAAGTGAAATAAGTCACACAGAAAAAGACACTAATCAGAAGATATCACTTATAGAGGGAATGTAAAAACCGCTACACTTGAACTGAATTACAAAACAGAACAGAGTCACACATTTAGAAAACACACTATGGCTGCCTAACGGGAAAGGTGAGGTGGGGTGATGCCTAAAACAAGGGTTTCAAATTAGCTCAGATACCGTTCCATAAACCCAATATGTAATAGACAAGACCTACTCCTTGCTCAGTGAACTGGACTCAACACCCCCTATTCACCGCCCAAGAATAGATCTGACTAGTAAGAATCTTCAAACCTATGTATTGATATCTCTCCGTAAGTGAGTCAAGTGGGAGTAAAGCGGCATAAACACAGCAGTGAAAAGCAGCTAAACCCCATTAGGAAAATCAATTACTTTTAAAAACCCGTGAAACAAAGACAGTGAAAGAGAGAGAAATTCTTACAAAATTCGTTCAGGGGCTGTGATGCCACCTGGATTGACCATATCTAGACCCACAGCTGATTGAGACATAAGGGTGGACACTCTTGGGGCTGAGAGGTTTGGTGAGTTTGGGTGAGCAAACGCAGACCCTTTAAAGTAATACTGCGTGGTACCCATCCCTTGGGTCCCAAATCTCCAGGATCAAGGGCATCTTCCTACATCGAAAACATGCATGAGAAACCCAGAAGATGGTACACCGTGTGATCGGGAAAGGTTTCTAAAACGCACCTCATTTCTCATCTCCTTGTGCTCGGGTTCGCCATTCCAGCCACTTTAATAGCAATCTCCCTCCTTGGAGAATCAGCACTTTAACCTCCTGTTCCGTACAGGTTTCAATTTGTCCTGAGGATGAACGGGAAGAGGGGGAACCAATGAGCGACTAGCTCTAGGTGTTGGGACAGGCACAGGTCACTCTATTTTCCCATCAGGAAGAAGAATTAACCACAGGCTCAGCCTGCCGCCCGGAACCAGAATAGGGCCTGAAGCAATCCTACGCTTTTGCAGCCAGCTCCCAAAAAAGCGAGTTGAAAAATGGAGCTCTGGGTCCCTGCAAATCACAAACCTGCAGAGTTATAAATGATAACTCTCGCCCACAAAAATATTGAGGGAAGGCAACGAAGAGGATTTGAAAACAAGGCAGAATTGCAGGAAACAGATTTCAGGAGGTATATTCGAATCGCCTTTAAAGCACAGGAAAAGCAGCAAAACCTCGACAATGATGCCCTTGGCCAAAAAGGGCGTATGCGTTTTTTCCTGAATATATTCAGGAAAAAACGCATACGCCCTTTTTGGCCAACCAAGCAACCTGGAAAGGCAAATCAGCGCTACAAAGAAGTCTCGCTTCCCATCGGTCAAAAGGGCCATGCTGAATAAAGTGTCAATACCAGAAATGCAGGAGAGGCCATGGAGAAATGGGAGCCTTGCTACGCTGATGGGCGGGATGTAAATTGCCAAAAGCCACTCTGGAGAAGTGTACGGTGTGTCCTGAAATATCTAAAAAACTCGGCTTAGAGAGCATAGGGCACTTCCACTCATGGGCGTCTAATTTGGGAAAACTAAAAATCAGCAAGGCACAGGCACTCCAAAGTTTAGGGTTGCTCTGTTGACAAGAACCTCCACTTCATTCCACCTTAAATATCCCAGGAAAGAGAAAAATGGATAAAGAAATTGTGGTCCTTAGGTACAATGGAATATCACTCAGCCATGAAATCAACGTCATAAGGCTAGTAGCAGCATGATGAGTGGATTCAGGTACGACGGTTCTAAGTGAAATAAGTCACACAGAAAAAGACACTAATCAGAAGATATCACTTATAGAGGGAATGTAAAAACCGCTACACTTGAACTGAATTACAAAACAGAACAGAGTCACACATTTAGAAAACACACTATGGCTGCCTAACGGGAAAGGCGAGGTGGGGTGATGCCTAAAACAAGGGTTTCAAATTAGCTCAGATACCGTTCCATAAACCCAATATGTAATAGACAAGACCTACTGCTTGCTCAGTGAACTGCACTCAACACCCCCTATTCACCGCCCAAGAATAGATCTGATTAGTAAGAATCTTCAAACCTATGTATTGATATCTCTCCGTAAGTGAGTCAAGTGGGAGTAAAGCGGCATAAAGACAGCAGTGAAAAGCAGCTAAACCCCATTAGGAAAATCAATTACTTTTTAAAACCCGTGAAACAAAGACAGTGCAAGAGAGAGAAATTCTTACAAAATTCGTTCAGGGGCTGTGATGCCACCTGGATTGACCATATCTAGACCCACAGCTGATTGAGACATAAGGGTGGACACTCTTGGGGCTGAGAGTTTTGGTGAGGTTGGGTGAGCAAACGCAGACCCTTTAAAGTAATACTGCGTGGTACCCGTCTGATGGGTCCCAAATCTCCAGGTTCAAGGGCATCTTCCTACATCGAAAACATGCATGAGAAACCCAGAAGATGGTACACTGTGTGATCGGGAAAGGTTTCTAAAACGCACCTCATTTCTCATCTCCTTGTGCTCGGGTTCGCCATTCCAGCCACTTTAATAGCAACCTCCCTCCTTGGAGAATCAGCACTTTAACCTCCTGTTCCGTACAGGTTTCAATTTGTCCTGAGGATGAACGGGAAGAGGGGGAACCAATGAGCGACTAGCTCTAGGTGGTGGGACAGGCACAGGTCACTCTATTTTCCCATCAGGAAGAAGAATTAACCACAGGCTCAGCCTGCCGCCCGGAACCAGAATAGGGCCTGAAGCAATCCTACGCTTTTGCAGCCAGCTCCCAAAAAAGCGAGTTGAAAAATGGAGCTCAGGGGCCCTGCAAATCACAAACCTGCAGAGTTAGAAATGATAACTCTCGCCCACAAAAATATTGAGGGAAGGCAAAGAAGAGGACTTGAAAGCAAGGCAGAATTGCAGGAAACAGATTTCAGGAGGTAGATTCGAATCGCCTTTAAAGCACAGGAAAAGCGGCAAAACCTCGACAATGATGCCCTTGGCCAAAAAGGGCGTATGCGTTTTTTCCTGAATATATTCAGGAAAAAACGCATACGCCCTTTTTGGCCAACCAAGCAACCTGGAAAGGCAAATCAGCGCTACAAAGAAGTCTCGCTTCCCATCGGTCAAAAGGGCCATGCTGAATAAAGTGTCAATACCAGAAATGCAGGAGAGGCCATGGAGAAATGGGAGCCTTGCTACGCTGATGGGTGGGATGTAAATTGCCAACAGCCACTCTGGAGAAGTGTATGGTGTGTCCTGAAACATCTAAAAAACTCGGCTTAGAGAGCATAGGGCACTTCCACTCATGGGCGTCTAATTTGGGAAAACTAAAAATCAGCAAGGCACAGGCACTCCAAAGTTTAGGGTTGCTCTGTTGACAAGAACCTCCACTTCATTCCAACTTAAATATCCCAGGAAAGAGAAAAATGGATAAAGAAGTTGTGGTCCTTAGGTACAATGGAATATCACTCAGCCATGAAATCAACGTCATAAGGCTAGTAGCAGCATGATGAGTGGATTCAGGTACGACGGTTCTAAGTGAAATAAGTCACACAGAAAAAGACACTAATCAGAAGATATCACTTATAGAGGGAATGTAAAAACCGCTACACTTGAACTGAATTACAAAACAGAACAGAGTCACAAATTTAGAAAACACACTATGGCTGCCTAACGGGAAAGGTGAGGTGGGGTGATGCCTAAAACAAGGGTTTCAAATTAGCTCAGATACCGTTCCATAAACCCAATATGTAATAGACAAGACCTACTCCTTGCTCAGTGAACTGGACTCAACACCCCCTATTCACCGCCGAAGAATAGATCTGACTAGTAAGAATCTTCAAACCTATGTATTGATATCTCTCCGTAAGTGAGTCAAGTGGGAGTAAAGCGGCATAAACACAGCAGTGAAAAGCAGCTAAACCCCATTAGGAAAATCAATTACTTTTAAAAACCCGTGAAACAAAGACAGTGAAAGAGAGAGAAATTCTTACAAAATTCGTTCAGGGGCTGTGATGCCACCTGGATTGACCATATCTAGACCCACAGCTGATTGAGACATAAGGGTGGACACTCTTGGGGCTGAGAGGTTTGGTGAGGTTGGGTGAGCAAACGCAGACCCTTTAAAGTAATACTGCGTGGTACCCGTCTGATGGGTCCCAAATCTCCAGGTTCAAGGGCATCTTCCTACATCGAAAACATGCATGAGAAACCCAGAAGATGGTACACCGTGTGATCGGGAAAGGTTTCTAAAACGCACCTCATTTCTCATCTCCTTGTGCTCGGGTTCGCCATTCCAGCCACTTTAATAGCAATCTCCCTCCTTGGAGAATCAGCACTTTAACCTCCTGTTCCGTACAGGTTTCAATTTGTCCTGAGGATGAACGGGAAGAGGGGGAACCAATGAGCGACTAGCTCTAGGTGTTGGGACAGTCACAGGTCACTCTATTTTCCCATCAGGAAGAAGAATTAACCACAGGCTCAGCCTGCCGCCCGGAACCAGAATAGGGCCTGAAGCAATCCTACGCTTTTGCGGCCAGCTCCCAAAAAAGCGAGTTGAAAAATGGAGCTCTGGGTCCCTGCAAATCACAAACCTGCAGAGTTATAAATGATAACTCTCGCCCACAAAAATATTGAGGGAAGGCAACGAAGAGGATTTGAAAACAAGGCAGAATTGCAGGAAACAGATTTCAGGAGGTAGATTCGAATCGCCTTTAAAGCACAGGAAAAGCGGCAAAACCTCGACAATGATGCCCTTGGCCAAAAAGGGCGTATGCGTTTTTTCCTGAATATATTCAGGAAAAAACGCATACGCCCTTTTTGGCCAACCAAGCAACCTGGAAAGGCAAATCAGCGCTACAAAGAAGTCTCGCTTCCCATCGGTCAAAAGGGCCATGCTGAATAAAGTGTCAATACCAGAAATGCAGGAGAGGCCATGGAGAAATGGGAGCCTTGCTACGCTGATGGGCGGGATGTAAATTGCCAACAGCCACTCTGGAGAAGTGTACGGTGTGTCCTGAAATATCTAAAAAACTCGGCTTAGAGAGCATAGGGCACTTCCACTCATGGGCGTCTAATTTGGGAAAACTAAAAATCAGCAAGGCACAGGCACTCCAAAGTTTAGGGTTGCTCTGTTGACAAGAACCTCCACTTCATTCCACCTTAAATATCCAAGGAAAGAGAAAAATGGATAAAGAAGTTGTGGTCCTTAGGTACAATGGAATATCACTCAGCCATGAAATCAACGTCATAAGGCTAGTAGCAGCATGATGAGTGGATTCAGGTACGACGGTTCTAAGTGAAATAAGTCACACAGAAAAAGACACTAATCAGAAGATATCACTTATAGAGGGAATGTAAAAACCGCTACACTTGAACTGAATTACAAAACAGAACAGAGTCACACATTTAGAAAACACACTATGGCTGCCTAACGGGAAAGGCGAGGTGGGGTGATGCCTAAAACAAGGGTTTCAAATTAGCTCAGATACCGTTCCATAAACCCAATATGTAATAGACAAGACCTACTGCTTGCTCAGTGAACTGCACTCAACACCCCCTATTCACCGCCCAAGAATAGATCTGATTAGTAAGAATCTTCAAACCTATGTATTGATATCTCTCCGTAAGTGAGTCAAGTGGGAGTAAAGCGGCATAAAGACAGCAGTGAAAAGCAGCTAAACCCCATTAGGAAAATCAATTACTTTTTAAAACCCGTGAAACAAAGACAGTGCAAGAGAGAGAAATTCTTACAAAATTCGTTCAGGGGCTGTGATGCCACCTGGATTGACCATATCTAGACCCACAGCTGATTGAGACATAAGGGTGGACACTCTTGGGGCTGAGAGTTTTGGTGAGGTTGGGTGAGCAAACGCAGACCCTTTAAAGTAATACTGCGTGGTACCCGTCTGATGGGTCCCAAATCTCCAGGTTCAAGGGCATCTTCCTACATCGAAAACATGCATGAGAAACCCAGAAGATGGTACACTGTGTGATCGGGAAAGGTTTCTAAAACGCACCTCATTTCTCATCTCCTTGTGCTCGGGTTCGCCATTCCAGCCACTTTAATAGCAACCTCCCTCCTTGGAGAATCAGCACTTTAACCTCCTGTTCCGTACAGGTTTCAATTTGTCCTGAGGATGAACGGGAAGAGGGGGAACCAATGAGCGACTAGCTCTAGGTGGTGGGACAGGCACAGGTCACTCTATTTTCCCATCAGGAAGAAGAATTAACCACAGGCTCAGCCTGCCGCCCGGAACCAGAATAGGGCCTGAAGCAATCCTACGCTTTTCGGCCAGCTCCCAAAAAAGCGAGTTGAAAAATGGAGCTCAGGGGCCCTGCAAATCACAAACCTGCAGAGTTAGAAATGATAACTCTCGCCCACAAAAATATTGAGGGAAGGCAAAGAAGAGGACTTGAAAGCAAGGCAGAATTGCAGGAAACAGATTTCAGGAGGTAGATTCGAATCGCCTTTAAAGCACAGGAAAAGCGGCAAAACCTCGACAATGATGCCCTTGGCCAAAAAGGGCGTATGCGTTTTTTCCTGAATATATTCAGGAAAAAACGCATACGCCCTTTTTGGCCAACCAAGCAACCTGGAAAGGCAAATCAGCGCTACAAAGAAGTCTCGCTTCCCATCGGTCAAAAGGGCCATGCTGAATAAAGTGTCAATACCAGAAATGCAGGAGAGGCCATGGAGAAATGGGAGCCTTGCTACGCTGATGGGTGGGATGTAAATTGCCAACAGCCACTCTGGAGAAGTGTATGGTGTGTCCTGAAACATCTAAAAAACTCGGCTTAGAGAGCATAGGGCACTTCCACTCATGGGCGTCTAATTTGGGAAAACTAAAAATCAGCAAGGCACAGGCACTCCAAAGTTTAGGGTTGCTCTGTTGACAAGAACCTCCACTTCATTCCAACTTAAATATCCCAGGAAAGAGAAAAATGGATAAAGAAGTTGTGGTCCTTAGGTACAATGGAATATCACTCAGCCATGAAATCAACGTCATAAGGCTAGTAGCAGCATGATGAGTGGATTCAGGTACGACGGTTCTAAGTGAAATAAGTCACACAGAAAAAGACACTAATCAGAAGATATCACTTATAGAGGGAATGTAAAAACCGCTACACTTGAACTGAATTACAAAACAGAACAGAGTCACACATTTAGAAAACACACTATGGCTGCCTAACGGGAAAGGTGAGGTGGGGTGATGCCTAAAACAAGGGTTTCAAATTAGCTCAGATACCGTTCCATAAACCCAATATGTAATAGACAAGACCTACTCCTTGCTCAGTGAACTGGACTCAACACCCCCTATTCACCGCCCAAGAATAGATCTGACTAGTAAGAATCTTCAAACCTATGTATTGATATCTCTCCGTAAGTGAGTCAAGTGGGAGTAAAGCGGCATAAACACAGCAGTGAAAAGCAGCTAAACCCCATTAGGAAAATCAATTACTTTTAAAAACCCGTGAAACAAAGACAGTGAAAGAGAGAGAAATTCTTACAAAATTCGTTCAGGGGCTGTGATGCCACCTGGATTGACCATATCTAGACCCACAGCTGATTGAGACATAAGGGTGGACACTCTTGGGGCTGAGAGGTTTGGTGAGGTTGGGTGAGCAAACGCAGACCCTTTAAAGTAATACTGCGTGGTACCCGTCTGATGGGTCCCAAATCTCCAGGTTCAAGGGCATCTTCCTACATCGAAAACATGCATGAGAAACCCAGAAGATGGTACACCGTGTGATCGGGAAAGGTTTCTAAAACGCACCTCATTTCTCATCTCCTTGTGCTCGGGTTCGCCATTCCAGCCACTTTAATAGCAATCTCCCTCCTTGGAGAATCAGCACTTTAACCTCCTGTTCCGTACAGGTTTCAATTTGTCCTGAGGATGAACGGGAAGAGGGGGAACCAATGAGCGACTAGCTCTAGGTGTTGGGACAGTCACAGGTCACTCTATTTTCCCATCAGGAAGAAGAATTAACCACAGGCTCAGCCTGCCGCCCGGAACCAGAATAGGGCCTGAAGCAATCCTACGCTTTTGCGGCCAGCTCCCAAAAAAGCGAGTTGAAAAATGGAGCTCAGGGGCCCTGCAAATCACAAACCTGCAGAGTTATAAATGATAACTCTCGCCCACAAAAATATTGAGGGAAGGCAACGAAGAGGATTTGAAATCAAGGCAGAATTGCAGGAAACAGATTTCAGGAGGTAGATTCGAATCGCCTTTAAAGCACAGGAAAAGCGGCAAAACCTCGACAATGATGCCCTTGGCCACAAAGGGCGTATGCGTTTTTTCCTGAATATATTCAGGAAAAAACGCATACGCCCTTTTTGGCCAACCAAGCAACCTGGAAAGGCAAATCAGCGCTACAAAGAAGTCTCGCTTCCCATCGGTCAAAAGGGCCATGCTGAATAAAGTGTCAATACCAGAAATGCAGGAGAGGCCATGGAGAAATGGGAGCCTTGCTACGCTGATGGGTGGGATGTAAATTGCCAACAGCCACTCTGGAGAAGTGTATGGTGTGTCCTGAAACATCTAAAAAACTCGGCTTAGAGAGCATAGGGCACTTCCACTCATGGGCGTCTAATTTGGGAAAACTAAAAATCAGCAAGGCACAGGCACTCCAAAGTTTAGGGTTGCTCTGTTGACAAGAACCTCCACTTCATTCCACCTTAAATATCCCAGGAAAGAGAAAAATGGATAAAGAAGTTGTGGTCCTTAGGTACAATGGAATATCACTCAGCCATGAAATCAACGTCATAAGGCTAGTAGCAGCATGATGAGTGGATTCAGGTACGACGGTTCTAAGTGAAATAAGTCACACAGAAAAAGACACTAATCAGAAGATATCACTTATAGAGGGAATGTAAAAACCGCTACACTTGAACTGAATTACAAAACAGAACAGAGTCACATATTTAGAAAACACACTATGGCTGCCTAACGGGAAAGGTGAGGTGGGGTGATGCCTAAAACAAGGGTTTCAAATTAGCTCAGATACCGTTCCATAAACCCAATATGTAATAGACAAGACCTACTCCTTGCTCAGTGAACTGGACTCAACACCCCCTATTCACCGCCCAAGAATAGATCTGACTAGTAAGAAACTTCAAACCTATGTATTGATATCTCTCCGTAAGTGAGTCAAGTGGGAGTAAAGCGGCATAAACACAGCAGTGAAAAGCAGCTAAACCCCATTAGGAAAATCAATTACTTTTAAAAACCCGTGAAACAAAGACAGTGAAAGAGAGAGAAATTCTTACAAAATTCGTTCAGGGGCTGTGATGCCACCTGGATTGACCATATCTAGACCCACAGCTGATTGAGACATAAGGGTGGACACTCTTGGGGCTGAGAGGTTTGGTGAGGTTGGGTGAGCAAACGCAGACCCTTTAAAGTAATACTGCGTGGTACCCGTCTGATGGGTCCCAAATCTCCAGGTTCAAGGGCATCTTCCTACATCGAAAACATGCATGAGAAACCCAGAAGATGGTACACCGTGTGATCGGGAAAGGTTTCTAAAACGCACCTCATTTCTCATCTCCTTGTGCTCGGGTTCGCCATTCCAGCCACTTTAATAGCAATCTCCCTCCTTGGAGAATCAGCACTTTAACCTCCTGTTCCGTACAGGTTTCAATTTGTCCTGAGGATGAACGGGAAGAGGGGGAACCAATGAGCGACTAGCTCTAGGTGTTGGGAAAGGCACAGGTCACTCTATTTTCCCATCAGGAAGAAGAATTAACCACCGGCTCAGCCTGCCGCCCGGAACCAGAATAGGGCCTGAAGCAATCCTACGCTTTTGCGGCCAGCTCCCAAAAAAGCGAGTTGAAAAATGGAGCTCAGGGGCCCTGCAAATCACAAACCTGCAGAGTTAGAAATGATAACTCTCGCCCACAAAAATATTGAGGGAAGGCAACGAAGAGGATTTGAAAGCAAGGCAGAATTGCAGGAAACAGATTTCAGGAGGTAGATTCGAATCGCCTTTAAAGCACAGGAAAAGCGGCAAAACCTCGACAATGATGCCCTTGGCCAAAAAGGGCGTATGCGTTTTTTCCTGAATATATTCAGGAAAAAACGCATACGCCCTTTTTGGCCAACCAAGCAACCTGGAAAGGCAAATCAGCGCTACAAAGAAGTCTCGCTTCCCATCGGTCAAAAGGGCCATGCTGAATAAAGTGTCAATACCAGAAATGCAGGAGAGGCCATGGAGAAATGGGAGCCTTGCTACGCTGATGGGTGGGATGTAAATTGCCAACAGCCACTCTGGAGAAGTGTATGGTGTGTCCTGAAACATCTAAAAAACTCGGCTTAGAGAGCATAGGGCACTTCCACTCATGGGCGTCTAATTTGGGAAAACTAAAAATCAGCAAGGCACAGGCACTCCAAAGTTTAGGGTTGCTCTGTTGACAAGAACCTCCACTTCATTCCACCTTAAATATCCCAGGAAAGAGAAAAATGGATAAAGAAGTTGTGGTCCTTAGGTACAATGGAATATCACTCAGCCATGAAATCAACGTCATAAGGCTAGTAGCAGCATGATGAGTGGATTCAGGTACGACGGTTCTAAGTGAAATAAGTCACACAGAAAAAGACACTAATCGGAAGATATCACTTATAGAGGGAATGTAAAAACCGCTACACTTGAACTGAATTACAAAACAGAACAGTGTCACACATTTAGAAAACACAATATGGCTGCCTAACGGGAAAGGCGAGGTGGGGTGATGCATAAAACAAGGGTTTCAAATTAGCTCAGATAACGTTCCATAAACCCAATATGTAATAGACAAGACCTACTGCTTGCTCAGTGAACTGGACTCAACACCCCCTATTCACCGCCCAAGAATATATCTGACTAGTAAGAATCTTCAAACCTATGTATTGATATCTCTCCGTAAGTGAGTCAAGTGGGAGTAAAGCGGCATAAACACAGCAGTGAAAAGCAGCTAAACCCCATTAGGAAAATCAATTACTTTTAAAAACCCGTGAAACAAAGACAGTGAAAGAGAGAGAAATTCTTACAAAATTCGTTCAGGGGCTGTGATGCCACCTGGATTGACCATATCTAGACCCACAGCTGATTGAGACATAAGGGTGGACACTCTTGGGGCTGAGAGGTTTGGTGAAGTTGGGTGAGCAAACACAGACCCTTTAAAGTAATACTGCGTGGTACCCGTCTGATGGGTCCCAAATCTCCAGGTTCAAGGGCATCTTCCTACATCGAAAACATGCATGAGAACCCCAGAAGATGGTACACCGTGTGATCGGGAAAGGTTTCTAAAACGCACCTCATTTCTCATCTCCTTGTGCTCGGGTTCGCCATTCCAGCCGCTTTACTAGCAATCTCCCTCCTTGGAGAATCAGCACGTTTAACCTCCTGTTCCGTACAGGTTGCAATTTGTCCTGAGGATGAACGGGAAGAGGGGGAACCAATGAGCGACTAGCTCTAGGTGTTGGGAAAGGCACAGGTCACTCTATTTTCCCATCAGGAAGAAGAATTAACCACAGGCTCAGACTGCCGCCCGGAACCAGAATAGGGCCTGAAGCAATCCTACGGGTTTGCGGCCAGCTCCCAAAAAAGCGAGTTGAAAAATGGAGCTCAGGGGCACTGCAAATCACAAACCTGCAGAGTTAGAAATGACAACTCTCGCCCACAAAATTATTGAGGGAAGGCAACGAAGAGGATTTGAAAGCAAGGCAGAATTGCAGGAAACAGATTTCAGGAGGTAGATTCGAATCGCCTTTAAAGCACAGGAAAAGCGGCAAAACCTCGACAATGATGCCCTTGGCCAAAAAGGGCGTATGCGTTTTTTCCTGAATATATTCAGGAAAAAACGCATACGCCCTTTTTGGCCAACCAAGCAACCTGGAAAGGCAAATCAGCGCTACAAAGAAGTCTCGCTTCCCATCGGTCAAAAGGGCCATGCTGAATAAAGTGTCAAAACCAGAAATGCAGGAGAGGCCATGGAGAAATGGGAGCCTTGGTACGCTGATGGGCGGGATGTAAATTGCCAACAGCCACTCTGGAGAAATGTACGGTGTGTCCTGAAATATCTAAAAAACTCGGCTTAGAGAGCATAGGGCACTTCCACTCATGGGCGTCTAATTTGGGAAAACTAAAAATCAGCAAGGCACAGGCACTCCAAAGTTTAGGGTTGCTCTGTTGACAAGAACCTCCACTTCATTCCACCTTAAATATCCCAGGAAAGAGAAAAATGGATAAAGAAGTTGTGGTCCTTAGGTACAATGGAATATCACTCAGCCATGAAATCAACGTCATAAGGCTAGTAGCAGCATGATGAGTGGATTCAGGTACGACGGTTCTAAGTGAAATAAGTCACACAGAAAAAGACACTAATCAGAAGATATCACTTATAGAGGGAATGTAAAAACCGCTACACTTGAACTGAATTACAAAACAGAACAGAGTCACACATTTAGAAAACACACTATGGCTGCCTAACGGGAAAGGCGAGGTGGGGTGATGCCTAAAACAAGGGTTTCAAATTAGCTCAGATACCGTTCCATAAACCCAATATGTAATAGACAAGACCTACTGCTTGCTCAGTGAACTGGACTCAACACCCCCTATTCACCGCCCAAGAATAGATCTGAATAGTAAGAATCTTCAAACCTATGTATTGATATCTCTCTGGAAGTGAGTCAAGTGGGAGTAAAGCGGCATAAAGACAGCAGTGAAAAGCAGCTAAACCCCATTAGGAAAATCAATTACTTTTAAAAACCCGTGAAACAAAGACAGTGAAAGAGAGAGAAATTCTTACAAAATTCGTTCAGGGGCTGTGATGCCACCTGGATTGACCATATCTAGACCCACAGCTGATTGAGACATAAGGGTGGACACTCTTGGGGCTGAGAGGTTTGGTGAGGTTGGGTGAGCAAACGCAGACCCTTTAAAGTAATACTGCGTGGTACCCATCCCATGGGTCCCAAATCTCCAGGTTCAAGGGCATCTTCCTACATCGAAAACATGCATGAGAAACCCAGAAGATGGTACACCGTGTGATCGGGAAAGGTTTCTAAAACGCACCTCATTTCTCATCTCCTTGTGCTCGGGTTCGCCATTCCAGCCACTTTAATAGCAATCTCCCTCCTTGGAGAATCAGCACGTTTAACCTCCTGTTCCGTACAGGTTGCAATTTGTCCTGAGGATGAACGGGAAGAGGGGGAACCAATGAGCGACTAGCTCTAGGTGTTGGGAAAGGCACAGGTCACTCTATTTTCCCATCAGGAAGAAGAATTAACCACCGGCTCAGCCTGCCGCCCGGAACCAGAATAGGTCCTGAAGCAATCCTACGCTTTTGCGGCCAGCTCCCAAAAAAGCGAGTTGAAAAATGGAGCTCAGGGGCCCTGCAAATCACAAACCTGCAGAGTTATAAATGATAACTCTCGCCCACAAAAATATTGAGGGAAGGCAACGAAGAGGATTTGAAAGCAAGGCAGAATTGCAGGAAACAGATTTCAGGAGGTAGATTCGAATCGCCTTTAAAGCACAGGAAAAGCGGCAAAACCTCGACAATGATGCCCTTGGCCACAAAGGGCGTATGCGTTTTTTCCTGAATATATTCAGGAAAAAACGCATACGCCCTTTTTGGCCAACCAAGCAACCTGGAAAGGCAAATCAGCGCTACAAAGAAGTCTCGCTTCCCATCGGTCAAAAGGGCCATGCTGAATAAAGTGTCAATACGAGAAATGCAGGAGAGGCCATGGAGAAATGGGAGCCTTGCTACGCTGATGGGTGGGATGTAAATTGCCAACAGCCACTCTGGAGAAGTGTATGGTGTGTCCTGAAACATCTAAAAAACTCGGCTTAGAGAGCATAGGGCACTTCCACTCATGGGCGTCTAATTTGGGAAAACTAAAAATCAGCAAGGCACAGGCACTCCAAAGTTTAGGGTTGCTCTGTTGACAAGAACCTCCACTTCATTCCACCTTAAATATCCCAGGAAAGAGAAAAATGGATAAAGAAGTTGTGGTCCTTAGGTACAATGGAATATCACTCAGCCATGAAATCAACGTCATAAGGCTAGTAGCAGCATGATGAGTGGATTCAGGTACGACGGTTCTAAGTGAAATAAGTCACACAGAAAAAGACACTAATCGGAAGATATCACTTATAGAGGGAATGTAAAAACCGCTACACTTGAACTGAATTACAAAACAGAACAGTGTCACACATTTAGAAAACACAATATGGCTGCCTAACGGGAAAGGCGAGGTGGGGTGATGCATAAAACAAGGGTTTCAAATTAGCTCAGATAACGTTCCATAAACCCAATATGTAATAGACAAGACCTACTGCTTGCTCAGTGAACTGGACTCAACACCCCCTATTCACCGCCCAAGAATATATCTGACTAGTAAGAATCTTCAAACCTATGTATTGATATCTCTCCGTAAGTGAGTCAAGTGGGAGTAAAGCGGCATAAACACAGCAGTGAAAAGCAGCTAAACCCCATTAGGAAAATCAATTACTTTTAAAAACCCGTGAAACAAAGACAGTGAAAGAGAGAGAAATTCTTACAAAATTCGTTCAGGGGCTGTGATGCCACCTGGATTGACCATATCTAGACCCACAGCTGATTGAGACATAAGGGTGGACACTCTTGGGGCTGAGAGGTTTGGTGAAGTTGGGTGAGCAAACACAGACCCTTTAAAGTAATACTGCGTGGTACCCGTCTGATGGGTCCCAAATCTCCAGGTTCAAGGGCATCTTCCTACATCGAAAACATGCATGAGAACCCCAGAAGATGGTACACCGTGTGATCGGGAAAGGTTTCTAAAACGCACCTCATTTCTCATCTCCTTGTGCTCGGGTTCGCCATTCCAGCCGCTTTACTAGCAATCTCCCTCCTTGGAGAATCAGCACGTTTAACCTCCTGTTCCGTACAGGTTGCAATTTGTCCTGAGGATGAACGGGAAGAGGGGGAACCAATGAGCGACTAGCTCTAGGTGTTGGGAAAGGCACAGGTCACTCTATTTTCCCATCAGGAAGAAGAATTAACCACAGGCTCAGACTGCCGCCCGGAACCAGAATAGGGCCTGAAGCAATCCTACGGGTTTGCGGCCAGCTCCCAAAAAAGCGAGTTGAAAAATGGAGCTCAGGGGCACTGCAAATCACAAACCTGCAGAGTTAGAAATGACAACTCTCGCCCACAAAATTATTGAGGGAAGGCAACGAAGAGGATTTGAAAGCAAGGCAGAATTGCAGGAAACAGATTTCAGGAGGTAGATTCGAATCGCCTTTAAAGCACAGGAAAAGCGGCAAAACCTCGACAATGATGCCCTTGGCCAAAAAGGGCGTATGCGTTTTTTCCTGAATATATTCAGGAAAAAACGCATACGCCCTTTTTGGCCAACCAAGCAACCTGGAAAGGCAAATCAGCGCTACAAAGAAGTCTCGCTTCCCATCGGTCAAAAGGGCCATGCTGAATAAAGTGTCAAAACCAGAAATGCAGGAGAGGCCATGGAGAAATGGGAGCCTTGGTACGCTGATGGGCGGGATGTAAATTGCCAACAGCCACTCTGGAGAAATGTACGGTGTGTCCTGAAATATCTAAAAAACTCGGCTTAGAGAGCATAGGGCACTTCCACTCATGGGCGTCTAATTTGGGAAAACTAAAAATCAGCAAGGCACAGGCACTCCAAAGTTTAGGGTTGCTCTGTTGACAAGAACCTCCACTTCATTCCACCTTAAATATCCCAGGAAAGAGAAAAATGGATAAAGAAGTTGTGGTCCTTAGGTACAATGGAATATCACTCAGCCATGAAATCAACGTCATAAGGCTAGTAGCAGCATGATGAGTGGATTCAGGTACGACGGTTCTAAGTGAAATAAGTCACACAGAAAAAGACACTAATCAGAAGATATCACTTATAGAGGGAATGTAAAAACCGCTACACTTGAACTGAATTACAAAACAGAACAGAGTCACACATTTAGAAAACACACTATGGCTGCCTAACGGGAAAGGTGAGGTGGGGTGATGCCTAAAACAAGGGTTTCAAATTAGCTCAGATACCGTTCCATAAACCCAATATGTAATAGACAAGACCTACTGCTTGCTCAGTGAACTGGACTCAACACCCCCTATTCACCGCCCAAGAATAGATCTGACTAGTAAGAATCTTCAAACCTATGTATTGATATCTCTCTGGAAGTGAGTCAAGTGGGAGTAAAGCGGCATAAAGACAGCAGTGAAAAGCAGCTAAACCCCATTAGGAAAATCAATTACTTTTAAAAACCCGTGAAACAAAGACAGTGAAAGAGAGAGAAATTCTTACAAAATTCGTTCAGGGGCTGTGATGCCACCTGGATTGACCATATCTAGACCCACAGCTGATTGAGACATAAGGGTGGACACTCTTGGGGCTGAGAGGTTTGGTGAGGTTGGGTGAGCAAACGCAGACCCTTTAAAGTAATACTGCGTGGTACCCATCCCATGGGTCCCAAATCTCCAGGTTCAAGGGCATCTTCCTACATCGAAAACATGCATGAGAAACCCAGAAGATGGTACACCGTGTGATCGGGAAAGGTTTCTAAAACGCACCTCATTTCTCATCTCCTTGTGCTCGGGTTCGCCATTCCAGCCACTTTAATAGCAATCTCCCTCCTTGGAGAATCAGCACGTTTAACCTCCTGTTCCGTACAGGTTGCAATTTGTCCTGAGGATGAACGGGAAGAGGGGGAACCAATGAGCGACTAGCTCTAGGTGTTGGGAAAGGCACAGGTCACTCTATTTTCCCATCAGGAAGAAGAATTAACCACCGGCTCAGCCTGCCGCCCGGAACCAGAATAGGTCCTGAAGCAATCCTACGCTTTTGCGGCCAGCTCCCAAAAAAGCGAGTTGAAAAATGGAGCTCAGGGGCCCTGCAAATCACAAACCTGCAGAGTTATAAATGATAACTCTCGCCCACAAAAATATTGAGGGAAGGCAACGAAGAGGATTTGAAAGCAAGGCAGAATTGCAGGAAACAGATTTCAGGAGGTAGATTCGAATCGCCTTTAAAGCACAGGAAAAGCGGCAAAACCTCGACAATGATGCCCTTGGCCACAAAGGGCGTATGCGTTTTTTCCTGAATATATTCAGGAAAAAACGCATACGCCCTTTTTGGCCAACCAAGCAACCTGGAAAGGCAAATCAGCGCTACAAAGAAGTCTCGCTTCCCATCGGTCAAAAGGGCCATGCTGAATAAAGTGTCAATACCAGAAATGCAGGAGAGGCCATGGAGAAATGGGAGCCTTGCTACGCTGATGGGTGGGATGTAAATTGCCAACAGCCACTCTGGAGAAGTGTATGGTGTGTCCTGAAACATCTAAAAAACTCGGCTTAGAGAGCATAGGGCACTTCCACTCATGGGCGTCTAATTTGGGAAAACTAAAAATCAGCAAGGCACAGGCACTCCAAAGTTTAGGGTTGCTCTGTTGACAAGAACCTCCACTTCATTCCACCTTAAATATCCCAGGAAAGAGAAAAATGGATAAAGAAGTTGTGGTCCTTAGGTACAATGGAATATCACTCAGCCATGAAATCAACGTCATAAGGCTAGTAGCAGCATGATGAGTGGATTCAGGTACGACGGTTCTAAGTGAAATAAGTCACACAGAAAAAGACACTAATCAGAAGATATCACTTATAGAGGGAATGTAAAAACCGCTACACTTGAACTGAATTACAAAACAGAACAGAGTCACACATTTAGAAAACACACTATGGCTGCCTAACGGGAAAGGTGAGGTGGGGTGATGCCTAAAACAAGGGTTTCAAATTAGCTCAGATACCGTTCCATAAACCCAATATGTAATAGACAAGACCTACTCCTTGCTCAGTGAACTGGACTCAACACCCCCTATTCACCGCCCAAGAATAGATCTGACTAGTAAGAATCTTCAAACCTATGTATTGATATCTCTCCGTAAGTGAGTCAAGTGGGAGTAAAGCGGCATAAACACAGCAGTGAAAAGCAGCTAAACCCCATTAGGAAAATCAATTACTTTTAAAAACCCGTGAAACAAAGACAGTGAAAGAGAGAGAAATTCTTACAAAATTCGTTCAGGGGCTGTGATGCCACCTGGATTGACCATATCTAGACCCACAGCTGATTGAGACATAAGGGTGGACACTCTTGGGGCTGAGAGGTTTGGTGAGGTTGGGTGAGCAAACGCAGACCCTTTAAAGTAATACTGCGTGGTACCCGTCTGATGGGTCCCAAATCTCCAGGTTCAAGGGCATCTTCCTACATCGAAAACATGCATGAGAAACCCAGAAGATGGTACACCGTGTGATCGGGAAAGGTTTCTAAAACGCACCTCATTTCTCATCTCCTTGTGCTCGGGTTCGCCATTCCAGCCACTTTAATAGCAATCTCCCTCCTTGGAGAATCAGCACTTTAACCTCCTGTTCCGTACAGGTTTCAATTTGTCCTGAGGATGAACGGGAAGAGGGGGAACCAATGAGCGACTAGCTCTAGGTGTTGGGACAGTCACAGGTCACTCTATTTTCCCATCAGGAAGAAGAATTAACCACAGGCTCAGCCTGCCGCCCGGAACCAGAATAGGGCCTGAAGCAATCCTACGCTTTTGCGGCCAGCTCCCAAAAAAGCGAGTTGAAAAATGGAGCTCAGGGGCCCTGCAAATCACAAACCTGCAGAGTTATAAATGATAACTCTCGCCCACAAAAATATTGAGGGAAGGCAACGAAGAGGATTTGAAAGCAAGGCAGAATTGCAGGAAACAGATTTCAGGAGGTAGATTCGAATCGCCTTTAAAGCACAGGAAAAGCGGCAAAACCTCGACAATGATGCCCTTGGCCACAAAGGGCGTATGCGTTTTTTCCTGAATATATTCAGGAAAAAACGCATACGCCCTTTTTGGCCAACCAAGCAACCTGGAAAGGCAAATCAGCGCTACAAAGAAGTCTCGCTTCCCATCGGTCAAAAGGGCCATGCTGAATAAAGTGTCAATACGAGAAATGCAGGAGAGGCCATGGAGAAATGGGAGCCTTGCTACGCTGATGGGTGGGATGTAAATTGCCAACAGCCACTCTGGAGAAGTGTATGGTGTGTCCTGAAACATCTAAAAAACTCGGCTTAGAGAGCATAGGGCACTTCCACTCATGGGCGTCTAATTTGGGAAAACTAAAAATCAGCAAGGCACAGGCACTCCAAAGTTTAGGGTTGCTCTGTTGACAAGAACCTCCACTTCATTCCACCTTAAATATCCCAGGAAAGAGAAAAATGGATAAAGAAGTTGTGGTCCTTAGGTACAATGGAATATCACTCAGCCATGAAATCAACGTCATAAGGCTAGTAGCAGCATGATGAGTGGATTCAGGTACGACGGTTCTAAGTGAAATAAGTCACACAGAAAAAGACACTAATCAGAAGATATCACTTATAGAGGGAATGTAAAAACCGCTACACTTGAACTGAATTACAAAACAGAACAGAGTCACACATTTAGAAAACACACTATGGCTGCCTAACGGGAAAGGTGAGGTGGGGTGATGCCTAAAACAAGGGTTTCAAATTAGCTCAGATACCGTTCCATAAACCCAATATGTAATAGACAAGACCTACTCCTTGCTCAGTGAACTGGACTCAACACCCCCTATTCACCGCCCAAGAATAGATCTGACTAGTAAGAATCTTCAAACCTATGTATTGATATCTCTCCGTAAGTGAGTCAAGTGGGAGTAAAGCGGCATAAACACAGCAGTGAAAAGCAGCTAAACCCCATTAGGAAAATCAATTACTTTTAAAAACCCGTGAAACAAAGACAGTGAAAGAGAGAGAAATTCTTACAAAATTCGTTCAGGGGCTGTGATGCCACCTGGATTGACCATATCTAGACCCACAGCTGATTGAGACATAAGGGTGGACACTCTTGGGGCTGAGAGGTTTGGTGAGGTTGGGTGAGCAAACGCAGACCCTTTAAAGTAATACTGCGTGGTACCCGTCTGATGGGTCCCAAATCTCCAGGTTCAAGGGCATCTTCCTACATCGAAAACATGCATGAGAAACCCAGAAGATGGTACACCGTGTGATCGGGAAAGGTTTCTAAAACGCACCTCATTTCTCATCTCCTTGTGCTCGGGTTCGCCATTCCAGCCACTTTAATAGCAATCTCCCTCCTTGGAGAATCAGCACTTTAACCTCCTGTTCCGTACAGGTTTCAATTTGTCCTGAGGATGAACGGGAAGAGGGGGAACCAATGAGCGACTAGCTCTAGGTGTTGGGACAGTCACAGGTCACTCTATTTTCCCATCAGGAAGAAGAATTAACCACAGGCTCAGCCTGCCGCCCGGAACCAGAATAGGGCCTGAAGCAATCCTACGCTTTTGCGGCCAGCTCCCAAAAAAGCGAGTTGAAAAATGGAGCTCTGGGTCCCTGCAAATCACAAACCTGCAGAGTTATAAATGATAACTCTCGCCCACAAAAATATTGAGGGAAGGCAACGAAGAGGATTTGAAAACAAGGCAGAATTGCAGGAAACAGATTTCAGGAGGTATATTCGAATCGCCTTTAAAGCACAGGAAAAGCGGCAAAACCTCGACAATGATGCCCTTGGCCACAAAGGGCGTATGCGTTTTTTCCTGAATATATTCAGGAAAAAACGCATACGCCCTTTTTGGCCAACCAAGCAACCTGGAAAGGCAAATCAGCGCTACAAAGAAGTCTCGCTTCCCATCGGTCAAAAGGGCCATGCTGAATAAAGTGTCAATACGAGAAATGCAGGAGAGGCCATGGAGAAATGGGAGCCTTGCTACGCTGATGGGCGGGATGTAAATTGCCAACAGCCACTCTGGAGAAGTGTACGGTGTGTCCTGAAATATCTAAAAAACTCGGCTTAGAGAGCATAGGGCACTTCCACTCATGGGCGTCTAATTTGGGAAAACTAAAAATCAGCAAGGCACAGGCACTCCAAAGTTTAGGGTTGCTCTGTTGACAAGAACCTCCACTTCATTCCACCTTAAATATCCCAGGAAAGAGAAAAATGGATAAAGAAGTTGTGGTCCTTAGGTACAATGGAATATCACTCAGCCATGAAATCAACGTCATAAGGCTAGTAGCAGCATGATGAGTGGATTCAGGTACGACGGTTCTAAGTGAAATAAGTCACACAGAAAAAGACACTAATCAGAAGATATCACTTATAGAGGGAATGTAAAAACCGCTACACTTGAACTGAATTACAAAACAGAACAGAGTCACACATTTAGAAAACACACTATGGCTGCCTAACGGGAAAGGCGAGGTGGGGTGATGCCTAAAACAAGGGTTTCAAATTAGCTCAGATACCGTTCCATAAACCCAATATGTAATAGACAAGACCTACTGCTTGCTCAGTGAACTGGACTCAACACCCCCTATTCACCGCCCAAGAATAGATCTGACTAGTAAGAATCTTCAAACCTATGTATTGATATCTCTCTGGAAGTGAGTCAAGTGGGAGTAAAGCGGCATAAAGACAGCAGTGAAAAGCAGCTAAACCCCATTAGGAAAATCAATTACTTTTAAAAACCCGTGAAACAAAGACAGTGAAAGAGAGAGAAATTCTTACAAAATTCGTTCAGGGGCTGTGATGCCACCTGGATTGACCATATCTAGACCCACAGCTGATTGAGACATAAGGGTGGACACTCTTGGGGCTGAGAGGTTTGGTGAGGTTGGGTGAGCAAACGCAGACCCTTTAAAGTAATACTGCGTGGTACCCATCCCATGGGTCCCAAATCTCCAGGTTCAAGGGCATCTTCCTACATCGAAAACATGCATGAGAAACCCAGAAGATGGTACACCGTGTGATCGGGAAAGGTTTCTAAAACGCACCTCATTTCTCATCTCCTTGTGCTCGGGTTCGCCATTCCAGCCACTTTAATAGCAATCTCCCTCCTTGGAGAATCAGCACGTTTAACCTCCTGTTCCGTACAGGTTGCAATTTGTCCTGAGGATGAACGGGAAGAGGGGGAACCAATGAGCGACTAGCTCTAGGTGTTGGGAAAGGCACAGGTCACTCTATTTTCCCATCAGGAAGAAGAATTAACCACCGGCTCAGCCTGCCGCCCGGAACCAGAATAGGTCCTGAAGCAATCCTACGCTTTTGCGGCCAGCTCCCAAAAAAGCGAGTTGAAAAATGGAGCTCAGGGGCCCTGCAAATCACAAACCTGCAGAGTTATAAATGATAACTCTCGCCCACAAAAATATTGAGGGAAGGCAACGAAGAGGATTTGAAAGCAAGGCAGAATTGCAGGAAACAGATTTCAGGAGGTAGATTCGAATCGCCTTTAAAGCACAGGAAAAGCGGCAAAACCTCGACAATGATGCCCTTGGCCACAAAGGGCGTATGCGTTTTTTCCTGAATATATTCAGGAAAAAACGCATACGCCCTTTTTGGCCAACCAAGCAACCTGGAAAGGCAAATCAGCGCTACAAAGAAGTCTCGCTTCCCATCGGTCAAAAGGGCCATGCTGAATAAAGTGTCAATACCAGAAATGCAGGAGAGGCCATGGAGAAATGGGAGCCTTGCTACGCTGATGGGTGGGATGTAAATTGCCAACAGCCACTCTGGAGAAGTGTATGGTGTGTCCTGAAACATCTAAAAAACTCGGCTTAGAGAGCATAGGGCACTTCCACTCATGGGCGTCTAATTTGGGAAAAATAAAAATCAGCAAGGCACAGGCACTCCAAAGTTTAGGGTTGCTCTGTTGACAAGAACCTCCACTTCATTCCACCTTAAATATCCCAGGAAAGAGAAAAATGGATAAAGAAGCTGTGGTCCTTAGGTACAATGGAATATCACTCAGCCATGAAATCAACGTCATAAGGCTAGTAGCAGCATGATGAGTGGATTCAGGTACGACGGTTCTAAGTGAAATAAGTCACACAGAAAAAGACACTAATCAGAAGATATCACTTATAGAGGGAATGTAAAAACCGCTACACTTGAACTGAATTACAAAACAGAACAGAGTCACACATTTAGAAAACACACTATGGCTGCCTAACGGGAAAGGTGAGGTGGGGTGATGCCTAAAACAAGGGTTTCAAATTAGCTCAGATACCGTTCCATAAACCCAATATGTAATAGACAAGACCTACTCCTTGCTCAGTGAACTGGACTCAACACCCCCTATTCACCGCCCAAGAATAGATCTGACTAGTAAGAATCTTCAAACCTATGTATTGATATCTCTCCGTAAGTGAGTCAAGTGGGAGTAAAGCGGCATAAACACAGCAGTGAAAAGCAGCTAAACCCCATTAGGAAAATCAATTACTTTTAAAAACCCGTGAAACAAAGACAGTGAAAGAGAGAGAAATTCTTACAAAATTCGTTCAGGGGCTGTGATGCCACCTGGATTGACCATATCTAGACCCACAGCTGATTGAGACATAAGGGTGGACACTCTTGGGGCTGAGAGGTTTGGTGAGGTTGGGTGAGCAAACGCAGACCCTTTAAAGTAATACTGCGTGGTACCCGTCTGATGGGTCCCAAATCTCCAGGTTCAAGGGCATCTTCCTACATCGAAAACATGCATGAGAAACCCAGAAGATGGTACACCGTGTGATCGGGAAAGGTTTCTAAAACGCACCTCATTTCTCATCTCCTTGTGCTCGGGTTCGCCATTCCAGCCACTTTAATAGCAATCTCCCTCCTTGGAGAATCAGCACTTTAACCTCCTGTTCCGTACAGGTTTCAATTTGTCCTGAGGATGAACGGGAAGAGGGGGAACCAATGAGCGACTAGCTCTAGGTGTTGGGACAGTCACAGGTCACTCTATTTTCCCATCAGGAAGAAGAATTAACCACAGGCTCAGCCTGCCGCCCGGAACCAGAATAGGGCCTGAAGCAATCCTACGCTTTTGCGGCCAGCTCCCAAAAAAGCGAGTTGAAAAATGGAGCTCTGGGTCCCTGCAAATCACAAACCTGCAGAGTTATAAATGATAACTCTCGCCCACAAAAATATTGAGGGAAGGCAACGAAGAGGATTTGAAAACAAGGCAGAATTGCAGGAAACAGATTTCAGGAGGTAGATTCGAATCGCCTTTAAAGCACAGGAAAAGCGGCAAAACCTCGACAATGATGCCCTTGGCCAAAAAGGGCGTATGCGTTTTTTCCTGAATATATTCAGGAAAAAACGCATACGCCCTTTTTGGCCAACCAAGCAACCTGGAAAGGCAAATCAGCGCTACAAAGAAGTCTCGCTTCCCATCGGTCAAAAGGGCCATGCTGAATAAAGTGTCAATACCAGAAATGCAGGAGAGGCCATGGAGAAATGGGAGCCTTGCTACGCTGATGGGCGGGATGTAAATTGCCAACAGCCACTCTGGAGAAGTGTACGGTGTGTCCTGAAATATCTAAAAAACTCGGCTTAGAGAGCATAGGGCACTTCCACTCATGGGCGTCTAATTTGGGAAAACTAAAAATCAGCAAGGCACAGGCACTCCAAAGTTTAGGGTTGCTCTGTTGACAAGAACCTCCACTTCATTCCACCTTAAATATCCCAGGAAAGAGAAAAATGGATAAAGAAGTTGTGGTCCTTAGGTACAATGGAATATCACTCAGCCATGAAATCAACGTCATAAGGCTAGTAGCAGCATGATGAGTGGATTCAGGTACGACGGTTCTAAGTGAAATAAGTCACACAGAAAAAGACACTAATCAGAAGATATCACTTATAGAGGGAATGTAAAAACCGCTACACTTGAACTGAATTACAAAACAGAACAGAGTCACACATTTAGAAAACACACTATGGCTGCCTAACGGGAAAGGCGAGGTGGGGTGATGCCTAAAACAAGGGTTTCAAATTAGCTCAGATACCGTTCCATAAACCCAATATGTAATAGACAAGACCTACTGCTTGCTCAGTGAACTGCACTCAACACCCCCTATTCACCGCCCAAGAATAGATCTGATTAGTAAGAATCTTCAAACCTATGTATTGATATCTCTCCGTAAGTGAGTCAAGTGGGAGTAAAGCGGCATAAACACAGCAGTGAAAAGCAGCTAAACCCCATTAGGAAAATCAATTACTTTTTAAAACCCGTGAAACAAAGACAGTGCAAGAGAGAGAAATTCTTACAAAATTCGTTCAGGGGCTGTGATGCCACCTGGATTGACCATATCTAGACCCACAGCTGATTGAGACATAAGGGTGGACACTCTTGGGGCTGAGAGTTTTGGTGAGGTTGGGTGAGCAAACGCAGACCCTTTAAAGTAATACTGCGTGGTACCCGTCTGATGGGTCCCAAATCTCCAGGTTCAAGGGCATCTTCCTACATCGAAAACATGCATGAGAAACCCAGAAGATGGTACACTGTGTGATCGGGAAAGGTTTCTAAAACGCACCTCATTTCTCATCTCCTTGTGCTCGGGTTCGCCATTCCAGCCACTTTAATAGCAACCTCCCTCCTTGGAGAATCAGCACTTTAACCTCCTGTTCCGTACAGGTTTCAATTTGTCCTGAGGATGAACGGGAAGAGGGGGAACCAATGAGCGACTAGCTCTAGGTGGTGGGACAGGCACAGGTCACTCTATTTTCCCATCAGGAAGAAGAATTAACCACAGGCTCAGCCTGCCGCCCGGAACCAGAAAATGGCCTGAAGCAATCCTACGCTTTTCGGCCAGCTCCCAAAAAAGCGAGTTGAAAAATGGAGCTCAGGGGCCCTGCAAATCACAAACCTGCAGAGCTAGAAATGATAACTCTCGCCCACAAAAATATTGAGGGAAGGCAAAGAAGAGGACTTGAAAGCAAGGCAGAATTGCAGGAAACAGATTTCAGGAGGTAGATTCGAATCGCCTTTAAAGCACAGGAAAAGCGGCAAAACCTCGACAATGATGCCCTTGGCCAAAAAGGGCGTATGCGTTTTTTCCTGAATATATTCAGGAAAAAACGCATACGCCCTTTTTGGCCAACCAAGCAACCTGGAAAGGCAAATCAGCGCTACAAAGAAGTCTCGCTTCCCATCGGTCAAAAGGGCCATGCTGAATAAAGTGTCAATACCAGAAATGCAGAAGAGGCCATGGAGAAATGGGAGCCTTGCTACGCTGATGGGTGGGATGTAAATTGCCAACAGCCACTCTGGAGAAGTGTATGGTGTGTCCTGAAACATCTAAAAAACTCGGCTTAGAGAGCATAGGGCACTTCCACTCATGGGCGTCTAATTTGGGAAAACTAAAAATCAGCAAGGCACAGGCACTCCAAAGTTTAGGGTTGCTCTGTTGACAAGAACTTCCACTTCATTCCACCTTAAATATCCCAGGAAAGAGAAAAATGGATAAAGAAGTTGTGGTCCTTAGGTACAATGGAATATCACTCAGCCATGAAATCAACGTCATAAGGCTAGTAGCAGCATGATGAGTGGATTCAGGTACGACGGTTCTAAGTGAAATAAGTCACACAGAAAAAGACACTAATCAGAAGATATCACTTATAGAGGGAATGTAAAAACCGCTACACTTGAACTGAATTACAAAACAGAACAGAGTCACACATTTAGAAAACACACTATGGCTGCCTAACGGGAAAGGCGAGGTGGGGTGATGCCTAAAACAAGGGTTTCAAATTAGCTCAGATACCGTTCCATAAACCCAATATGTAATAGACAAGACCTACTGCTTGCTCAGTGAACTGGACTCAACACCCCCTATTCACCGCCCAAGAATAGATCTGACTAGTAAGAATCTTCAAACCTATGTATTGATATCTCTCTGGAAGTGAGTCAAGTGGGAGTAAAGCGGCATAAAGACAGCAGTGAAAAGCAGCTAAACCCCATTAGGAAAATCAATTACTTTTAAAAACCCGTGAAACAAAGACAGTGAAAGAGAGAGAAATTCTTACAAAATTCGTTCAGGGGCTGTGATGCCACCTGGATTGACCATATCTAGACCCACAGCTGATTGAGACATAAGGGTGGACACTCTTGGGGCTGAGAGGTTTGGTGAGGTTGGGTGAGCAAACGCAGACCCTTTAAAGTAATACTGCGTGGTACCCATCCCATGGGTCCCAAATCTCCAGGTTCAAGGGCATCTTCCTACATCGAAAACATGCATGAGAAACCCAGAAGATGGTACACCGTGTGATCGGGAAAGGTTTCTAAAACGCACCTCATTTCTCATCTCCTTGTGCTCGGGTTCGCCATTCCAGCCACTTTAATAGCAATCTCCCTCCTTGGAGAATCAGCACGTTTAACCTCCTGTTCCGTACAGGTTGCAATTTGTCCTGAGGATGAACGGGAAGAGGGGGAACCAATGAGCGACTAGCTCTAGGTGTTGGGAAAGGCACAGGTCACTCTATTTTCCCATCAGGAAGAAGAATTAACCACCGGCTCAGCCTGCCGCCCGGAACCAGAATAGGTCCTGAAGCAATCCTACGCTTTTGCGGCCAGCTCCCAAAAAAGCGAGTTGAAAAATGGAGCTCAGGGGCCCTGCAAATCACAAACCTGCAGAGTTATAAATGATAACTCTCGCCCACAAAAATATTGAGGGAAGGCAACGAAGAGGATTTGAAAGCAAGGCAGAATTGCAGGAAACAGATTTCAGGAGGTAGATTCGAATCGCCTTTAAAGCACAGGAAAAGCGGCAAAACCTCGACAATGATGCCCTTGGCCACAAAGGGCGTATGCGTTTTTTCCTGAATATATTCAGGAAAAAACGCATACGCCCTTTTTGGCCAACCAAGCAACCTGGAAAGGCAAATCAGCGCTACAAAGAAGTCTCGCTTCCCATCGGTCAAAAGGGCCATGCTGAATAAAGTGTCAATACCAGAAATGCAGGAGAGGCCATGGAGAAATGGGAGCCTTGCTACGCTGATGGGTGGGATGTAAATTGCCAACAGCCACTCTGGAGAAGTGTATGGTGTGTCCTGAAACATCTAAAAAACTCGGCTTAGAGAGCATAGGGCACTTCCACTCATGGGCGTCTAATTTGGGAAAAATAAAAATCAGCAAGGCACAGGCACTCCAAAGTTTAGGGTTGCTCTGTTGACAAGAACCTCCACTTCATTCCACCTTAAATATCCCAGGAAAGAGAAAAATGGATAAAGAAGTTGTGGTCCTTAGGTACAATGGAATATCACTCAGCCATGAAATCAACGTCATAAGGCTAGTAGCAGCATGATGAGTGGATTCAGGTACGACGGTTCTAAGTGAAATAAGTCACACAGAAAAAGACACTAATCAGAAGATATCACTTATAGAGGGAATGTAAAAACCGCTACACTTGAACTGAATTACAAAACAGAACAGAGTCACACATTTAGAAAACACACTATGGCTGCCTAACGGGAAAGGTGAGGTGGGGTGATGCCTAAAACAAGGGTTTCAAATTAGCTCAGATAACGTTCCATAAACCCAATATGTAATAGACAAGACCTACTCCTTGCTCAGTGAACTGGACTCAACACCCCCTATTCACCGCCCAAGAATAGATCTGACTAGTAAGAATCTTCAAACCTATGTATTGATATCTCTCCGTAAGTGAGTCAAGTGGGAGTAAAGCGGCATAAACACAGCAGTGAAAAGCAGCTAAACCCCATTAGGAAAATCAATTACTTTTAAAACCCCGTGAAACAAAGACAGTGAAAGAGAGAGAAATTCTTACAAAATTCGTTCAGGGGCTGTGATGCCACCTGGATTGACCATATCTAGACCCACAGCTGATTGAGACATAAGGGTGGACACTCTTGGGGCTGAGAGGTTTGGTGAGGTTGGGTGAGCAAACGCAGACCCTTTAAAGTAATACTGCGTGGTACCCGTCTGATGGGTCCCAAATCTCCAGGTTCAAGGGCATCTTCCTACATCGAAAACATGCATGAGAAACCCAGAAGATGGTACACCGTGTGATCGGGAAAGGTTTCTAAAACGCACCTCATTTCTCATCTCCTTGTGCTCGGGTTCGCCATTCCAGCCACTTTAATAGCAATCTCCCTCCTTGGAGAATCAGCACTTTAACCTCCTGTTCCGTACAGGTTTCAATTTGTCCTGAGGATGAACGGGAAGAGGGGGAACCAATGAGCGACTAGCTCTAGGTGTTGGGACAGTCACAGGTCACTCTATTTTCCCATCAGGAAGAAGAATTAACCACAGGCTCAGCCTGCCGCCCGGAACCAGAATAGGGCCTGAAGCAATCCTACGCTTTTGCGGCCAGCTCCCAAAAAAGCGAGTTGAAAAATGGAGCTCTGGGTCCCTGCAAATCACAAACCTGCAGAGTTATAAATGATAACTCTCGCCCACAAAAATATTGAGGGAAGGCAACGAAGAGGATTTGAAAACAAGGCAGAATTGCAGGAAACAGATTTCAGGAGGTAGATTCGAATCGCCTTTAAAGCACAGGAAAAGCGGCAAAACCTCGACAATGATGCCCTTGGCCAAAAAGGGCGTATGCGTTTTTTCCTGAATATATTCAGGAAAAAACGCATACGCCCTTTTTGGCCAACCAAGCAACCTGGAAAGGCAAATCAGCGCTACAAAGAAGTCTCGCTTCCCATCGGTCAAAAGGGCCATGCTGAATAAAGTGTCAATACCAGAAATGCAGGAGAGGCCATGGAGAAATGGGAGCCTTGCTACGCTGATGGGCGGGATGTAAATTGCCAACAGCCACTCTGGAGAAGTGTACGGTGTGTCCTGAAATATCTAAAAAACTCGGATTACAGAGCATAGGGCACTTCCACTCATGGGCGTCTAATTTGGGAAAACTAAAAATCAGCAAGGCACAGGCACTCCAAAGTTTAGGGTTGCTCTGTTGACAAGAACCTCCACTTCATTCCACCTTAAATATCCCAGGAAAGAGAAAAATGGATAAAGAAGTTGTGGTCCTTAGGTACAATGGAATATCACTCAGCCATGAAATCAACGTCATAAGGCTAGTAGCAGCATGATGAGTGGATTCAGGTACGACGGTTCTAAGTGAAATAAGTCACACAGAAAAAGACACTAATCAGAAGATATCACTTATAGAGGGAATGTAAAAACCGCTACACTTGAACTGAATTACAAAACAGAACAGAGTCACACATTTAGAAAACACACTATGGCTGCCTAACGGGAAAGGCGAGGTGGGGTGATGCCTAAAACAAGGGTTTCAAATTAGCTCAGATACCGTTCCATAAACCCAATATGTAATAGACAAGACCTACTGCTTGCTCAGTGAACTGCACTCAACACCCCCTATTCACCGCCCAAGAATAGATCTGATTAGTAAGAATCTTCAAACCTATGTATTGATATCTCTCCGTAAGTGAGTCAAGTGGGAGTAAAGCGGCATAAACACAGCAGTGAAAAGCAGCTAAACCCCATTAGGAAAATCAATTACTTTTTAAAACCCGTGAAACAAAGACAGTGCAAGAGAGAGAAATTCTTACAAAATTCGTTCAGGGGCTGTGATGCCACCTGGATTGACCATATCTAGACCCACAGCTGATTGAGACATAAGGGTGGACACTCTTGGGGCTGAGAGTTTTGGTGAGGTTGGGTGAGCAAACGCAGACCCTTTAAAGTAATACTGCGTGGTACCCGTCTGATGGGTCCCAAATCTCCAGGTTCAAGGGCATCTTCCTACATCGAAAACATGCATGAGAAACCCAGAAGATGGTACACTGTGTGATCGGGAAAGGTTTCTAAAACGCACCTCATTTCTCATCTCCTTGTGCTCGGGTTCGCCATTCCAGCCACTTTAATAGCAACCTCCCTCCTTGGAGAATCAGCACTTTAACCTCCTGTTCCGTACAGGTTTCAATTTGTCCTGAGGATGAACGGGAAGAGGGGGAACCAATGAGCGACTAGCTCTAGGTGGTGGGACAGGCACAGGTCACTCTATTTTCCCATCAGGAAGAAGAATTAACCACAGGCTCAGCCTGCCGCCCGGAACCAGAAAAGGGCCTGAAGCAATCCTACGCTTTTCGGCCAGCTCCCAAAAAAGCGAGTTGAAAAATGGAGCTCAGGGGCCCTGCAAATCACAAACCTGCAGAGCTAGAAATGATAACTCTCGCCCACAAAAATATTGAGGGAAGGCAAAGAAGAGGACTTGAAAGCAAGGCAGAATTGCAGGAAACAGATTTCAGGAGGTAGATTCGAATCGCCTTTAAAGCACAGGAAAAGCGGCAAAACCTCGACAATGATGCCCTTGGCCAAAAAGTGCGTATGCGTTTTTTCCTGAATATATTCAGGAAAAAACGCATACGCCCTTTTTGGCCAACCAAGCAACCTGGAAAGGCAAATCAGCGCTACAAAGAAGTCTCGCTTCCCATCGGTCAAAAGGGCCATGCTGAATAAAGTGTCAATACCAGAAATGCAGGAGAGGCCATGGAGAAATGGGAGCCTTGCTACGCTGATGGGCGGGATGTAAATTGCCAACAGCCACTCTGGAGAAGTGTACGGTGTGTCCTGAAATATCTAAAAAACTCGGCTTAGAGAGCATAGGGCACTTCCACTCATGGGCGTCTAATTTGGGAAAACTAAAAATCAGCAAGGCACAGGCACTCCAAAGTTTAGGGTTGCTCTGTTGACAAGAACCTCCACTTCATTCCACCTTAAATATCCCAGGAAAGAGAAAAATGGATAAAGAAGTTGTGGTCCTTAGGTACAATGGAATATCACTCAGCCATGAAATCAACGTCATAAGGCTAGTAGCAGCATGATGAGTGGATTCAGGTACGACGGTTCTAAGTGAAATAAGTCACACAGAAAAAGACACTAATCAGAAGATATCACTTATAGAGGGAATGTAAAAACCGCTACACTTGAACTGAATTACAAAACAGAACAGAGTCACACATTTAGAAAACACACTATGGCTGCCTAACGGGAAAGGTGAGGTGGGGTGATGCCTAAAACAAGGGTTTCAAATTAGCTCAGATACCGTTCCATAAACCCAATATGTAATAGACAAGACCTACTCCTTGCTCAGTGAACTGGACTCAACACCCCCTATTCACCGCCCAAGAATAGATCTGACTAGTAAGAATCTTCAAACCTATGTATTGATATCTCTCCGTAAGTGAGTCAAGTGGGAGTAAAGCGGCATAAAGACAGCAGTGAAAAGCAGCTAAACCCCATTAGGAAAATCAATTACTTTTAAAAACCCGTGAAACAAAGACAGTGAAAGAGAGAGAAATTCTTACAAAATTCGTTCAGGGGCTGTGATGCCACCTGGATTGACCATATCTAGACCCACAGCTGATTGAGACATAAGGGTGGACACTCTTGGGGCTGAGAGGTTTGGTGAGGTTGGGTGAGCAAACGCAGACCCTTTAAAGTAATACTGCGTGGTACCCATCCCATGGGTCCCAAATCTCCAGGTTCAAGGGCATCTTCCTACATCGAAAACATGCATGAGAAACCCAGAAGATGGTACACCGTGTGATCGGGAAAGGTTTCTAAAACGCACCTCATTTCTCATCTCCTTGTGCTCGGGTTCGCCATTCCAGCCACTGTAATAGCAATCTCCCTCCTTGGAGAATCAGCACGTTTAACCTCCTGTTCCGTACAGGTTGCAATTTGTCCTGAGGATGAACGGGAAGAGGGGGAACCAATGAGCGACTAGCTCTAGGTGGTGGGACAGTCACAGGTCACTCTATTTTCCCATCAGGAAGAAGAATTAACCACCGGCTCAGCCTGCCGCCCGGAACCAGAATAGGTCCTGAAGCAATCCTACGCTTTTGCGGCCAGCTCCCAAAAAAGCGAGTTGAAAAATGGAGCTCAGGGGCCCTGCAAATCACAAACCTGCAGAGTTATAAATGATAACTCTCGCCCACAAAAATATTGAGGGAAGGCAACGAAGAGGATTTGAAAGCAAGGCAGAATTGCAGGAAACAGATTTCAGGAGGTAGATTCGAATCGCCTTTAAAGCACAGGAAAAGCGGCAAAACCTCGACAATGATGCCCTTGGCCAAAAAGGGCGTATGCGTTTTTTCCTGAATATATTCAGGAAAAAACGCATACGCCCTTTTTGGCCAACCAAGCAACCTGGAAAGGCAAATCAGCGCTACAAAGAAGTCTCGCTTCCCATCGGTCAAAAGGGCCATGCTGAATAAAGTGTCAATACCAGAAATGCAGGAGAGGCCATGGAGAAATGGGAGCCTTGCTACGCTGATGGGCGGGATGTAAATTGCCAACAGCCACTCTGGAGAAGTGTACGGTGTGTCCTGAAATATCTAAAAAACTCGGCTTAGAGAGCATAGGGCACTTCCACTCATGGGCGTCTAATTTGGGAAAACTAAAAATCAGCAAGGCACAGGCACTCCAAAGTTTAGGGTTGCTCTGTTGACAAGAACCTCCACTTCATTCCACCTTAAATATCCCAGGAAAGAGAAAAATGGATAAAGAAGTTGTGGTCCTTAGGTACAATGGAATATCACTCAGCCATGAAATCAACGTCATAAGGCTAGTAGCAGCATGATGAGTGGATTCAGGTACGACGGTTCTAAGTGAAATAAGTCACACAGAAAAAGACACTAATCAGAAGATATCACTTATAGAGGGAATGTAAAAACCGCTACACTTGAACTGAATTACAAAACAGAACAGAGTCACACATTTAGAAAACACACTATGGCTGCCTAACGGGAAAGGTGAGGTGGGGTGATGCCTAAAACAAGGGTTTCAAATTAGCTCAGATACCGTTCCATAAACCCAATATGTAATAGACAAGACCTACTCCTTGCTCAGTGAACTGGACTCAACACCCCCTATTCACCGCCCAAGAATAGATCTGACTAGTAAGAATCTTCAAACCTATGTATTGATATCTCTCCGTAAGTGAGTCAAGTGGGAGTAAAGCGGCATAAACACAGCAGTGAAAAGCAGCTAAACCCCATTAGGAAAATCAATTACTTTTAAAAACCCGTGAAACAAAGACAGTGAAAGAGAGAGAAATTCTTACAAAATTCGTTCAGGGGCTGTGATGCCACCTGGATTGACCATATCTAGACCCACAGCTGATTGAGACATAAGGGTGGACACTCTTGGGGCTGAGAGGTTTGGTGAGGTTGGGTGAGCAAACGCAGACCCTTTAAAGTAATACTGCGTGGTACCCGTCTGATGGGTCCCAAATCTCCAGGTTCAAGGGCATCTTCCTACATCGAAAACATGCATGAGAAACCCAGAAGATGGTACACCGTGTGATCGGGAAAGGTTTCTAAAACGCACCTCATTTCTCATCTCCTTGTGCTCGGGTTCGCCATTCCAGCCACTTTAATAGCAATCTCCCTCCTTGGAGAATCAGCACTTTAACCTCCTGTTCCGTACAGGTTTCAATTTGTCCTGAGGATGAACGGGAAGAGGGGGAACCAATGAGCGACTAGCTCTAGGTGTTGGGACAGTCACAGGTCACTCTATTTTCCCATCAGGAAGAAGAATTAACCACAGGCTCAGCCTGCCGCCCGGAACCAGAATAGGGCCTGAAGCAATCCTACGCTTTTGCGGCCAGCTCCCAAAAAAGCGAGTTGAAAAATGGAGCTCTGGGTCCCTGCAAATCACAAACCTGCAGAGTTATAAATGATAACTCTCGCCCACAAAAATATTGAGGGAAGGCAACGAAGAGGATTTGAAAACAAGGCAGAATTGCAGGAAACAGATTTCAGGAGGTAGATTCGAATCGCCTTTAAAGCACAGGAAAAGCGGCAAAACCTCGACAATGATGCCCTTGGCCAAAAAGGGCGTATGCGTTTTTTCCTGAATATATTCAGGAAAAAACGCATACGCCCTTTTTGGCCAACCAAGCAACCTGGAAAGGCAAATCAGCGCTACAAAGAAGTCTCGCTTCCCATCGGTCAAAAGGGCCATGCTGAATAAAGTGTCAATACCAGAAATGCAGGAGAGGCCATGGAGAAATGGGAGCCTTGCTACGCTGATGGGCGGGATGTAAATTGCCAACAGCCACTCTGGAGAAGTGTACGGTGTGTCCTGAAATATCTAAAAAACTCGGATTACAGAGCATAGGGCACTTCCACTCATGGGCGTCTAATTTGGGAAAACTAAAAATCAGCAAGGCACAGGCACTCCAAAGTTTAGGGTTGCTCTGTTGACAAGAACCTCCACTTCATTCCACCTTAAATATCCCAGGAAAGAGAAAAATGGATAAAGAAGTTGTGGTCCTTAGGTACAATGGAATATCACTCAGCCATGAAATCAACGTCATAAGGCTAGTAGCAGCATGATGAGTGGATTCAGGTACGACGGTTCTAAGTGAAATAAGTCACACAGAAAAAGACACTAATCAGAAGATATCACTTATAGAGGGAATGTAAAAACCGCTACACTTGAACTGAATTACAAAACAGAACAGAGTCACACATTTAGAAAACACACTATGGCTGCCTAACGGGAAAGGCGAGGTGGGGTGATGCCTAAAACAAGGGTTTCAAATTAGCTCAGATACCGTTCCATAAACCCAATATGTAATAGACAAGACCTACTGCTTGCTCAGTGAACTGCACTCAACACCCCCTATTCACCGCCCAAGAATAGATCTGATTAGTAAGAATCTTCAAACCTATGTATTGATATCTCTCCGTAAGTGAGTCAAGTGGGAGTAAAGCGGCATAAACACAGCAGTGAAAAGCAGCTAAACCCCATTAGGAAAATCAATTACTTTTTAAAACCCGTGAAACAAAGACAGTGCAAGAGAGAGAAATTCTTACAAAATTCGTTCAGGGGCTGTGATGCCACCTGGATTGACCATATCTAGACCCACAGCTGATTGAGACATAAGGGTGGACACTCTTGGGGCTGAGAGTTTTGGTGAGGTTGGGTGAGCAAACGCAGACCCTTTAAAGTAATACTGCGTGGTACCCGTCTGATGGGTCCCAAATCTCCAGGTTCAAGGGCATCTTCCTACATCGAAAACATGCATGAGAAACCCAGAAGATGGTACACTGTGTGATCGGGAAAGGTTTCTAAAACGCACCTCATTTCTCATCTCCTTGTGCTCGGGTTCGCCATTCCAGCCACTTTAATAGCAACCTCCCTCCTTGGAGAATCAGCACTTTAACCTCCTGTTCCGTACAGGTTTCAATTTGTCCTGAGGATGAACGGGAAGAGGGGGAACCAATGAGCGACTAGCTCTAGGTGGTGGGACAGGCACAGGTCACTCTATTTTCCCATCAGGAAGAAGAATTAACCACAGGCTCAGCCTGCCGCCCGGAACCAGAAAAGGGCCTGAAGCAATCCTACGCTTTTCGGCCAGCTCCCAAAAAAGCGAGTTGAAAAATGGAGCTCAGGGGCCCTGCAAATCACAAACCTGCAGAGCTAGAAATGATAACTCTCGCCCACAAAAATATTGAGGGAAGGCAAAGAAGAGGACTTGAAAGCAAGGCAGAATTGCAGGAAACAGATTTCAGGAGGTAGATTCGAATCGCCTTTAAAGCACAGGAAAAGCGGCAAAACCTCGACAATGATGCCCTTGGCCAAAAAGTGCGTATGCGTTTTTTCCTGAATATATTCAGGAAAAAACGCATACGCCCTTTTTGGCCAACCAAGCAACCTGGAAAGGCAAATCAGCGCTACAAAGAAGTCTCGCTTCCCATCGGTCAAAAGGGCCATGCTGAATAAAGTGTCAATACCAGAAATGCAGGAGAGGCCATGGAGAAATGGGAGCCTTGCTACGCTGATGGGCGGGATGTAAATTGCCAACAGCCACTCTGGAGAAGTGTACGGTGTGTCCTGAAATATCTAAAAAACTCGGCTTAGAGAGCATAGGGCACTTCCACTCATGGGCGTCTAATTTGGGAAAACTAAAAATCAGCAAGGCACAGGCACTCCAAAGTTTAGGGTTGCTCTGTTGACAAGAACCTCCACTTCATTCCACCTTAAATATCCCAGGAAAGAGAAAAATGGATAAAGAAGTTGTGGTCCTTAGGTACAATGGAATATCACTCAGCCATGAAATCAACGTCATAAGGCTAGTAGCAGCATGATGAGTGGATTCAGGTACGACGGTTCTAAGTGAAATAAGTCACACAGAAAAAGACACTAATCAGAAGATATCACTTATAGAGGGAATGTAAAAACCGCTACACTTGAACTGAATTACAAAACAGAACAGAGTCACACATTTAGAAAACACACTATGGCTGCCTAACGGGAAAGGTGAGGTGGGGTGATGCCTAAAACAAGGGTTTCAAATTAGCTCAGATACCGTTCCATAAACCCAATATGTAATAGACAAGACCTACTCCTTGCTCAGTGAACTGGACTCAACACCCCCTATTCACCGCCCAAGAATAGATCTGACTAGTAAGAATCTTCAAACCTATGTATTGATATCTCTCCGTAAGTGAGTCAAGTGGGAGTAAAGCGGCATAAAGACAGCAGTGAAAAGCAGCTAAACCCCATTAGGAAAATCAATTACTTTTAAAAACCCGTGAAACAAAGACAGTGAAAGAGAGAGAAATTCTTACAAAATTCGTTCAGGGGCTGTGATGCCACCTGGATTGACCATATCTAGACCCACAGCTGATTGAGACATAAGGGTGGACACTCTTGGGGCTGAGAGGTTTGGTGAGGTTGGGTGAGCAAACGCAGACCCTTTAAAGTAATACTGCGTGGTACCCATCCCATGGGTCCCAAATCTCCAGGTTCAAGGGCATCTTCCTACATCGAAAACATGCATGAGAAACCCAGAAGATGGTACACCGTGTGATCGGGAAAGGTTTCTAAAACGCACCTCATTTCTCATCTCCTTGTGCTCGGGTTCGCCATTCCAGCCACTTTAATAGCAATCTCCCTCCTTGGAGAATCAGCACGTTTAACCTCCTGTTCCGTACAGGTTGCAATTTGTCCTGAGGATGAACGGGAAGAGGGGGAACCAATGAGCGACTAGCTCTAGGTGTTGGGACAGTCACAGGTCACTCTATTTTCCCATCAGGAAGAAGAATTAACCACCGGCTCAGCCTGCCGCCCGGAACCAGAATAGGTCCTGAAGCAATCCTACGCTTTTGCGGCCAGCTCCCAAAAAAGCGAGTTGAAAAATGGAGCTCAGGGGCCCTGCAAATCACAAACCTGCAGAGTTATAAATGATAACTCTCGCCCACAAAAATATTGAGGGAAGGCAACGAAGAGGATTTGAAAGCAAGGCAGAATTGCAGGAAACAGATTTCAGGAGGTAGATTCGAATCGCCTTTAAAGCACAGGAAAAGCGGCAAAACCTCGACAATGATGCCCTTGGCCAAAAAGGGCGTATGCGTTTTTTCCTGAATATATTCAGGAAAAAACGCATACGCCCTTTTTGGCCAACCAAGCAACCTGGAAAGGCAAATCAGCGCTACAAAGAAGTCTCGCTTCCCATCGGTCAAAAGGGCCATGCTGAATAAAGTGTCAATACCAGAAATGCAGGAGAGGCCATGGAGAAATGGGAGCCTTGCTACGCTGATGGGCGGGATGTAAATTGCCAACAGCCACTCTGGAGAAGTGTACGGTGTGTCCTGAAATATCTAAAAAACTCGGCTTAGAGAGCATAGGGCACTTCCACTCATGGGCGTCTAATTTGGGAAAACTAAAAATCAGCAAGGCACAGGCACTCCAAAGTTTAGGGTTGCTCTGTTGACAAGAACCTCCACTTCATTCCACCTTAAATATCCCAGGAAAGAGAAAAATGGATAAAGAAGTTGTGGTCCTTAGGTACAATGGAATATCACTCAGCCATGAAATCAACGTCATAAGGCTAGTAGCAGCATGATGAGTGGATTCAGGTACGACGGTTCTAAGTGAAATAAGTCACACAGAAAAAGACACTAATCAGAAGATATCACTTATAGAGGGAATGTAAAAACCGCTACACTTGAACTGAATTACAAAACAGAACAGAGTCACACATTTAGAAAACACACTATGGCTGCCTAACGGGAAAGGTGAGGTGGGGTGATGCCTAAAACAAGGGTTTCAAATTAGCTCAGATACCGTTCCATAAACCCAATATGTAATAGACAAGACCTACTCCTTGCTCAGTGAACTGGACTCAACACCCCCTATTCACCGCCCAAGAATAGATCTGACTAGTAAGAATCTTCAAACCTATGTATTGATATCTCTCCGTAAGTGAGTCAAGTGGGAGTAAAGCGGCATAAACACAGCAGTGAAAAGCAGCTAAACCCCATTAGGAAAATCAATTACTTTTAAAAACCCGTGAAACAAAGACAGTGAAAGAGAGAGAAATTCTTACAAAATTCGTTCAGGGGCTGTGATGCCACCTGGATTGACCATATCTAGACCCACAGCTGATTGAGACATAAGGGTGGACACTCTTGGGGCTGAGAGGTTTGGTGAGGTTGGGTGAGCAAACGCAGACCCTTTAAAGTAATACTGCGTGGTACCCATCCCATGGGTCCCAAATCTCCAGGATCAAGGGCATCTTCCTACATCGAAAACATGCATGAGAAACCCAGAAGATGGTACACCGTGTGATCGGGAAAGGTTTCTAAAACGCACCTCATTTCTCATCTCCTTGTGCTCGGGTTCGCCATTCCAGCCACTTTAATAGCAATCTCCCTCCTTGGAGAATCAGCACGTTTAACCTCCTGTTCCGTACAGGTTGCAATTTGTCCTGAGGATGAACGGGAAGAGGGGGAACCAATGAGCGACTAGCTCTAGGTGGTGGGACAGTCACAGGTCACTCTATTTTCCCATCAGGAAGAAGAATTAACCACCGGCTCAGCCTGCCGCCCGGAACCAGAATAGGTCCTGAAGCAATCCTACGCTTTTGCGGCCAGCTCCCAAAAAAGCGAGTTGAAAAATGGAGCTCAGGGGCCCTGCAAATCACAAACCTGCAGAGTTATAAATGATAACTCTCGCCCACAAAAATATTGAGGGAAGGCAACGAAGAGGATTTGAAAGCAAGGCAGAATTGCAGGAAACAGATTTCAGGAGGTAGATTCGAATCGCCTTTAAAGCACAGGAAAAGCGGCAAAACCTCGACAATGATGCCCTTGGCCACAAAGGGCGTATGCGTTTTTTCCTGAATATATTCAGGAAAAAACGCATACGCCCTTTTTGGCCAACCAAGCAACCTGGAAAGGCAAATCAGCGCTACAAAGAAGTCTCGCTTCCCATCGGTCAAAAGGGCCATGCTGAATAAAGTGTCAATACCAGAAATGCAGGAGAGGCCATGGAGAAATGGGAGCCTTGCTACGCTGATGGGTGGGATGTAAATTGCCAACAGCCACTCTGGAGAAGTGTATGGTGTGTCCTGAAACATCTAAAAAACTCGGCTTAGAGAGCATAGGGCACTTCCACTCATGGGCGTCTAATTTGGGAAAACTAAAAATCAGCAAGGCACAGGCACTCCAAAGTTTAGGGTTGCTCTGTTGACAAGAACCTCCACTTCATTCCACCTTAAATATCCCAGGAAAGAGAAAAATGGATAAAGAAGTTGTGGTCCTTAGGTACAATGGAATATCACTCAGCCATGAAATCAACGTCATAAGGCTAGTAGCAGCATGATGAGTGGATTCAGGTACGACGGTTCTAAGTGAAATAAGTCACACAGAAAAAGACACTAATCAGAAGATATCACTTATAGAGGGAATGTAAAAACCGCTACACTTGAACTGAATTACAAAACAGAACAGAGTCACACATTTAGAAAACACACTATGGCTGCCTAACGGGAAAGGTGAGGTGGGGTGATGCCTAAAACAAGGGTTTCAAATTAGCTCAGATACCGTTCCATAAACCCAATATGTAATAGACAAGACCTACTCCTTGCTCAGTGAACTGGACTCAACACCCCCTATTCACCGCCCAAGAATAGATCTGACTAGTAAGAATCTTCAAACCTATGTATTGATATCTCTCCGTAAGTGAGTCAAGTGGGAGTAAAGCGGCATAAACACAGCAGTGAAAAGCAGCTAAACCCCATTAGGAAAATCAATTACTTTTAAAAACCCGTGAAACAAAGACAGTGAAAGAGAGAGAAATTCTTACAAAATTCGTTCAGGGGCTGTGATGCCACCTGGATTGACCATATCTAGACCCACAGCTGATTGAGACATAAGGGTGGACACTCTTGGGGCTGAGAGGTTTGGTGAGGTTGGGTGAGCAAACGCAGACCCTTTAAAGTAATACTGCGTGGTACCCGTCTGATGGGTCCCAAATCTCCAGGTTCAAGGGCATCTTCCTACATCGAAAACATGCATGAGAAACCCAGAAGATGGTACACCGTGTGATCGGGAAAGGTTTCTAAAACGCACCTCATTTCTCATCTCCTTGTGCTCGGGTTCGCCATTCCAGCCACTTTAATAGCAATCTCCCTCCTTGGAGAATCAGCACTTTAACCTCCTGTTCCGTACAGGTTTCAATTTGTCCTGAGGATGAACGGGAAGAGGGGGAACCAATGAGCGACTAGCTCTAGGTGTTGGGACAGTCACAGGTCACTCTATTTTCCCATCAGGAAGAAGAATTAACCACAGGCTCAGCCTGCCGCCCGGAACCAGAATAGGGCCTGAAGCAATCCTACGCTTTTGCGGCCAGCTCCCAAAAAAGCGAGTTGAAAAATGGAGCTCTGGGTCCCTGCAAATCACAAACCTGCAGAGTTATAAATGATAACTCTCGCCCACAAAAATATTGAGGGAAGGCAACGAAGAGGATTTGAAAACAAGGCAGAATTGCAGGAAACAGATTTCAGGAGGTAGATTCGAATCGCCTTTAAAGCACAGGAAAAGCGGCAAAACCTCGACAATGATGCCCTTGGCCAAAAAGGGCGTATGCGTTTTTTCCTGAATATATTCAGGAAAAAACGCATACGCCCTTTTTGGCCAACCAAGCAACCTGGAAAGGCAAATCAGCGCTACAAAGAAGTCTCGCTTCCCATCGGTCAAAAGGGCCATGCTGAATAAAGTGTCAATACCAGAAATGCAGGAGAGGCCATGGAGAAATGGGAGCCTTGCTACGCTGATGGGCGGGATGTAAATTGCCAACAGCCACTCTGGAGAAGTGTACGGTGTGTCCTGAAATATCTAAAAAACTCGGCTTAGAGAGCATAGGGCACTTCCACTCATGGGCGTCTAATTTGGGAAAACTAAAAATCAGCAAGGCACAGGCACTCCAAAGTTTAGGGTTGCTCTGTTGACAAGAACCTCCACTTCATTCCACCTTAAATATCCCAGGAAAGAGAAAAATGGATAAAGAAGTTGTGGTCCTTAGGTACAATGGAATATCACTCAGCCATGAAATCAACGTCATAAGGCTAGTAGCAGCATGATGAGTGGATTCAGGTACGACGGTTCTAAGTGAAATAAGTCACACAGAAAAAGACACTAATCAGAAGATATCACTTATAGAGGGAATGTAAAAACCGCTACACTTGAACTGAATTACAAAACAGAACAGAGTCACACATTTAGAAAACACACTATGGCTGCCTAACGGGAAAGGCGAGGTGGGGTGATGCCTAAAACAAGGGTTTCAAATTAGCTCAGATACCGTTCCATAAACCCAATATGTAATAGACAAGACCTACTGCTTGCTCAGTGAACTGCACTCAACACCCCCTATTCACCGCCCAAGAATAGATCTGATTAGTAAGAATCTTCATACCTATGTATTGATATCTCTCCGTAAGTGAGTCAAGTGGGAGTAAAGCGGCATAAACACAGCAGTGAAAAGCAGCTAAACCCCATTAGGAAAATCAATTACTTTTTAAAACCCGTGAAACAAAGACAGTGCAAGAGAGAGAAATTCTTACAAAATTCGTTCAGGGGCTGTGATGCCACCTGGATTGACCATATCTAGACCCACAGATGATTGAGACATAAGGGTGGACACTCTTGGGGCTGAGAGTTTTGGTGAGGTTGGGTGAGCAAACGCAGACCCTTTAAAGTAATACTGCGTGGTACCCGTCTGATGGGTCCCAAATCTCCAGGTTCAAGGGCATCTTCCTACATTGAAAACATGCATGAGAAACCCAGAAGATGGTACACTGTGTGATCGGGAAAGGTTTCTAAAACGCACCTCATTTCTCATCTCCTTGTGCTCGGGTTCGCCATTCCAGCCACTTTAATAGCAACCTCCCTTCTTGGAGAATCAGCACTTTAACCTCCTGTTCCGTACAGGTTTCAATTTGTCCTGAGGATGAACGGGAAGAGGGGGAACCAATGAGCGACTAGCTCTAGGTGGTGGGACAGGCACAGGTCACTCTATTTTCCCATCAGGAAGAAGAATTAACCACAGGCTCAGCCTGCCGCCCGGAACCAGAAAAGGGCCTGAAGCAATCCTACGCTTTTCGGCCAGCTCCCAAAAAAGCGAGTTGAAAAATGGAGCTCAGGGGCCCTGCAAATCACAAACCTGCAGAGTTAGAAATGATAACTCTCGCCCACAAAAATATTGAGGGAAGGCAAAGAAGAGGACTTGAAAGCAAGGCAGAATTGCAGGAAACAGATTTCAGGAGGTAGATTCGAATCGCCTTTAAAGCACAGGAAAAGCGGCAAAACCTCGACAATGATGCCCTTGGCCAAAAAGGGCGTATGCGTTTTTTCCTGAATATATTCAGGAAAAAACGCATACGCCCTTTTTGGCCAACCAAGCAACCTGGAAAGGCAAATCGGCGCTACAAAGAAGTCTCGCTTCCCATCGGTCAAAAGGGCCATGCTGAATAAAGTGTCAATACCAGAAATGCAGGAGAGGCCATGGAGAAATGGGAGCCTTGCTACGCTGATGGGCGGGATGTAAATTGCCAACAGCCACTCTGGAGAAGTGTACGGTGTGTCCTGAAACATCTAAAAAACTCGGCTTAGAGAGCATAGGGCACTTCCACTCATGGGCGTCTAATTTGGGAAAACTAAAAATCAGCAAGGCACAGGCACTCCAAAGTTTAGGGTTGCTCTGTTGACAAGAACCTCCACTTCATTCCACCTTAAATATCCCAGGAAAGAGAAAAATGGATAAAGAAGTTGTGGTCCTTAGGTACAATGGAATATCACTCAGCCATGAAATCAACGTCATAAGGCTAGTAGCAGCATGATGAGTGGATTCAGGTACGACGGTTCTAAGTGAAATAAGTCACACAGAAAAAGACACTAATCAGAAGATATCACTTATAGAGGGAATGTAAAAACCGCTACACTTGAACTGAATTACAAAACAGAACAGAGTCACACATTTAGAAAACACACTATGGCTGCCTAACGGGAAAGGCGAGGTGGGGTGATGCCTAAAACAAGGGTTTCAAATTAGCTCAGATACCGTTCCATAAACCCAATATGTAATAGACAAGACCTACTGCTTGCTCAGTGAACTGGACTCAACACCCCCTATTCACCGCCCAAGAATAGATCTGACTAGTAAGAATCTTCAAACCTATGTATTGATATCTCTCTGGAAGTGAGTCAAGTGGGAGTAAAGCGGCATAAAGACAGCAGTGAAAAGCAGCTAAACCCCATTAGGAAAATCAATTACTTTTAAAAACCCGTGAAACAAAGACAGTGAAAGAGAGAGAAATTCTTACAAAATTCGTTCAGGGGCTGTGATGCCACCTGGATTGACCATATCTAGACCCACAGCTGATTGAGACATAAGGGTGGACACTCTTGGGGCTGAGAGGTTTGGTGAGGTTGGGTGAGCAAACGCAGACCCTTTAAAGTAATACTGCGTGGTACCCATCCCATGGGTCCCAAATCTCCAGGTTCAAGGGCATCTTCCTACATCGAAAACATGCATGAGAAACCCAGAAGATGGTACACCGTGTGATCGGGAAAGGTTTCTAAAACGCACCTCATTTCTCATCTCCTTGTGCTCGGGTTCGCCATTGCAGCCGCTTTACTAGCAATCTCCCTCCTTGGAGAATCAGCACGTTTAACCTCCTGTTCCGTACAGGTTGCAATTTGTCCTGAGGATGAACGGGAAGAGGGGGAACCAATGAGCGACTAGCTCTAGGTTGTGGGACAGTCACAGGTCACTCTATTTTCCCATCAGGAAGAAGAATTAACCACCGGCTCAGCCTGCCGCCCGGAACCAGAATAGGTCCTGAAGCAATCCTACGCTTTTGCGGCCAGCTCCCAAAAAAGCGAGTTGAAAAATGGAGCTCAGGGGCCCTGCAAATCACAAACCTGCAGAGTTATAAATGATAACTCTCGCCCACAAAAATATTGAGGGAAGGCAACGAAGAGGATTTGAAAGCAAGGCAGAATTGCAGGAAACAGATTTCAGGAGGTAGATTCGAATCGCCTTTAAAGCACAGGAAAAGCGGCAAAACCTCGACAATGATGCCCTTGGCCACAAAGGGCGTATGCGTTTTTTCCTGAATATATTCAGGAAAAAACGCATACGCCCTTTTTGGCCAACCAAGCAACCTGGAAAGGCAAATCAGCGCTACAAAGAAGTCTCGCTTCCCATCGGTCAAAAGGGCCATGCTGAATAAAGTGTCAATACCAGAAATGCAGGAGAGGCCATGGAGAAATGGGAGCCTTGCTACGCTGATGGGTGGGATGTAAATTGCCAACAGCCACTCTGGAGAAGTGTATGGTGTGTCCTGAAACATCTAAAAAACTCGGCTTAGAGAGCATAGGGCACTTCCACTCATGGGCGTCTAATTTGGGAAAACTAAAAATCAGCAAGGCACAGGCACTCCAAAGTTTAGGGTTGCTCTGTTGACAAGAACCTCCACTTCATTCCACCTTAAATATCCCAGGAAAGAGAAAAATGGATAAAGAAGTTGTGGTCCTTAGGTACAATGGAATATCACTCAGCCATGAAATCAACGTCATAAGGCTAGTAGCAGCATGATGAGTGGATTCAGGTACGACGGTTCTAAGTGAAATAAGTCACACAGAAAAAGACACTAATCAGAAGATATCACTTATAGAGGGAATGTAAAAACCGCTACACTTGAACTGAATTACAAAACAGAACAGAGTCACACATTTAGAAAACACACTATGGCTGCCTAACGGGAAAGGTGAGGTGGGGTGATGCCTAAAACAAGGGTTTCAAATTAGCTCAGATACCGTTCCATAAACCCAATATGTAATAGACAAGACCTACTCCTTGCTCAGTGAACTGGACTCAACACCCCCTATTCACCGCCCAAGAATAGATCTGACTAGTAAGAATCTTCAAACCTATGTATTGATATCTCTCCGTAAGTGAGTCAAGTGGGAGTAAAGCGGCATAAACACAGCAGTGAAAAGCAGCTAAACCCCATTAGGAAAATCAATTACTTTTAAAAACCCGTGAAACAAAGACAGTGAAAGAGAGAGAAATTCTTACAAAATTCGTTCAGGGGCTGTGATGCCACCTGGATTGACCATATCTAGACCCACAGCTGATTGAGACATAAGGGTGGACACTCTTGGGGCTGAGAGGTTTGGTGAGGTTGGGTGAGCAAACGCAGACCCTTTAAAGTAATACTGCGTGGTACCCGTCTGATGGGTCCCAAATCTCCAGGTTCAAGGGCATCTTCCTACATCGAAAACATGCATGAGAAACCCAGAAGATGGTACACCGTGTGATCGGGAAAGGTTTCTAAAACGCACCTCATTTCTCATCTCCTTGTGCTCGGGTTCGCCATTCCAGCCACTTTAATAGCAATCTCCCTCCTTGGAGAATCAGCACTTTAACCTCCTGTTCCGTACAGGTTTCAATTTGTCCTGAGGATGAACGGGAAGAGGGGGAACCAATGAGCGACTAGCTCTAGGTGTTGGGACAGTCACAGGTCACTCTATTTTCCCATCAGGAAAAAGAATTAACCACAGGCTCAGCCTGCCGCCCGGAACCAGAATAGGGCCTGAAGCAATCCTACGCTTTTGCGGCCAGCTCCCAAAAAAGCGAGTTGAAAAATGGAGCTCTGGGTCCCTGCAAATCACAAACCTGCAGAGTTATAAATGATAACTCTCGCCCACAAAAATATTGAGGGAAGGCAACGAAGAGGATTTGAAAACAAGGCAGAATTGCAGGAAACAGATTTCAGGAGGTAGATTCGAATCGCCTTTAAAGCACAGGAAAAGCGGCAAAACCTCGACAATGATGCCCTTGGCCAAAAAGGGCGTATGCGTTTTTTCCTGAATATATTCAGGAAAAAACGCATACGCCCTTTTTGGCCAACCAAGCAACCTGGAAAGGCAAATCAGCGCTACAAAGAAGTCTCGCTTCCCATCGGTCAAAAGGGCCATGCTGAATAAAGTGTCAATACCAGAAATGCAGGAGAGGCCATGGAGAAATGGGAGCCTTGCTACGCTGATGGGCGGGATGTAAATTGCCAACAGCCACTCTGGAGAAGTGTACGGTGTGTCCTGAAATATCTAAAAAACTCGGCTTAGAGAGCATAGGGCACTTCCACTCATGGGCGTCTAATTTGGGAAAACTAAAAATCAGCAAGGCACAGGCACTCCAAAGTTTAGGGTTGCTCTGTTGACAAGAACCTCCACTTCATTCCACCTTAAATATCCCAGGAAAGAGAAAAATGGATAAAGAAGTTGTGGTCCTTAGGTACAATGGAATATCACTCAGCCATGAAATCAACGTCATAAGGCTAGTAGCAGCATGATGAGTGGATTCAGGTACGACGGTTCTAAGTGAAATAAGTCACACAGAAAAAGACACTAATCAGAAGATATCACTTATAGAGGGAATGTAAAAACCGCTACACTTGAACTGAATTACAAAACAGAACAGAGTCACACATTTAGAAAACACACTATGGCTGCCTAACGGGAAAGGCGAGGTGGGGTGATGCCTAAAACAAGGGTTTCAAATTAGCTCAGATACCGTTCCATAAACCCAATATGTAATAGACAAGACCTACTGCTTGCTCAGTGAACTGCACTCAACACCCCCTATTCACCGCCCAAGAATAGATCTGATTAGTAAGAATCTTCATACCTATGTATTGATATCTCTCCGTAAGTGAGTCAAGTGGGAGTAAAGCGGCATAAACACAGCAGTGAAAAGCAGCTAAACCCCATTAGGAAAATCAATTACTTTTTAAAACCCGTGAAACAAAGACAGTGCAAGAGAGAGAAATTCTTACAAAATTCGTTCAGGGGCTGTGATGCCACCTGGATTGACCATATCTAGACCCACAGCTGATTGAGACATAAGGGTGGACACTCTTGGGGCTGAGAGTTTTGGTGAGGTTGGGTGAGCAAACGCAGACCCTTTAAAGTAATACTGCGTGGTACCCGTCTGATGGGTCCCAAATCTCCAGGTTCAAGGGCATCTTCCTACATTGAAAACATGCATGAGAAACCCAGAAGATGGTACACTGTGTGATCGGGAAAGGTTTCTAAAACGCACCTCATTTCTCATCTCCTTGTGCTCGGGTTCGCCATTCCAGCCACTTTAATGGCAACCTCCCTTCTTGGAGAATCAGCACTTTAACCTCCTGTTCCGTACAGGTTGCAATTTGTCCTGAGGATGAACGGGAAGAGGGGGAACCAATGAGCGACTAGCTCTAGGTGGTGGGACAGGCACAGGTCACTCTATTTTCCCATCAGGAAGAAGAATTAACCACAGGCTCAGCCTGCCGCCCGGAACCAGAAAAGGGCCTGAAGCAATCCTACGCTTTTCGGCCAGCTCCCAAAAAAGCGAGTTGAAAAATGGAGCTCAGGGGCCCTGCAAATCACAAACCTGCAGAGTTAGAAATGATAACTCTCGCCCACAAAAATATTGAGGGAAGGCAAAGAAGAGGACTTGAAAGCAAGGCAGAATTGCAGGAAACAGATTTCAGGAGGTAGATTCGAATCGCCTTTAAAGCACAGGAAAAGCGGCAAAACCTCGACAATGATGCCCTTGGCCACAAAGGGCGTATGCGTTTTTTCCTGAATATATTCAGGAAAAAACGCATACGCCCTTTTTGGCCAACCAAGCAACCTGGAAAGGCAAATCGGCGCTACAAAGAAGTCTCGCTTCCCATCGGTCAAAAGGGCCATGCTAAATAAAGTGTCAATACCAGAAATGCAGGAGAGGCCATGGAGAAATGGGAGCCTTGCTACGCTGATGGGCGGGATGTAAATTGCCAACAGCCACTCTGGAGAAGTGTACGGTGTGTCCTGAAACATCTAAAAAACTCGGCTTAGAGAGCATAGGGCACTTCCACTCATGGGCGTCTAATTTGGGAAAACTAAAAATCAGCAAGGCACAGGCACTCCAAAGTTTAGGGTTGCTCTGTTGACAAGAACCTCCACTTCATTCCACCTTAAATATCCCAGGAAAGAGAAAAATGGATAAAGAAGTTGTGGTCCTTAGGTACAATGGAATATCACTCAGCCATGAAATCAACGTCATAAGGCTAGTAGCAGCATGATGAGTGGATTCAGGTACGACGGTTCTAAGTGAAATAAGTCACACAGAAAAAGACACTAATCAGAAGATATCACTTATAGAGGGAATGTAAAAACCGCTACACTTGAACTGAATTACAAAACAGAACAGAGTCACACATTTAGAAAACACACTATGGCTGCCTAACGGGAAAGGCGAGGTGGGGTGATGCCTAAAACAAGGGTTTCAAATTAGCTCAGATACCGTTCCATAAACCCAATATGTAATAGACAAGACCTACTGCTTGCTCAGTGAACTGGACTCAACACCCCCTATTCACCGCCCAAGAATAGATCTGACTAGTAAGAATCTTCAAACCTATGTATTGATATCTCTCTGGAAGTGAGTCAAGTGGGAGTAAAGCGGCATAAAGACAGCAGTGAAAAGCAGCTAAACCCCATTAGGAAAATCAATTACTTTTAAAAACCCGTGAAACAAAGACAGTGAAAGAGAGAGAAATTCTTACAAAATTCGTTCAGGGGCTGTGATGCCACCTGGATTGACCATATCTAGACCCACAGCTGATTGAGACATAAGGGTGGACACTCTTGGGGCTGAGAGGTTTGGTGAGGTTGGGTGAGCAAACGCAGACCCTTTAAAGTAATACTGCGTGGTACCCATCCCATGGGTCCCAAATCTCCAGGTTCAAGGGCATCTTCCTACATCGAAAACATGCATGAGAAACCCAGAAGATGGTACACCGTGTGATCGGGAAAGGTTTCTAAAACGCACCTCATTTCTCATCTCCTTGTGCTCGGGTTCGCCATTCCAGCCACTTTAATAGCAATCTCCCTCCTTGGAGAATCAGCACGTTTAACCTCCTGTTCCGTACAGGTTGCAATTTGTCCTGAGGATGAACGGGAAGAGGGGGAACCAATGAGCGACTAGCTCTAGGTGTTGGGAAAGGCACAGGTCACTCTATTTTCCCATCAGGAAGAAGAATTAACCACCGGCTCAGCCTGCCGCCCGGAACCAGAATAGGTCCTGAAGCAATCCTACGCTTTTGCGGCCAGCTCCCAAAAAAGCGAGTTGAAAAATGGAGCTCAGGGGCCCTGCAAATCACAAACCTGCAGAGTTATAAATGATAACTCTCGCCCACAAAAATATTGAGGGAAGGCAACGAAGAGGATTTGAAAGCAAGGCAGAATTGCAGGAAACAGATTTCAGGAGGTAGATTCGAATCGCCTTTAAAGCACAGGAAAAGCGGCAAAACCTCGACAATGATGCCCTTGGCCACAAAGGGCGTATGCGTTTTTTCCTGAATATATTCAGGAAAAAACGCATACGCCCTTTTTGGCCAACCAAGCAACCTGGAAAGGCAAATCAGCGCTACAAAGAAGTCTCGCTTCCCATCGGTCAAAAGGGCCATGCTGAATAAAGTGTCAATACCAGAAATGCAGGAGAGGCCATGGAGAAATGGGAGCCTTGCTACGCTGATGGGTGGGATGTAAATTGCCAACAGCCACTCTGGAGAAGTGTATGGTGTGTCCTGAAACATCTAAAAAACTCGGCTTAGAGAGCATAGGGCACTTCCACTCATGGGCGTCTAATTTGGGAAAACTAAAAATCAGCAAGGCACAGGCACTCCAAAGTTTAGGGTTGCTCTGTTGACAAGAACCTCCACTTCATTCCACCTTAAATATCCCAGGAAAGAGAAAAATGGATAAAGAAGTTGTGGTCCTTAGGTACAATGGAATATCACTCAGCCATGAAATCAACGTCATAAGGCTAGTAGCAGCATGATGAGTGGATTCAGGTACGACGGTTCTAAGTGAAATAAGTCACACAGAAAAAGACACTAATCAGAAGATATCACTTATAGAGGGAATGTAAAAACCGCTACACTTGAACTGAATTACAAAACAGAACAGAGTCACACATTTAGAAAACACACTATGGCTGCCTAACGGGAAAGGCGAGGTGGGGTGATGCCTAAAACAAGGGTTTCAAATTAGCTCAGATACCGTTCCATAAACCCAATATGTAATAGACAAGACCTACTGCTTGCTCAGTGAACTGGACTCAACACCCCCTATTCACCGCCCAAGAATAGATCTGACTAGTAAGAATCTTCAAACCTATGTATTGATATCTCTCTGGAAGTGAGTCAAGTGGGAGTAAAGCGGCATAAAGACAGCAGTGAAAAGCAGCTAAACCCCATTAGGAAAATCAATTACTTTTAAAAACCCGTGAAACAAAGACAGTGAAAGAGAGAGAAATTCTTACAAAATTCGTTCAGGGGCTGTGATGCCACCTGGATTGACCATATCTAGACCCACAGCTGATTGAGACATAAGGGTGGACACTCTTGGGGCTGAGAGGTTTGGTGAGGTTGGGTGAGCAAACGCAGACCCTTTAAAGTAATACTGCGTGGTACCCATCCCATGGGTCCCAAATCTCCAGGTTCAAGGGCATCTTCCTACATCGAAAACATGCATGAGAAACCCAGAAGATGGTACACCGTGTGATCGGGAAAGGTTTCTAAAACGCACCTCATTTCTCATCTCCTTGTGCTCGGGTTCGCCATTCCAGCCACTTTAATAGCAATCTCCCTCCTTGGAGAATCAGCACGTTTAACCTCCTGTTCCGTACAGGTTGCAATTTGTCCTGAGGATGAACGGGAAGAGGGGGAACCAATGAGCGACTAGCTCTAGGTGGTGGGACAGTCACAGGTCACTCTATTTTCCCATCAGGAAGAAGAATTAACCACCGGCTCAGCCTGCCGCCCGGAACCAGAATAGGTCCTGAAGCAATCCTACGCTTTTGCGGCCAGCTCCCAAAAAAGCGAGTTGAAAAATGGAGCTCAGGGGCCCTGCAAATCACAAACCTGCAGAGTTATAAATGATAACTCTCGCCCACAAAAATATTGAGGGAAGGCAACGAAGAGGATTTGAAAGCAAGGCAGAATTGCAGGAAACAGATTTCAGGAGGTAGATTCGAATCGCCTTTAAAGCACAGGAAAAGCGGCAAAACCTCGACAATGATGCCCTTGGCCAAAAAGTGCGTATGCGTTTTTTCCTGAATATATTCAGGAAAAAACGCATACGCCCTTTTTGGCCAACCAAGCAACCTGGAAAGGCAAATCAGCGCTACAAAGAAGTCTCGCTTCCCATCGGTCAAAAGGGCCATGCTGAATAAAGTGTCAATACCAGAAATGCAGGAGAGGCCATGGAGAAATGGGAGCCTTGCTACGCTGATGGGCGGGATGTAAATTGCCAACAGCCACTCTGGAGAAGTGTACGGTGTGTCCTGAAATATCTAAAAAACTCGGCTTAGAGAGCATAGGGCACTTCCACTCATGGGCGTCTAATTTGGGAAAACTAAAAATCAGCAAGGCACAGGCACTCCAAAGTTTAGGGTTGCTCTGTTGACAAGAACCTCCACTTCATTCCACCTTAAATATCCCAGGAAAGAGAAAAATGGATAAAGAAGTTGTGGTCCTTAGGTACAATGGAATATCACTCAGCCATGAAATCAACGTCATAAGGCTAGTAGCAGCATGATGAGTGGATTCAGGTACGACGGTTCTAAGTGAAATAAGTCACACAGAAAAAGACACTAATCAGAAGATATCACTTATAGAGGGAATGTAAAAACCGCTACACTTGAACTGAATTACAAAACAGAACAGAGTCACACATTTAGAAAACACACTATGGCTGCCTAACGGGAAAGGTGAGGTGGGGTGATGCCTAAAACAAGGGTTTCAAATTAGCTCAGATACCGTTCCATAAACCCAATATGTAATAGACAAGACCTACTCCTTGCTCAGTGAACTGGACTCAACACCCCCTATTCACCGCCCAAGAATAGATCTGACTAGTAAGAATCTTCAAACCTATGTATTGATATCTCTCCGTAAGTGAGTCAAGTGGGAGTAAAGCGGCATAAACACAGCAGTGAAAAGCAGCTAAACCCCATTAGGAAAATCAATTACTTTTAAAAACCCGTGAAACAAAGACAGTGAAAGAGAGAGAAATTCTTACAAAATTCGTTCAGGGGCTGTGATGCCACCTGGATTGACCATATCTAGACCCACAGCTGATTGAGACATAAGGGTGGACACTCTTGGGGCTGAGAGGTTTGGTGAGGTTGGGTGAGCAAACGCAGACCCTTTAAAGTAATACTGCGTGGTACCCATCCCATGGGTCCCAAATCTCCAGGATCAAGGGCATCTTCCTACATCGAAAACATGCATGAGAAACCCAGAAGATGGTACACCGTGTGATCGGGAAAGGTTTCTAAAACGCACCTCATTTCTCATCTCCTTGTGCTCGGGTTCGCCATTCCAGCCACTTTAATAGCAATCTCCCTCCTTGGAGAATCAGCACTTTAACCTCCTGTTCCGTACAGGTTGCAATTTGTCCTGAGGATGAACGGGAAGAGGGGGAACCAATGAGCGACTAGCTCTAGGTGGTGGGACAGTCACAGGTCACTCTATTTTCCCATCAGGAAGAAGAATTAACCACCGGCTCAGCCTGCCGCCCGGAACCAGAATAGGTCCTGAAGCAATCCTACGCTTTTGCGGCCAGCTCCCAAAAAAGCGAGTTGAAAAATGGAGCTCAGGGGCCCTGCAAATCACAAACCTGCAGAGTTATAAATGATAACTCTCGCCCACAAAAATATTGAGGGAAGGCAACGAAGAGGATTTGAAAGCAAGGCAGAATTGCAGGAAACAGATTTCAGGAGGTAGATTCGAATCGCCTTTAAAGCACAGGAAAAGCGGCAAAACCTCGACAATGATGCCCTTGGCCACAAAGGGCGTATGCGTTTTTTCCTGAATATATTCAGGAAAAAACGCATACGCCCTTTTTGGCCAACCAAGCAACCTGGAAAGGCAAATCAGCGCTACAAAGAAGTCTCGCTTCCCATCGGTCAAAAGGGCCATGCTGAATAAAGTGTCAATACCAGAAATGCAGGAGAGGCCATGGAGAAATGGGAGCCTTGCTACGCTGATGGGTGGGATGTAAATTGCCAACAGCCACTCTGGAGAAGTGTATGGTGTGTCCTGAAACATCTAAAAAACTCGGCTTAGAGAGCATAGGGCACTTCCACTCATGGGCGTCTAATTTGGGAAAACTAAAAATCAGCAAGGCACAGGCACTCCAAAGTTTAGGGTTGCTCTGTTGACAAGAACCTCCACTTCATTCCACCTTAAATATCCCAGGAAAGAGAAAAATGGATAAAGAAGTTGTGGTCCTTAGGTACAATGGAATATCACTCAGCCATGAAATCAACGTCATAAGGCTAGTAGCAGCATGATGAGTGGATTCAGGTACGACGGTTCTAAGTGAAATAAGTCACACAGAAAAAGACACTAATCAGAAGATATCACTTATAGAGGGAATGTAAAAACCGCTACACTTGAACTGAATTACAAAACAGAACAGAGTCACACATTTAGAAAACACACTATGGCTGCCTAACGGGAAAGGTGAGGTGGGGTGATGCCTAAAACAAGGGTTTCAAATTAGCTCAGATACCGTTCCATAAACCCAATATGTAATAGACAAGACCTACTCCTTGCTCAGTGAACTGGACTCAACACCCCCTATTCACCGCCCAAGAATAGATCTGACTAGTAAGAATCTTCAAACCTATGTATTGATATCTCTCCGTAAGTGAGTCAAGTGGGAGTAAAGCGGCATAAACACAGCAGTGAAAAGCAGCTAAACCCCATTAGGAAAATCAATTACTTTTAAAAACCCATGAAACAAAGACAGTGAAAGAGAGAGAAATTCTTACAAAATTCGTTCAGGGGCTGTGATGCCACCTGGATTGACCATATCTAGACCCACAGCTGATTGAGACATAAGGGTGGACACTCTTGGGGCTGAGAGGTTTGGTGAGGTTGGGTGAGCAAACGCAGACCCTTTAAAGTAATACTGCGTGGTACCCATCCCATGGGTCCCAAATCTCCAGGATCAAGGGCATCTTCCTACATCGAAAACATGCATGAGAAACCCAGAAGATGGTACACCGTGTGATCGGGAAAGGTTTCTAAAACGCACCTCATTTCTCATCTCCTTGTGCTCGGGTTCGCCATTCCAGCCACTTTAATAGCAATCTCCCTCCTTGGAGAATCAGCACTTTAACCTCCTGTTCCGTACAGGTTGCAATTTGTCCTGAGGATGAACGGGAAGAGGGGGAACCAATGAGCGACTAGCTCTAGGTGTTGGGACAGTCACAGGTCACTCTATTTTCCCATCAGGAAGAAGAATTAACCACCGGCTCAGCCTGCCGCCCGGAACCAGAATAGGTCCTGAAGCAATCCTACGCTTTTGCGGCCAGCTCCCAAAAAAGCGAGTTGAAAAATGGAGCTCAGGGGCCCTGCAAATCACAAACCTGCAGAGTTATAAATGATAACTCTCGCCCACAAAAATATTGAGGGAAGGCAACGAAGAGGATTTGAAAGCAAGGCAGAATTGCAGGAAACAGATTTCAGGAGGTAGATTCGAATCGCCTTTAAAGCACAGGAAAAGCGGCAAAACCTCGACAATGATGCCCTTGGCCAAAAAGGGCGTATGCGTTTTTTCCTGAATATATTCAGGAAAAAACGCATATGCCCTTTTTGGCCAACCAAGCAACCTGGAAAGGCAAATCAGCGCTACAAAGAAGTCTCGCTTCCCATCGGTCAAAAGGGCCATGCTGAATAAAGTGTCAAAACCAGAAATGCAGGAGAGGCCATGGAGAAATGGGAGCCTTGGTACGCTGATGGGCGGGATGTAAATTGCCAACAGCCACTCTGGAGAAATGTACGGTGTGTCCTGAAATATCTAAAAAACTCGGCTTAGAGAGCATAGGGCACTTCCACTCATGGGCGTCTAATTTGGGAAAACTAAAAATCAGCAAGGCACAGGCACTCCAAAGTTTAGGGTTGCTCTGTTGACAAGAACCTCCACTTCATTCCACCTTAAATATCCCAGGAAAGAGAAAAATGGATAAAGAAGTTGTGGTCCTTAGGTACAATGGAATATCACTCAGCCATGAAATCAACGTCATAAGGCTAGTAGCAGGATGATGAGTGGATTCAGGTACGACGGTTCTAAGTGAAATAAGTCACACAGAAAAAGACACTAATCAGAACATATCACTTATAGAGGGAATGTAAAAACCGCTACACTTGAACTGAATTACAAAACAGAACAGAGTCACACATTTAGAAAACACACTATGGCTGCCTAACGGGAAAGGCGAGGTGGGGTGATGCCTAAAACAAGGGTTTCAAATTAGCTCAGATACCGTTCCATAAACCCAATATGTAATAGACAAGACCTACTGCTTGCTCAGTGAACTGGACTCAACACCCCCTATTCACCGCCCAAGAATAGATCTGACTAGTAAGAATCTTCAAACCTATGTATTGATATCTCTCTGGAAGTGAGTCAAGTGGGAGTAAAGCGGCATAAAGACAGCAGTGAAAAGCAGCTAAACCCCATTAGGAAAATCAATTACTTTTAAAAACCCGTGAAACAAAGACAGTGAAAGAGAGAGAAATTCTTACAAAATTCGTTCAGGGGCTGTGATGCCACCTGGATTGACCATATCTAGACCCACAGCTGATTGAGACATAAGGGTGGACACTCTTGGGGCTGAGAGGTTTGGTGAGGTTGGGTGAGCAAACGCAGACCCTTTAAAGTAATACTGCGTGGTACCCATCCCATGGGTCCCAAATCTCCAGGTTCAAGGGCATCTTCCTACATCGAAAACATGCATGAGAAACCCAGAAGATGGTACACCGTGTGATCGGGAAAGGTTTCTAAAACGCACCTCATTTCTCATCTCCTTGTGCTCGGGTTCGCCATTCCAGCCACTTTAATAGCAATCTCCCTCCTTGGAGAATCAGCACGTTTAACCTCCTGTTCCGTACAGGTTGCAATTTGTCCTGAGGATGAACGGGAAGAGGGGGAACCAATGAGCGACTAGCTCTAGGTGGTGGGACAGGCACAGGTCACTCTATTTTCCCATCAGGAAGAAGAATTAACCACAGGCTCAGCCTGCCGCCCAGAACCAGAAAAGGGCCTGAAGCAATCCTACGCTTTTCGGCCAGCTCCCAAAAAAGCGAGTTGAAAAATGGAGCTCAGGGGCCCTGCAAATCACAAACCTGCAGAGTTAGAAATGATAACTCTCGCCCACAAAAATATTGAGGGAAGGCAAAGAAGAGGACTTGAAAGCAAGGCAGAATTGCAGGAAACAGATTTCAGGAGGTAGATTCGAATCGCCTTTAAAGCACAGGAAAAGCGGCAAAACCTCGACAATGATGCCCTTGGCCAAAAAGGGCGTATGCGTTTTTTCCTGAATATATTCAGGAAAAAACGCATACGCCCTTTTTGGCCAACCAAGCAACCTGGAAAGGCAAATCGGCGCTACAAAGAAGTCTCGCTTCCCATCGGTCAAAAGGGCCATGCTGAATAAAGTGTCAATACCAGAAATGCAGGAGAGGCCATGGAGAAATGGGAGCCTTGCTACGCTGATGGGCGGGATGTAAATTGCCAACAGCCACTCTGGAGAAGTGTACGGTGTGTCCTGAAACATCTAAAAAACTCGGCTTAGAGAGCATAGGGCACTTCCACTCATGGGCGTCTAATTTGGGAAAACTAAAAATCAGCAAGGCACAGGCACTCCAAAGTTTAGGGTTGCTCTGTTGACAAGAACCTCCACTTCATTCCACCTTAAATATCCCAGGAAAGAGAAAAATGGATAAAGAAGTTGTGGTCCTTAGGTACAATGGAATATCACTCAGCCATGAAATCAACGTCATAAGGCTAGTAGCAGCATGATGAGTGGATTCAGGTACGACGGTTCTAAGTGAAATAAGTCACACAGAAAAAGACACTAATCAGAAGATATCACTTATAGAGGGAATGTAAAAACCGCTACACTTGAACTGAATTACAAAACAGAACAGAGTCACACATTTAGAAAACACACTATGGCTGCCTAACGGGAAAGGCGAGGTGGGGTGATGCCTAAAACAAGGGTTTCAAATTAGCTCAGATACCGTTCCATAAACCCAATATGTAATAGACAAGACCTACTGCTTGCTCAGTGAACTGGACTCAACACCCCCTATTCACCGCCCAAGAATAGATCTGACTAGTAAGAATCTTCAAACCTATGTATTGATATCTCTCTGGAAGTGAGTCAAGTGGGAGTAAAGCGGCATAAAGACAGCAGTGAAAAGCAGCTAAACCCCATTAGGAAAATCAATTACTTTTAAAAACCCGTGAAACAAAGACAGTGAAAGAGAGAGAAATTCTTACAAAATTCGTTCAGGGGCTGTGATGCCACCTGGATTGACCATATCTAGACCCACAGCTGATTGAGACATAAGGGTGGACACTCTTGGGGCTGAGAGGTTTGGTGAGGTTGGGTGAGCAAACGCAGACCCTTTAAAGTAATACTGCGTGGTACCCATCCCATGGGTCCCAAATCTCCAGGTTCAAGGGCATCTTCCTACATCGAAAACATGCATGAGAAACCCAGAAGATGGTACACCGTGTGATCGGGAAAGGTTTCTAAAACGCACCTCATTTCTCATCTCCTTGTGCTCGGGTTCGCCATTCCAGCCACTTTAATAGCAATCTCCCTCCTTGGAGAATCAGCACGTTTAACCTCCTGTTCCGTACAGGTTGCAATTTGTCCTGAGGATGAACGGGAAGAGGGGGAACCAATGAGCGACTAGCTCTAGGTGTTGGGAAAGGCACAGGTCACTCTATTTTCCCATCAGGAAGAAGAATTAACCACCGGCTCAGCCTGCCGCCCGGAACCAGAATAGGTCCTGAAGCAATCCTACGCTTTTGCGGCCAGCTCCCAAAAAAGCGAGTTGAAAAATGGAGCTCAGGGGCCCTGCAAATCACAAACCTGCAGAGTTATAAATGATAACTCTCGCCCACAAAAATATTGAGGGAAGGCAACGAAGAGGATTTGAAAGCAAGGCAGAATTGCAGGAAACAGATTTCAGGAGGTAGATTCGAATCGCCTTTAAAGCACAGGAAAAGCGGCAAAACCTCGACAATGATGCCCTTGGCCACAAAGGGCGTATGCGTTTTTTCCTGAATATATTCAGGAAAAAACGCATACGCCCTTTTTGGCCAACCAAGCAACCTGGAAAGGCAAATCAGCGCTACAAAGAAGTCTCGCTTCCCATCGGTCAAAAGGGCCATGCTGAATAAAGTGTCAATACCAGAAATGCAGGAGAGGCCATGGAGAAATGGGAGCCTTGCTACGCTGATGGGTGGGATGTAAATTGCCAACAGCCACTCTGGAGAAGTGTATGGTGTGTCCTGAAACATCTAAAAAACTCGGCTTAGAGAGCATAGGGCACTTCCACTCATGGGCGTCTAATTTGGGAAAACTAAAAATCAGCAAGGCACAGGCACTCCAAAGTTTAGGGTTGCTCTGTTGACAAGAACCTCCACTTCATTCCACCTTAAATATCCCAGGAAAGAGAAAAATGGATAAAGAAGTTGTGGTCCTTAGGTACAATGGAATATCACTCAGCCATGAAATCAACGTCATAAGGCTAGTAGCAGCATGATGAGTGGATTCAGGTACGACGGTTCTAAGTGAAATAAGTCACACAGAAAAAGACACTAATCAGAAGATATCACTTATAGAGGGAATGTAAAAACCGCTACACTTGAACTGAATTACAAAACAGAACAGAGTCACACATTTAGAAAACACACTATGGCTGCCTAACGGGAAAGGCGAGGTGGGGTGATGCCTAAAACAAGGGTTTCAAATTAGCTCAGATACCGTTCCATAAACCCAATATGTAATAGACAAGACCTACTGCTTGCTCAGTGAACTGGACTCAACACCCCCTATTCACCGCCCAAGAATAGATCTGACTAGTAAGAATCTTCAAACCTATGTATTGATATCTCTCTGGAAGTGAGTCAAGTGGGAGTAAAGCGGCATAAAGACAGCAGTGAAAAGCAGCTAAACCCCATTAGGAAAATCAATTACTTTTAAAAACCCGTGAAACAAAGACAGTGAAAGAGAGAGAAATTCTTACAAAATTCGTTCAGGGGCTGTGATGCCACCTGGATTGACCATATCTAGACCCACAGCTGATTGAGACATAAGGGTGGACACTCTTGGGGCTGAGAGGTTTGGTGAGGTTGGGTGAGCAAACGCAGACCCTTTAAAGTAATACTGCGTGGTACCCATCCCATGGGTCCCAAATCTCCAGGTTCAAGGGCATCTTCCTACATCGAAAACATGCATGAGAAACCCAGAAGATGGTACACCGTGTGATCGGGAAAGGTTTCTAAAACGCACCTCATTTCTCATCTCCTTGTGCTCGGGTTCGCCATTCCAGCCACTTTAATAGCAATCTCCCTCCTTGGAGAATCAGCACGTTTAACCTCCTGTTCCGTACAGGTTGCAATTTGTCCTGAGGATGAACGGGAAGAGGGGGAACCAATGAGCGACTAGCTCTAGGTGGTGGGACAGTCACAGGTCACTCTATTTTCCCATCAGGAAGAAGAATTAACCACCGGCTCAGCCTGCCGCCCGGAACCAGAATAGGTCCTGAAGCAATCCTACGCTTTTGCGGCCAGCTCCCAAAAAAGCGAGTTGAAAAATGGAGCTCAGGGGCCCTGCAAATCACAAACCTGCAGAGTTATAAATGATAACTCTCGCCCACAAAAATATTGAGGGAAGGCAACGAAGAGGATTTGAAAGCAAGGCAGAATTGCAGGAAACAGATTTCAGGAGGTAGATTCGAATCGCCTTTAAAGCACAGGAAAAGCGGCAAAACCTCGACAATGATGCCCTTGGCCAAAAAGTGCGTATGCGTTTTTTCCTGAATATATTCAGGAAAAAACGCATACGCCCTTTTTGGCCAACCAAGCAACCTGGAAAGGCAAATCAGCGCTACAAAGAAGTCTCGCTTCCCATCGGTCAAAAGGGCCATGCTGAATAAAGTGTCAATACCAGAAATGCAGGAGAGGCCATGGAGAAATGGGAGCCTTGCTACGCTGATGGGCGGGATGTAAATTGCCAACAGCCACTCTGGAGAAGTGTACGGTGTGTCCTGAAATATCTAAAAAACTCGGCTTAGAGAGCATAGGGCACTTCCACTCATGGGCGTCTAATTTGGGAAAACTAAAAATCAGCAAGGCACAGGCACTCCAAAGTTTAGGGTTGCTCTGTTGACAAGAACCTCCACTTCATTCCACCTTAAATATCCCAGGAAAGAGAAAAATGGATAAAGAAGTTGTGGTCCTTAGGTACAATGGAATATCACTCAGCCATGAAATCAACGTCATAAGGCTAGTAGCAGCATGATGAGTGGATTCAGGTACGACGGTTCTAAGTGAAATAAGTCACACAGAAAAAGACACTAATCAGAAGATATCACTTATAGAGGGAATGTAAAAACCGCTACACTTGAACTGAATTACAAAACAGAACAGAGTCACACATTTAGAAAACACACTATGGCTGCCTAACGGGAAAGGTGAGGTGGGGTGATGCCTAAAACAAGGGTTTCAAATTAGCTCAGATACCGTTCCATAAACCCAATATGTAATAGACAAGACCTACTCCTTGCTCAGTGAACTGGACTCAACACCCCCTATTCACCGCCCAAGAATAGATCTGACTAGTAAGAATCTTCAAACCTATGTATTGATATCTCTCCGTAAGTGAGTCAAGTGGGAGTAAAGCGGCATAAACACAGCAGTGAAAAGCAGCTAAACCCCATTAGGAAAATCAATTACTTTTAAAAACCCGTGAAACAAAGACAGTGAAAGAGAGAGAAATTCTTACAAAATTCGTTCAGGGGCTGTGATGCCACCTGGATTGACCATATCTAGACCCACAGCTGATTGAGACATAAGGGTGGACACTCTTGGGGCTGAGAGGTTTGGTGAGGTTGGGTGAGCAAACGCAGACCCTTTAAAGTAATACTGCGTGGTACCCATCCCATGGGTCCCAAATCTCCAGGATCAAGGGCATCTTCCTACATCGAAAACATGCATGAGAAACCCAGAAGATGGTACACCGTGTGATCGGGAAAGGTTTCTAAAACGCACCTCATTTCTCATCTCCTTGTGCTCGGGTTCGCCATTCCAGCCACTTTAATAGCAATCTCCCTCCTTGGAGAATCAGCACTTTAACCTCCTGTTCCGTACAGGTTGCAATTTGTCCTGAGGATGAACGGGAAGAGGGGGAACCAATGAGCGACTAGCTCTAGGTGGTGGGACAGTCACAGGTCACTCTATTTTCCCATCAGGAAGAAGAATTAACCACCGGCTCAGCCTGCCGCCCGGAACCAGAATAGGTCCTGAAGCAATCCTACGCTTTTGCGGCCAGCTCCCAAAAAAGCGAGTTGAAAAATGGAGCTCAGGGGCCCTGCAAATCACAAACCTGCAGAGTTATAAATGATAACTCTCGCCCACAAAAATATTGAGGGAAGGCAACGAAGAGGATTTGAAAGCAAGGCAGAATTGCAGGAAACAGATTTCAGGAGGTAGATTCGAATCGCCTTTAAAGCACAGGAAAAGCGGCAAAACCTCGACAATGATGCCCTTGGCCACAAAGGGCGTATGCGTTTTTTCCTGAATATATTCAGGAAAAAACGCATACGCCCTTTTTGGCCAACCAAGCAACCTGGAAAGGCAAATCAGCGCTACAAAGAAGTCTCGCTTCCCATCGGTCAAAAGGGCCATGCTGAATAAAGTGTCAATACCAGAAATGCAGGAGAGGCCATGGAGAAATGGGAGCCTTGCTACGCTGATGGGTGGGATGTAAATTGCCAACAGCCACTCTGGAGAAGTGTATGGTGTGTCCTGAAACATCTAAAAAACTCGGCTTAGAGAGCATAGGGCACTTCCACTCATGGGCGTCTAATTTGGGAAAACTAAAAATCAGCAAGGCACAGGCACTCCAAAGTTTAGGGTTGCTCTGTTGACAAGAACCTCCACTTCATTCCACCTTAAATATCCCAGGAAAGAGAAAAATGGATAAAGAAGTTGTGGTCCTTAGGTACAATGGAATATCACTCAGCCATGAAATCAACGTCATAAGGCTAGTAGCAGCATGATGAGTGGATTCAGGTACGACGGTTCTAAGTGAAATAAGTCACACAGAAAAAGACACTAATCAGAAGATATCACTTATAGAGGGAATGTAAAAACCGCTACACTTGAACTGAATTACAAAACAGAACAGAGTCACACATTTAGAAAACACACTATGGCTGCCTAACGGGAAAGGTGAGGTGGGGTGATGCCTAAAACAAGGGTTTCAAATTAGCTCAGATACCGTTCCATAAACCCAATATGTAATAGACAAGACCTACTCCTTGCTCAGTGAACTGGACTCAACACCCCCTATTCACCGCCCAAGAATAGATCTGACTAGTAAGAATCTTCAAACCTATGTATTGATATCTCTCCGTAAGTGAGTCAAGTGGGAGTAAAGCGGCATAAACACAGCAGTGAAAAGCAGCTAAACCCCATTAGGAAAATCAATTACTTTTAAAAACCCATGAAACAAAGACAGTGAAAGAGAGAGAAATTCTTACAAAATTCGTTCAGGGGCTGTGATGCCACCTGGATTGACCATATCTAGACCCACAGCTGATTGAGACATAAGGGTGGACACTCTTGGGGCTGAGAGGTTTGGTGAGGTTGGGTGAGCAAACGCAGACCCTTTAAAGTAATACTGCGTGGTACCCATCCCATGGGTCCCAAATCTCCAGGATCAAGGGCATCTTCCTACATCGAAAACATGCATGAGAAACCCAGAAGATGGTACACCGTGTGATCGGGAAAGGTTTCTAAAACGCACCTCATTTCTCATCTCCTTGTGCTCGGGTTCGCCATTCCAGCCACTTTAATAGCAATCTCCCTCCTTGGAGAATCAGCACTTTAACCTCCTGTTCCGTACAGGTTGCAATTTGTCCTGAGGATGAACGGGAAGAGGGGGAACCAATGAGCGACTAGCTCTAGGTGGTGGGACAGTCACAGGTCACTCTATTTTCCCATCAGGAAGAAGAATTAACCACCGGCTCAGCCTGCCGCCCGGAACCAGAATAGGTCCTGAAGCAATCCTACGCTTTTGCGGCCAGCTCCCAAAAAAGCGAGTTGAAAAATGGAGCTCAGGGGCCCTGCAAATCACAAACCTGCAGAGTTATAAATGATAACTCTCGCCCACAAAAATATTGAGGGAAGGCAACGAAGAGGATTTGAAAGCAAGGCAGAATTGCAGGAAACAGATTTCAGGAGGTAGATTCGAATCGCCTTTAAAGCACAGGAAAAGCGGCAAAACCTCGACAATGATGCCCTTGGCCAAAAAGGGCGTATGCGTTTTTTCCTGAATATATTCAGGAAAAAACGCATACGCCCTTTTTGGCCAACCAAGCAACCTGGAAAGGCAAATCAGCGCTACAAAGAAGTCTCGCTTCCCATCGGTCAAAAGGGCCATGCTGAATAAAGTGTCAAAACCAGAAATGCAGGAGAGGCCATGGAGAAATGGGAGCCTTGGTACGCTGATGGGCGGGATGTAAATTGCCAACAGCCACTCTGGAGAAATGTACGGTGTGTCCTGAAATATCTAAAAAACTCGGCTTAGAGAGCATAGGGCACTTCCACTCATGGGCGTCTAATTTGGGAAAACTAAAAATCAGCAAGGCACAGGCACTCCAAAGTTTAGGGTTGCTCTGTTGACAAGAACCTCCACTTCATTCCACCTTAAATATCCCAGGAAAGAGAAAAATGGATAAAGAAGTTGTGGTCCTTAGGTACAATGGAATATCACTCAGCCATGAAATCAACGTCATAAGGCTAGTAGCAGCATGATGAGTGGATTCAGGTACGACGGTTCTAAGTGAAATAAGTCACACAGAAAAAGACACTAATCAGAAGATATCACTTATAGAGGGAATGTAAAAACCGCTACACTTGAACTGAATTACAAAACAGAACAGAGTCACACATTTAGAAAACACACTATGGCTGCCTAACGGGAAAGGCGAGGTGGGGTGATGCCTAAAACAAGGGTTTCAAATTAGCTCAGATACCGTTCCATAAACCCAATATGTAATAGACAAGACCTACTGCTTGCTCAGTGAACTGGACTCAACACCCCCTATTCACCGCCCAAGAATAGATCTGACTAGTAAGAATCTTCAAACCTATGTATTGATATCTCTCTGGAAGTGAGTCAAGTGGGAGTAAAGCGGCATAAAGACAGCAGTGAAAAGCAGCTAAACCCCATTAGGAAAATCAATTACTTTTAAAAACCCGTGAAACAAAGACAGTGAAAGAGAGAGAAATTCTTACAAAATTCGTTCAGGGGCTGTGATGCCACCTGGATTGACCATATCTAGACCCACAGCTGATTGAGACATAAGGGTGGACACTCTTGGGGCTGAGAGGTTTGGTGAGGTTGGGTGAGCAAACGCAGACCCTTTAAAGTAATACTGCGTGGTACCCATCCCATGGGTCCCAAATCTCCAGGTTCAAGGGCATCTTCCTACATCGAAAACATGCATGAGAAACCCAGAAGATGGTACACCGTGTGATCGGGAAAGGTTTCTAAAACGCACCTCATTTCTCATCTCCTTGTGCTCGGGTTCGCCATTCCAGCCACTTTAATAGCAATCTCCCTCCTTGGAGAATCAGCACGTTTAACCTCCTGTTCCGTACAGGTTGCAATTTGTCCTGAGGATGAACGGGAAGAGGGGGAACCAATGAGCGACTAGCTCTAGGTGTTGGGAAAGGCACAGGTCACTCTATTTTCCCATCAGGAAGAAGAATTAACCACCGGCTCAGCCTGCCGCCCGGAACCAGAATAGGTCCTGAAGCAATCCTACGCTTTTGCGGCCAGCTCCCAAAAAAGCGAGTTGAAAAATGGAGCTCAGGGGCCCTGCAAATCACAAACCTGCAGAGTTATAAATGATAACTCTCGCCCACAAAAATATTGAGGGAAGGCAACGAAGAGGATTTGAAAGCAAGGCAGAATTGCAGGAAACAGATTTCAGGAGGTAGATTCGAATCGCCTTTAAAGCACAGGAAAAGCGGCAAAACCTCGACAATGATGCCCTTGGCCAAAAAGGGCGTATGCGTTTTTTCCTGAATATATTCAGGAAAAAACGCATACGCCCTTTTTGGCCAACCAAGCAACCTGGAAAGGCAAATCAGCGCTACAAAGAAGTCTCGCTTCCCATCGGTCAAAAGGGCCATGCTGAATAAAGTGTCAATACCAGAAATGCAGGAGAGGCCATGGAGAAATGGGAGCCTTGCTACGCTGATGGGTGGGATGTAAATTGCCAACAGCCACTCTGGAGAAGTGTATGGTGTGTCCTGAAACATCTAAAAAACTCGGCTTAGAGAGCATAGGGCACTTCCACTCATGGGCGTCTAATTTGGGAAAACTAAAAATCAGCAAGGCACAGGCACTCCAAAGTTTAGGGTTGCTCTGTTGACAAGAACCTCCACTTCATTCCACCTTAAATATCCCAGGAAAGAGAAAAATGGATAAAGAAGTTGTGGTCCTTAGGTACAATGGAATATCACTCAGCCATGAAATCAACGTCATAAGGCTAGTAGCAGCATGATGAGTGGATTCAGGTACGACGGTTCTAAGTGAAATAAGTCACACAGAAAAAGACACTAATCAGAAGATATCACTTATAGAGGGAATGTAAAAACCGCTACACTTGAACTGAATTACAAAACAGAACAGAGTCACACATTTAGAAAACACACTATGGCTGCCTAACGGGAAAGGTGAGGTGGGGTGATGCCTAAAACAAGGGTTTCAAATTAGCTCAGATACCGTTCCATAAACCCAATATGTAATAGACAAGACCTACTCCTTGCTCAGTGAACTGGACTCAACACCCCCTATTCACCGCCCAAGAATAGATCTGACTAGTAAGAATCTTCAAACCTATGTATTGATATCTCTCCGTAAGTGAGTCAAGTGGGAGTAAAGCGGCATAAACACAGCAGTGAAAAGCAGCTAAACCCCATTAGGAAAATCAATTACTTTTAAAAACCCGTGAAACAAAGACAGTGAAAGAGAGAGAAATTCTTACAAAATTCGTTCAGGGGCTGTGATGCCACCTGGATTGACCATATCTAGACCCACAGCTGATTGAGACATAAGGGTGGACACTCTTGGGGCTGAGAGGTTTGGTGAGGTTGGGTGAGCAAACGCAGACCCTTTAAAGTAATACTGCGTGGTACCCGTCTGATGGGTCCCAAATCTCCAGGTTCAAGGGCATCTTCCTACATCGAAAACATGCATGAGAAACCCAGAAGATGGTACACCGTGTGATCGGGAAAGGTTTCTAAAACGCACCTCATTTCTCATCTCCTTGTGCTCGGGTTCGCCATTCCAGCCACTTTAATAGCAATCACCCTCCTTGGAGAATCAGCACTTTAACCTCCTGTTCCGTACAGGTTTCAATTTGTCCTGAGGATGAACGGGAAGAGGGGGAACCAATGAGCGACTAGCTCTAGGTGTTGGGACAGTCACAGGTCACTCTATTTTCCCATCAGGAAGAAGAATTAACCACAGGCTCAGCCTGCCGCCCGGAACCAGAATAGGGCCTGAAGCAATCCTACGCTTTTGCGGCCAGCTCCCAAAAAAGCGAGTTGAAAAATGGAGCTCTGGGTCCCTGCAAATCACAAACCTGCAGAGTTATAAATGATAACTCTCGCCCACAAAAATATTGAGGGAAGGCAACGAAGAGGATTTGAAAACAAGGCAGAATTGCAGGAAACAGATTTCAGGAGGTATATTCGAATCGCCTTTAAAGCACAGGAAAAGCGGCAAAACCTCGACAATGATGCCCTTGGCCAAAAAGGGCGTATGCGTTTTTTCCTGAATATATTCAGGAAAAAACGCATACGCCCTTTTTGGCCAACCAAGCAACCTGGAAAGGCAAATCAGCGCTAGAAAGAAGTCTCGCTTCCCATCGGTCAAAAGGGCCATGCTGAATAAAGTGTCAATACCAGAAATGCAGGAGAGGCCATGGAGAAATGGGAGCCTTGCTACGCTGATGGGCGGGATGTAAATTGCCAACAGCCACTCTGGAGAAGTGTACGGTGTGTCCTGAAATATCTAAAAAACTCGGCTTAGAGAGCATAGGGCACTTCCACTCATGGGCGTCTAATTTGGGAAAACTAAAAATCAGCAAGGCACAGGCACTCCAAAGTTTAGGGTTGCTCTGTTGACAAGAACCTCCACTTCATTCCACCTTAAATATCCCAGGAAAGAGAAAAATGGATAAAGAAGTTGTGGTCCTTAGGTACAATGGAATATCACTCAGCCATGAAATCAACGTCATAAGGCTAGTAGCAGCATGATGAGTGGATTCAGGTACGACGGTTCTAAGTGAAATAAGTCACACAGAAAAAGACACTAATCAGAAGATATCACTTATAGAGGGAATGTAAAAACCGCTACACTTGAACTGAATTACAAAACAGAACAGAGTCACACATTTAGAAAACACACTATGGCTGCCTAACGGGAAAGGCGAGGTGGGGTGATGCCTAAAACAAGGGTTTCAAATTAGCTCAGATACCGTTCCATAAACCCAATATGTAATAGACAAGACCTACTGCTTGCTCAGTGAACTGGACTCAACACCCCCTATTCACCGCCCAAGAATAGATCTGACTAGTAAGAATCTTCAAACCTATGTATTGATATCTCTCTGGAAGTGAGTCAAGTGGGAGTAAAGCGGCATAAAGACAGCAGTGAAAAGCAGCTAAACCCCATTAGGAAAATCAATTACTTTTAAAAACCCGTGAAACAAAGACAGTGAAAGAGAGAGAAATTCTTACAAAATTCGTTCAGGGGCTGTGATGCCACCTGGATTGACCATATCTAGACCCACAGCTGATTGAGACATAAGGGTGGACACTCTTGGGGCTGAGAGGTTTGGTGAGGTTGGGTGAGCAAACGCAGACCCTTTAAAGTAATACTGCGTGGTACCCATCCCATGGGTCCCAAATCTCCAGGTTCAAGGGCATCTTCCTACATCGAAAACATGCATGAGAAACCCAGAAGATGGTACACCGTGTGATCGGGAAAGGTTTCTAAAACGCACCTCATTTCTCATCTCCTTGTGCTCGGGTTCGCCATTCCAGCCACTTTAATAGCAATCTCCCTCCTTGGAGAATCAGCACGTTTAACCTCCTGTTCCGTACAGGTTGCAATTTGTCCTGAGGATGAACGGGAAGAGGGGGAACCAATGAGCGACTAGCTCTAGGTGTTGGGAAAGGCACAGGTCACTCTATTTTCCCATCAGGAAGAAGAATTAACCACCGGCTCAGCCTGCCGCCCGGAACCAGAATAGGTCCTGAAGCAATCCTACGCTTTTGCGGCCAGCTCCCAAAAAAGCGAGTTGAAAAATGGAGCTCAGGGGCCCTGCAAATCACAAACCTGCAGAGTTATAAATGATAACTCTCGCCCACAAAAATATTGAGGGAAGGCAACGAAGAGGATTTGAAAGCAAGGCAGAATTGCAGGAAACAGATTTCAGGAGGTAGATTCGAATCGCCTTTAAAGCACAGGAAAAGCGGCAAAACCTCGACAATGATGCCCTTGGCCAAAAAGGGCGTATGCGTTTTTTCCTGAATATATTCAGGAAAAAACGCATACGCCCTTTTTGGCCAACCAAGCAACCTGGAAAGGCAAATCAGCGCTACAAAGAAGTCTCGCTTCCCATCGGTCAAAAGGGCCATGCTGAATAAAGTGTCAATACCAGAAATGCAGGAGAGGCCATGGAGAAATGGGAGCCTTGCTACGCTGATGGGTGGGATGTAAATTGACAACAGCCACTCTGGAGAAGTGTATGGTGTGTCCTGAAACATCTAAAAAACTCGGCTTAGAGAGCATAGGGCACTTCCACTCATGGGCGTCTAATTTGGGAAAACTAAAAATCAGCAAGGCACAGGCACTCCAAAGTTTAGGGTTGCTCTGTTGACAAGAACCTCCACTTCATTCCACCTTAAATATCCCAGGAAAGAGAAAAATGGATAAAGAAGTTGTGGTCCTTAGGTACAATGGAATATCACTCAGCCATGAAATCAACGTCATAAGGCTAGTAGCAGCATGATGAGTGGATTCAGGTACGACGGTTCTAAGTGAAATAAGTCACACAGAAAAAGACACTAATCAGAAGATATCACTTATAGAGGGAATGTAAAAACCGCTACACTTGAACTGAATTACAAAACAGAACAGAGTCACACATTTAGAAAACACACTATGGCTGCCTAACGGGAAAGGTGAGGTGGGGTGATGCCTAAAACAAGGGTTTCAAATTAGCTCAGATACCGTTCCATAAACCCAATATGTAATAGACAAGACCTACTCCTTGCTCAGTGAACTGGACTCAACACCCCCTATTCACCGCCCAAGAATAGATCTGACTAGTAAGAATCTTCAAACCTATGTATTGATATCTCTCCGTAAGTGAGTCAAGTGGGAGTAAAGCGGCATAAACACAGCAGTGAAAAGCAGCTAAACCCCATTAGGAAAATCAATTACTTTTAAAAACCCGTGAAACAAAGACAGTGAAAGAGAGAGAAATTCTTACAAAATTCGTTCAGGGGCTGTGATGCCACCTGGATTGACCATATCTAGACCCACAGCTGATTGAGACATAAGGGTGGACACTCTTGGGGCTGAGAGGTTTGGTGAGGTTGGGTGAGCAAACGCAGACCCTTTAAAGTAATACTGCGTGGTACCCGTCTGATGGGTCCCAAATCTCCAGGTTCAAGGGCATCTTCCTACATCGAAAACATGCATGAGAAACCCAGAAGATGGTACACCGTGTGATCGGGAAAGGTTTCTAAAACGCACCTCATTTCTCATCTCCTTGTGCTCGGGTTCGCCATTCCAGCCACTTTAATAGCAATCACCCTCCTTGGAGAATCAGCACTTTAACCTCCTGTTCCGTACAGGTTTCAATTTGTCCTGAGGATGAACGGGAAGAGGGGGAACCAATGAGCGACTAGCTCTAGGTGTTGGGACAGTCACAGGTCACTCTATTTTCCCATCAGGAAGAAGAATTAACCACAGGCTCAGCCTGCCGCCCGGAACCAGAATAGGGCCTGAAGCAATCCTACGCTTTTGCGGCCAGCTCCCAAAAAAGCGAGTTGAAAAATGGAGCTCTGGGTCCCTGCAAATCACAAACCTGCAGAGTTATAAATGATAACTCTCGCCCACAAAAATATTGAGGGAAGGCAACGAAGAGGATTTGAAAACAAGGCAGAATTGCAGGAAACAGATTTCAGGAGGTATATTCGAATCGCCTTTAAAGCACAGGAAAAGCGGCAAAACCTCGACAATGATGCCCTTGGCCAAAAAGGGCGTATGCGTTTTTTCCTGAATATATTCAGGAAAAAACGCATACGCCCTTTTTGGCCAACCAAGCAACCTGGAAAGGCAAATCAGCGCTACAAAGAAGTCTCGCTTCCCATCGGTCAAAAGGGCCATGCTGAATAAAGTGTCAATACCAGAAATGCAGGAGAGGCCATGGAGAAATGGGAGCCTTGCTACGCTGATGGGCGGGATGTAAATTGCCAACAGCCACTCTGGAGAAGTGTACGGTGTGTCCTGAAATATCTAAAAAACTCGGCTTAGAGAGCATAGGGCACTTCCACTCATGGGCGTCTAATTTGGGAAAACTAAAAATCAGCAAGGCACAGGCACTCCAAAGTTTAGGGTTGCTCTGTTGACAAGAACCTCCACTTCATTCCACCTTAAATATCCCAGGAAAGAGAAAAATGGATAAAGAAGTTGTGGTCCTTAGGTACAATGGAATATCACTCAGCCATGAAATCAACGTCATAAGGCTAGTAGCAGCATGATGAGTGGATTCAGGTACGACGGTTCTAAGTGAAATAAGTCACACAGAAAAAGACACTAATCAGAAGATATCACTTATAGAGGGAATGTAAAAACCGCTACACTTGAACTGAATTACAAAACAGAACAGAGTCACACATTTAGAAAACACACTATGGCTGCCTAACGGGAAAGGCGAGGTGGGGTGATGCCTAAAACAAGGGTTTCAAATTAGCTCAGATACCGTTCCATAAACCCAATATGTAATAGACAAGACCTACTGCTTGCTCAGTGAACTGGACTCAACACCCCCTATTCACCGCCCAAGAATAGATCTGACTAGTAAGAATCTTCAAACCTATGTATTGATATCTCTCTGGAAGTGAGTCAAGTGGGAGTAAAGCGGCATAAAGACAGCAGTGAAAAGCAGCTAAACCCCATTAGGAAAATCAATTACTTTTAAAAACCCGTGAAACAAAGACAGTGAAAGAGAGAGAAATTCTTACAAAATTCGTTCAGGGGCTGTGATGCCACCTGGATTGACCATATCTAGACCCACAGCTGATTGAGACATAAGGGTGGACACTCTTGGGGCTGAGAGGTTTGGTGAGGTTGGGTGAGCAAACGCAGACCCTTTAAAGTAATACTGCGTGGTACCCATCCCATGGGTCCCAAATCTCCAGGTTCAAGGGCATCTTCCTACATCGAAAACATGCATGAGAAACCCAGAAGATGGTACACCGTGTGATCGGGAAAGGTTTCTAAAACGCACCTCATTTCTCATCTCCTTGTGCTCGGGTTCGCCATTCCAGCCACTTTAATAGCAATCTCCCTCCTTGGAGAATCAGCACGTTTAACCTCCTGTTCCGTACAGGTTGCAATTTGTCCTGAGGATGAACGGGAAGAGGGGGAACCAATGAGCGACTAGCTCTAGGTGTTGGGAAAGGCACAGGTCACTCTATTTTCCCATCAGGAAGAAGAATTAACCACCGGCTCAGCCTGCCGCCCGGAACCAGAATAGGTCCTGAAGCAATCCTACGCTTTTGCGGCCAGCTCCCAAAAAAGCGAGTTGAAAAATGGAGCTCAGGGGCCCTGCAAATCACAAACCTGCAGAGTTATAAATGATAACTCTCGCCCACAAAAATATTGAGGGAAGGCAACGAAGAGGATTTGAAAGCAAGGCAGAATTGCAGGAAACAGATTTCAGGAGGTAGATTCGAATCGCCTTTAAAGCACAGGAAAAGCGGCAAAACCTCGACAATGATGCCCTTGGCCACAAAGGGCGTATGCGTTTTTTCCTGAATATATTCAGGAAAAAACGCATACGCCCTTTTTGGCCAACCAAGCAACCTGGAAAGGCAAATCAGCGCTACAAAGAAGTCTCGCTTCCCATCGGTCAAAAGGGCCATGCTGAATAAAGTGTCAATACCAGAAATGCAGGAGAGGCCATGGAGAAATGGGAGCCTTGCTACGCTGATGGGTGGGATGTAAATTGACAACAGCCACTCTGGAGAAGTGTATGGTGTGTCCTGAAACATCTAAAAAACTCGGCTTAGAGAGCATAGGGCACTTCCACTCATGGGCGTCTAATTTGGGAAAACTAAAAATCAGCAAGGCACAGGCACTCCAAAGTTTAGGGTTGCTCTGTTGACAAGAACCTCCACTTCATTCCACCTTAAATATCCCAGGAAAGAGAAAAATGGATAAAGAAGTTGTGGTCCTTAGGTACAATGGAATATCACTCAGCCATGAAATCAACGTCATAAGGCTAGTAGCAGCATGATGAGTGGATTCAGGTACGACGGTTCTAAGTGAAATAAGTCACACAGAAAAAGACACTAATCAGAAGATATCACTTATAGAGGGAATGTAAAAACCGCTACACTTGAACTGAATTACAAAACAGAACAGAGTCACACATTTAGAAAACACACTATGGCTGCCTAACGGGAAAGGTGAGGTGGGGTGATGCCTAAAACAAGGGTTTCAAATTAGCTCAGATACCGTTCCATAAACCCAATATGTAATAGACAAGACCTACTCCTTGCTCAGTGAACTGGACTCAACACCCCCTATTCACCGCCCAAGAATAGATCTGACTAGTAAGAATCTTCAAACCTATGTATTGATATCTCTCCGTAAGTGAGTCAAGTGGGAGTAAAGCGGCATAAACACAGCAGTGAAAAGCAGCTAAACCCCATTAGGAAAATCAATTACTTTTAAAAACCCGTGAAACAAAGACAGTGAAAGAGAGAGAAATTCTTACAAAATTCGTTCAGGGGCTGTGATGCCACCTGGATTGACCATATCTAGACCCACAGCTGATTGAGACATAAGGGTGGACACTCTTGGGGCTGAGAGGTTTGGTGAGGTTGGGTGAGCAAACGCAGACCCTTTAAAGTAATACTGCGTGGTACCCGTCTGATGGGTCCCAAATCTCCAGGTTCAAGGGCATCTTCCTACATCGAAAACATGCATGAGAAACCCAGAAGATGGTACACCGTGTGATCGGGAAAGGTTTCTAAAACGCACCTCATTTCTCATCTCCTTGTGCTCGGGTTCGCCATTCCAGCCACTTTAATAGCAATCACCCTCCTTGGAGAATCAGCACTTTAACCTCCTGTTCCGTACAGGTTTCAATTTGTCCTGAGGATGAACGGGAAGAGGGGGAACCAATGAGCGACTAGCTCTAGGTGTTGGGACAGTCACAGGTCACTCTATTTTCCCATCAGGAAGAAGAATTAACCACAGGCTCAGCCTGCCGCCCGGAACCAGAATAGGGCCTGAAGCAATCCTACGCTTTTGCGGCCAGCTCCCAAAAAAGCGAGTTGAAAAATGGAGCTCTGGGTCCCTGCAAATCACAAACCTGCAGAGTTATAAATGATAACTCTCGCCCACAAAAATATTGAGGGAAGGCAACGAAGAGGATTTGAAAACAAGGCAGAATTGCAGGAAACAGATTTCAGGAGGTATATTCGAATCGCCTTTAAAGCACAGGAAAAGCGGCAAAACCTCGACAATGATGCCCTTGGCCAAAAAGGGCGTATGCGTTTTTTCCTGAATATATTCAGGAAAAAACGCATACGCCCTTTTTGGCCAACCAAGCAACCTGGAAAGGCAAATCAGCGCTACAAAGAAGTCTCGCTTCCCATCGGTCAAAAGGGCCATGCTGAATAAAGTGTCAATACCAGAAATGCAGGAGAGGCCATGGAGAAATGGGAGCCTTGCTACGCTGATGGGCGGGATGTAAATTGCCAACAGCCACTCTGGAGAAGTGTACGGTGTGTCCTGAAATATCTAAAAAACTCGGCTTAGAGAGCATAGGGCACTTCCACTCATGGGCGTCTAATTTGGGAAAACTAAAAATCAGCAAGGCACAGGCACTCCAAAGTTTAGGGTTGCTCTGTTGACAAGAACCTCCACTTCATTCCACCTTAAATATCCCAGGAAAGAGAAAAATGGATAAAGAAGTTGTGGTCCTTAGGTACAATGGAATATCACTCAGCCATGAAATCAACGTCATAAGGCTAGTAGCAGCATGATGAGTGGATTCAGGTACGACGGTTCTAAGTGAAATAAGTCACACAGAAAAAGACACTAATCAGAAGATATCACTTATAGAGGGAATGTAAAAACCGCTACACTTGAACTGAATTACAAAACAGAACAGAGTCACACATTTAGAAAACACACTATGGCTGCCTAACGGGAAAGGCGAGGTGGGGTGATGCCTAAAACAAGGGTTTCAAATTAGCTCAGATACCGTTCCATAAACCCAATATGTAATAGACAAGACCTACTGCTTGCTCAGTGAACTGGACTCAACACCCCCTATTCACCGCCCAAGAATAGATCTGACTAGTAAGAATCTTCAAACCTATGTATTGATATCTCTCTGGAAGTGAGTCAAGTGGGAGTAAAGCGGCATAAAGACAGCAGTGAAAAGCAGCTAAACCCCATTAGGAAAATCAATTACTTTTAAAAACCCGTGAAACAAAGACAGTGAAAGAGAGAGAAATTCTTACAAAATTCGTTCAGGGGCTGTGATGCCACCTGGATTGACCATATCTAGACCCACAGCTGATTGAGACATAAGGGTGGACACTCTTGGGGCTGAGAGGTTTGGTGAGGTTGGGTGAGCAAACGCAGACCCTTTAAAGTAATACTGCGTGGTACCCATCCCATGGGTCCCAAATCTCCAGGTTCAAGGGCATCTTCCTACATCGAAAACATGCATGAGAAACCCAGAAGATGGTACACCGTGTGATCGGGAAAGGTTTCTAAAACGCACCTCATTTCTCATCTCCTTGTGCTCGGGTTCGCCATTCCAGCCACTTTAATAGCAATCTCCCTCCTTGGAGAATCAGCACGTTTAACCTCCTGTTCCGTACAGGTTGCAATTTGTCCTGAGGATGAACGGGAAGAGGGGGAACCAATGAGCGACTAGCTCTAGGTTTTGGGAAAGGCACAGGTCACTCTATTTTCCCATCAGGAAGAAGAATTAACCACCGGCTCAGCCTGCCGCCCGGAACCAGAATAGGTCCTGAAGCAATCCTACGCTTTTGCGGCCAGCTCCCAAAAAAGCGAGTTGAAAAATGGAGCTCAGGGGCCCTGCAAATCACAAACCTGCAGAGTTATAAATGATAACTCTCGCCCACAAAAATATTGAGGGAAGGCAACGAAGAGGATTTGAAAGCAAGGCAGAATTGCAGGAAACAGATTTCAGGAGGTAGATTCGAATCGCCTTTAAAGCACAGGAAAAGCGGCAAAACCTCGACAATGATGCCCTTGGCCACAAAGGGCGTATGCGTTTTTTCCTGAATATATTCAGGAAAAAACGCATACGCCCTTTTTGGCCAACCAAGCAACCTGGAAAGGCAAATCAGCGCTACAAAGAAGTCTCGCTTCCCATCGGTCAAAAGGGCCATGCTGAATAAAGTGTCAATACCAGAAATGCAGGAGAGGCCATGGAGAAATGGGAGCCTTGCTACGCTGATGGGTGGGATGTAAATTGACAACAGCCACTCTGGAGAAGTGTATGGTGTGTCCTGAAACATCTAAAAAACTCGGCTTAGAGAGCATAGGGCACTTCCACTCATGGGCGTCTAATTTGGGAAAACTAAAAATCAGCAAGGCACAGGCACTCCAAAGTTTAGGGTTGCTCTGTTGACAAGAACCTCCACTTCATTCCACCTTAAATATCCCAGGAAAGAGAAAAATGGATAAAGAAGTTGTGGTCCTTAGGTACAATGGAATATCACTCAGCCATGAAATCAACGTCATAAGGCTAGTAGCAGCATGATGAGTGGATTCAGGTACGACGGTTCTAAGTGAAATAAGTCACACAGAAAAAGACACTAATCAGAAGATATCACTTATAGAGGGAATGTAAAAACCGCTACACTTGAACTGAATTACAAAACAGAACAGAGTCACACATTTAGAAAACACACTATGGCTGCCTAACGGGAAAGGTGAGGTGGGGTGATGCCTAAAACAAGGGTTTCAAATTAGCTCAGATACCGTTCCATAAACCCAATATGTAATAGACAAGACCTACTCCTTGCTCAGTGAACTGGACTCAACACCCCCTATTCACCGCCCAAGAATAGATCTGACTAGTAAGAATCTTCAAACCTATGTATTGATATCTCTCCGTAAGTGAGTCAAGTGGGAGTAAAGCGGCATAAACACAGCAGTGAAAAGCAGCTAAACCCCATTAGGAAAATCAATTACTTTTAAAAACCCGTGAAACAAAGACAGTGAAAGAGAGAGAAATTCTTACAAAATTCGTTCAGGGGCTGTGATGCCACCTGGATTGACCATATCTAGACCCACAGCTGATTGAGACATAAGGGTGGACACTCTTGGGGCTGAGAGGTTTGGTGAGGTTGGGTGAGCAAACGCAGACCCTTTAAATTAATACTGCGTGGTACCCGGCTGATGGGTCCCAAATCTCCAGGTTCAAGGGCATCTTCCTACATCGAAAACATGCATGAGAAACCCAGAAGATGGTACACCGTGTGATCGGGAAAGGTTTCTAAAACGCACCTCATTTCTCATCTCCTTGTGCTCGGGTTCGCCATTCCAGCCACTTTAATAGCAATCTCCCTCCTTGGAGAATCAGCACTTTAACCTCCTGTTCCGTACAGGTTTCAATTTGTCCTGAGGATGAACGGGAAGAGGGGGAACCAATGAGCGACTAGCTCTAGGTGTTGGGACAGTCACAGGTCACTCTATTTTCCCATCAGGAAGAAGAATTAACCACAGGCTCAGCCTGCCGCCCGGAACCAGAATAGGGCCTGAAGCAATCCTACGCTTTTGCGGCCAGCTCCCAAAAAAGCGAGTTGAAAAATGGAGCTCTGGGTCCCTGCAAATCACAAACCTGCAGAGTTATAAATGATAACTCTCGCCCACAAAAATATTGAGGGAAGGCAACGAAGAGGATTTGAAAACAAGGCAGAATTGCAGGAAACAGATTTCAGGAGGTATATTCGAATCGCCTTTAAAGCACAGGAAAAGCGGCAAAACCTCGACAATGATGCCCTTGGCCAAAAAGGGCGTATGCGTTTTTTCCTGAATATATTCAGGAAAAAACGCATACGCCCTTTTTGGCCAACCAAGCAACCTGGAAAGGCAAATCAGCGCTACAAAGAAGTCTCGCTTCCCATCGGTCAAAAGGGCCATGCTGAATAAAGTGTCAATACCAGAAATGCAGGAGAGGCCATGGAGAAATGGGAGCCTTGCTACGCTGATGGGCGGGATGTAAATTGCCAACAGCCACTCTGGAGAAGTGTACGGTGTGTCCTGAAATATCTAAAAAACTCGGCTTAGAGAGCATAGGGCACTTCCACTCATGGGCGTCTAATTTGGGAAAACTAAAAATCAGCAAGGCACAGGCACTCCAAAGTTTAGGGTTGCTCTGTTGACAAGAACCTCCACTTCATTCCACCTTAAATATCCCAGGAAAGAGAAAAATGGATAAAGAAGTTGTGGTCCTTAGGTACAATGGAATATCACTCAGCCATGAAATCAACGTCATAAGGCTAGTAGCAGCATGATGAGTGGATTCAGGTACGACGGTTCTAAGTGAAATAAGTCACACAGAAAAAGACACTAATCAGAAGATATCACTTATAGAGGGAATGTAAAAACCGCTACACTTGAACTGAATTACAAAACAGAACAGAGTCACACATTTAGAAAACACACTATGGCTGCCTAACGGGAAAGGTGAGGTGGGGTGATGCCTAAAACAAGGGTTTCAAATTAGCTCAGATACCGTTCCATAAACCCAATATGTAATAGACAAGACCTACTCCTTGCTCAGTGAACTGGACTCAACACCCCCTATTCACCGCCCAAGAATAGATCTGACTAGTAAGAATCTTCAAACCTATGTATTGATATCTCTCCGTAAGTGAGTCAAGTGGGAGTAAAGCGGCATAAACACAGCAGTGAAAAGCAGCTAAACCCCATTAGGAAAATCAATTACTTTTAAAAACCCGTGAAACAAAGACAGTGAAAGAGAGAGAAATTCTTACAAAATTCGTTCAGGGGCTGTGATGCCACCTGGATTGACCATATCTAGACCCACAGCTGATTGAGACATAAGGGTGGACACTCTTGGGGCTGAGAGGTTTGGTGAGGTTGGGTGAGCAAACGCAGACCCTTTAAAGTAATACTGCGTGGTACCCGTCTGATGGGTCCCAAATCTCCAGGTTCAAGGGCATCTTCCTACATCGAAAACATGCATGAGAAACCCAGAAGATGGTACACCGTGTGATCGGGAAAGGTTTCTAAAACGCACCTCATTTCTCATCTCCTTGTGCTCGGGTTCGCCATTCCAGCCACTTTAATAGCAATCTCCCTCCTTGGAGAATCAGCACTTTAACCTCCTGTTCCGTACAGGTTTCAATTTGTCCTGAGGATGAACGGGAAGAGGGGGAACCAATGAGCGACTAGCTCTAGGTGTTGGGACAGTCACAGGTCACTCTATTTTCCCATCAGGAAGAAGAATTAACCACAGGCTCAGCCTGCCGCCCGGAACCAGAATAGGGCCTGAAGCAATCCTACGCTTTTGCGGCCAGCTCCCAAAAAAGCGAGTTGAAAAATGGAGCTCTGGGTCCCTGCAAATCACAAACCTGCAGAGTTATAAATGATAACTCTCGCCCACAAAAATATTGAGGGAAGGCAACGAAGAGGATTTGAAAACAAGGCAGAATTGCAGGAAACAGATTTCAGGAGGTATATTCGAATCGCCTTTAAAGCACAGGAAAAGCGGCAAAACCTCGACAATGATGCCCTTGGCCAAAAAGGGCGTATGCGTTTTTTCCTGAATATATTCAGGAAAAAACGCATACGCCCTTTTTGGCCAACCAAGCAACCTGGAAAGGCAAATCAGCGCTACAAAGAAGTCTCGCTTCCCATCGGTCAAAAGGGCCATGCTGAATAAAGTTTCAATACCAGAAATGCAGGAGAGGCCATGGAGAAATGGGAGCCTTGCTACGCTGATGGGCGGGATGTAAATTGCCAACAGCCACTCTGGAGAAGTGTACGGTGTGTCCTGAAATATCTAAAAAACTCGGCTTAGAGAGCATAGGGCACTTCCACTCATGGGCGTCTAATTTGGGAAAACTAAAAATCAGCAAGGCACAGGCACTCCAAAGTTTAGGGTTGCTCTGTTGACAAGAACCTCCACTTCATTCCACCTTAAATATCCCAGGAAAGAGAAAAATGGATAAAGAAGTTGTGGTCCTTAGGTACAATGGAATATCACTCAGCCATGAAATCAACGTCATAAGGCTAGTAGCAGCATGATGAGTGGATTCAGGTACGACGGTTCTAAGTGAAATAAGTCACACAGAAAAAGACACTAATCAGAAGATATCACTTATAGAGGGAATGTAAAAACCGCTACACTTGAACTGAATTACAAAACAGAACAGAGTCACACATTTAGAAAACACACTATGGCTGCCTAACGGGAAAGGCGAGGTGGGGTGATGCCTAAAACAAGGGTTTCAAATTAGCTCAGATACCGTTCCATAAACCCAATATGTAATAGACAAGACCTACTGCTTGCTCAGTGAACTGGACTCAACACCCCCTATTCACCGCCCAAGAATAGATCTGACTAGTAAGAATCTTCAAACCTATGTATTGATATCTCTCTGGAAGTGAGTCAAGTGGGAGTAAAGCGGCATAAAGACAGCAGTGAAAAGCAGCTAAACCCCATTAGGAAAATCAATTACTTTTAAAAACCCGTGAAACAAAGACAGTGAAAGAGAGAGAAATTCTTACAAAATTCGTTCAGGGGCTGTGATGCCACCTGGATTGACCATATCTAGACCCACAGCTGATTGAGACATAAGGGTGGACACTTTTGGGGCTGAGAGGTTTGGTGAGGTTGGGTGAGCAAACGCAGACCCTTTAAAGTAATACTGCGTGGTACCCATCCCATGGGTCCCAAATCTCCAGGTTCAAGGGCATCTTCCTACATCGAAAACATGCATGAGAAACCCAGAAGATGGTACACCGTGTGATCGGGAAAGGTTTCTAAAACGCACCTCATTTCTCATCTCCTTGTGCTCGGGTTCGCCATTCCAGCCACTTTAATAGCAATCTCCCTCCTTGGAGAATCAGCACGTTTAACCTCCTGTTCCGTACAGGTTGCAATTTGTCCTGAGGATGAACGGGAAGAGGGGGAACCAATGAGCGACTAGCTCTAGGTTTTGGGAAAGGCACAGGTCACTCTATTTTCCCATCAGGAAGAAGAATTAACCACCGGCTCAGCCTGCCGCCCGGAACCAGAATAGGTCCTGAAGCAATCCTACGCTTTTGCGGCCAGCTCCCAAAAAAGCGAGTTGAAAAATGGAGCTCAGGGGCCCTGCAAATCACAAACCTGCAGAGTTATAAATGATAACTCTCGCCCACAAAAATATTGAGGGAAGGCAACGAAGAGGATTTGAAAGCAAGGCAGAATTGCAGGAAACAGATTTCAGGTGGTAGATTCGAATCGCCTTTAAAGCACAGGAAAAGCGGCAAAACCTCGACAATGATGCCCTTGGCCACAAAGGGCGTATGCGTTTTTTCCTGAATATATTCAGGAAAAAACGCATACGCCCTTTTTGGCCAACCAAGCAACCTGGAAAGGCAAATCAGCGCTACAAAGAAGTCTCGCTTCCCATCGGTCAAAAGGGCCATGCTGAATAAAGTGTCAATACCAGAAATGCAGGAGAGGCCATGGAGAAATGGGAGCCTTGCTACGCTGATGGGTGGGATGTAAATTGCCAACAGCCACTCTGGAGAAGTGTATGGTGTGTCCTGAAACATCTAAAAAACTCGGCTTAGAGAGCATAGGGCACTTCCACTCATGGGCGTCTAATTTGGGAAAACTAAAAATCAGCAAGGCACAGGCACTCCAAAGTTTAGGGTTGCTCTGTTGACAAGAACCTCCACTTCATTCCACCTTAAATATCCCAGGAAAGAGAAAAATGGATAAAGAAGTTGTGGTCCTTAGGTACAATGGAATATCACTCAGCCATGAAATCAACGTCATAAGGCTAGTAGCAGCATGATGAGTGGATTCAGGTACGACGGTTCTAAGTGAAATAAGTCACACAGAAAAAGACACTAATCAGAAGATATCACTTATAGAGGGAATGTAAAAACCGCTACACTTGAACTGAATTACAAAACAGAACAGAGTCACACATTTAGAAAACACACTATGGCTGCCTAACGGGAAAGGTGAGGTGGGGTGATGCCTAAAACAAGGGTTTCAAATTAGCTCAGATACCGTTCCATAAACCCAATATGTAATAGACAAGACCTACTCCTTGCTCAGTGAACTGGACTCAACACCCCCTATTCACCGCCCAAGAATAGATCTGACTAGTAAGAATCTTCAAACCTATGTATTGATATCTCTCCGTAAGTGAGTCAAGTGGGAGTAAAGCGGCATAAAGACAGCAGTGAAAAGCAGCTAAACCCCATTAGGAAAATCAATTACTTTTAAAAACCCGTGAAACAAAGACAGTGAAAGAGAGAGAAATTCTTACAAAATTCGTTCAGGGGCTGTGATGCCACCTGGATTGACCATATCTAGACCCACAGCTGATTGAGACATAAGGGTGGACACTCTTGGGGCTGAGAGGTTTGGTGAGGTTGGGTGAGCAAACGCAGACCCTTTAAAGTAATACTGCGTGGTACCCGTCTGATGGGTCCCAAATCTCCAGGTTCAAGGGCATCTTCCTACATCGAAAACATGCATGAGAAACCCAGAAGATGGTACACCGTGTGATCGGGAAAGGTTTCTAAAACGCACCTCATTTCTCATCTCCTTGTGCTCGGGTTCGCCATTCCAGCCACTTTAATAGCAATCTCCCTCCTTGGAGAATCAGCACTTTAACCTCCTGTTCCGTACAGGTTTCAATTTGTCCTGAGGATGAACGGGAAGAGGGGGAACCAATGAGCGACTAGCTCTAGGTGTTGGGACAGTCACAGGTCACTCTATTTTCCCATCAGGAAGAAGAATTAACCACAGGCTCAGCCTGCCGCCCGGAACCAGAATAGGGCCTGAAGCAATCCTACGCTTTTGCGGCCAGCTCCCAAAAAAGCGAGTTGAAAAATGGAGCTCTGGGTCCCTGCAAATCACAAACCTGCAGAGTTATAAATGATAACTCTCGCCCACAAAAATATTGAGGGAAGGCAACGAAGAGGATTTGAAAACAAGGCAGAATTGCAGGAAACAGATTTCAGGAGGTATATTCGAATCGCCTTTAAAGCACAGGAAAAGCGGCAAAACCTCGACAATGATGCCCTTGGCCAAAAAGGGCGTATGCGTTTTTTCCTGAATATATTCAGGAAAAAACGCATACGCCCTTTTTGGCCAACCAAGCAACCTGGAAAGGCAAATCAGCGCTACAAAGAAGTCTCGCTTCCCATCGGTCAAAAGGGCCATGCTGAATAAAGTGTCAATACCAGAAATGCAGGAGAGGCCATGGAGAAATGGGAGCCTTGCTACGCTGATGGGCGGGATGTAAATTGCCAACAGCCACTCTGGAGAAGTGTACGGTGTGTCCTGAAATATCTAAAAAACTCGGCTTAGAGAGCATAGGGCACTTCCACTCATGGGCGTCTAATTTGGGAAAACTAAAAATCAGCAAGGCACAGGCACTCCAAAGTTTAGGGTTGCTCTGTTGACAAGAACCTCCACTTCATTCCACCTTAAATATCCCAGGAAAGAGAAAAATGGATAAAGAAGTTGTGGTCCTTAGGTACAATGGAATATCACTCAGCCATGAAATCAACGTCATAAGGCTAGTAGCAGCATGATGAGTGGATTCAGGTACGACGGTTCTAAGTGAAATAAGTCACACAGAAAAAGACACTAATCAGAAGATATCACTTATAGAGGGAATGTAAAAACCGCTACACTTGAACTGAATTACAAAACAGAACAGAGTCACACATTTAGAAAACACACTATGGCTGCCTAACGGGAAAGGCGAGGTGGGGTGATGCCTAAAACAAGGGTTTCAAATTAGCTCAGATACCGTTCCATAAACCCAATATGTAATAGACAAGACCTACTGCTTGCTCAGTGAACTGGACTCAACACCCCCTATTCACCGCCCAAGAATAGATCTGACTAGTAAGAATCTTCAAACCTATGTATTGATATCTCTCTGGAAGTGAGTCAAGTGGGAGTAAAGCGGCATAAAGACAGCAGTGAAAAGCAGCTAAACCCCATTAGGAAAATCAATTACTTTTAAAAACCCGTGAAACAAAGACAGTGAAAGAGAGAGAAATTCTTACAAAATTCGTTCAGGGGCTGTGATGCCACCTGGATTGACCATATCTAGACCCACAGCTGATTGAGACATAAGGGTGGACACTCTTGGGGCTGAGAGGTTTGGTGAGGTTGGGTGAGCAAACGCAGACCCTTTAAAGTAATACTGCGTGGTACCCATCCCATGGGTCCCAAATCTCCAGGTTCAAGGGCATCTTCCTACATCGAAAACATGCATGAGAAACCCAGAAGATGGTACACCGTGTGATCGGGAAAGGTTTCTAAAACGCACCTCATTTCTCATCTCCTTGTGCTCGGGTTCGCCATTCCAGCCACTTTAATAGCAATCTCCCTCCTTGGAGAATCAGCACGTTTAACCTCCTGTTCCGTACAGGTTGCAATTTGTCCTGAGGATGAACGGGAAGAGGGGGAACCAATGAGGGACTAGCTCTAGGTGTTGGGAAAGGCACAGGTCACTCTATTTTCCCATCAGGAAGAAGAATTAACCACCGGCTCAGCCTGCCGCCCGGAACCAGAATAGGTCCTGAAGCAATCCTACGCTTTTGCGGCCAGCTCCCAAATAAGCGAGGTGAAAAATGGAGCTCAGGGGCCCTGCAAATCACAAACCTGCAGAGTTATAAATGATAACTCTCGCCCACAAAAATATTGAGGGAAGGCAACGAAGAGGATTTGAAAGCAAGGCAGAATTGCAGGAAACAGATTTCAGGAGGTAGATTCGAATCGCCTTTAAAGCACAGGAAAAGCGGCAAAACCTCGACAATGATGCCCTTGGCCAAAAAGGGCGTATGCGTTTTTTCCTGAATATATTCAGGAAAAAACGCATACGCCCTTTTTGGCCAACCAAGCAACCTGGAAAGGCAAATCAGCGCTACAAAGAAGTCTCGCTTCCCATCGGTCAAAAGGGCCATGCTGAATAAAGTGTCAATACCAGAAATGCAGGAGAGGCCATGGAGAAATGGGAGCCTTGCTACGCTGATGGGTGGGATGTAAATTGCCAACAGCCACTCTGGAGAAGTGTATGGTGTGTCCTGAAACATCTAAAAAACTCGGCTTAGAGAGCATAGGGCACTTCCACTCATGGGCGTCTAATTTGGGAAAACTAAAAATCAGCAAGGCACAGGCACTCCAAAGTTTAGGGTTGCTCTGTTGACAAGAACCTCCACTTCATTCCACCTTAAATATCCCAGGAAAGAGAAAAATGGATAAAGAAGTTGTGGTCCTTAGGTACAATGGAATATCACTCAGCCATGAAATCAACGTCATAAGGCTAGTAGCAGCATGATGAGTGGATTCAGGTACGACGGTTCTAAGTGAAATAAGTCACACAGAAAAAGACACTAATCAGAAGATATCACTTATAGAGGGAATGTAAAAACCGCTACACTTGAACTGAATTACAAAACAGAACAGAGTCACACATTTAGAAAACACACTATGGCTGCCTAACGGGAAAGGCGAGGTGGGGTGATGCCTAAAACAAGGGTTTCAAATTAGCTCAGATACCGTTCCATAAACCCAATATGTAATAGACAAGACCTACTGCTTGCTCAGTGAACTGGACTCAACACCCCCTATTCACCGCCCAAGAATAGATCTGACTAGTAAGAATCTTCAAACCTATGTATTGATATCTCTCTGGAAGTGAGTCAAGTGGGAGTAAAGCGGCATAAAGACAGCAGTGAAAAGCAGCTAAACCCCATTAGGAAAATCAATTACTTTTAAAAACCCGTGAAACAAAGACAGTGAAAGAGAGAGAAATTCTTACAAAATTCGTTCAGGGGCTGTGATGCCACCTGGATTGACCATATCTAGACCCACAGCTGATTGAGACATAAGGGTGGACACTCTTGGGGCTGAGAGGTTTGGTGAGGTTGGGTGAGCAAACGCAGACCCTTTAAAGTAATACTGCGTGGTACCCATCCCATGGGTCCCAAATCTCCAGGTTCAAGGGCATCTTCCTACATCGAAAACATGCATGAGAAACCCAGAAGATGGTACACTGTGTGATCGGGAAATGTTTCTAAAACGCACCTCATTTCTCATCTCCTTGTGCTCGGGTTCGCCATTCCAGCCACTTTAATAGCAATCTCCCTCCTTGGAGAATCAGCACGTTTAACCTCCTGTTCCGTACAGGTTGCAATTTGTCCTGAGGATGAACGGGAAGAGGGGGAACCAATGAGCGACTAGCTCTAGGTGGTGGGACAGGCACAGGTCACTCTATTTTCCCATCAGGAAGAAGAATTAACCACCGGCTCAGCCTGCCGCCCGGAACCAGAATAGGTCCTGAAGCAATCCTACGCTTTTGCGGCCAGCTCCCAAAAAAGCGAGTTGAAAAATGGAGCTCAGGGGCCCTGCAAATCACAAACCTGCAGAGTTATAAATGATAACTCTCGCCCACAAAAATATTGAGGGAAGGCAACGAAGAGGATTTGAAAGCAAGGCAGAATTGCAGGAAACAGATTTCAGGAGGTAGATTCGAATCGCCTTTAAAGCACAGGAAAAGCGGCAAAACCTCGACAATGATGCCCTTGGCCAAAAAGGGCGTATGCGTTTTTTCCTGAATATATTCAGGAAAAAACGCATACGCCCTTTTTGGCCAACCAAGCAACCTGGAAATGCAAATCAGCGCTACAAAGAAGTCTCGCTTCCCATCGGTCAAAAGGGCCATGCTGAATAAAGTGTCAATACCAGAAATGCAGGAGAGGCCATGGAGAAATGGGAGCCTTGCTACGCTGATGGGCGGGATGTAAATTGCCAACAGCCACTCTGGAGAAGTGTACGGTGTGTCCTGAAATATCTAAAAAACTCGGCTTAGAGAGCATAGGGCACTTCCACTCATGGGCGTCTAATTTGGGAAAACTAAAAATCAGCAAGGCACAGGCACTCCAAAGTTTAGGGTTGCTCTGTTGACAAGAACCTCCACTTCATTCCACCTTAAATATCCCAGGAAAGAGAAAAATGGATAAAGAAGTTGTGGTCCTTAGGTACAATGGAATATCACTCAGCCATGAAATCAACGTCATAAGGCTAGTAGCAGCATGATGAGTGGATTCAGGTACGACGGTTCTAAGTGAAATAAGTCACACAGAAAAAGACACTAATCAGAAGATATCACTTATAGAGGGAATGTAAAAACCGCTACACTTGAACTGAATTACAAAACAGAACAGAGTCACACATTTAGAAAACACACTATGGCTGCCTAACGGGAAAGGTGAGGTGGGGTGATGCCTAAAACAAGGGTTTCAAATTAGCTCAGATACCGTTCCATAAACCCAATATGTAATAGACAAGACCTACTCCTTGCTCAGTGAACTGGACTCAACACCCCCTATTCACCGCCCAAGAATAGATCTGACTAGTAAGAATCTTCAAACCTATGTATTGATATCTCTCCGTAAGTGAGTCAAGTGGGAGTAAAGCGGCATAAACACAGCAGTGAAAAGCAGCTAAACCCCATTAGGAAAATCAATTACTTTTAAAAACCCGTGAAACAAAGACAGTGAAAGAGAGAGAAATTCTTACAAAATTCGTTCAGGGGCTGTGATGCCACCTGGATTGACCATATCTAGACCCACAGCTGATTGAGACATAAGGGTGGACACTCTTGGGGCTGAGAGGTTTGGTGAGGTTGGGTGAGCAAACGCAGACCCTTTAAAGTAATACTGCGTGGTACCCATCCCATGGGTCCCAAATCTCCAGGATCAAGGGCATCTTCCTACATCGAAAACATGCATGAGAAACCCAGAAGATGGTACACCGTGTGATCGGGAAAGGTTTCTAAAACGCACCTCATTTCTCATCTCCTTGTGCTCGGGTTCGCCATTCCAGCCACTTTAATAGCAATCTCCCTCCTTGGAGAATCAGCACTTTAACCTCCTGTTCCGTACAGGTTTCAGTTTGTCCTGAGGATGAACGGGAAGAGGGGGAACCAATGAGCGACTAGCTCTAGGTGGTGGGACAGGCACAGGTCACTCTATTTTCCCATCAGGAAGAAGAATTAACCACCGGCTCAGCCTGCCGCCCGGAACCAGAATAGGTCCTGAAGCAATCCTACGCTTTTGCGGCCAGCTCCCAAAAAAGCGAGTTGAAAAATGGAGCTCAGGGGCCCTGCAAATCACAAACCTGCAGAGTTATAAATGATAACTCTCGCCCACAAAAATATTGAGGGAAGGCAACGAAGAGGATTTGAAAGCAAGGCAGAATTGCAGGAAACAGATTTCAGGAGGTAGATTCGAATCGCCTTTAAAGCACAGGAAAAGCGGCAAAACCTCGACAATGATGCCCTTGGCCAAAAAGGGCGTATGCGTTTTTTCCTGAATATATTCAGGAAAAAACGCATACGCCCTTTTTGGCCAACCAAGCAACCTGGAAATGCAAATCAGCGCTACAAAGAAGTCTCGCTTCCCATCGGTCAAAAGGGCCATGCTGAATAAAGTGTCAATACCAGAAATGCAGGAGAGGCCATGGAGAAATGGGAGCCTTGCTACGCTGATGGGCGGGATGTAAATTGCCAACAGCCACTCTGGAGAAGTGTACGGTGTGTCCTGAAATATCTAAAAAACTCGGCTTAGAGAGCATAGGGCACTTCCACTCATGGGCGTCTAATTTGGGAAAACTAAAAATCAGCAAGGCACAGGCACTCCAAAGTTTAGGGTTGCTCTGTTGACAAGAACCTCCACTTCATTCCACCTTAAATATCCCAGGAAAGAGAAAAATGGATAAAGAAGTTGTGGTCCTTAGGTACAATGGAATATCACTCAGCCATGAAATCAACGTCATAAGGCTAGTAGCAGCATGATGAGTGGATTCAGGTACGACGGTTCTAAGTGAAATAAGTCACACAGAAAAAGACACTAATCAGAAGATATCACTTATAGAGGGAATGTAAAAACCGCTACACTTGAACTGAATTACAAAACAGAACAGAGTCACACATTTAGAAAACACACTATGGCTGCCTAACGGGAAAGGTGAGGTGGGGTGATGCCTAAAACAAGGGTTTCAAATTAGCTCAGATACCGTTCCATAAACCCAATATGTAATAGACAAGACCTACTCCTTGCTCAGTGAACTGGACTCAACACCCCCTATTCACCGCCCAAGAATAGATCTGACTAGTAAGAATCTTCAAACCTATGTATTGATATCTCTCCGTAAGTGAGTCAAGTGGGAGTAAAGCGGCATAAACACAGCAGTGAAAAGCAGCTAAACCCCATTAGGAAAATCAATTACTTTTAAAAACCCGTGAAACAAAGACAGTGAAAGAGAGAGAAATTCTTACAAAATTCGTTCAGGGGCTGTGATGCCACCTGGATTGACCATATCTAGACCCACAGCTGATTGAGACATAAGGGTGGACACTCTTGGGGCTGAGAGGTTTGGTGAGGTTGGGTGAGCAAACGCAGACCCTTTAAAGTAATACTGCGTGGTACCCATCCCATGGGTCCCAAATCTCCAGGATCAAGGGCATCTTCCTACATCGAAAACATGCATGAGAAACCCAGAAGATGGTACACCGTGTGATCGGGAAAGGTTTCTAAAACGCACCTCATTTCTCATCTCCTTGTGCTCGGGTTCGCCATTCCAGCCACTTTAATAGCAATCTCCCTCCTTGGAGAATCAGCACTTTAACCTCCTGTTCCGTACAGGTTGCAATTTGTCCTGAGGATGAACGGGAAGAGGGGGAACCAATGAGCGACTAGCTCTAGGTGGTGGGACAGTCACAGGTCACTCTATTTTCCCATCAGGAAGAAGAATTAACCACCGGCTCAGCCTGCCGCCCGGAACCAGAATAGGTCCTGAAGCAATCCTACGCTTTTGCGGCCAGCTCCCAAAAAAGCGAGTTGAAAAATGGAGCTCAGGGGCCCTGCAAATCACAAACCTGCAGAGTTATAAATGATAACTCTCGCCCACAAAAATATTGAGGGAAGGCAACGAAGAGGATTTGAAAGCAAGGCAGAATTGCAGGAAACAGATTTCAGGAGGTAGATTCGAATCGCCTTTAAAGCACAGGAAAAGCGGCAAAACCTCGACAATGATGCCCTTGGCCACAAAGGGCGTATGCGTTTTTTCCTGAATATATTCAGGAAAAAACGCATACGCCCTTTTTGGCCAACCAAGCAACCTGGAAAGGCAAATCAGCGCTACAAAGAAGTCTCGCTTCCCATCGGTCAAAAGGGCCATGCTGAATAAAGTGTCAATACCAGAAATGCAGGAGAGGCCATGGAGAAATGGGAGCCTTGCTACGCTGATGGGTGGGATGTAAATTGCCAACAGCCACTCTGGAGAAGTGTATGGTGTGTCCTGAAACATCTAAAAAACTCGGCTTAGAGAGCATAGGGCACTTCCACTCATGGGCGTCTAATTTGGGAAAACTAAAAATCAGCAAGGCACAGGCACTCCAAAGTTTAGGGTTGCTCTGTTGACAAGAACCTCCACTTCATTCCACCTTAAATATCCCAGGAAAGAGAAAAATGGATAAAGAAGTTGTGGTCCTTAGGTACAATGGAATATCACTCAGCCATGAAATCAACGTCATAAGGCTAGTAGCAGCATGATGAGTGGATTCAGGTACGACGGTTCTAAGTGAAATAAGTCACACAGAAAAAGACACTAATCAGAAGATATCACTTATAGAGGGAATGTAAAAACCGCTACACTTGAACTGAATTACAAAACAGAACAGAGTCACACATTTAGAAAACACACTATGGCTGCCTAACGGGAAAGGTGAGGTGGGGTGATGCCTAAAACAAGGGTTTCAAATTAGCTCAGATACCGTTCCATAAACCCAATATGTAATAGACAAGACCTACTCCTTGCTCAGTGAACTGGACTCAACACCCCCTATTCACCGCCCAAGAATAGATCTGACTAGTAAGAATCTTCAAACCTATGTATTGATATCTCTCCGTAAGTGAGTCAAGTGGGAGTAAAGCGGCATAAAGACAGCAGTGAAAAGCAGCTAAACCCCATTAGGAAAATCAATTACTTTTAAAAACCCGTGAAACAAAGACAGTGAAAGAGAGAGAAATTCTTACAAAATTCGTTCAGGGGCTGTGATGCCACCTGGATTGACCATATCTAGACCCACAGCTGATTGAGACATAAGGGTGGACACTCTTGGGGCTGAGAGGTTTGGTGAGGTTGGGTGAGCAAACGCAGACCCTTTAAAGTAATACTGCGTGGTACCCGTCTGATGGGTCCCAAATCTCCAGGTTCAAGGGCATCTTCCTACATCGAAAACATGCATGAGAAACCCAGAAGATGGTACACTGTGTGATCGGGAAAGGTTTCTAAAACGCACCTCATTTCTCATCTCCTTGTGCTCGGGTTCGCCATTCCAGCCACTTTAATAGCAATCTCCCTCCTTGGAGAATCAGCACTTTAACCTCCTGTTCCGTACAGGTTTCAATTTGTCCTGAGGATGAACGGGAAGAGGGGGAACCAATGAGCGACTAGCTCTAGGTGTTGGGACAGTCACAGGTCACTCTATTTTCCCATCAGGAAGAAGAATTAACCACAGGCTCAGCCTGCCGCCCGGAACCAGAATAGGGCCTGAAGCAATCCTACGCTTTTGCGGCCAGCTCCCAAAAAAGCGAGTTGAAAAATGGAGCTCTGGGTCCCTGCAAATCACAAACCTGCAGAGTTATAAATGATAACTCTCGCCCACAAAAATATTGAGGGAAGGCAACGAAGAGGATTTGAAAACAAGGCAGAATTGCAGGAAACAGATTTCAGGAGGTAGATTCGAATCGCCTTTAAAGCACAGGAAAAGCGGCAAAACCTCGACAATGATGCCCTTGGCCACAAAGGGCGTATGCGTTTTTTCCTGAATATATTCAGGAAAAAACGCATACGCCCTTTTTGGCCAACCAAGCAACCTGGAAAGGCAAATCAGCGCTACAAAGAAGTCTCGCTTCCCATCGGTCAAAAGGGCCATGCTGAATAAAGTGTCAATACCAGAAATGCAGGAGAGGCCATGGAGAAATGGGAGCCTTGCTACGCTGATGGGCGGGATGTAAATTGCCAACAGCCACTCTGGAGAAGTGTACGGTGTGTCCTGAAATATCTAAAAAACTCGGCTTAGAGAGCATAGGGCACTTCCACTCATGGGCGTCTAATTTGGGAAAACTAAAAATCAGCAAGGCACAGGCACTCCAAAGTTTAGGGTTGCTCTGTTGACAAGAACCTCCACTTCATTCCACCTTAAATATCCCAGGAAAGAGAAAAATGGATAAAGAAGTTGTGGTCCTTAGGTACAATGGAATATCACTCAGCCATGAAATCAACGTCATAAGGCTAGTAGCAGCATGATGAGTGGATTCAGGTACGACGGTTCTAAGTGAAATAAGTCACACAGAAAAAGACACTAATCAGAAGATATCACTTATAGAGGGAATGTAAAAACCGCTACACTTGAACTGAATTACAAAACAGAACAGAGTCACACATTTAGAAAACACACTATGGCTGCCTAACGGGAAAGGCGAGGTGGGGTGATGCCTAAAACAAGGGTTTCAAATTAGCTCAGATACCGTTCCATAAACCCAATATGTAATAGACAAGACCTACTGCTTGCTCAGTGAACTGGACTCAACACCCCCTATTCACCGCCCAAGAATAGATCTGACTAGTAAGAATCTTCAAACCTATGTATTGATATCTCTCTGGAAGTGAGTCAAGTGGGAGTAAAGCGGCATAAAGACAGCAGTGAAAAGCAGCTAAACCCCATTAGGAAAATCAATTACTTTTAAAAACCCGTGAAACAAAGACAGTGAAAGAGAGAGAAATTCTTACAAAATTCGTTCAGGGGCTGTGATGCCACCTGGATTGACCATATCTAGACCCACAGCTGATTGAGACATAAGGGTGGACACTCTTGGGGCTGAGAGGTTTGGTGAGGTTGGGTGAGCAAACGCAGACCCTTTAAAGTAATACTGCGTGGTACCCATCCCATGGGTCCCAAATCTCCAGGTTCAAGGGCATCTTCCTACATCGAAAACATGCATGAGAAACCCAGAAGATGGTACACCGTGTGATCGGGAAAGGTTTCTAAAACGCACCTCATTTCTCATCTCCTTGTGCTCGGGTTCGCCATTCCAGCCACTTTAATAGCAATCTCCCTCCTTGGAGAATCAGCACGTTTAACCTCCTGTTCCGTACAGGTTGCAATTTGTCCTGAGGATGAACGGGAAGAGGGGGAACCAATGAGCGACTAGCTCTAGGTGTTGGGAAAGGCACAGGTCACTCTATTTTCCCATCAGGAAGAAGAATTAACCACCGGCTCAGCCTGCCGCCCGGAACCAGAATAGGTCCTGAAGCAATCCTACGCTTTTGCGGCCAGCTCCCAAAAAAGCGAGTTGAAAAATGGAGCTCAGGGGCCCTGCAAATCACAAACCTGCAGAGTTATAAATGATAACTCTCGCCCACAAAAATATTGAGGGAAGGCAACGAAGAGGATTTGAAAGCAAGGCAGAATTGCAGGAAACAGATTTCAGGAGGTAGATTCGAATCGCCTTTAAAGCACAGGAAAAGCGGCAAAACCTCGACAATGATGCCCTTGGCCACAAAGGGCGTATGCGTTTTTTCCTGAATATATTCAGGAAAAAACGCATACGCCCTTTTTGGCCAACCAAGCAACCTGGAAAGGCAAATCAGCGCTACAAAGAAGTCTCGCTTCCCATCGGTCAAAAGGGCCATGCTGAATAAAGTGTCAATACCAGAAATGCAGGAGAGGCCATGGAGAAATGGGAGCCTTGCTACGCTGATGGGTGGGATGTAAATTGACAACAGCCACTCTGGAGAAGTGTATGGTGTGTCCTGAAACATCTAAAAAACTCGGCTTAGAGAGCATAGGGCACTTCCACTCATGGGCGTCTAATTTGGGAAAACTAAAAATCAGCAAGGCACAGGCACTCCAAAGTTTAGGGTTGCTCTGTTGACAAGAACCTCCACTTCATTCCACCTTAAATATCCCAGGAAAGAGAAAAATGGATAAAGAAGTTGTGGTCCTTAGGTACAATGGAATATCACTCAGCCATGAAATCAACGTCATAAGGCTAGTAGCAGCATGATGAGTGGATTCAGGTACGACGGTTCTAAGTGAAATAAGTCACACAGAAAAAGACACTAATCAGAAGATATCACTTATAGAGGGAATGTAAAAACCGCTACACTTGAACTGAATTACAAAACAGAACAGAGTCACACATTTAGAAAACACACTATGGCTGCCTAACGGGAAAGGTGAGGTGGGGTGATGCCTAAAACAAGGGTTTCAAATTAGCTCAGATACCGTTCCATAAACCCAATATGTAATAGACAAGACCTACTCCTTGCTCAGTGAACTGGACTCAACACCCCCTATTCACCGCCCAAGAATAGATCTGACTAGTAAGAATCTTCAAACCTATGTATTGATATCTCTCCGTAAGTGAGTCAAGTGGGAGTAAAGCGGCATAAACACAGCAGTGAAAAGCAGCTAAACCCCATTAGGAAAATCAATTACTTTTAAAAACCCGTGAAACAAAGACAGTGAAAGAGAGAGAAATTCTTACAAAATTCGTTCAGGGGCTGTGATGCCACCTGGATTGACCATATCTAGACCCACAGCTGATTGAGACATAAGGGTGGACACTCTTGGGGCTGAGAGGTTTGGTGAGGTTGGGTGAGCAAACGCAGACCCTTTAAAGTAATACTGCGTGGTACCCGTCTGATGGGTCCCAAATCTCCAGGTTCAAGGGCATCTTCCTACATCGAAAACATGCATGAGAAACCCAGAAGATGGTACACCGTGTGATCGGGAAAGGTTTCTAAAACGCACCTCATTTCTCATCTCCTTGTGCTCGGGTTCGCCATTCCAGCCACTTTAATAGCAATCTCCCTCCTTGGAGAATCAGCACTTTAACCTCCTGTTCCGTACAGGTTTCAATTTGTCCTGAGGATGAACGGGAAGAGGGGGAACCAATGAGCGACTAGCTCTAGGTGTTGGGACAGTCACAGGTCACTCTATTTTCCCATCAGGAAGAAGAATTAACCACAGGCTCAGCCTGCCGCCCGGAACCAGAATAGGGCCTGAAACAATCCTACGCTTTTGCGGCCAGCTCCCAGAAAAGCGAGTTGAAAAATGGAGCTCTGGGTCCCTGCAAATCACAAACCTGCAGAGTTATAAATGATAACTCTCGCCCACAAAAATATTGAGGGAAGGCAACGAAGAGGATTTGAAAACAAGGCAGAATTGCAGGAAACAGATTTCAGGAGGTAGATTCGAATCGCCTTTAAAGCACAGGAAAAGCGGCAAAACCTCGACAATGATGCCCTTGGCCAAAAAGGGCGTATGCGTTTTTTCCTGAATATATTCAGGAAAAAACGCATACGCCCTTTTTGGCCAACCAAGCAACCTGGAAAGGCAAATCAGCGCTACAAAGAAGTCTCGCTTCCCATCGGTCAAAAGGGCCATGCTGAATAAAGTGTCAATACCAGAAATGCAGGAGAGGCCATGGAGAAATGGGAGCCTTGCTACGCTGATGGGCGGGATGTAAATTGCCAACAGCCACTCTGGAGAAGTGTACGGTGTGTCCTGAAATATCTAAAAAACTCGGCTTAGAGAGCATAGGGCACTTCCACTCATGGGCGTCTAATTTGGGAAAACTAAAAATCAGCAAGGCACAGGCACTCCAAAGTTTAGGGTTGCTCTGTTGACAAGAACCTCCACTTCATTCCACCTTAAATATCCCAGGAAAGAGAAAAATGGATAAAGAAGTTGTGGTCCTTAGGTACAATGGAATATCACTCAGCCATGAAATCAACGTCATAAGGCTAGTAGCAGCATGATGAGTGGATTCAGGTACGACGGTTCTAAGTGAAATAAGTCACACAGAAAAAGACACTAATCAGAAGATATCACTTATAGAGGGAATGTAAAAACCGCTACACTTGAACTGAATTACAAAACAGAACAGAGTCACACATTTAGAAAACACACTATGGCTGCCTAACGGGAAAGGCGAGGTGGGGTGATGCCTAAAACAAGGGTTTCAAATTAGCTCAGATACCGTTCCATAAACCCAATATGTAATAGACAAGACCTACTGCTTGCTCAGTGAACTGCACTCAACACCCCCTATTCACCGCCCAAGAATAGATCTGATTAGTAAGAATCTTCATACCTATGTATTGATATCTCTCCGTAAGTGAGTCAAGTGGGAGTAAAGCGGCATAAACACAGCAGTGAAAAGCAGCTAAACCCCATTAGGAAAATCAATTACTTTTTAAAACCCGTGAAACAAAGACAGTGCAAGAGAGAGAAATTCTTACAAAATTCGTTCAGGGGCTGTGATGCCACCTGGATTGACCATATCTAGACCCACAGCTGATTGAGACATAAGGGTGGACACTCTTGGGGCTGAGAGTTTTGGTGAGGTTGGGTGAGCAAACGCAGACCCTTTAAAGTAATACTGCGTGGTACCCGTCTGATGGGTCCCAAATCTCCAGGTTCAAGGGCATCTTCCTACATCGAAAACATGCATGAGAAACCCAGAAGATGGTACACTGTGTGATCGGGAAAGGTTTCTAAAACGCACCTCATTTCTCATCTCCTTGTGCTCGGGTTCGCCATTCCAGCCACTTTAATAGCAACCTCCCTTCTTGGAGAATCAGCACTTTAACCTCCTGTTCCGTACAGGTTTCAATTTGTCCTGAGGATGAACGGGAAGAGGGGGAACCAATGAGCGACTAGCTCTAGGTGGTGGGACAGGCACAGGTCACTCTATTTTCCCATCAGGAAGAAGAATTAACCACAGGCTCAGCCTGCCGCCCGGAACCAGAAAAGGGCCTGAAGCAATCCTACGCTTTTCGGCCAGCTCCCAAAAAAGCGAGTTGAAAAATGGAGCTCAGGGGCCCTGCAAATCACAAACCTGCAGAGTTAGAAATGATAACTCTCGCCCACAAAAATATTGAGGGAAGGCAACGAAGAGGACTTGAAAGCAAGGCAGAATTGCAGGAAACAGATTTCAGGAGGTAGATTCGAATCGCCTTTAAAGCACAGGAAAAGCGGCAAAACCTCGACAATGATGCCCTTGGCCAAAAAGGGCGTATGCGTTTTTTCCTGAATATATTCAGGAAAAAACGCATACGCCCTTTTTGGCCAACCAAGCAACCTGGAAAGGCAAATCAGCGCTACAAAGAAGTCTCGCTTCCCATCGGTCAAAAGGGCCATGCTGAATAAAGTGTCAATACCAGAAATGCAGGAGAGGCCATGGAGAAATGGGAGCCTTGCTACGCTGATGGGTGGGATGTAAATTGCCAACAGCCACTCTGGAGAAGTGTATGGTGTGTCCTGAAACATCTAAAAAACTCGGCTTAGAGAGCATAGGGCACTTCCACTCATGGGCGTCTAATTTGGGAAAACTAAAAATCAGCAAGGCACAGGCACTCCAAAGTTTAGGGTTGCTCTGTTGACAAGAACCTCCACTTCATTCCAACTTAAATATCCCAGGAAAGAGAAAAATGGATAAAGAAGTTGTGGTCCTTAGGTACAATGGAATATCACTCAGCCATGAAATCAACGTCATAAGGCTAGTAGCAGCATGATGAGTGGATTCAGGTACGACGGTTCTAAGTGAAATAAGTCACACAGAAAAAGACACTAATCAGAAGATATCACTTATAGAGGGAATGTAAAAACCGCTACACTTGAACTGAATTACAAAACAGAACAGAGTCACACATTTAGAAAACACACTATGGCTGCCTAACGGGAAAGGTGAGGTGGGGTGATGCCTAAAACAAGGGTTTCAAATTAGCTCAGATACCGTTCCATAAACCCAATATGTAATAGACAAGACCTACTCCTTGCTCAGTGAACTGGACTCAACACCCCCTATTCACCGCCCAAGAATAGATCTGACTAGTAAGAATCTTCAAACCTATGTATTGATATCTCTCCGTAAGTGAGTCAAGTGGGAGTAAAGCGGCATAAACACAGCAGTGAAAAGCAGCTAAACCCCATTAGGAAAATCAATTACTTTTAAAAACCCGTGAAACAAAGACAGTGAAAGAGAGAGAAATTCTTACAAAATTCGTTCAGGGGCTGTGATGCCACCTGGATTGACCATATCTAGACCCACAGCTGATTGAGACATAAGGGTGGACACTCTTGGGGCTGAGAGGTTTGGTGAGGTTGGGTGAGCAAACGCAGACCCTTTAAAGTAATACTGCGTGGTACCCATCCCATGGGTCCCAAATCTCCAGGATCAAGGGCATCTTCCTACATCGAAAACATGCATGAGAAACCCAGAAGATGGTACACCGTGTGATCGGGAAAGGTTTCTAAAACGCACCTCATTTCTCATCTCCTTGTGCTCGGGTTCGCCATTCCAGCCACTTTAATAGCAATCTCCCTCCTTGGAGAATCAGCACTTTAACCTCCTGTTCCGTACAGGTTGCAATTTGTCCTGAGGATGAACGGGAAGAGGGGGAACCAATGAGCGACTAGCTCTAGGTGGTGGGACAGTCACAGGTCACTCTATTTTCCCATCAGGAAGAAGAATTAACCACCGGCTCAGCCTGCCGCCCGGAACCAGAATAGGTCCTGAAGCAATCCTACGCTTTTGCGGCCAGCTCCCAAAAAAGCGAGTTGAAAAATGGAGCTCAGGGGCCCTGCAAATCACAAACCTGCAGAGTTATAAATGATAACTCTCGCCCACAAAAATATTGAGGGAAGGCAACGAAGAGGATTTGAAAGCAAGGCAGAATTGCAGGAAACAGATTTCAGGAGGTAGATTCGAATCGCCTTTAAAGCACAGGAAAAGCGGCAAAACCTCGACAATGATGCCCTTGGCCAAAAAGGGCGTATGCGTTTTTTCCTGAATATATTCAGGAAAAAACGCATACGCCCTTTTTGGCCAACCAAGCAACCTGGAAAGGCAAATCAGCGCTACAAAGAAGTCTCGCTTCCCATCGGTCAAAAGGGCCATGCTGAATAAAGTGTCAAAACCAGAAATGCAGGAGAGGCCATGGAGAAATGGGAGCCTTGGTACGCTGATGGGCGGGATGTAAATTGCCAACAGCCACTCTGGAGAAATGTACGGTGTGTCCTGAAATATCTAAAAAACTCGGCTTAGAGAGCATAGGGCACTTCCACTCATGGGCGTCTAATTTGGGAAAACTAAAAATCAGCAAGGCACAGGCACTCCAAAGTTTAGGGTTGCTCTGTTGACAAGAACCTCCACTTCATTCCACCTTAAATATCCCAGGAAAGAGAAAAATGGATAAAGAAGTTGTGGTCCTTAGGTACAATGGAATATCACTCAGCCATGAAATCAACGTCATAAGGCTAGTAGCAGCATGATGAGTGGATTCAGGTACGACGGTTCTAAGTGAAATAAGTCACACAGAAAAAGACACTAATCAGAAGATATCACTTATAGAGGGAATGTAAAAACCGCTACACTTGAACTGAATTACAAAACAGAACAGAGTCACACATTTAGAAAACACACTATGGCTGCCTAACGGGAAAGGCGAGGTGGGGTGATGCCTAAAACAAGGGTTTCAAATTAGCTCAGATACCGTTCCATAAACCCAATATGTAATAGACAAGACCCACTGCTTGCTCAGTGAACTGGACTCAACACCCCCTATTCACCGCCCAAGAATAGATCTGACTAGTAAGAATCTTCAAACCTATGTATTGATATCTCTCTGGAAGTGAGTCAAGTGGGAGTAAAGCGGCATAAAGACAGCAGTGAAAAGCAGCTAAATCCCATTAGGAAAATCAATTACTTTTAAAAACCCGTGAAACAAAGACAGTGAAAGAGAGAGAAATTCTTACAAAATTCGTTCAGGGGCTGTGATGCCACCTGGATTGACCATATCTAGACCCACAGCTGATTGAGACATAAGGGTGGACACTCTTGGGGCTGAGAGGTTTGGTGAGGTTGGGTGAGCAAACGCAGACCCTTTAAAGTAATACTGCGTGGTACCCATCCCATGGGTCCCAAATCTCCAGGTTCAAGGGCATCTTCCTACATCGAAAACATGCATGAGAAACCCAGAAGATGGTACACCGTGTGATCGGGAAAGGTTTCTAAAACGCACCTCATTTCTCATCTCCTTGTGCTCGGGTTCGCCATTCCAGCCACTTTAATAGCAATCTCCCTCCTTGGAGAATCAGCACGTTTAACCTCCTGTTCCGTACAGGTTGCAATTTGTCCTGAGGATGAACGGGAAGAGGGGGAACCAATGAGCGACTAGCTCTAGGTGTTGGGAAAGGCACAGGTCACTCTATTTTCCCATCAGGAAGAAGAATTAACCACAGGCTCAGCCTGCCGCCCGGAACCAGAATAGGGCCTGAAGCAATCCTACGCTTTTGCGGCCAGCTCCCAAAAAAGCGAGTTGAAAAATGGAGCTCAGGGGCCCTGCAAATCACAAACCTGCAGAGTTATAAATGATAACTCTCGCCCACAAAAATATTGAGGGAAGGCAACGAAGAGGATTTGAAAGCAAGGCAGAATTGCAGGAAACAGATTTCAGGAGGTAGATTCGAATCGCCTTTAAAGCACAGGAAAAGCGGCAAAACCTCGACAATGATGCCCTTGGCCAAAAAGGGCGTATGCGTTTTTTCCTGAATATATTCAGGAAAAAACGCATACGCCCTTTTTGGCCAACCAAGCAACCTGGAAAGGCAAATCAGCGCTACAAAGAAGTCTCGCTTCCCATCGGTCAAAAGGGCCATGCTGAATAAAGTGTCAATACCAGAAATGCAGGAGAGGCCATGGAGAAATGGGAGCCTTGCTACGCTGATGGGTGGGATGTAAATTGCCAACAGCCACTCTGGAGAAGTGTATGGTGTGTCCTGAAATATCTAAAAAACTCGGCTTAGAGAGCATAGGGCACTTCCACTCATGGGCGTCTAATTTGGGAAAACTAAAAATCAGCAAGGCACAGGCACTCCAAAGTTTAGGGTTGCTCTGTTGACAAGAACCTCCACTTCATTCCACCTTAAATATCCCAGGAAAGAGAAAAATGGATAAAGAAGTTGTGGTCCTTAGGTACAATGGAATATCACTCAGCCATGAAATCAACGTCATAAGGCTAGTAGCAGCATGATGAGTGGATTCAGGTACGACGGTTCTAAGTGAAATAAGTCACACAGAAAAAGACACTAATCAGAAGATATCACTTATAGAGGGAATGTAAAAACCGCTACACTTGAACTGAATTACAAAACAGAACAGAGTCACACATTTAGAAAACACACTATGGCTGCCTAACGGGAAAGGTGAGGTGGGGTGATGCCTAAAACAAGGGTTTCAAATTAGCTCAGATACCGTTCCATAAACCCAATATGTAATAGACAAGACCTACTCCTTGCTCAGTGAACTGGACTCAACACCCCCTATTCACCGCCCAAGAATAGATCTGACTAGTAAGAATCTTCAAACCTATGTATTGATATCTCTCCGTAAGTGAGTCAAGTGGGAGTAAAGCGGCATAAACACAGCAGTGAAAAGCAGCTAAACCCCATTAGGAAAATCAATTACTTTTAAAAACCCGTGAAACAAAGACAGTGAAAGAGAGAGAAATTCTTACAAAATTCGTTCAGGGGCTGTGATGCCACCTGGATTGACCATATCTAGACCCACAGCTGATTGAGACATAAGGGTGGACACTCTTGGGGCTGAGAGGTTTGGTGAGGTTGGGTGAGCAAACGCAGACCCTTTAAAGTAATACTGCGTGGTACCCATCCCATGGGTCCCAAATCTCCAGGATCAAGGGCATCTTCCTACATCGAAAACATGCATGAGAAACCCAGAAGATGGTACACCGTGTGATCGGGAAAGGTTTCTAAAACGCACCTCATTTCTCATCTCCTTGTGCTCGGGTTCGCCATTCCAGCCACTTTAATAGCAATCTCCCTCCTTGGAGAATCAGCACTTTAACCTCCTGTTCCGTACAGGTTGCAATTTGTCCTGAGGATGAACGGGAAGAGGGGGAACCAATGAGCGACTAGCTCTAGGTGGTGGGACAGTCACAGGTCACTCTATTTTCCCATCAGGAAGAAGAATTAACCACCGGCTCAGCCTGCCGCCCGGAACCAGAATAGGTCCTGAAGCAATCCTACGCTTTTGCGGCCAGCTCCCAAAAAAGCGAGTTGAAAAATGGAGCTCAGGGGCCCTGCAAATCACAAACCTGCAGAGTTATAAATGATAACTCTCGCCCACAAAAATATTGAGGGAAGGCAACGAAGAGGATTTGAAAGCAAGGCAGAATTGCAGGAAACAGATTTCAGGAGGTAGATTCGAATCGCCTTTAAAGCACAGGAAAAGCGGCAAAACCTCGACAATGATGCCCTTGGCCACAAAGGGCGTATGCGTTTTTTCCTGAATATATTCAGGAAAAAACGCATACGCCCTTTTTGGCCAACCAAGCAACCTGGAAAGGCAAATCAGCGCTACAAAGAAGTCTCGCTTCCCATCGGTCAAAAGGGCCATGCTGAATAAAGTGTCAATACCAGAAATGCAGGAGAGGCCATGGAGAAATGGGAGCCTTGCTACGCTGATGGGTGGGATGTAAATTGCCAACAGCCACTCTGGAGAAGTGTATGGTGTGTCCTGAAACATCTAAAAAACTCGGCTTAGAGAGCATAGGGCACTTCCACTCATGGGCGTCTAATTTGGGAAAACTAAAAATCAGCAAGGCACAGGCACTCCAAAGTTTAGGGTTGCTCTGTTGACAAGAACCTCCACTTCATTCCACCTTAAATATCCCAGGAAAGAGAAAAATGGATAAAGAAGTTGTGGTCCTTAGGTACAATGGAATATCACTCAGCCATGAAATCAACGTCATAAGGCTAGTAGCAGCATGATGAGTGGATTCAGGTACGACGGTTCTAAGTGAAATAAGTCACACAGAAAAAGACACTAATCAGAAGATATCACTTATAGAGGGAATGTAAAAACCGCTACACTTGAACTGAATTACAAAACAGAACAGAGTCACACATTTAGAAAACACACTATGGCTGCCTAACGGGAAAGGTGAGGTGGGGTGATGCCTAAAACAAGGGTTTCAAATTAGCTCAGATACCGTTCCATAAACCCAATATGTAATAGACAAGACCTACTCCTTGCTCAGTGAACTGGACTCAACACCCCCTATTCACCGCCCAAGAATAGATCTGACTAGTAAGAATCTTCAAACCTATGTATTGATATCTCTCCGTAAGTGAGTCAAGTGGGAGTAAAGCGGCATAAACACAGCAGTGAAAAGCAGCTAAACCCCATTAGGAAAATCAATTACTTTTAAAAACCCGTGAAACAAAGACAGTGAAAGAGAGAGAAATTCTTACAAAATTCGTTCAGGGGCTGTGATGCCACCTGGATTGACCATATCTAGACCCACAGCTGATTGAGACATAAGGGTGGACACTCTTGGGGCTGAGAGGTTTGGTGAGGTTGGGTGAGCAAACGCAGACCCTTTAAAGTAATACTGCGTGGTACCCGTCTGATGGGTCCCAAATCTCCAGGTTCAAGGGCATCTTCCTACATCGAAAACATGCATGAGAAACCCAGAAGATGGTACACCGTGTGATCGGGAAAGGTTTCTAAAACGCACCTCATTTCTCATCTCCTTGTGCTCGGGTTCGCCATTCCAGCCACTTTAATAGCAATCTCCCTCCTTGGAGAATCAGCACTTTAACCTCCTGTTCCGTACAGGTTTCAATTTGTCCTGAGGATGAACGGGAAGAGGGGGAACCAATGAGCGACTAGCTCTAGGTGTTGGGACAGTCACAGGTCACTCTATTTTCCCATCAGGAAGAAGAATTAACCACAGGCTCAGCCTGCCGCCCGGAACCAGAATAGGGCCTGAAGCAATCCTACGCTTTTGCGGCCAGCTCCCAAAAAAGCGAGTTGAAAAATGGAGCTCTGGGTCCCTGCAAATCACAAACCTGCAGAGTTATAAATGATAACTCTCGCCCACAAAAATATTGAGGGAAGGCAACGAAGAGGATTTGAAAACAAGGCAGAATTGCAGGAAACAGATTTCAGGAGGTAGATTCGAATCGCCTTTAAAGCACAGGAAAAGCGGCAAAACCTCGACAATGATGCCCTTGGCCAAAAAGGGCGTATGCGTTTTTTCCTGAATATATTCAGGAAAAAACGCATACGCCCTTTTTGGCCAACCAAGCAACCTGGAAAGGCAAATCAGCGCTACAAAGAAGTCTCGCTTCCCATCGGTCAAAAGGGCCATGCTGAATAAAGTGTCAATACCAGAAATGCAGGAGAGGCCATGGAGAAATGGGAGCCTTGCTACGCTGATGGGCGGGATGTAAATTGCCAACAGCCACTCTGGAGAAGTGTACGGTGTGTCCTGAAATATCTAAAAAACTCGGCTTAGAGAGCATAGGGCACTTCCACTCATGGGCGTCTAATTTGGGAAAACTAAAAATCAGCAAGGCACAGGCACTCCAAAGTTTAGGGTTGCTCTGTTGACAAGAACCTCCACTTCATTCCACCTTAAATATCCCAGGAAAGAGAAAAATGGATAAAGAAGTTGTGGTCCTTAGGTACAATGGAATATCACTCAGCCATGAAATCAACGTCATAAGGCTAGTAGCAGCATGATGAGTGGATTCAGGTACGACGGTTCTAAGTGAAATAAGTCACACAGAAAAAGACACTAATCAGAAGATATCACTTATAGAGGGAATGTAAAAACCGCTACACTTGAACTGAATTACAAAACAGAACAGAGTCACACATTTAGAAAACACACTATGGCTGCCTAACGGGAAAGGCGAGGTGGGGTGATGCCTAAAACAAGGGTTTCAAATTAGCTCAGATACCGTTCCATAAACCCAATATGTAATAGACAAGACCTACTGCTTGCTCAGTGAACTGCACTCAACACCCCCTATTCACCGCCCAAGAATAGATCTGATTAGTAAGAATCTTCATACCTATGTATTGATATCTCTCCGTAAGTGAGTCAAGTGGGAGTAAAGCGGCATAAACACAGCAGTGAAAAGCAGCTAAACCCCATTAGGAAAATCAATTACTTTTTAAAACCCGTGAAACAAAGACAGTGCAAGAGAGAGAAATTCTTACAAAATTCGTTCAGGGGCTGTGATGCCACCTGGATTGACCATATCTAGACCCACAGCTGATTGAGACATAAGGGTGGACACTCTTGGGGCTGAGAGTTTTGGTGAGGTTGGGTGAGCAAACGCAGACCCTTTAAAGTAATACTGCGTGGTACCCGTCTGATGGGTCCCAAATCTCCAGGTTCAAGGGCATCTTCCTACATCGAAAACATGCATGAGAAACCCAGAAGATGGTACACTGTGTGATCGGGAAAGGTTTCTAAAACGCACCTCATTTCTCATCTCCTTGTGCTCGGGTTCGCCATTCCAGCCACTTTAATAGCAACCTCCCTTCTTGGAGAATCAGCACTTTAACCTCCTGTTCCGTACAGGTTGCAATTTGTCCTGAGGATGAACGGGAAGAGGGGGAACCAATGAGCGACTAGCTCTAGGTGGTGGGACAGGCACAGGTCACTCTATTTTCCCATCAGGAAGAAGAATTAACCACAGGCTCAGCCTGCCGCCCGGAACCAGAAAAGGGCCTGAAGCAATCCTACGCTTTTCGGCCAGCTCCCAAAAAAGCGAGTTGAAAAATGGAGCTCAGGGGCCCTGCAAATCACAAACCTGCAGAGTTAGAAATGATAACTCTCGCCCACAAAAATATTGAGGGAAGGCAAAGAAGAGGACTTGAAAGCAAGGCAGAATTGCAGGAAACAGATTTCAGGAGGTAGATTCGAATCGCCTTTAAAGCACAGGAAAAGCGGCAAAACCTCGACAATGATGCCCTTGGCCAAAAAGGGCGTATGCGTTTTTTCCTGAATATATTCAGGAAAAAACGCATACGCCCTTTTTGGCCAACCAAGCAACCTGGAAAGGCAAATCAGCGCTACAAAGAAGTCTCGCTTCCCATCGGTCAAAAGGGCCATGCTGAATAAAGTGTCAATACCAGAAATGCAGGAGAGGCCATGGAGAAATGGGAGCCTTGCTACGCTGATGGGTGGGATGTAAATTGCCAACAGCCACTCTGGAGAAGTGTATGGTGTGTCCTGAAACATCTAAAAAACTCGGCTTAGAGAGCATAGGGCACTTCCACTCATGGGCGTCTAATTTGGGAAAACTAAAAATCAGCAAGGCACAGGCACTCCAAAGTTTAGGGTTGCTCTGTTGACAAGAACCTCCACTTCATTCCACCTTAAATATCCCAGGAAAGAGAAAAATGGATAAAGAAGTTGTGGTCCTTAGGTACAATGGAATATCACTCAGCCATGAAATCAACGTCATAAGGCTAGTAGCAGCATGATGAGTGGATTCAGGTACGACGGTTCTAAGTGAAATAAGTCACACAGAAAAAGACACTAATCAGAAGATATCACTTATAGAGGGAATGTAAAAACCGCTACACTTGAACTGAATTACAAAACAGAACAGAGTCACACATTTAGAAAACACACTATGGCTGCCTAACGGGAAAGGTGAGGTGGGGTGATGCCTAAAACAAGGGTTTCAAATTAGCTCAGATACCGTTCCATAAACCCAATATGTAATAGACAAGACCTACTCCTTGCTCAGTGAACTGGACTCAACACCCCCTATTCACCGCCCAAGAATAGATCTGACTAGTAAGAATCTTCAAACCTATGTATTGATATCTCTCCGTAAGTGAGTCAAGTGGGAGTAAAGCGGCATAAACACAGCAGTGAAAAGCAGCTAAACCCCATTAGGAAAATCAATTACTTTTAAAAACCCGTGAAACAAAGACAGTGAAAGAGAGAGAAATTCTTACAAAATTCGTTCAGGGGCTGTGATGCCACCTGGATTGACCATATCTAGACCCACAGCTGATTGAGACATAAGGGTGGACACTCTTGGGGCTGAGAGGTTTGGTGAGGTTGGGTGAGCAAACGCAGACCCTTTAAAGTAATACTGCGTGGTACCCATCCCATGGGTCCCAAATCTCCAGGATCAAGGGCATCTTCCTACATCGAAAACATGCATGAGAAACCCAGAAGATGGTACACCGTGTGATCGGGAAAGGTTTCTAAAACGCACCTCATTTCTCATCTCCTTGTGCTCGGGTTCGCCATTCCAGCCACTTTAATAGCAATCTCCCTCCTTGGAGAATCAGCACTTTAACCTCCTGTTCCGTACAGGTTGCAATTTGTCCTGAGGATGAACGGGAAGAGGGGGAACCAATGAGCGACTAGCTCTAGGTGGTGGGACAGTCACAGGTCACTCTATTTTCCCATCAGGAAGAAGAATTAACCACCGGCTCAGCCTGCCGCCCGGAACCAGAATAGGTCCTGAAGCAATCCTACGCTTTTGCGGCCAGCTCCCAAAAAAGCGAGTTGAAAAATGGAGCTCAGGGGCCCTGCAAATCACAAACCTGCAGAGTTATAAATGATAACTCTCGCCCACAAAAATATTGAGGGAAGGCAACGAAGAGGATTTGAAAGCAAGGCAGAATTGCAGGAAACAGATTTCAGGAGGTAGATTCGAATCGCCTTTAAAGCACAGGAAAAGCGGCAAAACCTCGACAATGATGCCCTTGGCCAAAAAGGGCGTATGCGTTTTTTCCTGAATATATTCAGGAAAAAACGCATACGCCCTTTTTGGCCAACCAAGCAACCTGGAAAGGCAAATCAGCGCTACAAAGAAGTCTCGCTTCCCATCGGTCAAAAGGGCCATGCTGAATAAAGTGTCAAAACCAGAAATGCAGGAGAGGCCATGGAGAAATGGGAGCCTTGGTACGCTGATGGGCGGGATGTAAATTGCCAACAGCCACTCTGGAGAAATGTACGGTGTGTCCTGAAATATCTAAAAAACTCGGCTTAGAGAGCATAGGGCACTTCCACTCATGGGCGTCTAATTTGGGAAAACTAAAAATCAGCAAGGCACAGGCACTCCAAAGTTTAGGGTTGCTCTGTTGACAAGAACCTCCACTTCATTCCACCTTAAATATCCCAGGAAAGAGAAAAATGGATAAAGAAGTTGTGGTCCTTAGGTACAATGGAATATCACTCAGCCATGAAATCAACGTCATAAGGCTAGTAGCAGCATGATGAGTGGATTCAGGTACGACGGTTCTAAGTGAAATAAGTCACACAGAAAAAGACACTAATCAGAAGATATCACTTATAGAGGGAATGTAAAAACCGCTACACTTGAACTGAATTACAAAACAGAACAGAGTCACACATTTAGAAAACACACTATGGCTGCCTAACGGGAAAGGCGAGGTGGGGTGATGCATAAAACAAGGGTTTCAAATTAGCTCAGATACCGTTCCATAAACCCAATATGTAATAGACAAGACCTACTGCTTGCTCAGTGAACTGGACTCAACACCCCCTATTCACCGCCCAAGAATAGATCTGACTAGTAAGAATCTTCAAACCTATGTATTGATATCTCTCTGGAAGTGAGTCAAGTGGGAGTAAAGCGGCATAAAGACAGCAGTGAAAAGCAGCTAAACCCCATTAGGAAAATCAATTACTTTTAAAAACCCGTGAAACAAAGACAGTGAAAGAGAGAGAAATTCTTACAAAATTCGTTCAGGGGCTGTGATGCCACCTGGATTGACCATATCTAGACCCACAGCTGATTGAGACATAAGGGTGGACACTCTTGGGGCTGAGAGGTTTGGTGAGGTTGGGTGAGCAAACGCAGACCCTTTAAAGTAATACTGCGTGGTACCCATCCCATGGGTCCCAAATCTCCAGGTTCAAGGGCATCTTCCTACATCGAAAACATGCATGAGAAACCCAGAAGATGGTACACCGTGTGATCGGGAAAGGTTTCTAAAACGCACCTCATTTCTCATCTCCTTGTGCTCGGGTTCGCCATTCCAGCCACTTTAATAGCAATCTCCCTCCTTGGAGAATCAGCACGTTTAACCTCCTGTTCCGTACAGGTTGCAATTTGTCCTGAGGATGAACGGGAAGAGGGGGAACCAATGAGCGACTAGCTCTAGGTGTTGGGAAAGGCACAGGTCACTCTATTTTCCCATCAGGAAGAAGAATTAACCACCGGCTCAGCCTGCCGCCCGGAACCAGAATAGGTCCTGAAGCAATCCTACGCTTTTGCGGCCAGCTCCCAAAAAAGCGAGTTGAAAAATGGAGCTCAGGGGCCCTGCAAATCACAAACCTGCAGAGTTATAAATGATAACTCTCGCCCACAAAAATATTGAGGGAAGGCAACGAAGAGGATTTGAAAGCAAGGCAGAATTGCAGGAAACAGATTTCAGGAGGTAGATTCGAATCGCCTTTAAAGCACAGGAAAAGCGGCAAAACCTCGACAATGATGCCCTTGGCCACAAAGGGCGTATGCGTTTTTTCCTGAATATATTCAGGAAAAAACGCATACGCCCTTTTTGGCCAACCAAGCAACCTGGAAAGGCAAATCAGCGCTACAAAGAAGTCTCGCTTCCCATCGGTCAAAAGGGCCATGCTGAATAAAGTGTCAATACCAGAAATGCAGGAGAGGCCATGGAGAAATGGGAGCCTTGCTACGCTGATGGGTGGGATGTAAATTGACAACAGCCACTCTGGAGAAGTGTATGGTGTGTCCTGAAACATCTAAAAAACTCGGCTTAGAGAGCATAGGGCACTTCCACTCATGGGCGTCTAATTTGGGAAAACTAAAAATCAGCAAGGCACAGGCACTCCAAAGTTTAGGGTTGCTCTGTTGACAAGAACCTCCACTTCATTCCACCTTAAATATCCCAGGAAAGAGAAAAATGGATAAAGAAGTTGTGGTCCTTAGGTACAATGGAATATCACTCAGCCATGAAATCAACGTCATAAGGCTAGTAGCAGCATGATGAGTGGATTCAGGTACGACGGTTCTAAGTGAAATAAGTCACACAGAAAAAGACACTAATCAGAAGATATCACTTATAGAGGGAATGTAAAAACCGCTACACTTGAACTGAATTACAAAACAGAACAGAGTCACACATTTAGAAAACACACTATGGCTGCCTAACGGGAAAGGTGAGGTGGGGTGATGCCTAAAACAAGGGTTTCAAATTAGCTCAGATACCGTTCCATAAACCCAATATGTAATAGACAAGACCTACTCCTTGCTCAGTGAACTGGACTCAACACCCCCTATTCACCGCCCAAGAATAGATCTGACTAGTAAGAATCTTCAAACCTATGTATTGATATCTCTCCGTAAGTGAGTCAAGTGGGAGTAAAGCGGCATAAACACAGCAGTGAAAAGCAGCTAAACCCCATTAGGAAAATCAATTACTTTTAAAAACCCGTGAAACAAAGACAGTGAAAGAGAGAGAAATTCTTACAAAATTCGTTCAGGGGCTGTGATGCCACCTGGATTGACCATATCTAGACCCACAGCTGATTGAGACATAAGGGTGGACACTCTTGGGGCTGAGAGGTTTGGTGAGGTTGGGTGAGCAAACGCAGACCCTTTAAAGTAATACTGCGTGGTACCCGTCTGATGGGTCCCAAATCTCCAGGTTCAAGGGCATCTTCCTACATCGAAAACATGCATGAGAAACCCAGAAGATGGTACACCGTGTGATCGGGAAAGGTTTCTAAAACGCACCTCATTTCTCATCTCCTTGTGCTCGGGTTCGCCATTCCAGCCACTTTAATAGCAATCTCCCTCCTTGGAGAATCAGCACTTTAACCTCCTGTTCCGTACAGGTTTCAATTTGTCCTGAGGATGAACGGGAAGAGGGGGAACCAATGAGCGACTAGCTCTAGGTGTTGGGACAGTCACAGGTCACTCTATTTTCCCATCAGGAAGAAGAATTAACCACAGGCTCAGCCTGCCGCCCGGAACCAGAATAGGGCCTGAAGCAATCCTACGCTTTTGCGGCCAGCTCCCAAAAAAGCGAGTTGAAAAATGGAGCTCTGGGTCCCTGCAAATCACAAACCTGCAGAGTTATAAATGATAACTCTCGCCCACAAAAATATTGAGGGAAGGCAACAAAGAGGATTTGAAAACAAGGCAGAATTGCAGGAAACAGATTTCAGGAGGTATATTCGAATCGCCTTTAAAGCACAGGAAAAGCGGCAAAACCTCGACAATGATGCCCTTGGCCAAAAAGGGCGTATGCGTTTTTTCCTGAATATATTCAGGAAAAAACGCATACGCCCTTTTTGGCCAACCAAGCAACCTGGAAAGGCAAATCAGCGCTACAAAGAAGTCTCGCTTCCCATCGGTCAAAAGGGCCATGCTGAATAAAGTGTCAATACCAGAAATGCAGGAGAGGCCATGGAGAAATGGGAGCCTTGCTACGCTGATGGGCGGGATGTAAATTGCCAACAGCCACTCTGGAGAAGTGTACGGTGTGTCCTGAAATATCTAAAAAACTCGGCTTAGAGAGCATAGGGCACTTCCACTCATGGGCGTCTAATTTGGGAAAACTAAAAATCAGCAAGGCACAGGCACTCCAAAGTTTAGGGTTGCTCTGTTGACAAGAACCTCCACTTCATTCCACCTTAAATATCCCAGGAAAGAGAAAAATGGATAAAGAAGTTGTGGTCCTTAGGTACAATGGAATATCACTCAGCCATGAAATCAACGTCATAAGGCTAGTAGCAGCATGATGAGTGGATTCAGGTACGACGGTTCTAAGTGATATAAGTCACACAGAAAAAGACACTAATCAGAAGATATCACTTATAGAGGGAATGTAAAAACCGCTACACTTGAACTGAATTACAAAACAGAACAGAGTCACACATTTAGAAAACACACTATGGCTGCCTAACGGGAAAGGCGAGGTGGGGTGATGCCTAAAACAAGGGTTTCAAATTAGCTCAGATACCGTTCCATAAACCCAATATGTAATAGACAAGACCTACTGCTTGCTCAGTGAACTGGACTCAACACCCCCTATTCACCGCCCAAGAATAGATCTGACTAGTAAGAATCTTCAAACCTATGTATTGATATCTCTCTGGAAGTGAGTCAAGTGGGAGTAAAGCGGCATAAAGACAGCAGTGAAAAGCAGCTAAACCCCATTAGGAAAATCAATTACTTTTAAAAACCCGTGAAACAAAGACAGTGAAAGAGAGAGAAATTCTTACAAAATTCGTTCAGGGGCTGTGATGCCACCTGGATTGACCATATCTAGACCCACAGCTGATTGAGACATAAGGGTGGACACTCTTGGGGCTGAGAGGTTTGGTGAGGTTGGGTGAGCAAACGCAGACCCTTTAAAGTAATACTGCGTGGTACCCATCCCATGGGTCCCAAATCTCCAGGTTCAAGGGCATCTTCCTACATCGAAAACATGCATGAGAAACCCAGAAGATGGTACACCGTGTGATCAGGAAAGGTTTCTAAAACGCACCTCATTTCTCATCTCCTTGTGCTCGGGTTCGCCATTCCAGCCACTTTAATAGCAATCTCCCTCCTTGGAGAATCAGCACGTTTAACCTCCTGTTCCGTACAGGTTGCAATTTGTCCTGAGGATGAACGGGAAGAGGGGGAACCAATGAGCGACTAGCTCTAGGTGTTGGGAAAGGCACAGGTCACTCTATTTTCCCATCAGGAAGAAGAATTAACCACCGGCTCAGCCTGCCGCCCGGAACCAGAATAGGTCCTGAAGCAATCCTACGCTTTTGCGGCCAGCTCCCAAAAAAGCGAGTTGAAAAATGGAGCTCAGGGGCCCTGCAAATCACAAACCTGCAGAGTTATAAATGATAACTCTCGCCCACAAAAATATTGAGGGAAGGCAACGAAGAGGATTTGAAAGCAAGGCAGAATTGCAGGAAACAGATTTCAGGAGGTAGATTCGAATCGCCTTTAAAGCACAGGAAAAGCGGCAAAACCTCGACAATGATGCCCTTGGCCACAAAGGGCGTATGCGTTTTTTCCTGAATATATTCAGGAAAAAACGCATACGCCCTTTTTGGCCAACCAAGCAACCTGGAAAGGCAAATCAGCGCTACAAAGAAGTCTCGCTTCCCATCGGTCAAAAGGGCCATGCTGAATAAAGTGTCAATACCAGAAATGCAGGAGAGGCCATGGAGAAATGGGAGCCTTGCTACGCTGATGGGTGGGATGTAAATTGCCAACAGCCACTCTGGAGAAGTGTATGGTGTGTCCTGAAACATCTAAAAAACTCGGCTTAGAGAGCATAGGGCACTTCCACTCATGGGCGTCTAATTTGGGAAAACTAAAAATCAGCAAGGCACAGGCACTCCAAAGTTTAGGGTTGCTCTGTTGACAAGAACCTCCACTTCATTCCACCTTAAATATCCCAGGAAAGAGAAAAATGGATAAAGAAGTTGTGGTCCTTAGGTACAATGGAATATCACTCAGCCATGAAATCAACGTCATAAGGCTAGTAGCAGCATGATGAGTGGATTCAGGTACGACGGTTCTAAGTGAAATAAGTCACACAGAAAAAGACACTAATCAGAAGATATCACTTATAGAGGGAATGTAAAAACCGCTACACTTGAACTGAATTACAAAACAGAACAGAGTCACACATTTAGAAAACACACTATGGCTGCCTAACGGGAAAGGCGAGGTGGGGTGATGCCTAAAACAAGGGTTTCAAATTAGCTCAGATACCGTTCCATAAACCCAATATGTAATAGACAAGACCTACTGCTTGCTCAGTGAACTGGACTCAACACCCCCTATTCACCGCCCAAGAATAGATCTGACTAGTAAGAATCTTCAAACCTATGTATTGATATCTCTCTGGAAGTGAGTCAAGTGGGAGTAAAGCGGCATAAAGACAGCAGTGAAAAGCAGCTAAACCCCATTAGGAAAATCAATTACTTTTAAAAACCCGTGAAACAAAGACAGTGAAAGAGAGAGAAATTCTTACAAAATTCGTTCAGGGGCTGTGATGCCACCTGGATTGACCATATCTAGACCCACAGCTGATTGAGACATAAGGGTGGACACTCTTGGGGCTGAGAGGTTTGGTGAGGTTGGGTGAGCAAACGCAGACCCTTTAAAGTAATACTGCGTGGTACCCATCCCATGGGTCCCAAATCTCCAGGTTCAAGGGCATCTTCCTACATCGAAAACATGCATGAGAAACCCAGAAGATGGTACACCGTGTGATCGGGAAAGGTTTCTAAAACGCACCTCATTTCTCATCTCCTTGTGCTCGGGTTCGCCATTCCAGCCACTTTAATAGCAATCTCCCTCCTTGGAGAATCAGCACGTTTAACCTCCTGTTCCGTACAGGTTGCAATTTGTCCTGAGGATGAACGGGAAGAGGGGGAACCAATGAGCGACTAGCTCTAGGTTTTGGGAAAGGCACAGGTCACTCTATTTTCCCATCAGGAAGAAGAATTAACCACCGGCTCAGCCTGCCGCCCGGAACCAGAATAGGTCCTGAAGCAATCCTACGCTTTTGCGGCCAGCTCCCAAAAAAGCGAGTTGAAAAATGGAGCTCAGGGGCCCTGCAAATCACAAACCTGCAGAGTTATAAATGATAACTCTCGCCCACAAAAATATTGAGGGAAGGCAACGAAGAGGATTTGAAAGCAAGGCAGAATTGCAGGAAACAGATTTCAGGAGGTAGATTCGAATCGCCTTTAAAGCACAGGAAAAGCGGCAAAACCTCGACAATGATGCCCTTGGCCACAAAGGGCGTATGCGTTTTTTCCTGAATATATTCAGGAAAAAACGCATACGCCCTTTTTGGCCAACCAAGCAACCTGGAAAGGCAAATCAGCGCTACAAAGAAGTCTCGCTTCCCATCGGTCAAAAGGGCCATGCTGAATAAAGTGTCAATACCAGAAATGCAGGAGAGGCCATGGAGAAATGGGAGCCTTGCTACGCTGATGGGTGGGATGTAAATTGCCAACAGCCACTCTGGAGAAGTGTATGGTGTGTCCTGAAACATCTAAAAAACTCGGCTTAGAGAGCATAGGGCACTTCCACTCATGGGCGTCTAATTTGGGAAAACTAAAAATCAGCAAGGCACAGGCACTCCAAAGTTTAGGGTTGCTCTGTTGACAAGAACCTCCACTTCATTCCACCTTAAATATCCCAGGAAAGAGAAAAATGGATAAAGAAGTTGTGGTCCTTAGGTACAATGGAATATCACTCAGCCATGAAATCAACGTCATAAGGCTAGTAGCAGCATGATGAGTGGATTCAGGTACGACGGTTCTAAGTGAAATAAGTCACACAGAAAAAGACACTAATCAGAAGATATCACTTATAGAGGGAATGTAAAAACCGCTACACTTGAACTGAATTACAAAACAGAACAGAGTCACACATTTAGAAAACACACTATGGCTGCCTAACGGGAAAGGCGAGGTGGGGTGATGCCTAAAACAAGGGTTTCAAATTAGCTCAGATACCGTTCCATAAACCCAATATGTAATAGACAAGACCTACTGCTTGCTCAGTGAACTGGACTCAACACCCCCTATTCACCGCCCAAGAATAGATCTGACTAGTAAGAATCTTCAAACCTATGTATTGATATCTCTCTGGAAGTGAGTCAAGTGGGAGTAAAGCGGCATAAAGACAGCAGTGAAAAGCAGCTAAACCCCATTAGGAAAATCAATTACTTTTAAAAACCCGTGAAACAAAGACAGTGAAAGAGAGAGAAATTCTTACAAAATTCGTTCAGGGGCTGTGATGCCACCTGGATTGACCATATCTAGACCCACAGCTGATTGAGACATAAGGGTGGACACTCTTGGGGCTGAGAGGTTTGGTGAGGTTGGGTGAGCAAACGCAGACCCTTTAAAGTAATACTGCGTGGTACCCATCCCATGGGTCCCAAATCTCCAGGTTCAAGGGCATCTTCCTACATCGAAAACATGCATGAGAAACCCAGAAGATGGTACACCGTGTGATCGGGAAAGGTTTCTAAAACGCACCTCATTTCTCATCTCCTTGTGCTCGGGTTCGCCATTCCAGCCACTTTAATAGCAATCTCCCTCCTTGGAGAATCAGCACGTTTAACCTCCTGTTCCGTACAGGTTGCAATTTGTCCTGAGGATGAACGGGAAGAGGGGGAACCAATGAGCGACTAGCTCTAGGTTTTGGGAAAGGCACAGGTCACTCTATTTTCCCATCAGGAAGAAGAATTAACCACCGGCTCAGCCTGCCGCCCGGAACCAGAATAGGTCCTGAAGCAATCCTACGCTTTTGCGGCCAGCTCCCAAAAAAGCGAGTTGAAAAATGGAGCTCAGGGGCCCTGCAAATCACAAACCTGCAGAGTTATAAATGATAACTCTCGCCCACAAAAATATTGAGGGAAGGCAACGAAGAGGATTTGAAAGCAAGGCAGAATTGCAGGAAACAGATTTCAGGAGGTAGATTCGAATCGCCTTTAAAGCACAGGAAAAGCGGCAAAACCTCGACAATGATGCCCTTGGCCACAAAGGGCGTATGCGTTTTTTCCTGAATATATTCAGGAAAAAACGCATACGCCCTTTTTGGCCAACCAAGCAACCTGGAAAGGCAAATCAGCGCTACAAAGAAGTCTCGCTTCCCATCGGTCAAAAGGGCCATGCTGAATAAAGTGTCAATACCAGAAATGCAGGAGAGGCCATGGAGAAATGGGAGCCTTGCTACGCTGATGGGTGGGATGTAAATTGCCAACAGCCACTCTGGAGAAGTGTATGGTGTGTCCTGAAACATCTAAAAAACTCGGCTTAGAGAGCATAGGGCACTTCCACTCATGGGCGTCTAATTTGGGAAAACTAAAAATCAGCAAGGCACAGGCACTCCAAAGTTTAGGGTTGCTCTGTTGACAAGAACCTCCACTTCATTCCACCTTAAATATCCCAGGAAAGAGAAAAATGGATAAAGAAGTTGTGGTCCTTAGGTACAATGGAATATCACTCAGCCATGAAATCAACGTCATAAGGCTAGTAGCAGCATGATGAGTGGATTCAGGTACGACGGTTCTAAGTGAAATAAGTCACACAGAAAAAGACACTAATCAGAAGATATCACTTATAGAGGGAATGTAAAAACCGCTACACTTGAACTGAATTACAAAACAGAACAGAGTCACACATTTAGAAAACACACTATGGCTGCCTAACGGGAAAGGCGAGGTGGGGTGATGCCTAAAACAAGGGTTTCAAATTAGCTCAGATACCGTTCCATAAACCCAATATGTAATAGACAAGACCTACTGCTTGCTCAGTGAACTGGACTCAACACCCCCTATTCACCGCCCAAGAATAGATCTGACTAGTAAGAATCTTCAAACCTATGTATTGATATCTCTCTGGAAGTGAGTCAAGTGGGAGTAAAGCGGCATAAAGACAGCAGTGAAAAGCAGCTAAACCCCATTAGGAAAATCAATTACTTTTAAAAACCCGTGAAACAAAGACAGTGAAAGAGAGAGAAATTCTTACAAAATTCGTTCAGGGGCTGTGATGCCACCTGGATTGACCATATCTAGACCCACAGCTGATTGAGACATAAGGGTGGACACTCTTGGGGCTGAGAGGTTTGGTGAGGTTGGGTGAGCAAACGCAGACCCTTTAAAGTAATACTGCGTGGTACCCATCCCATGGGTCCCAAATCTCCAGGTTCAAGGGCATCTTCCTACATCGAAAACATGCATGAGAAACCCAGAAGATGGTACACCGTGTGATCGGGAAAGGTTTCTAAAACGCACCTCATTTCTCATCTCCTTGTGCTCGGGTTCGCCATTCCAGCCACTTTAATAGCAATCTCCCTCCTTGGAGAATCAGCACGTTTAACCTCCTGTTCCGTACAGGTTGCAATTTGTCCTGAGGATGAACGGGAAGAGGGGGAACCAATGAGCGACTAGCTCTAGGTTTTGGGAAAGGCACAGGTCACTCTATTTTCCCATCAGGAAGAAGAATTAACCACCGGCTCAGCCTGCCGCCCGGAACCAGAATAGGTCCTGAAGCAATCCTACGCTTTTGCGGCCAGCTCCCAAAAAAGCGAGTTGAAAAATGGAGCTCAGGGGCCCTGCAAATCACAAACCTGCAGAGTTATAAATGATAACTCTCGCCCACAAAAATATTGAGGGAAGGCAACGAAGAGGATTTGAAAGCAAGGCAGAATTGCAGGAAACAGATTTCAGGAGGTAGATTCGAATCGCCTTTAAAGCACAGGAAAAGCGGCAAAACCTCGACAATGATGCCCTTGGCCACAAAGGGCGTATGCGTTTTTTCCTGAATATATTCAGGAAAAAACGCATACGCCCTTTTTGGCCAACCAAGCAACCTGGAAAGGCAAATCAGCGCTACAAAGAAGTCTCGCTTCCCATCGGTCAAAAGGGCCATGCTGAATAAAGTGTCAATACCAGAAATGCAGGAGAGGCCATGGAGAAATGGGAGCCTTGCTACGCTGATGGGTGGGATGTAAATTGCCAACAGCCACTCTGGAGAAGTGTATGGTGTGTCCTGAAACATCTAAAAAACTCGGCTTAGAGAGCATAGGGCACTTCCACTCATGGGCGTCTAATTTGGGAAAACTAAAAATCAGCAAGGCACAGGCACTCCAAAGTTTAGGGTTGCTCTGTTGACAAGAACCTCCACTTCATTCCACCTTAAATATCCCAGGAAAGAGAAAAATGGATAAAGAAGTTGTGGTCCTTAGGTACAATGGAATATCACTCAGCCATGAAATCAACGTCATAAGGCTAGTAGCAGCATGATGAGTGGATTCAGGTACGACGGTTCTAAGTGAAATAAGTCACACAGAAAAAGACACTAATCAGAAGATATCACTTATAGAGGGAATGTAAAAACCGCTACACTTGAACTGAATTACAAAACAGAACAGAGTCACACATTTAGAAAACACACTATGGCTGCCTAACGGGAAAGGTGAGGTGGGGTGATGCCTAAAACAAGGGTTTCAAATTAGCTCAGATACCGTTCCATAAACCCAATATGTAATAGACAAGACCTACTCCTTGCTCAGTGAACTGGACTCAACACCCCCTATTCACCGCCCAAGAATAGATCTGACTAGTAAGAATCTTCAAACCTATGTATTGATATCTCTCCGTAAGTGAGTCAAGTGGGAGTAAAGCGGCATAAACACAGCAGTGAAAAGCAGCTAAACCCCATTAGGAAAATCAATTACTTTTAAAAACCCGTGAAACAAAGACAGTGAAAGAGAGAGAAATTCTTACAAAATTCGTTCAGGGGCTGTGATGCCACCTGGATTGACCATATCTAGACCCACAGCTGATTGAGACATAAGGGTGGACACTCTTGGGGCTGAGAGGTTTGGTGAGGTTGGGTGAGCAAACGCAGACCCTTTAAAGTAATACTGCGTGGTACCCGTCTGATGGGTCCCAAATCTCCAGGTTCAAGGGCATCTTCCTACATCGAAAACATGCATGAGAAACCCAGAAGATGGTACACCGTGTGATCGGGAAAGGTTTCTAAAACGCACCTCATTTCTCATCTCCTTGTGCTCGGGTTCGCCATTCCAGCCACTTTAATAGCAATCTCCCTCCTTGGAGAATCAGCACTTTAACCTCCTGTTCCGTACAGGTTTCAATTTGTCCTGAGGATGAACGGGAAGAGGGGGAACCAATGAGCGACTAGCTCTAGGTGTTGGGACAGTCACAGGTCACTCTATTTTCCCATCAGGAAGAAGAATTAACCACAGGCTCAGCCTGCCGCCCGGAACCAGAATAGGGCCTGAAGCAATCCTACGCTTTTGCGGCCAGCTCCCAAAAAAGCGAGTTGAAAAATGGAGCTCTGGGTCCCTGCAAATCACAAACCTGCAGAGTTATAAATGATAACTCTCGCCCACAAAAATATTGAGGGAAGGCAACGAAGAGGATTTGAAAACAAGGCAGAATTGCAGGAAACAGATTTCAGGAGGTATATTCGAATCGCCTTTAAAGCACAGGAAAAGCGGCAAAACCTCGACAATGATGCCCTTGGCCAAAAAGGGCGTATGCGTTTTTTCCTGAATATATTCAGGAAAAAACGCATACGCCCTTTTTGGCCAACCAAGCAACCTGGAAAGGCAAATCAGCGCTACAAAGAAGTCTCGCTTCCCATCGGTCAAAAGGGCCATGCTGAATAAAGTGTCAATACCAGAAATGCAGGAGAGGCCATGGAGAAATGGGAGCCTTGCTACGCTGATGGGCGGGATGTAAATTGCCAACAGCCACTCTGGAGAAGTGTACGGTGTGTCCTGAAATATCTAAAAAACTCGGCTTAGAGAGCATAGGGCACTTCCACTCATGGGCGTCTAATTTGGGAAAACTAAAAATCAGCAAGGCACAGGCACTCCAAAGTTTAGGGTTGCTCTGTTGACAAGAACCTCCACTTCATTCCACCTTAAATATCCCAGGAAAGAGAAAAATGGATAAAGAAGTTGTGGTCCTTAGGTACAATGGAATATCACTCAGCCATGAAATCAACGTCATAAGGCTAGTAGCAGCATGATGAGTGGATTCAGGTACGACGGTTCTAAGTGATATAAGTCACACAGAAAAAGACACTAATCAGAAGATATCACTTATAGAGGGAATGTAAAAACCGCTACACTTGAACTGAATTACAAAACAGAACAGAGTCACACATTTAGAAAACACACTATGGCTGCCTAACGGGAAAGGCGAGGTGGGGTGATGCCTAAAACAAGGGTTTCAAATTAGCTCAGATACCGTTCCATAAACCCAATATGTAATAGACAAGACCTACTGCTTGCTCAGTGAACTGGACTCAACACCCCCTATTCACCGCCCAAGAATAGATCTGACTAGTAAGAATCTTCAAACCTATGTATTGATATCTCTCTGGAAGTGAGTCAAGTGGGAGTAAAGCGGCATAAAGACAGCAGTGAAAAGCAGCTAAACCCCATTAGGAAAATCAATTACTTTTAAAAACCCGTGAAACAAAGACAGTGAAAGAGAGAGAAATTCTTACAAAATTCGTTCAGGGGCTGTGATGCCACCTGGATTGACCATATCTAGACCCACAGCTGATTGAGACATAAGGGTGGACACTCTTGGGGCTGAGAGGTTTGGTGAGGTTGGGTGAGCAAACGCAGACCCTTTAAAGTAATACTGCGTGGTACCCATCCCATGGGTCCCAAATCTCCAGGTTCAAGGGCATCTTCCTACATCGAAAACATGCATGAGAAACCCAGAAGATGGTACACCGTGTGATCGGGAAAGGTTTCTAAAACGCACCTCATTTCTCATCTCCTTGTGCTCGGGTTCGCCATTCCAGCCACTTTAATAGCAATCTCCCTCCTTGGAGAATCAGCACGTTTAACCTCCTGTTCCGTACAGGTTGCAATTTGTCCTGAGGATGAACGGGAAGAGGGGGAACCAATGAGCGACTAGCTCTAGGTGTTGGGAAAGGCACAGGTCACTCTATTTTCCCATCAGGAAGAAGAATTAACCACCGGCTCAGCCTGCCGCCCGGAACCAGAATAGGTCCTGAAGCAATCCTACGCTTTTGCGGCCAGCTCCCAAAAAAGCGAGTTGAAAAATGGAGCTCAGGGGCCCTGCAAATCACAAACCTGCAGAGTTATAAATGATAACTCTCGCCCACAAAAATATTGAGGGAAGGCAACGAAGAGGATTTGAAAGCAAGGCAGAATTGCAGGAAACAGATTTCAGGAGGTAGATTCGAATCGCCTTTAAAGCACAGGAAAAGCGGCAAAACCTCGACAATGATGCCCTTGGCCACAAAGGGCGTATGCGTTTTTTCCTGAATATATTCAGGAAAAAACGCATACGCCCTTTTTGGCCAACCAAGCAACCTGGAAAGGCAAATCAGCGCTACAAAGAAGTCTCGCTTCCCATCGGTCAAAAGGGCCATGCTGAATAAAGTGTCAATACCAGAAATGCAGGAGAGGCCATGGAGAAATGGGAGCCTTGCTACGCTGATGGGTGGGATGTAAATTGCCAACAGCCACTCTGGAGAAGTGTATGGTGTGTCCTGAAACATCTAAAAAACTCGGCTTAGAGAGCATAGGGCACTTCCACTCATGGGCGTCTAATTTGGGAAAACTAAAAATCAGCAAGGCACAGGCACTCCAAAGTTTAGGGTTGCTCTGTTGACAAGAACCTCCACTTCATTCCACCTTAAATATCCCAGGAAAGAGAAAAATGGATAAAGAAGTTGTGGTCCTTAGGTACAATGGAATATCACTCAGCCATGAAATCAACGTCATAAGGCTAGTAGCAGCATGATGAGTGGATTCAGGTACGACGGTTCTAAGTGAAATAAGTCACACAGAAAAAGACACTAATCAGAAGATATCACTTATAGAGGGAATGTAAAAACCGCTACACTTGAACTGAATTACAAAACAGAACAGAGTCACACATTTAGAAAACACACTATGGCTGCCTAACGGGAAAGGCGAGGTGGGGTGATGCCTAAAACAAGGGTTTCAAATTAGCTCAGATACCGTTCCATAAACCCAATATGTAATAGACAAGACCTACTGCTTGCTCAGTGAACTGGACTCAACACCCCCTATTCACCGCCCAAGAATAGATCTGACTAGTAAGAATCTTCAAACCTATGTATTGATATCTCTCTGGAAGTGAGTCAAGTGGGAGTAAAGCGGCATAAAGACAGCAGTGAAAAGCAGCTAAACCCCATTAGGAAAATCAATTACTTTTAAAAACCCGTGAAACAAAGACAGTGAAAGAGAGAGAAATTCTTACAAAATTCGTTCAGGGGCTGTGATGCCACCTGGATTGACCATATCTAGACCCACAGCTGATTGAGACATAAGGGTGGACACTCTTGGGGCTGAGAGGTTTGGTGAGGTTGGGTGAGCAAACGCAGACCCTTTAAAGTAATACTGCGTGGTACCCATCCCATGGGTCCCAAATCTCCAGGTTCAAGGGCATCTTCCTACATCGAAAACATGCATGAGAAACCCAGAAGATGGTACACCGTGTGATCGGGAAAGGTTTCTAAAACGCACCTCATTTCTCATCTCCTTGTGCTCGGGTTCGCCATTCCAGCCACTTTAATAGCAATCTCCCTCCTTGGAGAATCAGCACGTTTAACCTCCTGTTCCGTACAGGTTGCAATTTGTCCTGAGGATGAACGGGAAGAGGGGGAACCAATGAGCGACTAGCTCTAGGTGTTGGGAAAGGCACAGGTCACTCTATTTTCCCATCAGGAAGAAGAATTAACCACCGGCTCAGCCTGCCGCCCGGAACCAGAATAGGTCCTGAAGCAATCCTACGCTTTTGCGGCCAGCTCCCAAAAAAGCGAGTTGAAAAATGGAGCTCAGGGGCCCTGCAAATCACAAACCTGCAGAGTTATAAATGATAACTCTCGCCCACAAAAATATTGAGGGAAGGCAACGAAGAGGATTTGAAAGCAAGGCAGAATTGCAGGAAACAGATTTCAGGAGGTAGATTCGAATCGCCTTTAAAGCACAGGAAAAGCGGCAAAACCTCGACAATGATGCCCTTGGCCACAAAGGGCGTATGCGTTTTTTCCTGAATATATTCAGGAAAAAACGCATACGCCCTTTTTGGCCAACCAAGCAACCTGGAAAGGCAAATCAGCGCTACAAAGAAGTCTCGCTTCCCATCGGTCAAAAGGGCCATGCTGAATAAAGTGTCAATACCAGAAATGCAGGAGAGGCCATGGAGAAATGGGAGCCTTGCTACGCTGATGGGTGGGATGTAAATTGCCAACAGCCACTCTGGAGAAGTGTATGGTGTGTCCTGAAACATCTAAAAAACTCGGCTTAGAGAGCATAGGGCACTTCCACTCATGGGCGTCTAATTTGGGAAAACTAAAAATCAGCAAGGCACAGGCACTCCAAAGTTTAGGGTTGCTCTGTTGACAAGAACCTCCACTTCATTCCACCTTAAATATCCCAGGAAAGAGAAAAATGGATAAAGAAGTTGTGGTCCTTAGGTACAATGGAATATCACTCAGCCATGAAATCAACGTCATAAGGCTAGTAGCAGCATGATGAGTGGATTCAGGTACGACGGTTCTAAGTGAAATAAGTCACACAGAAAAAGACACTAATCAGAAGATATCACTTATAGAGGGAATGTAAAAACCGCTACACTTGAACTGAATTACAAAACAGAACAGAGTCACACATTTAGAAAACACACTATGGCTGCCTAACGGGAAAGGTGAGGTGGGGTGATGCCTAAAACAAGGGTTTCAAATTAGCTCAGATACCGTTCCATAAACCCAATATGTAATAGACAAGACCTACTCCTTGCTCAGTGAACTGGACTCAACACCCCCTATTCACCGCCCAAGAATAGATCTGACTAGTAAGAATCTTCAAACCTATGTATTGATATCTCTCCGTAAGTGAGTCAAGTGGGAGTAAAGCGGCATAAACACAGCAGTGAAAAGCAGCTAAACCCCATTAGGAAAATCAATTACTTTTAAAAACCCGTGAAACAAAGACAGTGAAAGAGAGAGAAATTCTTACAAAATTCGTTCAGGGGCTGTGATGCCACCTGGATTGACCATATCTAGACCCACAGCTGATTGAGACATAAGGGTGGACACTCTTGGGGCTGAGAGGTTTGGTGAGGTTGGGTGAGCAAACGCAGACCCTTTAAAGTAATACTGCGTGGTACCCGTCTGATGGGTCCCAAATCTCCAGGTTCAAGGGCATCTTCCTACATCGAAAACATGCATGAGAAACCCAGAAGATGGTACACCGTGTGATCGGGAAAGGTTTCTAAAACGCACCTCATTTCTCATCTCCTTGTGCTCGGGTTCGCCATTCCAGCCACTTTAATAGCAATCTCCCTCCTTGGAGAATCAGCACTTTAACCTCCTGTTCCGTACAGGTTTCAATTTGTCCTGAGGATGAACGGGAAGAGGGGGAACCAATGAGCGACTAGCTCTAGGTGTTGGGACAGTCACAGGTCACTCTATTTTCCCATCAGGAAGAAGAATTAACCACAGGCTCAGCCTGCCGCCCGGAACCAGAATAGGGCCTGAAGCAATCCTACGCTTTTGCGGCCAGCTCCCAAAAAAGCGAGTTGAAAAATGGAGCTCTGGGTCCCTGCAAATCACAAACCTGCAGAGTTATAAATGATAACTCTCGCCCACAAAAATATTGAGGGAAGGCAACGAAGAGGATTTGAAAACAAGGCAGAATTGCAGGAAACAGATTTCAGGAGGTATATTCGAATCGCCTTTAAAGCACAGGAAAAGCGGCAAAACCTCGACAATGATGCCCTTGGCCAAAAAGGGCGTATGCGTTTTTTCCTGAATATATTCAGGAAAAAACGCATACGCCCTTTTTGGCCAACCAAGCAACCTGGAAAGGCAAATCAGCGCTACAAAGAAGTCTCGCTTCCCATCGGTCAAAAGGGCCATGCTGAATAAAGTGTCAATACCAGAAATGCAGGAGAGGCCATGGAGAAATGGGAGCCTTGCTACGCTGATGGGCGGGATGTAAATTGCCAACAGCCACTCTGGAGAAGTGTACGGTGTGTCCTGAAATATCTAAAAAACTCGGCTTAGAGAGCATAGGGCACTTCCACTCATGGGCGTCTAATTTGGGAAAACTAAAAATCAGCAAGGCACAGGCACTCCAAAGTTTAGGGTTGCTCTGTTGACAAGAACCTCCACTTCATTCCACCTTAAATATCCCAGGAAAGAGAAAAATGGATAAAGAAGTTGTGGTCCTTAGGTACAATGGAATATCACTCAGCCATGAAATCAACGTCATAAGGCTAGTAGCAGCATGATGAGTGGATTCAGGTACGACGGTTCTAAGTGATATAAGTCACACAGAAAAAGACACTAATCAGAAGATATCACTTATAGAGGGAATGTAAAAACCGCTACACTTGAACTGAATTACAAAACAGAACAGAGTCACACATTTAGAAAACACACTATGGCTGCCTAACGGGAAAGGCGAGGTGGGGTGATGCCTAAAACAAGGGTTTCAAATTAGCTCAGATACCGTTCCATAAACCCAATATGTAATAGACAAGACCTACTGCTTGCTCAGTGAACTGGACTCAACACCCCCTATTCACCGCCCAAGAATAGATCTGACTAGTAAGAATCTTCAAACCTATGTATTGATATCTCTCTGGAAGTGAGTCAAGTGGGAGTAAAGCGGCATAAAGACAGCAGTGAAAAGCAGCTAAACCCCATTAGGAAAATCAATTACTTTTAAAAACCCGTGAAACAAAGACAGTGAAAGAGAGAGAAATTCTTACAAAATTCGTTCAGGGGCTGTGATGCCACCTGGATTGACCATATCTAGACCCACAGCTGATTGAGACATAAGGGTGGACACTCTTGGGGCTGAGAGGTTTGGTGAGGTTGGGTGAGCAAACGCAGACCCTTTAAAGTAATACTGCGTGGTACCCATCCCATGGGTCCCAAATCTCCAGGTTCAAGGGCATCTTCCTACATCGAAAACATGCATGAGAAACCCAGAAGATGGTACACCGTGTGATCGGGAAAGGTTTCTAAAACGCACCTCATTTCTCATCTCCTTGTGCTCGGGTTCGCCATTCCAGCCACTTTAATAGCAATCTCCCTCCTTGGAGAATCAGCACGTTTAACCTCCTGTTCCGTACAGGTTGCAATTTGTCCTGAGGATGAACGGGAAGAGGGGGAACCAATGAGCGACTAGCTCTAGGTGTTGGGAAAGGCACAGATCACTCTATTTTCCCATCAGGAAGAAGAATTAACCACCGGCTCAGCCTGCCGCCCGGAACCAGAATAGGTCCTGAAGCAATCCTACGCTTTTGCGGCCAGCTCCCAAAAAAGCGAGTTGAAAAATGGAGCTCAGGGGCCCTGCAAATCACAAACCTGCAGAGTTATAAATGATAACTCTCGCCCACAAAAATATTGAGGGAAGGCAACGAAGAGGATTTGAAAGCAAGGCAGAATTGCAGGAAACAGATTTCAGGAGGTAGATTCGAATCGCCTTTAAAGCACAGGAAAAGCGGCAAAACCTCGACAATGATGCCCTTGGCCACAAAGGGCGTATGCGTTTTTTCCTGAATATATTCAGGAAAAAACGCATACGCCCTTTTTGGCCAACCAAGCAACCTGGAAAGGCAAATCAGCGCTACAAAGAAGTCTCGCTTCCCATTGGTCAAAAGGGCCATGCTGAATAAAGTGTCAATACCAGAAATGCAGGAGAGGCCATGGAGAAATGGGAGCCTTGCTACGCTGATGGGTGGGATGTAAATTGCCAACAGCCACTCTGGAGAAGTGTATGGTGTGTCCTGAAACATCTAAAAAACTCGGCTTAGAGAGCATAGGGCACTTCCACTCATGGGCGTCTAATTTGGGAAAACTAAAAATCAGCAAGGCACAGGCACTCCAAAGTTTAGGGTTGCTCTGTTGACAAGAACCTCCACTTCATTCCACCTTAAATATCCCAGGAAAGAGAAAAATGGATAAAGAAGTTGTGGTCCTTAGGTACAATGGAATATCACTCAGCCATGAAATCAACGTCATAAGGCTAGTAGCAGCATGATGAGTGGATTCAGGTACGACGGTTCTAAGTGAAATAAGTCACACAGAAAAAGACACTAATCAGAAGATATCACTTATAGAGGGAATGTAAAAACCGCTACACTTGAACTGAATTACAAAACAGAACAGAGTCACACATTTAGAAAACACACTATGGCTGCCTAACGGGAAAGGCGAGGTGGGGTGATGCCTAAAACAAGGGTTTCAAATTAGCTCAGATACCGTTCCATAAACCCAATATGTAATAGACAAGACCTACTGCTTGCTCAGTGAACTGGACTCAACACCCCCTATTCACCGCCCAAGAATAGATCTGACTAGTAAGAATCTTCAAACCTATGTATTGATATCTCTCTGGAAGTGAGTCAAGTGGGAGTAAAGCGGCATAAAGACAGCAGTGAAAAGCAGCTAAACCCCATTAGGAAAATCAATTACTTTTAAAAACCCATGAAACAAAGACAGTGAAAGAGAGAGAAATTCTTACAAAATTCGTTCAGGGGCTGTGATGCCACCTGGATTGACCATATCTAGACCCACAGCTGATTGAGACATAAGGGTGGACACTCTTGGGGCTGAGAGGTTTGGTGAGGTTGGGTGAGCAAACGCAGACCCTTTAAAGTAATACTGCGTGGTACCCATCCCATGGGTCCCAAATCTCCAGGTTCAAGGGCATCTTCCTACATCGAAAACATGCATGAGAAACCCAGAAGATGGTACACCGTGTGATCGGGAAAGGTTTCTAAAACGCACCTCATTTCTCATCTCCTTGTGCTCGGGTTCGCCATTCCAGCCACTTTAATAGCAATCTCCCTCCTTGGAGAATCAGCACGTTTAACCTCCTGTTCCGTACAGGTTGCAATTTGTCCTGAGGATGAACGGGAAGAGGGGGAACCAATGAGCGACTAGCTCTAGGTGGTGGGACAGTCACAGGTCACTCTATTTTCCCATCAGGAAGAAGAATTAACCACCGGCTCAGCCTGCCGCCCGGAACCAGAATAGGTCCTGAAGCAATCCTACGCTTTTGCGGCCAGCTCCCAAAAAAGCGAGTTGAAAAATGGAGCTCAGGGGCCCTGCAAATCACAAACCTGCAGAGTTATAAATGATAACTCTCGCCCACAAAAATATTGAGGGAAGGCAACGAAGAGGATTTGAAAGCAAGGCAGAATTGCAGGAAACAGATTTCAGGAGGTAGATTCGAATCGCCTTTAAAGCACAGGAAAAGCGGCAAAACCTCGACAATGATGCCCTTGGCCAAAAAGGGCGTATGCGTTTTTTCCTGAATATATTCAGGAAAAAACGCATACGCCCTTTTTGGCCAACCAAGCAACCTGGAAAGGCAAATCAGCGCTACAAAGAAGTCTCGCTTCCCATCGGTCAAAAGGGCCATGCTGAATAAAGTGTCAATACCAGAAATGCAGGAGAGGCCATGGAGAAATGGGAGCCTTGCTACGCTGATGGGCGGGATGTAAATTGCCAACAGCCACTCTGGAGAAGTGTACGGTGTGTCCTGAAATATCTAAAAAACTCGGCTTAGAGAGCATAGGGCACTTCCACTCATGGGCGTCTAATTTGGGAAAACTAAAAATCAGCAAGGCACAGGCACTCCAAAGTTTAGGGTTGCTCTGTTGACAAGAACCTCCACTTCATTCCACCTTAAATATCCCAGGAAAGAGAAAAATGGATAAAGAAGTTGTGGTCCTTAGGTACAATGGAATATCACTCAGCCATGAAATCAACGTCATAAGGCTAGTAGCAGCATGATGAGTGGATTCAGGTACGACGGTTCTAAGTGAAATAAGTCACACAGAAAAAGACACTAATCAGAAGATATCACTTATAGAGGGAATGTAAAAACCGCTACACTTGAACTGAATTACAAAACAGAACAGAGTCACACATTTAGAAAACACACTATGGCTGCCTAACGGGAAAGGCGAGGTGGGGTGATGCCTAAAACAAGGGTTTCAAATTAGCTCAGATACCGTTCCATAAACCCAATATGTAATAGACAAGACCTACTGCTTGCTCAGTGAACTGGACTCAACACCCCCTATTCACCGCCCAAGAATAGATCTGACTAGTAAGAATCTTCAAACCTATGTATTGATATCTCTCTGGAAGTGAGTCAAGTGGGAGTAAAGCGGCATAAAGACAGCAGTGAAAAGCAGCTAAACCCCATTAGGAAAATCAATTACTTTTAAAAACCCGTGAAACAAAGACAGTGAAAGAGAGAGAAATTCTTACAAAATTCGTTCAGGGGCTGTGATGCCACCTGGATTGACCATATCTAGACCCACAGCTGATTGAGACATAAGGGTGGACACTCTTGGGGCTGAGAGGTTTGGTGAGGTTGGGTGAGCAAACGCAGACCCTTTAAAGTAATACTGCGTGGTACCCATCCCATGGGTCCCAAATCTCCAGGTTCAAGGGCATCTTCCTACATCGAAAACATGCATGAGAAACCCAGAAGATGGTACACCGTGTGATCGGGAAAGGTTTCTAAAACGCACCTCATTTCTCATCTCCTTGTGCTCGGGTTCGCCATTCCAGCCACTTTAATAGCAATCTCCCTCCTTGGAGAATCAGCACGTTTAACCTCCTGTTCCGTACAGGTTGCAATTTGTCCTGAGGATGAACGGGAAGAGGGGGAACCAATGAGCGACTAGCTCTAGGTGTTGGGAAAGGCACAGGTCACTCTATTTTCCCATCAGGAAGAAGAATTAACCACAGGCTCAGCCTGCCGCCCGGAACCAGAATAGGTCCTGAAGCAATCCTACGCTTTTGCGGCCAGCTCCCAAAAAAGCGAGTTGAAAAATGGAGCTCAGGGGCCCTGCAAATCACAAACCTGCAGAGTTATAAATGATAACTCTCGCCCACAAAAATATTGAGGGAAGGCAACGAAGAGGATTTGAAAGCAAGGCAGAATTGCAGGAAACAGATTTCAGGAGGTAGATTCGAATCGCCTTTAAAGCACAGGAAAAGCGGCAAAACCTCGACAATGATGCCCTTGGCCACAAAGGGCGTATGCGTTTTTTCCTGAATATATTCAGGAAAAAACGCATACGCCCTTTTTGGCCAACCAAGCAACCTGGAAAGGCAAATCAGCGCTACAAAGAAGTCTCGCTTCCCATCGGTCAAAAGGGCCATGCTGAATAAAGTGTCAATACCAGAAATGCAGGAGAGGCCATGGAGAAATGGGAGCCTTGCTACGCTGATGGGTGGGATGTAAATTGCCAACAGCCACTCTGGAGAAGTGTATGGTGTGTCCTGAAACATCTAAAAAACTCGGCTTAGAGAGCATAGGGCACTTCCACTCATGGGCGTCTAATTTGGGAAAACTAAAAATCAGCAAGGCACAGGCACTCCAAAGTTTAGGGTTGCTCTGTTGACAAGAACCTCCACTTCATTCCACCTTAAATATCCCAGGAAAGAGAAAAATGGATAAAGAAGTTGTGGTCCTTAGGTACAATGGAATATCACTCAGCCATGAAATCAACGTCATAAGGCTAGTAGCAGCATGATGAGTGGATTCAGGTACGACGGTTCTAAGTGAAATAAGTCACACAGAAAAAGACACTAATCAGAAGATATCACTTATAGAGGGAATGTAAAAACCGCTACACTTGAACTGAATTACAAAACAGAACAGAGTCACACATTTAGAAAACACACTATGGCTGCCTAACGGGAAAGGTGAGGTGGGGTGATGCCTAAAACAAGGGTTTCAAATTAGCTCAGATACCGTTCCATAAACCCAATATGTAATAGACAAGACCTACTCCTTGCTCAGTGAACTGGACTCAACACCCCCTATTCACCGCCCAAGAATAGATCTGACTAGTAAGAATCTTCAAACCTATGTATTGATATCTCTCCGTAAGTGAGTCAAGTGGGAGTAAAGCGGCATAAACACAGCAGTGAAAAGCAGCTAAACCCCATTAGGAAAATCAATTACTTTTAAAAACCCGTGAAACAAAGACAGTGAAAGAGAGAGAAATTCTTACAAAATTCGTTCAGGGGCTGTGATGCCACCTGGATTGACCATATCTAGACCCACAGCTGATTGAGACATAAGGGTGGACACTCTTGGGGCTGAGAGGTTTGGTGAGGTTGGGTGAGCAAACGCAGACCCTTTAAAGTAATACTGCGTGGTACCCATCCCATGGGTCCCAAATCTCCAGGATCAAGGGCATCTTCCTACATCGAAAACATGCATGAGAAACCCAGAAGATGGTACACCGTGTGATCGGGAAAGGTTTCTAAAACGCACCTCATTTCTCATCTCCTTGTGCTCGGGTTCGCCATTCCAGCCACTTTAATAGCAATCTCCCTCCTTGGAGAATCAGCACTTTAACCTCCTGTTCCGTACAGGTTGCAATTTGTCCTGAGGATGAACGGGAAGAGGGGGAACCAATGAGCGACTAGCTCTAGGTGGTGGGACAGTCACAGGTCACTCTATTTTCCCATCAGGAAGAAGAATTAACCACCGGCTCAGCCTGCCGCCCGGAACCAGAATAGGTCCTGAAGCAATCCTACGCTTTTGCGGCCAGCTCCCAAAAAAGCGAGTTGAAAAATGGAGCTCAGGGGCCCTGCAAATCACAAACCTGCAGAGTTATAAATGATAACTCTCGCCCACAAAAATATTGAGGGAAGGCAACGAAGAGGATTTGAAAGCAAGGCAGAATTGCAGGAAACAGATTTCAGGAGGTAGATTCGAATCGCCTTTAAAGCACAGGAAAAGCGGCAAAACCTCGACAATGATGCCCTTGGCCACAAAGGGCGTATGCGTTTTTTCCTGAATATATTCAGGAAAAAACGCATACGCCCTTTTTGGCCAACCAAGCAACCTGGAAAGGCAAATCAGCGCTACAAAGAAGTCTCGCTTCCCATCGGTCAAAAGGGCCATGCTGAATAAAGTGTCAATACCAGAAATGCAGGAGAGGCCATGGAGAAATGGGAGCCTTGCTACGCTGATGGGTGGGATGTAAATTGCCAACAGCCACTCTGGAGAAGTGTATGGTGTGTCCTGAAACATCTAAAAAACTCGGCTTAGAGAGCATAGGGCACTTCCACTCATGGGCGTCTAATTTGGGAAAACTAAAAATCAGCAAGGCACAGGCACGCCAAAGTTTAGGGTTGCTCTGTTGACAAGAACCTCCACTTCATTCCACCTTAAATATCCCAGGAAAGAGAAAAATGGATAAAGAAGTTGTGGTCCTTAGGTACAATGGAATATCACTCAGCCATGAAATCAACGTCATAAGGCTAGTAGCAGCATGATGAGTGGATTCAGGTACGACGGTTCTAAGTGAAATAAGTCACACAGAAAAAGACACTAATCAGAAGATATCACTTATAGAGGGAATGTAAAAACCGCTACACTTGAACTGAATTACAAAACAGAACAGAGTCACACATTTAGAAAACACACTATGGCTGCCTAACGGGAAAGGTGAGGTGGGGTGATGCCTAAAACAAGGGTTTCAAATTAGCTCAGATACCGTTCCATAAACCCAATATGTAATAGACAAGACCTACTCCTTGCTCAGTGAACTGGACTCAACACCCCCTATTCACCGCCCAAGAATAGATCTGACTAGTAAGAATCTTCAAACCTATGTATTGATATCTCTCCGTAAGTGAGTCAAGTGGGAGTAAAGCGGCATAAACACAGCAGTGAAAAGCAGCTAAACCCCATTAGGAAAATCAATTACTTTTAAAAACCCGTGAAACAAAGACAGTGAAAGAGAGAGAAATTCTTACAAAATTCGTTCAGGGGCTGTGATGCCACCTGGATTGACCATATCTAGACCCACAGCTGATTGAGACATAAGGGTGGACACTCTTGGGGCTGAGAGGTTTGGTGAGGTTGGGTGAGCAAACGCAGACCCTTTAAAGTAATACTGCGTGGTACCCATCCCATGGGTCCCAAATCTCCAGGATCAAGGGCATCTTCCTACATCGAAAACATGCATGAGAAACCCAGAAGATGGTACACCGTGTGATCGGGAAAGGTTTCTAAAACGCACCTCATTTCTCATCTCCTTGTGCTCGGGTTCGCCATTCCAGCCACTTTAATAGCAATCTCCCTCCTTGGAGAATCAGCACTTTAACCTCCTGTTCCGTACAGGTTGCAATTTGTCCTGAGGATGAACGGGAAGAGGGGGAACCAATGAGCGACTAGCTCTAGGTGGTGGGACAGTCACAGGTCACTCTATTTTCCCATCAGGAAGAAGAATTAACCACCGGCTCAGCCTGCCGCCCGGAACCAGAATAGGTCCTGAAGCAATCCTACGCTTTTGCGGCCAGCTCCCAAAAAAGCGAGTTGAAAAATGGAGCTCAGGGGCCCTGCAAATCACAAACCTGCAGAGTTATAAATGATAACTCTCGCCCACAAAAATATTGAGGGAAGGCAACGAAGAGGATTTGAAAGCAAGGCAGAATTGCAGGAAACAGATTTCAGGAGGTAGATTCGAATCGCCTTTAAAGCACAGGAAAAGCGGCAAAACCTCGACAATGATGCCCTTGGCCAAAAAGGGCGTATGCGTTTTTTCCTGAATATATTCAGGAAAAAACGCATACGCCCTTTTTGGCCAACCAAGCAACCTGGAAAGGCAAATCAGCGCTACAAAGAAGTCTCGCTTCCCATCGGTCAAAAGGGCCATGCTGAATAAAGTGTCAAAACCAGAAATGCAGGAGAGGCCATGGAGAAATGGGAGCCTTGGTACGCTGATGGGCGGGATGTAAATTGCCAACAGCCACTCTGGAGAAATGTACGGTGTGTCCTGAAATATCTAAAAAACTCGGCTTAGAGAGCATAGGGCACTTCCACTCATGGGCGTCTAATTTGGGAAAACTAAAAATCAGCAAGGCACAGGCACTCCAAAGTTTAGGGTTGCTCTGTTGACAAGAACCTCCACTTCATTCCACCTTAAATATCCCAGGAAAGAGAAAAATGGATAAAGAAGTTGTGGTCCTTAGGTACAATGGAATATCACTCAGCCATGAAATCAACGTCATAAGGCTAGTAGCAGCATGATGAGTGGATTCAGGTACGACGGTTCTAAGTGAAATAAGTCACACAGAAAAAGACACTAATCAGAAGATATCACTTATAGAGGGAATGTAAAAACCGCTACACTTGAACTGAATTACAAAACAGAACAGAGTCACACATTTAGAAAACACACTATGGCTGCCTAACGGGAAAGGCGAGGTGGGGTGATGCATAAAACAAGGGTTTCAAATTAGCTCAGATACCGTTCCATAAACCCAATATGTAATAGACAAGACCTACTGCTTGCTCAGTGAACTGGACTCAACACCCCCTATTCACCGCCCAAGAATAGATCTGACTAGTAAGAATCTTCAAACCTATGTATTGATATCTCTCTGGAAGTGAGTCAAGTGGGAGTAAAGCGGCATAAAGACAGCAGTGAAAAGCAGCTAAACCCCATTAGGAAAATCAATTACTTTTAAAAACCCGTGAAACAAAGACAGTGAAAGAGAGAGAAATTCTTACAAAATTCGTTCAGGGGCTGTGATGCCACCTGGATTGACCATATCTAGACCCACAGCTGATTGAGACATAAGGGTGGACACTCTTGGGGCTGAGAGGTTTGGTGAGGTTGGGTGAGCAAACGCAGACCCTTTAAAGTAATACTGCGTGGTACCCATCCCATGGGTCCCAAATCTCCAGGTTCAAGGGCATCTTCCTACATCGAAAACATGCATGAGAAACCCAGAAGATGGTACACCGTGTGATCGGGAAAGGTTTCTAAAACGCACCTCATTTCTCATCTCCTTGTGCTCGGGTTCGCCATTCCAGCCAGTTTAATAGCAATCTCCCTCCTTGGAGAATCAGCACGTTTAACCTCCTGTTCCGTACAGGTTGCAATTTGTCCTGAGGATGAACGGGAAGAGGGGGAACCAATGAGCGACTAGCTCTAGGTGTTGGGAAAGGCACAGGTCACTCTATTTTCCCATCAGGAAGAAGAATTAACCACCGGCTCAGCCTGCCGCCCGGAACCAGAATAGGTCCTGAAGCAATCCTACGCTTTTGCGGCCAGCTCCCAAAAAAGCGAGTTGAAAAATGGAGCTCAGGGGCCCTGCAAATCACAAACCTGCAGAGTTATAAATGATAACTCTCGCCCACAAAAATATTGAGGGAAGGCAACGAAGAGGATTTGAAAGCAAGGCAGAATTGCAGGAAACAGATTTCAGGAGGTAGATTCGAATCGCCTTTAAAGCACAGGAAAAGCGGCAAAACCTCGACAATGATGCCCTTGGCCACAAAGGGCGTATGCGTTTTTTCCTGAATATATTCAGGAAAAAACGCATACGCCCTTTTTGGCCAACCAAGCAACCTGGAAAGGCAAATCAGCGCTACAAAGAAGTCTCGCTTCCCATCGGTCAAAAGGGCCATGCTGAATAAAGTGTCAATACCAGAAATGCAGGAGAGGCCATGGAGAAATGGGAGCCTTGCTACGCTGATGGGTGGGATGTAAATTGCCAACAGCCACTCTGGAGAAGTGTATGGTGTGTCCTGAAACATCTAAAAAACTCGGCTTAGAGAGCATAGGGCACTTCCACTCATGGGCGTCTAATTTGGGAAAACTAAAAATCAGCAAGGCACAGGCACTCCAAAGTTTAGGGTTGCTCTGTTGACAAGAACCTCCACTTCATTCCACCTTAAATATCCCAGGAAAGAGAAAAATGGATAAAGAAGTTGTGGTCCTTAGGTACAATGGAATATCACTCAGCCATGAAATCAACGTCATAAGGCTAGTAGCAGCATGATGAGTGGATTCAGGTACGACGGTTCTAAGTGAAATAAGTCACACAGAAAAAGACACTAATCAGAAGATATCACTTATAGAGGGAATGTAAAAACCGCTACACTTGAACTGAATTACAAAACAGAACAGAGTCACACATTTAGAAAACACACTATGGCTGCCTAACGGGAAAGGCGAGGTGGGGTGATGCCTAAAACAAGGGTTTCAAATTAGCTCAGATACCATTCCATAAACCCAATATGTAATAGACAAGACCTACTGCTTGCTCAGTGAACTGGACTCAACACCCCCTATTCACCGCCCAAGAATAGATCTGACTAGTAAGAATCTTCAAACCTATGTATTGATATCTCTCTGGAAGTGAGTCAAGTGGGAGTAAAGCGGCATAAAGACAGCAGTGAAAAGCAGCTAAACCCCATTAGGAAAATCAATTACTTTTAAAAACCCGTGAAACAAAGACAGTGAAAGAGAGAGAAATTCTTACAAAATTCGTTCAGGGGCTGTGATGCCACCTGGATTGACCATATCTAGACCCACAGCTGATTGAGACATAAGGGTGGACACTCTTGGGGCTGAGAGGTTTGGTGAGGTTGGGTGAGCAAACGCAGACCCTTTAAAGTAATACTGCGTGGTACCCGTCTGATGGGTCCCAAATCTCCAGGTTCAAGGGCATCTTCCTACATCGAAAACATGCATGAGAAACCCAGAAGATGGTACACCGTGTGATCGGGAAAGGTTTCTAAAACGCACCTCATTTCTCATCTCCTTGTGCTCGGGTTCGCCATTCCAGCCACTTTAATAGCAATCTCCCTCCTTGGAGAATCAGCACTTTAACCTCCTGTTCCGTACAGGTTTCAATTTGTCCTGAGGATGAACGGGAAGAGGGGGAACCAATGAGCGACTAGCTCTAGGTGTTGGGACAGTCACAGGTCACTCTATTTTCCCATCAGGAAGAAGAATTAACCACAGGCTCAGCCTGCCGCCCGGAACCAGAATAGGGCCTGAAGCAATCCTACGCTTTTGCGGCCAGCTCCCAAAAAAGCGAGTTGAAAAATGGAGCTCTGGGTCCCTGCAAATCACAAACCTGCAGAGTTATAAATGATAACTCTCGCCCACAAAAATATTGAGGGAAGGCAACGAAGAGGATTTGAAAACAAGGCAGAATTGCAGGAAACAGATTTCAGGAGGTATATTCGAATCGCCTTTAAAGCACAGGAAAAGCGGCAAAACCTCGACAATGATGCCCTTGGCCAAAAAGGGCGTATGCGTTTTTTCCTGAATATATTCAGGAAAAAACGCATACGCCCTTTTTGGCCAACCAAGCAACCTGGAAAGGCAAATCAGCGCTACAAAGAAGTCTCGCTTCCCATCGGTCAAAAGGGCCATGCTGAATAAAGTGTCAATACCAGAAATGCAGGAGAGGCCATGGAGAAATGGGAGCCTTGCTACGCTGATGGGCGGGATGTAAATTGCCAACAGCCACTCTGGAGAAGTGTACGGTGTGTCCTGAAATATCTAAAAAACTCGGCTTAGAGAGCATAGGGCACTTCCACTCATGGGCGTCTAATTTGGGAAAACTAAAAATCAGCAAGGCACAGGCACTCCAAAGTTTAGGGTTGCTCTGTTGACAAGAACCTCCACTTCATTCCACCTTAAATATCCCAGGAAAGAGAAAAATGGATAAAGAAGTTGTGGTCCTTAGGTACAATGGAATATCACTCAGCCATGAAATCAACGTCATAAGGCTAGTAGCAGCATGATGAGTGGATTCAGGTACGACGGTTCTAAGTGATATAAGTCACACAGAAAAAGACACTAATCAGAAGATATCACTTATAGAGGGAATGTAAAAACCGCTACACTTGAACTGAATTACAAAACAGAACAGAGTCACACATTTAGAAAACACACTATGGCTGCCTAACGGGAAAGGCGAGGTGGGGTGATGCCTAAAACAAGGGTTTCAAATTAGCTCAGATACCGTTCCATAAACCCAATATGTAATAGACAAGACCTACTGCTTGCTCAGTGAACTGGACTCAACACCCCCTATTCACCGCCCAAGAATAGATCTGACTAGTAAGAATCTTCAAACCTATGTATTGATATCTCTCTGGAAGTGAGTCAAGTGGGAGTAAAGCGGCATAAAGACAGCAGTGAAAAGCAGCTAAACCCCATTAGGAAAATCAATTACTTTTAAAAACCCGTGAAACAAAGACAGTGAAAGAGAGAGAAATTCTTACAAAATTCGTTCAGGGGCTGTGATGCCACCTGGATTGACCATATCTAGACCCACAGCTGATTGAGACATAAGGGTGGACACTCTTGGGGCTGAGAGGTTTGGTGAGGTTGGGTGAGCAAACGCAGACCCTTTAAAGTAATACTGCGTGGTACCCATCCCATGGGTCCCAAATCTCCAGGTTCAAGGGCATCTTCCTACATCGAAAACATGCATGAGAAACCCAGAAGATGGTACACCGTGTGATCGGGAAAGGTTTCTAAAACGCACCTCATTTCTCATCTCCTTGTGCTCGGGTTCGCCATTCCAGCCACTTTAATAGCAATCTCCCTCCTTGGAGAATCAGCACGTTTAACCTCCTGTTCCGTACAGGTTGCAATTTGTCCTGAGGATGAACGGGAAGAGGGGGAACCAATGAGCGACTAGCTCTAGGTGTTGGGAAAGGCACAGGTCACTCTATTTTCCCATCAGGAAGAAGAATTAACCACCGGCTCAGCCTGCCGCCCGGAACCAGAATAGGTCCTGAAGCAATCCTACGCTTTTGCGGCCAGCTCCCAAAAAAGCGAGTTGAAAAATGGAGCTCAGGGGCCCTGCAAATCACAAACCTGCAGAGTTATAAATGATAACTCTCGCCCACAAAAATATTGAGGGAAGGCAACGAAGAGGATTTGAAAGCAAGGCAGAATTGCAGGAAACAGATTTCAGGAGGTAGATTCGAATCGCCTTTAAAGCACAGGAAAAGCGGCAAAACCTCGACAATGATGCCCTTGGCCACAAAGGGCGTATGCGTTTTTTCCTGAATATATTCAGGAAAAAACGCATACGCCCTTTTTGGCCAACCAAGCAACCTGGAAAGGCAAATCAGCGCTACAAAGAAGTCTCGCTTCCCATCGGTCAAAAGGGCCATGCTGAATAAAGTGTCAATACCAGAAATGCAGGAGAGGCCATGGAGAAATGGGAGCCTTGCTACGCTGATGGGTGGGATGTAAATTGCCAACAGCCACTCTGGAGAAGTGTATGGTGTGTCCTGAAACATCTAAAAAACTCGGCTTAGAGAGCATAGGGCACTTCCACTCATGGGCGTCTAATTTGGGAAAACTAAAAATCAGCAAGGCACAGGCACTCCAAAGTTTAGGGTTGCTCTGTTGACAAGAACCTCCACTTCATTCCACCTTAAATATCCCAGGAAAGAGAAAAATGGATAAAGAAGTTGTGGTCCTTAGGTACAATGGAATATCACTCAGCCATGAAATCAACGTCATAAGGCTAGTAGCAGCATGATGAGTGGATTCAGGTACGACGGTTCTAAGTGATATAAGTCACACAGAAAAAGACACTAATCAGAAGATATCACTTATAGAGGGAATGTAAAAACCGCTACACTTGAACTGAATTACAAAACAGAACAGAGTCACACATTTAGAAAACACACTATGGCTGCCTAACGGGAAAGGCGAGGTGGGGTGATGCCTAAAACAAGGGTTTCAAATTAGCTCAGATACCGTTCCATAAACCCAATATGTAATAGACAAGACCTACTGCTTGCTCAGTGAACTGGACTCAACACCCCCTATTCACCGCCCAAGAATAGATCTGACTAGTAAGAATCTTCAAACCTATGTATTGATATCTCTCTGGAAGTGAGTCAAGTGGGAGTAAAGCGGCATAAAGACAGCAGTGAAAAGCAGCTAAACCCCATTAGGAAAATCAATTACTTTTAAAAACCCGTGAAACAAAGACAGTGAAAGAGAGAGAAATTCTTACAAAATTCGTTCAGGGGCTGTGATGCCACCTGGATTGACCATATCTAGACCCACAGCTGATTGAGACATAAGGGTGGACACTCTTGGGGCTGAGAGGTTTGGTGAGGTTGGGTGAGCAAACGCAGACCCTTTAAAGTAATACTGCGTGGTACCCATCCCATGGGTCCCAAATCTCCAGGTTCAAGGGCATCTTCCTACATCGAAAACATGCATGAGAAACCCAGAAGATGGTACACCGTGTGATCGGGAAAGGTTTCTAAAACGCACCTCATTTCTCATCTCCTTGTGCTCGGGTTCGCCATTCCAGCCACTTTAATAGCAATCTCCCTCCTTGGAGAATCAGCACGTTTAACCTCCTGTTCCGTACAGGTTGCAATTTGTCCTGAGGATGAACGGGAAGAGGGGGAACCAATGAGCGACTAGCTCTAGGTGTTGGGAAAGGCACAGGTCACTCTATTTTCCCATCAGGAAGAAGAATTAACCACTGGCTCAGCCTGCCGCCCGGAACCAGAATAGGTCCTGAAGCAATCCTACGCTTTTGCGGCCAGCTCCCAAAAAAGCGAGTTGAAAAATGGAGCTCAGGGGCCCTGCAAATCACAAACCTGCAGAGTTATAAATGATAACTCTCGCCCACAAAAATATTGAGGGAAGGCAACGAAGAGGATTTGAAAGCAAGGCAGAATTGCAGGAAACAGATTTCAGGAGGTAGATTCGAATCGCCTTTAAAGCACAGGAAAAGCGGCAAAACCTCGACAATGATGCCCTTGGCCACAAAGGGCGTATGCGTTTTTTCCTGAATATATTCAGGAAAAAACGCATACGCCCTTTTTGGCCAACCAAGCAACCTGGAAAGGCAAATCAGCGCTACAAAGAAGTCTCGCTTCCCATCGGTCAAAAGGGCCATGCTGAATAAAGTGTCAATACCAGAAATGCAGGAGAGGCCATGGAGAAATGGGAGCCTTGCTACGCTGATGGGTGGGATGTAAATTGCCAACAGCCACTCTGGAGAAGTGTATGGTGTGTCCTGAAACATCTAAAAAACTCGGCTTAGAGAGCATAGGGCACTTCCACTCATGGGCGTCTAATTTGGGAAAACTAAAAATCAGCAAGGCACAGGCACTCCAAAGTTTAGGGTTGCTCTGTTGACAAGAACCTCCACTTCATTCCACCTTAAATATCCCAGGAAAGAGAAAAATGGATAAAGAAGTTGTGGTCCTTAGGTACAATGGAATATCACTCAGCCATGAAATCAACGTCATAAGGCTAGTAGCAGCATGATGAGTGGATTCAGGTACGACGGTTCTAAGTGAAATAAGTCACACAGAAAAAGACACTAATCAGAAGATATCACTTATAGAGGGAATGTAAAAACCGCTACACTTGAACTGAATTACAAAACAGAACAGAGTCACACATTTAGAAAACACACTATGGCTGCCTAACGGGAAAGGCGAGGTGGGGTGATGCCTAAAACAAGGGTTTCAAATTAGCTCAGATACCGTTCCATAAACCCAATATGTAATAGACAAGACCTACTGCTTGCTCAGTGAACTGGACTCAACACCCCCTATTCACCGCCCAAGAATAGATCTGACTAGTAAGAATCTTCAAACCTATGTATTGATATCTCTCTGGAAGTGAGTCAAGTGGGAGTAAAGCGGCATAAAGACAGCAGTGAAAAGCAGCTAAACCCCATTAGGAAAATCAATTACTTTTAAAAACCCGTGAAACAAAGACAGTGAAAGAGAGAGAAATTCTTACAAAATTCGTTCAGGGGCTGTGATGCCACCTGGATTGACCATATCTAGACCCACAGCTGATTGAGACATAAGGGTGGACACTCTTGGGGCTGAGAGGTTTGGTGAGGTTGGGTGAGCAAACGCAGACCCTTTAAAGTAATACTGCGTGGTACCCATCCCATGGGTCCCAAATCTCCAGGTTCAAGGGCATCTTCCTACATCGAAAACATGCATGAGAAACCCAGAAGATGGTACACCGTGTGATCGGGAAAGGTTTCTAAAACGCACCTCATTTCTCATCTCCTTGTGCTCGGGTTCGCCATTCCAGCCACTTTAATAGCAATCTCCCTCCTTGGAGAATCAGCACGTTTAACCTCCTGTTCCGTACAGGTTGCAATTTGTCCTGAGGATGAACGGGAAGAGGGGGAACCAATGAGCGACTAGCTCTAGGTTTTGGGAAAGGCACAGGTCACTCTATTTTCCCATCAGGAAGAAGAATTAACCACCGGCTCAGCCTGCCGCCCGGAACCAGAATAGGTCCTGAAGCAATCCTACGCTTTTGCGGCCAGCTCCCAAAAAAGCGAGTTGAAAAATGGAGCTCAGGGGCCCTGCAAATCACAAACCTGCAGAGTTATAAATGATAACTCTCGCCCACAAAAATATTGAGGGAAGGCAACGAAGAGGATTTGAAAGCAAGGCAGAATTGCAGGAAACAGATTTCAGGAGGTAGATTCGAATCGCCTTTAAAGCACAGGAAAAGCGGCAAAACCTCGACAATGATGCCCTTGGCCACAAAGGGCGTATGCGTTTTTTCCTGAATATATTCAGGAAAAAACGCATACGCCCTTTTTGGCCAACCAAGCAACCTGGAAAGGCAAATCAGCGCTACAAAGAAGTCTCGCTTCCCATCGGTCAAAAGGGCCATGCTGAATAAAGTGTCAATACCAGAAATGCAGGAGAGGCCATGGAGAAATGGGAGCCTTGCTACGCTGATGGGTGGGATGTAAATTGACAACAGCCACTCTGGAGAAGTGTATGGTGTGTCCTGAAACATCTAAAAAACTCGGCTTAGAGAGCATAGGGCACTTCCACTCATGGGCGTCTAATTTGGGAAAACTAAAAATCAGCAAGGCACAGGCACTCCAAAGTTTAGGGTTGCTCTGTTGACAAGAACCTCCACTTCATTCCACCTTAAATATCCCAGGAAAGAGAAAAATGGATAAAGAAGTTGTGGTCCTTAGGTACAATGGAATATCACTCAGCCATGAAATCAACGTCATAAGGCTAGTAGCAGCATGATGAGTGGATTCAGGTACGACGGTTCTAAGTGAAATAAGTCACACAGAAAAAGACACTAATCAGAAGATATCACTTATAGAGGGAATGTAAAAACCGCTACACTTGAACTGAATTACAAAACAGAACAGAGTCACACATTTAGAAAACACACTATGGCTGCCTAACGGGAAAGGTGAGGTGGGGTGATGCCTAAAACAAGGGTTTCAAATTAGCTCAGATACCGTTCCATAAACCCAATATGTAATAGACAAGACCTACTCCTTGCTCAGTGAACTGGACTCAACACCCCCTATTCACCGCCCAAGAATAGATCTGACTAGTAAGAATCTTCAAACCTATGTATTGATATCTCTCCGTAAGTGAGTCAAGTGGGAGTAAAGCGGCATAAACACAGCAGTGAAAAGCAGCTAAACCCCATTAGGAAAATCAATTACTTTTAAAAACCCGTGAAACAAAGACAGTGAAAGAGAGAGAAATTCTTACAAAATTCGTTCAGGGGCTGTGATGCCACCTGGATTGACCATATCTAGACCCACAGCTGATTGAGACATAAGGGTGGACACTCTTGGGGCTGAGAGGTTTGGTGAGGTTGGGTGAGCAAACGCAGACCCTTTAAAGTAATACTGCGTGGTACCCGTCTGATGGGTCCCAAATCTCCAGGTTCAAGGGCATCTTCCTACATCGAAAACATGCATGAGAAACCCAGAAGATGGTACACCGTGTGATCGGGAAAGGTTTCTAAAACGCACCTCATTTCTCATCTCCTTGTGCTCGGGTTCGCCATTCCAGCCACTTTAATAGCAATCTCCCTCCTTGGAGAATCAGCACTTTAACCTCCTGTTCCGTACAGGTTTCAATTTGTCCTGAGGATGAACGGGAAGAGGGGGAACCAATGAGCGACTAGCTCTAGGTGTTGGGACAGTCACAGGTCACTCTATTTTCCCATCAGGAAGAAGAATTAACCACAGGCTCAGCCTGCCGCCCGGAACCAGAATAGGGCCTGAAGCAATCCTACGCTTTTGCGGCCAGCTCCCAAAAAAGCGAGTTGAAAAATGGAGCTCTGGGTCCCTGCAAATCACAAACCTGCAGAGTTATAAATGATAACTCTCGCCCACAAAAATATTGAGGGAAGGCAACGAAGAGGATTTGAAAACAAGGCAGAATTGCAGGAAACAGATTTCAGGAGGTATATTCGAATCGCCTTTAAAGCACAGGAAAAGCGGCAAAACCTCGACAATGATGCCCTTGGCCAAAAAGGGCGTATGCGTTTTTTCCTGAATATATTCAGGAAAAAACGCATACGCCCTTTTTGGCCAACCAAGCAACCTGGAAAGGCAAATCAGCGCTACAAAGAAGTCTCGCTTCCCATCGGTCAAAAGGGCCATGCTGAATAAAGTGTCAATACCAGAAATGCAGGAGAGGCCATGGAGAAATGGGAGCCTTGCTACGCTGATGGGCGGGATGTAAATTGCCAACAGCCACTCTGGAGAAGTGTACGGTGTGTCCTGAAATATCTAAAAAACTCGGCTTAGAGAGCATAGGGCACTTCCACTCATGGGCGTCTAATTTGGGAAAACTAAAAATCAGCAAGGCACAGGCACTCCAAAGTTTAGGGTTGCTCTGTTGACAAGAACCTCCACTTCATTCCACCTTAAATATCCCAGGAAAGAGAAAAATGGATAAAGAAGTTGTGGTCCTTAGGTACAATGGAATATCACTCAGCCATGAAATCAACGTCATAAGGCTAGTAGCAGCATGATGAGTGGATTCAGGTACGACGGTTCTAAGTGATATAAGTCACACAGAAAAAGACACTAATCAGAAGATATCACTTATAGAGGGAATGTAAAAACCGCTACACTTGAACTGAATTACAAAACAGAACAGAGTCACACATTTAGAAAACACACTATGGCTGCCTAACGGGAAAGGCGAGGTGGGGTGATGCCTAAAACAAGGGTTTCAAATTAGCTCAGATACCGTTCCATAAACCCAATATGTAATAGACAAGACCTACTGCTTGCTCAGTGAACTGGACTCAACACCCCCTATTCACCGCCCAAGAATAGATCTGACTAGTAAGAATCTTCAAACCTATGTATTGATATCTCTCTGGAAGTGAGTCAAGTGGGAGTAAAGCGGCATAAAGACAGCAGTGAAAAGCAGCTAAACCCCATTAGGAAAATCAATTACTTTTAAAAACCCGTGAAACAAAGACAGTGAAAGAGAGAGAAATTCTTACAAAATTCGTTCAGGGGCTGTGATGCCACCTGGATTGACCATATCTAGACCCACAGCTGATTGAGACATAAGGGTGGACACTCTTGGGGCTGAGAGGTTTGGTGAGGTTGGGTGAGCAAACGCAGACCCTTTAAAGTAATACTGCGTGGTACCCATCCCATGGGTCCCAAATCTCCAGGTTCAAGGGCATCTTCCTACATCGAAAACATGCATGAGAAACCCAGAAGATGGTACACCGTGTGATCGGGAAAGGTTTCTAAAACGCACCTCATTTCTCATCTCCTTGTGCTCGGGTTCGCCATTCCAGCCACTTTAATAGCAATCTCCCTCCTTGGAGAATCAGCACGTTTAACCTCCTGTTCCGTACAGGTTGCAATTTGTCCTGAGGATGAACGGGAAGAGGGGGAACCAATGAGCGACTAGCTCTAGGTGTTGGGAAAGGCACAGGTCACTCTATTTTCCCATCAGGAAGAAGAATTAACCACCGGCTCAGCCTGCCGCCCGGAACCAGAATAGGTCCTGAAGCAATCCTACGCTTTTGCGGCCAGCTCCCAAAAAAGCGAGTTGAAAAATGGAGCTCAGGGGCCCTGCAAATCACAAACCTGCAGAGTTATAAATGATAACTCTCGCCCACAAAAATATTGAGGGAAGGCAACGAAGAGGATTTGAAAGCAAGGCAGAATTGCAGGAAACAGATTTCAGGAGGTAGATTCGAATCGCCTTTAAAGCACAGGAAAAGCGGCAAAACCTCGACAATGATGCCCTTGGCCACAAAGGGCGTATGCGTTTTTTCCTGAATATATTCAGGAAAAAACGCATACGCCCTTTTTGGCCAACCAAGCAACCTGGAAAGGCAAATCAGCGCTACAAAGAAGTCTCGCTTCCCATCGGTCAAAAGGGCCATGCTGAATAAAGTGTCAATACCAGAAATGCAGGAGAGGCCATGGAGAAATGGGAGCCTTGCTACGCTGATGGGTGGGATGTAAATTGACAACAGCCACTCTGGAGAAGTGTATGGTGTGTCCTGAAACATCTAAAAAACTCGGCTTAGAGAGCATAGGGCACTTCCACTCATGGGCGTCTAATTTGGGAAAACTAAAAATCAGCAAGGCACAGGCACTCCAAAGTTTAGGGTTGCTCTGTTGACAAGAACCTCCACTTCATTCCACCTTAAATATCCCAGGAAAGAGAAAAATGGATAAAGAAGTTGTGGTCCTTAGGTACAATGGAATATCACTCAGCCATGAAATCAACGTCATAAGGCTAGTAGCAGCATGATGAGTGGATTCAGGTACGACGGTTCTAAGTGAAATAAGTCACACAGAAAAAGACACTAATCAGAAGATATCACTTATAGAGGGAATGTAAAAACCGCTACACTTGAACTGAATTACAAAACAGAACAGAGTCACACATTTAGAAAACACACTATGGCTGCCTAACGGGAAAGGTGAGGTGGGGTGATGCCTAAAACAAGGGTTTCAAATTAGCTCAGATACCGTTCCATAAACCCAATATGTAATAGACAAGACCTACTCCTTGCTCAGTGAACTGGACTCAACACCCCCTATTCACCGCCCAAGAATAGATCTGACTAGTAAGAATCTTCAAACCTATGTATTGATATCTCTCCGTAAGTGAGTCAAGTGGGAGTAAAGCGGCATAAACACAGCAGTGAAAAGCAGCTAAACCCCATTAGGAAAATCAATTACTTTTAAAAACCCGTGAAACAAAGACAGTGAAAGAGAGAGAAATTCTTACAAAATTCGTTCAGGGGCTGTGATGCCACCTGGATTGACCATATCTAGACCCACAGCTGATTGAGACATAAGGGTGGACACTCTTGGGGCTGAGAGGTTTGGTGAGGTTGGGTGAGCAAACGCAGACCCTTTAAAGTAATACTGCGTGGTACCCGTCTGATGGGTCCCAAATCTCCAGGTTCAAGGGCATCTTCCTACATCGAAAACATGCATGAGAAACCCAGAAGATGGTACACCGTGTGATCGGGAAAGGTTTCTAAAACGCACCTCATTTCTCATCTCCTTGTGCTCGGGTTCGCCATTCCAGCCACTTTAATAGCAATCTCCCTCCTTGGAGAATCAGCACTTTAACCTCCTGTTCCGTACAGGTTTCAATTTGTCCTGAGGATGAACGGGAAGAGGGGGAACCAATGAGCGACTAGCTCTAGGTGTTGGGACAGTCACAGGTCACTCTATTTTCCCATCAGGAAGAAGAATTAACCACAGGCTCAGCCTGCCGCCCGGAACCAGAATAGGGCCTGAAGCAATCCTACGCTTTTGCGGCCAGCTCCCAAAAAAGCGAGTTGAAAAATGGAGCTCTGGGTCCCTGCAAATCACAAACCTGCAGAGTTATAAATGATAACTCTCGCCCACAAAAATATTGAGGGAAGGCAACGAAGAGGATTTGAAAACAAGGCAGAATTGCAGGAAACAGATTTCAGGAGGTATATTCGAATCGCCTTTAAAGCACAGGAAAAGCGGCAAAACCTCGACAATGATGCCCTTGGCCAAAAAGGGCGTATGCGTTTTTTCCTGAATATATTCAGGAAAAAACGCATACGCCCTTTTTGGCCAACCAAGCAACCTGGAAAGGCAAATCAGCGCTACAAAGAAGTCTCGCTTCCCATCGGTCAAAAGGGCCATGCTGAATAAAGTGTCAATACCAGAAATGCAGGAGAGGCCATGGAGAAATGGGAGCCTTGCTACGCTGATGGGCGGGATGTAAATTGCCAACAGCCACTCTGGAGAAGTGTACGGTGTGTCCTGAAATATCTAAAAAACTCGGCTTAGAGAGCATAGGGCACTTCCACTCATGGGCGTCTAATTTGGGAAAACTAAAAATCAGCAAGGCACAGGCACTCCAAAGTTTAGGGTTGCTCTGTTGACAAGAACCTCCACTTCATTCCACCTTAAATATCCCAGGAAAGAGAAAAATGGATAAAGAAGTTGTGGTCCTTAGGTACAATGGAATATCACTCAGCCATGAAATCAACGTCATAAGGCTAGTAGCAGCATGATGAGTGGATTCAGGTACGACGGTTCTAAGTGATATAAGTCACACAGAAAAAGACACTAATCAGAAGATATCACTTATAGAGGGAATGTAAAAACCGCTACACTTGAACTGAATTACAAAACAGAACAGAGTCACACATTTAGAAAACACACTATGGCTGCCTAACGGGAAAGGCGAGGTGGGGTGATGCCTAAAACAAGGGTTTCAAATTAGCTCAGATACCGTTCCATAAACCCAATATGTAATAGACAAGACCTACTGCTTGCTCAGTGAACTGGACTCAACACCCCCTATTCACCGCCCAAGAATAGATCTGACTAGTAAGAATCTTCAAACCTATGTATTGATATCTCTCTGGAAGTGAGTCAAGTGGGAGTAAAGCGGCATAAAGACAGCAGTGAAAAGCAGCTAAACCCCATTAGGAAAATCAATTACTTTTAAAAACCCGTGAAACAAAGACAGTGAAAGAGAGAGAAATTCTTACAAAATTCGTTCAGGGGCTGTGATGCCACCTGGATTGACCATATCTAGACCCACAGCTGATTGAGACATAAGGGTGGACACTCTTGGGGCTGAGAGGTTTGGTGAGGTTGGGTGAGCAAACGCAGACCCTTTAAAGTAATACTGCGTGGTACCCATCCCATGGGTCCCAAATCTCCAGGTTCAAGGGCATCTTCCTACATCGAAAACATGCATGAGAAACCCAGAAGATGGTACACCGTGTGATCGGGAAAGGTTTCTAAAACGCACCTCATTTCTCATCTCCTTGTGCTCGGGTTCGCCATTCCAGCCACTTTAATAGCAATCTCCCTCCTTGGAGAATCAGCACGTTTAACCTCCTGTTCCGTACAGGTTGCAATTTGTCCTGAGGATGAACGGGAAGAGGGGGAACCAATGAGCGACTAGCTCTAGGTGTTGGGAAAGGCACAGGTCACTCTATTTTCCCATCAGGAAGAAGAATTAACCACCGGCTCAGCCTGCCGCCCGGAACCAGAATAGGTCCTGAAGCAATCCTACGCTTTTGCGGCCAGCTCCCAAAAAAGCGAGTTGAAAAATGGAGCTCAGGGGCCCTGCAAATCACAAACCTGCAGAGTTATAAATGATAACTCTCGCCCACAAAAATATTGAGGGAAGGCAACGAAGAGGATTTGAAAGCAAGGCAGAATTGCAGGAAACAGATTTCAGGAGGTAGATTCGAATCGCCTTTAAAGCACAGGAAAAGCGGCAAAACCTCGACAATGATGCCCTTGGCCACAAAGGGCGTATGCGTTTTTTCCTGAATATATTCAGGAAAAAACGCATACGCCCTTTTTGGCCAACCAAGCAACCTGGAAAGGCAAATCAGCGCTACAAAGAAGTCTCGCTTCCCATCGGTCAAAAGGGCCATGCTGAATAAAGTGTCAATACCAGAAATGCAGGAGAGGCCATGGAGAAATGGGAGCCTTGCTACGCTGATGGGTGGGATGTAAATTGCCAACAGCCACTCTGGAGAAGTGTATGGTGTGTCCTGAAACATCTAAAAAACTCGGCTTAGAGAGCATAGGGCACTTCCACTCATGGGCGTCTAATTTGGGAAAACTAAAAATCAGCAAGGCACAGGCACTCCAAAGTTTAGGGTTGCTCTGTTGACAAGAACCTCCACTTCATTCCACCTTAAATATCCCAGGAAAGAGAAAAATGGATAAAGAAGTTGTGGTCCTTAGGTACAATGGAATATCACTCAGCCATGAAATCAACGTCATAAGGCTAGTAGCAGCATGATGAGTGGATTCAGGTACGACGGTTCTAAGTGAAATAAGTCACACAGAAAAAGACACTAATCAGAAGATATCACTTATAGAGGGAATGTAAAAACCGCTACACTTGAACTGAATTACAAAACAGAACAGAGTCACACATTTAGAAAACACACTATGGCTGCCTAACGGGAAAGGCGAGGTGGGGTGATGCCTAAAACAAGGGTTTCAAATTAGCTCAGATACCGTTCCATAAACCCAATATGTAATAGACAAGACCTACTGCTTGCTCAGTGAACTGGACTCAACACCCCCTATTCACCGCCCAAGAATAGATCTGACTAGTAAGAATCTTCAAACCTATGTATTGATATCTCTCTGGAAGTGAGTCAAGTGGGAGTAAAGCGGCATAAAGACAGCAGTGAAAAGCAGCTAAACCCCATTAGGAAAATCAATTACTTTTAAAAACCCGTGAAACAAAGACAGTGAAAGAGAGAGAAATTCTTACAAAATTCGTTCAGGGGCTGTGATGCCACCTGGATTGACCATATCTAGACCCACAGCTGATTGAGACATAAGGGTGGACACTCTTGGGGCTGAGAGGTTTGGTGAGGTTGGGTGAGCAAACGCAGACCCTTTAAAGTAATACTGCGTGGTACCCATCCCATGGGTCCCAAATCTCCAGGTTCAAGGGCATCTTCCTACATCGAAAACATGCATGAGAAACCCAGAAGATGGTACACCGTGTGATCGGGAAAGGTTTCTAAAACGCACCTCATTTCTCATCTCCTTGTGCTCGGGTTCGCCATTCCAGCCACTTTAATAGCAATCTCCCTCCTTGGAGAATCAGCACGTTTAACCTCCTGTTCCGTACAGGTTGCAATTTGTCCTGAGGATGAACGGGAAGAGGGGGAACCAATGAGCGACTAGCTCTAGGTGGTGGGACAGTCACAGGTCACTCTATTTTCCCATCAGGAAGAAGAATTAACCACCGGCTCAGCCTGCCGCCCGGAACCAGAATAGGTCCTGAAGCAATCCTACGCTTTTGCGGCCAGCTCCCAAAAAAGCGAGTTGAAAAATGGAGCTCAGGGGCCCTGCAAATCACAAACCTGCAGAGTTATAAATGATAACTCTCGCCCACAAAAATATTGAGGGAAGGCAACGAAGAGGATTTGAAAGCAAGGCAGAATTGCAGGAAACAGATTTCAGGAGGTAGATTCGAATCGCCTTTAAAGCACAGGAAAAGCGGCAAAACCTCGACAATGATGCCCTTGGCCACAAAGGGCGTATGCGTTTTTTCCTGAATATATTCAGGAAAAAACGCATACGCCCTTTTTGGCCAACCAAGCAACCTGGAAAGGCAAATCAGCGCTACAAAGAAGTCTCGCTTCCCATCGGTCAAAAGGGCCATGCTGAATAAAGTGTCAATACCAGAAATGCAGGAGAGGCCATGGAGAAATGGGAGCCTTGCTACGCTGATGGGTGGGATGTAAATTGACAACAGCCACTCTGGAGAAGTGTATGGTGTGTCCTGAAACATCTAAAAAACTCGGCTTAGAGAGCATAGGGCACTTCCACTCATGGGCGTCTAATTTGGGAAAACTAAAAATCAGCAAGGCACAGGCACTCCAAAGTTTAGGGTTGCTCTGTTGACAAGAACCTCCACTTCATTCCACCTTAAATATCCCAGGAAAGAGAAAAATGGATAAAGAAGTTGTGGTCCTTAGGTACAATGGAATATCACTCAGCCATGAAATCAACGTCATAAGGCTAGTAGCAGCATGATGAGTGGATTCAGGTACGACGGTTCTAAGTGAAATAAGTCACACAGAAAAAGACACTAATCAGAAGATATCACTTATAGAGGGAATGTAAAAACCGCTACACTTGAACTGAATTACAAAACAGAACAGAGTCACACATTTAGAAAACACACTATGGCTGCCTAACGGGAAAGGTGAGGTGGGGTGATGCCTAAAACAAGGGTTTCAAATTAGCTCAGATACCGTTCCATAAACCCAATATGTAATAGACAAGACCTACTCCTTGCTCAGTGAACTGGACTCAACACCCCCTATTCACCGCCCAAGAATAGATCTGACTAGTAAGAATCTTCAAACCTATGTATTGATATCTCTCCGTAAGTGAGTCAAGTGGGAGTAAAGCGGCATAAACACAGCAGTGAAAAGCAGCTAAACCCCATTAGGAAAATCAATTACTTTTAAAAACCCGTGAAACAAAGACAGTGAAAGAGAGAGAAATTCTTACAAAATTCGTTCAGGGGCTGTGATGCCACCTGGATTGACCATATCTAGACCCACAGCTGATTGAGACATAAGGGTGGACACTCTTGGGGCTGAGAGGTTTGGTGAGGTTGGGTGAGCAAACGCAGACCCTTTAAAGTAATACTGCGTGGTACCCGTCTGATGGGTCCCAAATCTCCAGGTTCAAGGGCATCTTCCTACATCGAAAACATGCATGAGAAACCCAGAAGATGGTACACCGTGTGATCGGGAAAGGTTTCTAAAACGCACCTCATTTCTCATCTCCTTGTGCTCGGGTTCGCCATTCCAGCCACTTTAATAGCAATCTCCCTCCTTGGAGAATCAGCACTTTAACCTCCTGTTCCGTACAGGTTTCAATTTGTCCTGAGGATGAACGGGAAGAGGGGGAACCAATGAGCGACTAGCTCTAGGTGTTGGGACAGTCACAGGTCACTCTATTTTCCCATCAGGAAGAAGAATTAACCACAGGCTCAGCCTGCCGCCCGGAACCAGAATAGGGCCTGAAGCAATCCTACGCTTTTGCGGCCAGCTCCCAAAAAAGCGAGTTGAAAAATGGAGCTCTGGGTCCCTGCAAATCACAAACCTGCAGAGTTATAAATGATAACTCTCGCCCACAAAAATATTGAGGGAAGGCAACGAAGAGGATTTGAAAACAAGGCAGAATTGCAGGAAACAGATTTCAGGAGGTATATTCGAATCGCCTTTAAAGCACAGGAAAAGCGGCAAAACCTCGACAATGATGCCCTTGGCCAAAAAGGGCGTATGCGTTTTTTCCTGAATATATTCAGGAAAAAACGCATACGCCCTTTTTGGCCAACCAAGCAACCTGGAAAGGCAAATCAGCGCTACAAAGAAGTCTCGCTTCCCATCGGTCAAAAGGGCCATGCTGAATAAAGTGTCAATACCAGAAATGCAGGAGAGGCCATGGAGAAATGGGAGCCTTGCTACGCTGATGGGCGGGATGTAAATTGCCAACAGCCACTCTGGAGAAGTGTACGGTGTGTCCTGAAATATCTAAAAAACTCGGCTTAGAGAGCATAGGGCACTTCCACTCATGGGCGTCTAATTTGGGAAAACTAAAAATCAGCAAGGCACAGGCACTCCAAAGTTTAGGGTTGCTCTGTTGACAAGAACCTCCACTTCATTCCACCTTAAATATCCCAGGAAAGAGAAAAATGGATAAAGAAGTTGTGGTCCTTAGGTACAATGGAATATCACTCAGCCATGAAATCAACGTCATAAGGCTAGTAGCAGCATGATGAGTGGATTCAGGTACGACGGTTCTAAGTGAAATAAGTCACACAGAAAAAGACACTAATCAGAAGATATCACTTATAGAGGGAATGTAAAAACCGCTACACTTGAACTGAATTACAAAACAGAACAGAGTCACACATTTAGAAAACACACTATGGCTGCCTAACGGGAAAGGCGAGGTGGGGTGATGCCTAAAACAAGGGTTTCAAATTAGCTCAGATACCGTTCCATAAACCCAATATGTAATAGACAAGACCTACTGCTTGCTCAGTGAACTGCACTCAACACCCCCTATTCACCGCCCAAGAATAGATCTGATTAGTAAGAATCTTCAAACCTATGTATTGATATCTCTCCGTAAGTGAGTCAAGTGGGAGTAAAGCGGCATAAAGACAGCAGTGAAAAGCAGCTAAACCCCATTAGGAAAATCAATTACTTTTTAAAACCCGTGAAACAAAGACAGTGCAAGAGAGAGAAATTCTTACAAAATTCGTTCAGGGGCTGTGATGCCACCTGGATTGACCATATCTAGACCCACAGCTGATTGAGACATAAGGGTGGACACTCTTGGGGCTGAGAGTTTTGGTGAGGTTGGGTGAGCAAACGCAGACCCTTTAAAGTAATACTGCGTGGTACCCGTCTGATGGGTCCCAAATCTCCAGGTTCAAGGGCATCTTCCTACATCGAAAACATGCATGAGAAACCCAGAAGATGGTACACTGTGTGATCGGGAAAGGTTTCTAAAACGCACCTCATTTCTCATCTCCTTGTGCTCGGGTTCGCCATTCCAGCCACTTTAATAGCAACCTCCCTCCTTGGAGAATCAGCACTTTAACCTCCTGTTCCGTACAGGTTTCAATTTGTCCTGAGGATGAACGGGAAGAGGGGGAACCAATGAGCGACTAGCTCTAGGTGGTGGGACAGGCACAGGTCACTCTATTTTCCCATCAGGAAGAAGAATTAACCACAGGCTCAGCCTGCCGCCCGGAACCAGAATAGGGCCTGAAGCAATCCTACGCTTTTCGGCCAGCTCCCAAAAAAGCGAGTTGAAAAATGGAGCTCAGGGGCCCTGCAAATCACAAACCTGCAGAGTTAGAAATGATAACTCTCGCCCACAAAAATATTGAGGGAAGGCAAAGAAGAGGACTTGAAAGCAAGGCAGAATTGCAGGAAACAGATTTCAGGAGGTAGATTCGAATCGCCTTTAAAGCACAGGAAAAGCGGCAAAACCTCGACAATGATGCCCTTGGCCAAAAAGGGCGTATGCGTTTTTTCCTGAATATATTCAGGAAAAAACGCATACGCCCTTTTTGGCCAACCAAGCAACCTGGAAAGGCAAATCAGCGCTACAAAGAAGTCTCGCTTCCCATCGGTCAAAAGGGCCATGCTGAATAAAGTGTCAATACCAGAAATGCAGGAGAGGCCATGGAGAAATGGGAGCCTTGCTACGCTGATGGGTGGGATGTAAATTGCCAACAGCCACTCTGGAGAAGTGTATGGTGTGTCCTGAAACATCTAAAAAACTCGGCTTAGAGAGCATAGGGCACTTCCACTCATGGGCGTCTAATTTGGGAAAATTAAAAATCAGCAAGGCACAGGCACTCCAAAGTTTAGGGTTGCTCTGTTGACAAGAACCTCCACTTCATTCCAACTTAAATATCCCAGGAAAGAGAAAAATGGATAAAGAAGTTGTGGTCCTTAGGTACAATGGAATATCACTCAGCCATGAAATCAACGTCATAAGGCTAGTAGCAGCATGATGAGTGGATTCAGGTACGACGGTTCTAAGTGAAATAAGTCACACAGAAAAAGACACTAATCAGAAGATATCACTTATAGAGGGAATGTAAAAACCGCTACACTTGAACTGAATTACAAAACAGAACAGAGTCACACATTTAGAAAACACACTATGGCTGCCTAACGGGAAAGGTGAGGTGGGGTGATGCCTAAAACAAGGGTTTCAAATTAGCTCAGATACCGTTCCATAAACCCAATATGTAATAGACAAGACCTACTCCTTGCTCAGTGAACTGGACTCAACACCCCCTATTCACCGCCCAAGAATAGATCTGACTAGTAAGAATCTTCAAACCTATGTATTGATATCTCTCCGTAAGTGAGTCAAGTGGGAGTAAAGCGGCATAAACACAGCAGTGAAAAGCAGCTAAACCCCATTAGGAAAATCAATTACTTTTAAAAACCCGTGAAACAGACAGTGAAAGAGAGAGAAATTCTTACAAAATTCGTTCAGGGGCTGTGATGCCACCTGGATTGACCATATCTAGACCCACAGCTGATTGAGACATAAGGGTGGACACTCTTGGGGCTGAGAGGTTTGGTGAGGTTGGGTGAGCAAACGCAGACCCTTTAAAGTAATACTGCGTGGTACCCATCCCATGGGTCCCAAATCTCCAGGATCAAGGGCATCTTCCTACATCGAAAACATGCATGAGAAACCCAGAAGATGGTACACCGTGTGATCGGGAAAGGTTTCTAAAACGCACCTCATTTCTCATCTCCTTGTGCTCGGGTTCGCCATTCCAGCCACTTTAATAGCAATCTCCCTCCTTGGAGAATCAGCACTTTAACCTCCTGTTCCGTACAGGTTGCAATTTGTCCTGAGGATGAACGGGAAGAGGGGGAACCAATGAGCGACTAGCTCTAGGTGGTGGGACAGTCACAGGTCACTCTATTTTCCCATCAGGAAGAAGAATTAACCACCGGCTCAGCCTGCCGCCCGGAACCAGAATAGGTCCTGAAGCAATCCTACGCTTTTGCGGCCAGCTCCCAAAAAAGCGAGTTGAAAAATGGAGCTCAGGGGCCCTGCAAATCACAAACCTGCAGAGTTATAAATGATAACTCTCGCCCACAAAAATATTGAGGGAAGGCAACGAAGAGGATTTGAAAGCAAGGCAGAATTGCAGGAAACAGATTTCAGGAGGTAGATTCGAATCGCCTTTAAAGCACAGGAAAAGCGGCAAAACCTCGACAATGATGCCCTTGGCCACAAAGGGCGTATGCGTTTTTTCCTGAATATATTCAGGAAAAAACGCATACGCCCTTTTTGGCCAACCAAGCAACCTGGAAAGGCAAATCAGCGCTACAAAGAAGTCTCGCTTCCCATCGGTCAAAAGGGCCATGCTGAATAAAGTGTCAATACCAGAAATGCAGGAGAGGCCATGGAGAAATGGGAGCCTTGCTACGCTGATGGGTGGGATGTAAATTGACAACAGCCACTCTGGAGAAGTGTATGGTGTGTCCTGAAACATCTAAAAAACTCGGCTTAGAGAGCATAGGGCACTTCCACTCATGGGCGTCTAATTTGGGAAAACTAAAAATCAGCAAGGCACAGGCACTCCAAAGTTTAGGGTTGCTCTGTTGACAAGAACCTCCACTTCATTCCACCTTAAATATCCCAGGAAAGAGAAAAATGGATAAAGAAGTTGTGGTCCTTAGGTACAATGGAATATCACTCAGCCATGAAATCAACGTCATAAGGCTAGTAGCAGCATGATGAGTGGATTCAGGTACGACGGTTCTAAGTGAAATAAGTCACACAGAAAAAGACACTAATCAGAAGATATCACTTATAGAGGGAATGTAAAAACCGCTACACTTGAACTGAATTACAAAACAGAACAGAGTCACACATTTAGAAAACACACTATGGCTGCCTAACGGGAAAGGTGAGGTGGGGTGATGCCTAAAACAAGGGTTTCAAATTAGCTCAGATACCGTTCCATAAACCCAATATGTAATAGACAAGACCTACTCCTTGCTCAGTGAACTGGACTCAACACCCCCTATTCACCGCCCAAGAATAGATCTGACTAGTAAGAATCTTCAAACCTATGTATTGATATCTCTCCGTAAGTGAGTCAAGTGGGAGTAAAGCGGCATAAACACAGCAGTGAAAAGCAGCTAAACCCCATTAGGAAAATCAATTACTTTTAAAAACCCGTGAAACAAAGACAGTGAAAGAGAGAGAAATTCTTACAAAATTCGTTCAGGGGCTGTGATGCCACCTGGATTGACCATATCTAGACCCACAGCTGATTGAGACATAAGGGTGGACACTCTTGGGGCTGAGAGGTTTGGTGAGGTTGGGTGAGCAAACGCAGACCCTTTAAAGTAATACTGCGTGGTACCCGTCTGATGGGTCCCAAATCTCCAGGTTCAAGGGCATCTTCCTACATCGAAAACATGCATGAGAAACCCAGAAGATGGTACACCGTGTGATCGGGAAAGGTTTCTAAAACGCACCTCATTTCTCATCTCCTTGTGCTCGGGTTCGCCATTCCAGCCACTTTAATAGCAATCTCCCTCCTTGGAGAATCAGCACTTTAACCTCCTGTTCCGTACAGGTTTCAATTTGTCCTGAGGATGAACGGGAAGAGGGGGAACCAATGAGCGACTAGCTCTAGGTGGTGGGACAGGCACAGGTCACTCTATTTTCCCATCAGGAAGAAGAATTAACCACAGGCTCAGCCTGCCGCCCGGAACCAGAATAGGGCCTGAAGCAATCCTACGCTTTTGCGGCCAGCTCCCAAAAAAGCGAGTTGAAAAATGGAGCTCTGGGTCCCTGCAAATCACAAACCTGCAGAGTTATAAATGATAACTCTCGCCCACAAAAATATTGAGGGAAGGCAACGAAGAGGATTTGAAAACAAGGCAGAATTGCAGGAAACAGATTTCAGGAGGTAGATTCGAATCGCCTTTAAAGCACAGGAAAAGCGGCAAAACCTCGACAATGATGCCCTTGGCCAAAAAGGGCGTATGCGTTTTTTCCTGAATATATTCAGGAAAAAACGCATACGCCCTTTTTGGCCAACCAAGCAACCTGGAAAGGCAAATCAGCGCTACAAAGAAGTCTCGCTTCCCATCGGTCAAAAGGGCCATGCTGAATAAAGTGTCAATACCAGAAATGCAGGAGAGGCCATGGAGAAATGGGAGCCTTGCTACGCTGATGGGCGGGATGTAAATTGCCAACAGCCACTCTGGAGAAGTGTACGGTGTGTCCTGAAATATCTAAAAAACTCGGCTTAGAGAGCATAGGGCACTTCCACTCATGGGCGTCTAATTTGGGAAAACTAAAAATCAGCAAGGCACAGGCACTCCAAAGTTTAGGGTTGCTCTGTTGACAAGAACCTCCACTTCATTCCACCTTAAATATCCCAGGAAAGAGAAAAATGGATAAAGAAGTTGTGGTCCTTAGGTACAATGGAATATCACTCAGCCATGAAATCAACGTCATAAGGCTAGTAGCAGCATGATGAGTGGATTCAGGTACGACGGTTCTAAGTGAAATAAGTCACACAGAAAAAGACACTAATCAGAAGATATCACTTATAGAGGGAATGTAAAAACCGCTACACTTGAACTGAATTACAAAACAGAACAGAGTCACACATTTAGAAAACACACTATGGCTGCCTAACGGGAAAGGCGAGGTGGGGTGATGCCTAAAACAAGGGTTTCAAATTAGCTCAGATACCGTTCCATAAACCCAATATGTAATAGACAAGACCTACTGCTTGCTCAGTGAACTGCACTCAACACCCCCTATTCACCGCCCAAGAATAGATCTGATTAGTAAGAATCTTCATACCTATGTATTGATATCTCTCCGTAAGTGAGTCAAGTGGGAGTAAAGCGGCATAAACACAGCACTGAAAAGCAGCTAAACCCCATTAGGAAAATCAATTACTTTTTAAAACCCGTGAAACAAAGACAGTGCAAGAGAGAGAAATTCTTACAAAATTCGTTCAGGGGCTGTGATGCCACCTGGATTGACCATATCTAGACCCACAGCTGATTGAGACATAAGGGTGGACACTCTTGGGGCTGAGAGTTTTGGTGAGGTTGGGTGAGCAAACGCAGACCCTTTAAAGTAATACTGCGTGGTACCCATCCCATGGGTCCCAAATCTCCAGGATCAAGGGCATCTTCCTACATCGAAAACATGCATGAGAAACCCAGAAGATGGTACACCGTGTGATCGGGAAAGGTTTCTAAAACGCACCTCATTTCTCATCTCCTTGTGCTCGGGTTCGCCATTCCAGCCACTTTAATAGCAATCTCCCTCCTTGGAGAATCAGCACTTTAACCTCCTGTTCCGTACAGGTTGCAATTTGTCCTGAGGATGAACGGGAAGAGGGGGAACCAATGAGCGACTAGCTCTAGGTGGTGGGACAGGCACAGGTCACTCTATTTTCCCATCAGGAAGAAGAATTAACCACAGGCTCAGCCTGCCGCCCGGAAACAGAATAGGGCCTGAAGCAATCCTACGCTTTTGCGGCCAGCTCCCAAAAAAGCGAGTTGAAAAATGGAGCTCAGGGGCCCTGCAAATCACAAACCTGCAGAGTTAGAAATGATAACTCTCGCCCACAAAAATATTGAGGGAAGGCAACGAAGAGGATTTGAAAGCAAGGCAGAATTGCAGGAAACAGATTTCAGGAGGTAGATTCGAATCGCCTTTAAAGCACAGGAAAAGCGGCAAAACCTCGACAATGATGCCCTTGGCCAAAAAGGGCGTATGCGTTTTTTCCTGAATATATTCAGGAAAAAACGCATACGCCCTTTTTGGCCAACCAAGCAACCTGGAAAGGCAAATCAGCGCTACAAAGAAGTCTCGCTTCCCATCGGTCAAAAGGGCCATGCTGAATAAAGTGTCAAAACCAGAAATGCAGGAGAGGCCATGGAGAAATGGGAGCCTTGGTACGCTGATGGGCGGGATGTAAATTGCCAACAGCCACTCTGGAGAAATGTACGGTGTGTCCTGAAATATCTAAAAAACTCGGCTTAGAGAGCATAGGGCACTTCCACTCATGGGCGTCTAATTTGGGAAAACTAAAAATCAGCAAGGCACAGGCACTCCAAAGTTTAGGGTTGCTCTGTTGACAAGAACCTCCACTTCATTCCACCTTAAATATCCCAGGAAAGAGAAAAATGGATAAAGAAGTTGTGGTCCTTAGGTACAATGGAATATCACTCAGCCATGAAATCAACGTCATAAGGCTAGTAGCAGCATGATGAGTGGATTCAGGTACGACGGTTCTAAGTGAAATAAGTCACACAGAAAAAGACACTAATCAGAAGATATCACTTATAGAGGGAATGTAAAAACCGCTACACTTGAACTGAATTACAAAACAGAACAGAGTCACACATTTAGAAAACACACTATGGCTGCCTAACGGGAAAGGCGAGGTGGGGTGATGCATAAAACAAGGGTTTCAAATTAGCTCAGATACCGTTCCATAAACCCAATATGTAATAGACAAGACCTACTGCTTGCTCAGTGAACTGGACTCAACACCCCCTATTCACCGCCCAAGAATAGATCTGACTAGTAAGAATCTTCAAACCTATGTATTGATATCTCTCTGGAAGTGAGTCAAGTGGGAGTAAAGCGGCATAAAGACAGCAGTGAAAAGCAGCTAAACCCCATTAGGAAAATCAATTACTTTTAAAAACCCGTGAAACAAAGACAGTGAAAGAGAGAGAAATTCTTACAAAATTCGTTCAGGGGCTGTGATGCCACCTGGATTGACCATATCTAGACCCACAGCTGATTGAGACATAAGGGTGGACACTCTTGGGGCTGAGAGGTTTGGTGAGGTTGGGTGAGCAAACGCAGACCCTTTAAAGTAATACTGCGTGGTACCCATCCCATGGGTCCCAAATCTCCAGGTTCAAGGGCATCTTCCTACATCGAAAACATGCATGAGAAACCCAGAAGATGGTACACCGTGTGATCGGGAAAGGTTTCTAAAACGCACCTCATTTCTCATCTCCTTGTGCTCGGGTTCGCCATTCCAGCCAGTTTAATAGCAATCTCCCTCCTTGGAGAATCAGCACGTTTAACCTCCTGTTCCGTACAGGTTGCAATTTGTCCTGAGGATGAACGGGAAGAGGGGGAACCAATGAGCGACTAGCTCTAGGTGTTGGGAAAGGCACAGGTCACTCTATTTTCCCATCAGGAAGAAGAATTAACCACCGGCTCAGCCTGCCGCCCGGAACCAGAATAGGTCCTGAAGCAATCCTACGCTTTTGCGGCCAGCTCCCAAAAAAGCGAGTTGAAAAATGGAGCTCAGGGGCCCTGCAAATCACAAACCTGCAGAGTTATAAATGATAACTCTCGCCCACAAAAATATTGAGGGAAGGCAACGAAGAGGATTTGAAAGCAAGGCAGAATTGCAGGAAACAGATTTCAGGAGGTAGATTCGAATCGCCTTTAAAGCACAGGAAAAGCGGCAAAACCTCGACAATGATGCCCTTGGCCACAAAGGGCGTATGCGTTTTTTCCTGAATATATTCAGGAAAAAACGCATACGCCCTTTTTGGCCAACCAAGCAACCTGGAAAGGCAAATCAGCGCTACAAAGAAGTCTCGCTTCCCATCGGTCAAAAGGGCCATGCTGAATAAAGTGTCAATACCAGAAATGCAGGAGAGGCCATGGAGAAATGGGAGCCTTGCTACGCTGATGGGTGGGATGTAAATTGCCAACAGCCACTCTGGAGAAGTGTATGGTGTGTCCTGAAACATCTAAAAAACTCGGCTTAGAGAGCATAGGGCACTTCCACTCATGGGCGTCTAATTTGGGAAAACTAAAAATCAGCAAGGCACAGGCACTCCAAAGTTTAGGGTTGCTCTGTTGACAAGAACCTCCACTTCATTCCACCTTAAATATCCCAGGAAAGAGAAAAATGGATAAAGAAGTTGTGGTCCTTAGGTACAATGGAATATCACTCAGCCATGAAATCAACGTCATAAGGCTAGTAGCAGCATGATGAGTGGATTCAGGTACGACGGTTCTAAGTGAAATAAGTCACACAGAAAAAGACACTAATCAGAAGATATCACTTATAGAGGGAATGTAAAAACCGCTACACTTGAACTGAATTACAAAACAGAACAGAGTCACACATTTAGAAAACACACTATGGCTGCCTAACGGGAAAGGCGAGGTGGGGTGATGCCTAAAACAAGGGTTTCAAATTAGCTCAGATACCATTCCATAAACCCAATATGTAATAGACAAGACCTACTGCTTGCTCAGTGAACTGGACTCAACACCCCCTATTCACCGCCCAAGAATAGATCTGACTAGTAAGAATCTTCAAACCTATGTATTGATATCTCTCTGGAAGTGAGTCAAGTGGGAGTAAAGCGGCATAAAGACAGCAGTGAAAAGCAGCTAAACCCCATTAGGAAAATCAATTACTTTTAAAAACCCGTGAAACAAAGACAGTGAAAGAGAGAGAAATTCTTACAAAATTCGTTCAGGGGCTGTGATGCCACCTGGATTGACCATATCTAGACCCACAGCTGATTGAGACATAAGGGTGGACACTCTTGGGGCTGAGAGGTTTGGTGAGGTTGGGTGAGCAAACGCAGACCCTTTAAAGTAATACTGCGTGGTACCCGTCTGATGGGTCCCAAATCTCCAGGTTCAAGGGCATCTTCCTACATCGAAAACATGCATGAGAAACCCAGAAGATGGTACACCGTGTGATCGGGAAAGGTTTCTAAAACGCACCTCATTTCTCATCTCCTTGTGCTCGGGTTCGCCATTCCAGCCACTTTAATAGCAATCTCCCTCCTTGGAGAATCAGCACTTTAACCTCCTGTTCCGTACAGGTTTCAATTTGTCCTGAGGATGAACGGGAAGAGGGGGAACCAATGAGCGACTAGCTCTAGGTGTTGGGACAGTCACAGGTCACTCTATTTTCCCATCAGGAAGAAGAATTAACCACAGGCTCAGCCTGCCGCCCGGAACCAGAATAGGGCCTGAAGCAATCCTACGCTTTTGCGGCCAGCTCCCAAAAAAGCGAGTTGAAAAATGGAGCTCTGGGTCCCTGCAAATCACAAACCTGCAGAGTTATAAATGATAACTCTCGCCCACAAAAATATTGAGGGAAGGCAACGAAGAGGATTTGAAAACAAGGCAGAATTGCAGGAAACAGATTTCAGGAGGTATATTCGAATCGCCTTTAAAGCACAGGAAAAGCGGCAAAACCTCGACAATGATGCCCTTGGCCAAAAAGGGCGTATGCGTTTTTTCCTGAATATATTCAGGAAAAAACGCATACGCCCTTTTTGGCCAACCAAGCAACCTGGAAAGGCAAATCAGCGCTACAAAGAAGTCTCGCTTCCCATCGGTCAAAAGGGCCATGCTGAATAAAGTGTCAATACCAGAAATGCAGGAGAGGCCATGGAGAAATGGGAGCCTTGCTACGCTGATGGGCGGGATGTAAATTGCCAACAGCCACTCTGGAGAAGTGTACGGTGTGTCCTGAAATATCTAAAAAACTCGGCTTAGAGAGCATAGGGCACTTCCACTCATGGGCGTCTAATTTGGGAAAACTAAAAATCAGCAAGGCACAGGCACTCCAAAGTTTAGGGTTGCTCTGTTGACAAGAACCTCCACTTCATTCCACCTTAAATATCCCAGGAAAGAGAAAAATGGATAAAGAAGTTGTGGTCCTTAGGTACAATGGAATATCACTCAGCCATGAAATCAACGTCATAAGGCTAGTAGCAGCATGATGAGTGGATTCAGGTACGACGGTTCTAAGTGATATAAGTCACACAGAAAAAGACACTAATCAGAAGATATCACTTATAGAGGGAATGTAAAAACCGCTACACTTGAACTGAATTACAAAACAGAACAGAGTCACACATTTAGAAAACACACTATGGCTGCCTAACGGGAAAGGCGAGGTGGGGTGATGCCTAAAACAAGGGTTTCAAATTAGCTCAGATACCGTTCCATAAACCCAATATGTAATAGACAAGACCTACTGCTTGCTCAGTGAACTGGACTCAACACCCCCTATTCACCGCCCAAGAATAGATCTGACTAGTAAGAATCTTCAAACCTATGTATTGATATCTCTCTGGAAGTGAGTCAAGTGGGAGTAAAGCGGCATAAAGACAGCAGTGAAAAGCAGCTAAACCCCATTAGGAAAATCAATTACTTTTAAAAACCCGTGAAACAAAGACAGTGAAAGAGAGAGAAATTCTTACAAAATTCGTTCAGGGGCTGTGATGCCACCTGGATTGACCATATCTAGACCCACAGCTGATTGAGACATAAGGGTGGACACTCTTGGGGCTGAGAGGTTTGGTGAGGTTGGGTGAGCAAACGCAGACCCTTTAAAGTAATACTGCGTGGTACCCATCCCATGGGTCCCAAATCTCCAGGTTCAAGGGCATCTTCCTACATCGAAAACATGCATGAGAAACCCAGAAGATGGTACACCGTGTGATCGGGAAAGGTTTCTAAAACGCACCTCATTTCTCATCTCCTTGTGCTCGGGTTCGCCATTCCAGCCACTTTAATAGCAATCTCCCTCCTTGGAGAATCAGCACGTTTAACCTCCTGTTCCGTACAGGTTGCAATTTGTCCTGAGGATGAACGGGAAGAGGGGGAACCAATGAGCGACTAGCTCTAGGTGTTGGGAAAGGCACAGGTCACTCTATTTTCCCATCAGGAAGAAGAATTAACCACCGGCTCAGCCTGCCGCCCGGAACCAGAATAGGTCCTGAAGCAATCCTACGCTTTTGCGGCCAGCTCCCAAAAAAGCGAGTTGAAAAATGGAGCTCAGGGGCCCTGCAAATCACAAACCTGCAGAGTTATAAATGATAACTCTCGCCCACAAAAATATTGAGGGAAGGCAACGAAGAGGATTTGAAAGCAAGGCAGAATTGCAGGAAACAGATTTCAGGAGGTAGATTCGAATCGCCTTTAAAGCACAGGAAAAGCGGCAAAACCTCGACAATGATGCCCTTGGCCACAAAGGGCGTATGCGTTTTTTCCTGAATATATTCAGGAAAAAACGCATACGCCCTTTTTGGCCAACCAAGCAACCTGGAAAGGCAAATCAGCGCTACAAAGAAGTCTCGCTTCCCATCGGTCAAAAGGGCCATGCTGAATAAAGTGTCAATACCAGAAATGCAGGAGAGGCCATGGAGAAATGGGAGCCTTGCTACGCTGATGGGTGGGATGTAAATTGCCAACAGCCACTCTGGAGAAGTGTATGGTGTGTCCTGAAACATCTAAAAAACTCGGCTTAGAGAGCATAGGGCACTTCCACTCATGGGCGTCTAATTTGGGAAAACTAAAAATCAGCAAGGCACAGGCACTCCAAAGTTTAGGGTTGCTCTGTTGACAAGAACCTCCACTTCATTCCACCTTAAATATCCCAGGAAAGAGAAAAATGGATAAAGAAGTTGTGGTCCTTAGGTACAATGGAATATCACTCAGCCATGAAATCAACGTCATAAGGCTAGTAGCAGCATGATGAGTGGATTCAGGTACGACGGTTCTAAGTGATATAAGTCACACAGAAAAAGACACTAATCAGAAGATATCACTTATAGAGGGAATGTAAAAACCGCTACACTTGAACTGAATTACAAAACAGAACAGAGTCACACATTTAGAAAACACACTATGGCTGCCTAACGGGAAAGGCGAGGTGGGGTGATGCCTAAAACAAGGGTTTCAAATTAGCTCAGATACCGTTCCATAAACCCAATATGTAATAGACAAGACCTACTGCTTGCTCAGTGAACTGGACTCAACACCCCCTATTCACCGCCCAAGAATAGATCTGACTAGTAAGAATCTTCAAACCTATGTATTGATATCTCTCTGGAAGTGAGTCAAGTGGGAGTAAAGCGGCATAAAGACAGCAGTGAAAAGCAGCTAAACCCCATTAGGAAAATCAATTACTTTTAAAAACCCGTGAAACAAAGACAGTGAAAGAGAGAGAAATTCTTACAAAATTCGTTCAGGGGCTGTGATGCCACCTGGATTGACCATATCTAGACCCACAGCTGATTGAGACATAAGGGTGGACACTCTTGGGGCTGAGAGGTTTGGTGAGGTTGGGTGAGCAAACGCAGACCCTTTAAAGTAATACTGCGTGGTACCCATCCCATGGGTCCCAAATCTCCAGGTTCAAGGGCATCTTCCTACATCGAAAACATGCATGAGAAACCCAGAAGATGGTACACCGTGTGATCGGGAAAGGTTTCTAAAACGCACCTCATTTCTCATCTCCTTGTGCTCGGGTTCGCCATTCCAGCCACTTTAATAGCAATCTCCCTCCTTGGAGAATCAGCACGTTTAACCTCCTGTTCCGTACAGGTTGCAATTTGTCCTGAGGATGAACGGGAAGAGGGGGAACCAATGAGCGACTAGCTCTAGGTGTTGGGAAAGGCACAGGTCACTCTATTTTCCCATCAGGAAGAAGAATTAACCACTGGCTCAGCCTGCCGCCCGGAACCAGAATAGGTCCTGAAGCAATCCTACGCTTTTGCGGCCAGCTCCCAAAAAAGCGAGTTGAAAAATGGAGCTCAGGGGCCCTGCAAATCACAAACCTGCAGAGTTATAAATGATAACTCTCGCCCACAAAAATATTGAGGGAAGGCAACGAAGAGGATTTGAAAGCAAGGCAGAATTGCAGGAAACAGATTTCAGGAGGTAGATTCGAATCGCCTTTAAAGCACAGGAAAAGCGGCAAAACCTCGACAATGATGCCCTTGGCCACAAAGGGCGTATGCGTTTTTTCCTGAATATATTCAGGAAAAAACGCATACGCCCTTTTTGGCCAACCAAGCAACCTGGAAAGGCAAATCAGCGCTACAAAGAAGTCTCGCTTCCCATCGGTCAAAAGGGCCATGCTGAATAAAGTGTCAATACCAGAAATGCAGGAGAGGCCATGGAGAAATGGGAGCCTTGCTACGCTGATGGGTGGGATGTAAATTGCCAACAGCCACTCTGGAGAAGTGTATGGTGTGTCCTGAAACATCTAAAAAACTCGGCTTAGAGAGCATAGGGCACTTCCACTCATGGGCGTCTAATTTGGGAAAACTAAAAATCAGCAAGGCACAGGCACTCCAAAGTTTAGGGTTGCTCTGTTGACAAGAACCTCCACTTCATTCCACCTTAAATATCCCAGGAAAGAGAAAAATGGATAAAGAAGTTGTGGTCCTTAGGTACAATGGAATATCACTCAGCCATGAAATCAACGTCATAAGGCTAGTAGCAGCATGATGAGTGGATTCAGGTACGACGGTTCTAAGTGAAATAAGTCACACAGAAAAAGACACTAATCAGAAGATATCACTTATAGAGGGAATGTAAAAACCGCTACACTTGAACTGAATTACAAAACAGAACAGAGTCACACATTTAGAAAACACACTATGGCTGCCTAACGGGAAAGGCGAGGTGGGGTGATGCCTAAAACAAGGGTTTCAAATTAGCTCAGATACCGTTCCATAAACCCAATATGTAATAGACAAGACCTACTGCTTGCTCAGTGAACTGGACTCAACACCCCCTATTCACCGCCCAAGAATAGATCTGACTAGTAAGAATCTTCAAACCTATGTATTGATATCTCTCTGGAAGTGAGTCAAGTGGGAGTAAAGCGGCATAAAGACAGCAGTGAAAAGCAGCTAAACCCCATTAGGAAAATCAATTACTTTTAAAAACCCGTGAAACAAAGACAGTGAAAGAGAGAGAAATTCTTACAAAATTCGTTCAGGGGCTGTGATGCCACCTGGATTGACCATATCTAGACCCACAGCTGATTGAGACATAAGGGTGGACACTCTTGGGGCTGAGAGGTTTGGTGAGGTTGGGTGAGCAAACGCAGACCCTTTAAAGTAATACTGCGTGGTACCCATCCCATGGGTCCCAAATCTCCAGGTTCAAGGGCATCTTCCTACATCGAAAACATGCATGAGAAACCCAGAAGATGGTACACCGTGTGATCGGGAAAGGTTTCTAAAACGCACCTCATTTCTCATCTCCTTGTGCTCGGGTTCGCCATTCCAGCCACTTTAATAGCAATCTCCCTCCTTGGAGAATCAGCACGTTTAACCTCCTGTTCCGTACAGGTTGCAATTTGTCCTGAGGATGAACGGGAAGAGGGGGAACCAATGAGCGACTAGCTCTAGGTTTTGGGAAAGGCACAGGTCACTCTATTTTCCCATCAGGAAGAAGAATTAACCACCGGCTCAGCCTGCCGCCCGGAACCAGAATAGGTCCTGAAGCAATCCTACGCTTTTGCGGCCAGCTCCCAAAAAAGCGAGTTGAAAAATGGAGCTCAGGGGCCCTGCAAATCACAAACCTGCAGAGTTATAAATGATAACTCTCGCCCACAAAAATATTGAGGGAAGGCAACGAAGAGGATTTGAAAGCAAGGCAGAATTGCAGGAAACAGATTTCAGGAGGTAGATTCGAATCGCCTTTAAAGCACAGGAAAAGCGGCAAAACCTCGACAATGATGCCCTTGGCCACAAAGGGCGTATGCGTTTTTTCCTGAATATATTCAGGAAAAAACGCATACGCCCTTTTTGGCCAACCAAGCAACCTGGAAAGGCAAATCAGCGCTACAAAGAAGTCTCGCTTCCCATCGGTCAAAAGGGCCATGCTGAATAAAGTGTCAATACCAGAAATGCAGGAGAGGCCATGGAGAAATGGGAGCCTTGCTACGCTGATGGGTGGGATGTAAATTGACAACAGCCACTCTGGAGAAGTGTATGGTGTGTCCTGAAACATCTAAAAAACTCGGCTTAGAGAGCATAGGGCACTTCCACTCATGGGCGTCTAATTTGGGAAAACTAAAAATCAGCAAGGCACAGGCACTCCAAAGTTTAGGGTTGCTCTGTTGACAAGAACCTCCACTTCATTCCACCTTAAATATCCCAGGAAAGAGAAAAATGGATAAAGAAGTTGTGGTCCTTAGGTACAATGGAATATCACTCAGCCATGAAATCAACGTCATAAGGCTAGTAGCAGCATGATGAGTGGATTCAGGTACGACGGTTCTAAGTGAAATAAGTCACACAGAAAAAGACACTAATCAGAAGATATCACTTATAGAGGGAATGTAAAAACCGCTACACTTGAACTGAATTACAAAACAGAACAGAGTCACACATTTAGAAAACACACTATGGCTGCCTAACGGGAAAGGTGAGGTGGGGTGATGCCTAAAACAAGGGTTTCAAATTAGCTCAGATACCGTTCCATAAACCCAATATGTAATAGACAAGACCTACTCCTTGCTCAGTGAACTGGACTCAACACCCCCTATTCACCGCCCAAGAATAGATCTGACTAGTAAGAATCTTCAAACCTATGTATTGATATCTCTCCGTAAGTGAGTCAAGTGGGAGTAAAGCGGCATAAACACAGCAGTGAAAAGCAGCTAAACCCCATTAGGAAAATCAATTACTTTTAAAAACCCGTGAAACAAAGACAGTGAAAGAGAGAGAAATTCTTACAAAATTCGTTCAGGGGCTGTGATGCCACCTGGATTGACCATATCTAGACCCACAGCTGATTGAGACATAAGGGTGGACACTCTTGGGGCTGAGAGGTTTGGTGAGGTTGGGTGAGCAAACGCAGACCCTTTAAAGTAATACTGCGTGGTACCCGTCTGATGGGTCCCAAATCTCCAGGTTCAAGGGCATCTTCCTACATCGAAAACATGCATGAGAAACCCAGAAGATGGTACACCGTGTGATCGGGAAAGGTTTCTAAAACGCACCTCATTTCTCATCTCCTTGTGCTCGGGTTCGCCATTCCAGCCACTTTAATAGCAATCTCCCTCCTTGGAGAATCAGCACTTTAACCTCCTGTTCCGTACAGGTTTCAATTTGTCCTGAGGATGAACGGGAAGAGGGGGAACCAATGAGCGACTAGCTCTAGGTGTTGGGACAGTCACAGGTCACTCTATTTTCCCATCAGGAAGAAGAATTAACCACAGGCTCAGCCTGCCGCCCGGAACCAGAATAGGGCCTGAAGCAATCCTACGCTTTTGCGGCCAGCTCCCAAAAAAGCGAGTTGAAAAATGGAGCTCTGGGTCCCTGCAAATCACAAACCTGCAGAGTTATAAATGATAACTCTCGCCCACAAAAATATTGAGGGAAGGCAACGAAGAGGATTTGAAAACAAGGCAGAATTGCAGGAAACAGATTTCAGGAGGTATATTCGAATCGCCTTTAAAGCACAGGAAAAGCGGCAAAACCTCGACAATGATGCCCTTGGCCAAAAAGGGCGTATGCGTTTTTTCCTGAATATATTCAGGAAAAAACGCATACGCCCTTTTTGGCCAACCAAGCAACCTGGAAAGGCAAATCAGCGCTACAAAGAAGTCTCGCTTCCCATCGGTCAAAAGGGCCATGCTGAATAAAGTGTCAATACCAGAAATGCAGGAGAGGCCATGGAGAAATGGGAGCCTTGCTACGCTGATGGGCGGGATGTAAATTGCCAACAGCCACTCTGGAGAAGTGTACGGTGTGTCCTGAAATATCTAAAAAACTCGGCTTAGAGAGCATAGGGCACTTCCACTCATGGGCGTCTAATTTGGGAAAACTAAAAATCAGCAAGGCACAGGCACTCCAAAGTTTAGGGTTGCTCTGTTGACAAGAACCTCCACTTCATTCCACCTTAAATATCCCAGGAAAGAGAAAAATGGATAAAGAAGTTGTGGTCCTTAGGTACAATGGAATATCACTCAGCCATGAAATCAACGTCATAAGGCTAGTAGCAGCATGATGAGTGGATTCAGGTACGACGGTTCTAAGTGATATAAGTCACACAGAAAAAGACACTAATCAGAAGATATCACTTATAGAGGGAATGTAAAAACCGCTACACTTGAACTGAATTACAAAACAGAACAGAGTCACACATTTAGAAAACACACTATGGCTGCCTAACGGGAAAGGCGAGGTGGGGTGATGCCTAAAACAAGGGTTTCAAATTAGCTCAGATACCGTTCCATAAACCCAATATGTAATAGACAAGACCTACTGCTTGCTCAGTGAACTGGACTCAACACCCCCTATTCACCGCCCAAGAATAGATCTGACTAGTAAGAATCTTCAAACCTATGTATTGATATCTCTCTGGAAGTGAGTCAAGTGGGAGTAAAGCGGCATAAAGACAGCAGTGAAAAGCAGCTAAACCCCATTAGGAAAATCAATTACTTTTAAAAACCCGTGAAACAAAGACAGTGAAAGAGAGAGAAATTCTTACAAAATTCGTTCAGGGGCTGTGATGCCACCTGGATTGACCATATCTAGACCCACAGCTGATTGAGACATAAGGGTGGACACTCTTGGGGCTGAGAGGTTTGGTGAGGTTGGGTGAGCAAACGCAGACCCTTTAAAGTAATACTGCGTGGTACCCATCCCATGGGTCCCAAATCTCCAGGTTCAAGGGCATCTTCCTACATCGAAAACATGCATGAGAAACCCAGAAGATGGTACACCGTGTGATCGGGAAAGGTTTCTAAAACGCACCTCATTTCTCATCTCCTTGTGCTCGGGTTCGCCATTCCAGCCACTTTAATAGCAATCTCCCTCCTTGGAGAATCAGCACGTTTAACCTCCTGTTCCGTACAGGTTGCAATTTGTCCTGAGGATGAACGGGAAGAGGGGGAACCAATGAGCGACTAGCTCTAGGTGTTGGGAAAGGCACAGGTCACTCTATTTTCCCATCAGGAAGAAGAATTAACCACCGGCTCAGCCTGCCGCCCGGAACCAGAATAGGTCCTGAAGCAATCCTACGCTTTTGCGGCCAGCTCCCAAAAAAGCGAGTTGAAAAATGGAGCTCAGGGGCCCTGCAAATCACAAACCTGCAGAGTTATAAATGATAACTCTCGCCCACAAAAATATTGAGGGAAGGCAACGAAGAGGATTTGAAAGCAAGGCAGAATTGCAGGAAACAGATTTCAGGAGGTAGATTCGAATCGCCTTTAAAGCACAGGAAAAGCGGCAAAACCTCGACAATGATGCCCTTGGCCACAAAGGGCGTATGCGTTTTTTCCTGAATATATTCAGGAAAAAACGCATACGCCCTTTTTGGCCAACCAAGCAACCTGGAAAGGCAAATCAGCGCTACAAAGAAGTCTCGCTTCCCATCGGTCAAAAGGGCCATGCTGAATAAAGTGTCAATACCAGAAATGCAGGAGAGGCCATGGAGAAATGGGAGCCTTGCTACGCTGATGGGTGGGATGTAAATTGACAACAGCCACTCTGGAGAAGTGTATGGTGTGTCCTGAAACATCTAAAAAACTCGGCTTAGAGAGCATAGGGCACTTCCACTCATGGGCGTCTAATTTGGGAAAACTAAAAATCAGCAAGGCACAGGCACTCCAAAGTTTAGGGTTGCTCTGTTGACAAGAACCTCCACTTCATTCCACCTTAAATATCCCAGGAAAGAGAAAAATGGATAAAGAAGTTGTGGTCCTTAGGTACAATGGAATATCACTCAGCCATGAAATCAACGTCATAAGGCTAGTAGCAGCATGATGAGTGGATTCAGGTACGACGGTTCTAAGTGAAATAAGTCACACAGAAAAAGACACTAATCAGAAGATATCACTTATAGAGGGAATGTAAAAACCGCTACACTTGAACTGAATTACAAAACAGAACAGAGTCACACATTTAGAAAACACACTATGGCTGCCTAACGGGAAAGGTGAGGTGGGGTGATGCCTAAAACAAGGGTTTCAAATTAGCTCAGATACCGTTCCATAAACCCAATATGTAATAGACAAGACCTACTCCTTGCTCAGTGAACTGGACTCAACACCCCCTATTCACCGCCCAAGAATAGATCTGACTAGTAAGAATCTTCAAACCTATGTATTGATATCTCTCCGTAAGTGAGTCAAGTGGGAGTAAAGCGGCATAAACACAGCAGTGAAAAGCAGCTAAACCCCATTAGGAAAATCAATTACTTTTAAAAACCCGTGAAACAAAGACAGTGAAAGAGAGAGAAATTCTTACAAAATTCGTTCAGGGGCTGTGATGCCACCTGGATTGACCATATCTAGACCCACAGCTGATTGAGACATAAGGGTGGACACTCTTGGGGCTGAGAGGTTTGGTGAGGTTGGGTGAGCAAACGCAGACCCTTTAAAGTAATACTGCGTGGTACCCGTCTGATGGGTCCCAAATCTCCAGGTTCAAGGGCATCTTCCTACATCGAAAACATGCATGAGAAACCCAGAAGATGGTACACCGTGTGATCGGGAAAGGTTTCTAAAACGCACCTCATTTCTCATCTCCTTGTGCTCGGGTTCGCCATTCCAGCCACTTTAATAGCAATCTCCCTCCTTGGAGAATCAGCACTTTAACCTCCTGTTCCGTACAGGTTTCAATTTGTCCTGAGGATGAACGGGAAGAGGGGGAACCAATGAGCGACTAGCTCTAGGTGTTGGGACAGTCACAGGTCACTCTATTTTCCCATCAGGAAGAAGAATTAACCACAGGCTCAGCCTGCCGCCCGGAACCAGAATAGGGCCTGAAGCAATCCTACGCTTTTGCGGCCAGCTCCCAAAAAAGCGAGTTGAAAAATGGAGCTCTGGGTCCCTGCAAATCACAAACCTGCAGAGTTATAAATGATAACTCTCGCCCACAAAAATATTGAGGGAAGGCAACGAAGAGGATTTGAAAACAAGGCAGAATTGCAGGAAACAGATTTCAGGAGGTATATTCGAATCGCCTTTAAAGCACAGGAAAAGCGGCAAAACCTCGACAATGATGCCCTTGGCCAAAAAGGGCGTATGCGTTTTTTCCTGAATATATTCAGGAAAAAACGCATACGCCCTTTTTGGCCAACCAAGCAACCTGGAAAGGCAAATCAGCGCTACAAAGAAGTCTCGCTTCCCATCGGTCAAAAGGGCCATGCTGAATAAAGTGTCAATACCAGAAATGCAGGAGAGGCCATGGAGAAATGGGAGCCTTGCTACGCTGATGGGCGGGATGTAAATTGCCAACAGCCACTCTGGAGAAGTGTACGGTGTGTCCTGAAATATCTAAAAAACTCGGCTTAGAGAGCATAGGGCACTTCCACTCATGGGCGTCTAATTTGGGAAAACTAAAAATCAGCAAGGCACAGGCACTCCAAAGTTTAGGGTTGCTCTGTTGACAAGAACCTCCACTTCATTCCACCTTAAATATCCCAGGAAAGAGAAAAATGGATAAAGAAGTTGTGGTCCTTAGGTACAATGGAATATCACTCAGCCATGAAATCAACGTCATAAGGCTAGTAGCAGCATGATGAGTGGATTCAGGTACGACGGTTCTAAGTGATATAAGTCACACAGAAAAAGACACTAATCAGAAGATATCACTTATAGAGGGAATGTAAAAACCGCTACACTTGAACTGAATTACAAAACAGAACAGAGTCACACATTTAGAAAACACACTATGGCTGCCTAACGGGAAAGGCGAGGTGGGGTGATGCCTAAAACAAGGGTTTCAAATTAGCTCAGATACCGTTCCATAAACCCAATATGTAATAGACAAGACCTACTGCTTGCTCAGTGAACTGGACTCAACACCCCCTATTCACCGCCCAAGAATAGATCTGACTAGTAAGAATCTTCAAACCTATGTATTGATATCTCTCTGGAAGTGAGTCAAGTGGGAGTAAAGCGGCATAAAGACAGCAGTGAAAAGCAGCTAAACCCCATTAGGAAAATCAATTACTTTTAAAAACCCGTGAAACAAAGACAGTGAAAGAGAGAGAAATTCTTACAAAATTCGTTCAGGGGCTGTGATGCCACCTGGATTGACCATATCTAGACCCACAGCTGATTGAGACATAAGGGTGGACACTCTTGGGGCTGAGAGGTTTGGTGAGGTTGGGTGAGCAAACGCAGACCCTTTAAAGTAATACTGCGTGGTACCCATCCCATGGGTCCCAAATCTCCAGGTTCAAGGGCATCTTCCTACATCGAAAACATGCATGAGAAACCCAGAAGATGGTACACCGTGTGATCGGGAAAGGTTTCTAAAACGCACCTCATTTCTCATCTCCTTGTGCTCGGGTTCGCCATTCCAGCCACTTTAATAGCAATCTCCCTCCTTGGAGAATCAGCACGTTTAACCTCCTGTTCCGTACAGGTTGCAATTTGTCCTGAGGATGAACGGGAAGAGGGGGAACCAATGAGCGACTAGCTCTAGGTGTTGGGAAAGGCACAGGTCACTCTATTTTCCCATCAGGAAGAAGAATTAACCACCGGCTCAGCCTGCCGCCCGGAACCAGAATAGGTCCTGAAGCAATCCTACGCTTTTGCGGCCAGCTCCCAAAAAAGCGAGTTGAAAAATGGAGCTCAGGGGCCCTGCAAATCACAAACCTGCAGAGTTATAAATGATAACTCTCGCCCACAAAAATATTGAGGGAAGGCAACGAAGAGGATTTGAAAGCAAGGCAGAATTGCAGGAAACAGATTTCAGGAGGTAGATTCGAATCGCCTTTAAAGCACAGGAAAAGCGGCAAAACCTCGACAATGATGCCCTTGGCCACAAAGGGCGTATGCGTTTTTTCCTGAATATATTCAGGAAAAAACGCATACGCCCTTTTTGGCCAACCAAGCAACCTGGAAAGGCAAATCAGCGCTACAAAGAAGTCTCGCTTCCCATCGGTCAAAAGGGCCATGCTGAATAAAGTGTCAATACCAGAAATGCAGGAGAGGCCATGGAGAAATGGGAGCCTTGCTACGCTGATGGGTGGGATGTAAATTGCCAACAGCCACTCTGGAGAAGTGTATGGTGTGTCCTGAAACATCTAAAAAACTCGGCTTAGAGAGCATAGGGCACTTCCACTCATGGGCGTCTAATTTGGGAAAACTAAAAATCAGCAAGGCACAGGCACTCCAAAGTTTAGGGTTGCTCTGTTGACAAGAACCTCCACTTCATTCCACCTTAAATATCCCAGGAAAGAGAAAAATGGATAAAGAAGTTGTGGTCCTTAGGTACAATGGAATATCACTCAGCCATGAAATCAACGTCATAAGGCTAGTAGCAGCATGATGAGTGGATTCAGGTACGACGGTTCTAAGTGAAATAAGTCACACAGAAAAAGACACTAATCAGAAGATATCACTTATAGAGGGAATGTAAAAACCGCTACACTTGAACTGAATTACAAAACAGAACAGAGTCACACATTTAGAAAACACACTATGGCTGCCTAACGGGAAAGGCGAGGTGGGGTGATGCCTAAAACAAGGGTTTCAAATTAGCTCAGATACCGTTCCATAAACCCAATATGTAATAGACAAGACCTACTGCTTGCTCAGTGAACTGGACTCAACACCCCCTATTCACCGCCCAAGAATAGATCTGACTAGTAAGAATCTTCAAACCTATGTATTGATATCTCTCTGGAAGTGAGTCAAGTGGGAGTAAAGCGGCATAAAGACAGCAGTGAAAAGCAGCTAAACCCCATTAGGAAAATCAATTACTTTTAAAAACCCGTGAAACAAAGACAGTGAAAGAGAGAGAAATTCTTACAAAATTCGTTCAGGGGCTGTGATGCCACCTGGATTGACCATATCTAGACCCACAGCTGATTGAGACATAAGGGTGGACACTCTTGGGGCTGAGAGGTTTGGTGAGGTTGGGTGAGCAAACGCAGACCCTTTAAAGTAATACTGCGTGGTACCCATCCCATGGGTCCCAAATCTCCAGGTTCAAGGGCATCTTCCTACATCGAAAACATGCATGAGAAACCCAGAAGATGGTACACCGTGTGATCGGGAAAGGTTTCTAAAACGCACCTCATTTCTCATCTCCTTGTGCTCGGGTTCGCCATTCCAGCCACTTTAATAGCAATCTCCCTCCTTGGAGAATCAGCACGTTTAACCTCCTGTTCCGTACAGGTTGCAATTTGTCCTGAGGATGAACGGGAAGAGGGGGAACCAATGAGCGACTAGCTCTAGGTGGTGGGACAGTCACAGGTCACTCTATTTTCCCATCAGGAAGAAGAATTAACCACCGGCTCAGCCTGCCGCCCGGAACCAGAATAGGTCCTGAAGCAATCCTACGCTTTTGCGGCCAGCTCCCAAAAAAGCGAGTTGAAAAATGGAGCTCAGGGGCCCTGCAAATCACAAACCTGCAGAGTTATAAATGATAACTCTCGCCCACAAAAATATTGAGGGAAGGCAACGAAGAGGATTTGAAAGCAAGGCAGAATTGCAGGAAACAGATTTCAGGAGGTAGATTCGAATCGCCTTTAAAGCACAGGAAAAGCGGCAAAACCTCGACAATGATGCCCTTGGCCACAAAGGGCGTATGCGTTTTTTCCTGAATATATTCAGGAAAAAACGCATACGCCCTTTTTGGCCAACCAAGCAACCTGGAAAGGCAAATCAGCGCTACAAAGAAGTCTCGCTTCCCATCGGTCAAAAGGGCCATGCTGAATAAAGTGTCAATACCAGAAATGCAGGAGAGGCCATGGAGAAATGGGAGCCTTGCTACGCTGATGGGTGGGATGTAAATTGACAACAGCCACTCTGGAGAAGTGTATGGTGTGTCCTGAAACATCTAAAAAACTCGGCTTAGAGAGCATAGGGCACTTCCACTCATGGGCGTCTAATTTGGGAAAACTAAAAATCAGCAAGGCACAGGCACTCCAAAGTTTAGGGTTGCTCTGTTGACAAGAACCTCCACTTCATTCCACCTTAAATATCCCAGGAAAGAGAAAAATGGATAAAGAAGTTGTGGTCCTTAGGTACAATGGAATATCACTCAGCCATGAAATCAACGTCATAAGGCTAGTAGCAGCATGATGAGTGGATTCAGGTACGACGGTTCTAAGTGAAATAAGTCACACAGAAAAAGACACTAATCAGAAGATATCACTTATAGAGGGAATGTAAAAACCGCTACACTTGAACTGAATTACAAAACAGAACAGAGTCACACATTTAGAAAACACACTATGGCTGCCTAACGGGAAAGGTGAGGTGGGGTGATGCCTAAAACAAGGGTTTCAAATTAGCTCAGATACCGTTCCATAAACCCAATATGTAATAGACAAGACCTACTCCTTGCTCAGTGAACTGGACTCAACACCCCCTATTCACCGCCCAAGAATAGATCTGACTAGTAAGAATCTTCAAACCTATGTATTGATATCTCTCCGTAAGTGAGTCAAGTGGGAGTAAAGCGGCATAAACACAGCAGTGAAAAGCAGCTAAACCCCATTAGGAAAATCAATTACTTTTAAAAACCCGTGAAACAAAGACAGTGAAAGAGAGAGAAATTCTTACAAAATTCGTTCAGGGGCTGTGATGCCACCTGGATTGACCATATCTAGACCCACAGCTGATTGAGACATAAGGGTGGACACTCTTGGGGCTGAGAGGTTTGGTGAGGTTGGGTGAGCAAACGCAGACCCTTTAAAGTAATACTGCGTGGTACCCGTCTGATGGGTCCCAAATCTCCAGGTTCAAGGGCATCTTCCTACATCGAAAACATGCATGAGAAACCCAGAAGATGGTACACCGTGTGATCGGGAAAGGTTTCTAAAACGCACCTCATTTCTCATCTCCTTGTGCTCGGGTTCGCCATTCCAGCCACTTTAATAGCAATCTCCCTCCTTGGAGAATCAGCACTTTAACCTCCTGTTCCGTACAGGTTTCAATTTGTCCTGAGGATGAACGGGAAGAGGGGGAACCAATGAGCGACTAGCTCTAGGTGTTGGGACAGTCACAGGTCACTCTATTTTCCCATCAGGAAGAAGAATTAACCACAGGCTCAGCCTGCCGCCCGGAACCAGAATAGGGCCTGAAGCAATCCTACGCTTTTGCGGCCAGCTCCCAAAAAAGCGAGTTGAAAAATGGAGCTCTGGGTCCCTGCAAATCACAAACCTGCAGAGTTATAAATGATAACTCTCGCCCACAAAAATATTGAGGGAAGGCAACGAAGAGGATTTGAAAACAAGGCAGAATTGCAGGAAACAGATTTCAGGAGGTATATTCGAATCGCCTTTAAAGCACAGGAAAAGCGGCAAAACCTCGACAATGATGCCCTTGGCCAAAAAGGGCGTATGCGTTTTTTCCTGAATATATTCAGGAAAAAACGCATACGCCCTTTTTGGCCAACCAAGCAACCTGGAAAGGCAAATCAGCGCTACAAAGAAGTCTCGCTTCCCATCGGTCAAAAGGGCCATGCTGAATAAAGTGTCAATACCAGAAATGCAGGAGAGGCCATGGAGAAATGGGAGCCTTGCTACGCTGATGGGCGGGATGTAAATTGCCAACAGCCACTCTGGAGAAGTGTACGGTGTGTCCTGAAATATCTAAAAAACTCGGCTTAGAGAGCATAGGGCACTTCCACTCATGGGCGTCTAATTTGGGAAAACTAAAAATCAGCAAGGCACAGGCACTCCAAAGTTTAGGGTTGCTCTGTTGACAAGAACCTCCACTTCATTCCACCTTAAATATCCCAGGAAAGAGAAAAATGGATAAAGAAGTTGTGGTCCTTAGGTACAATGGAATATCACTCAGCCATGAAATCAACGTCATAAGGCTAGTAGCAGCATGATGAGTGGATTCAGGTACGACGGTTCTAAGTGAAATAAGTCACACAGAAAAAGACACTAATCAGAAGATATCACTTATAGAGGGAATGTAAAAACCGCTACACTTGAACTGAATTACAAAACAGAACAGAGTCACACATTTAGAAAACACACTATGGCTGCCTAACGGGAAAGGCGAGGTGGGGTGATGCCTAAAACAAGGGTTTCAAATTAGCTCAGATACCGTTCCATAAACCCAATATGTAATAGACAAGACCTACTGCTTGCTCAGTGAACTGCACTCAACACCCCCTATTCACCGCCCAAGAATAGATCTGATTAGTAAGAATCTTCAAACCTATGTATTGATATCTCTCCGTAAGTGAGTCAAGTGGGAGTAAAGCGGCATAAAGACAGCAGTGAAAAGCAGCTAAACCCCATTAGGAAAATCAATTACTTTTTAAAACCCGTGAAACAAAGACAGTGCAAGAGAGAGAAATTCTTACAAAATTCGTTCAGGGGCTGTGATGCCACCTGGATTGACCATATCTAGACCCACAGCTGATTGAGACATAAGGGTGGACACTCTTGGGGCTGAGAGTTTTGGTGAGGTTGGGTGAGCAAACGCAGACCCTTTAAAGTAATACTGCGTGGTACCCGTCTGATGGGTCCCAAATCTCCAGGTTCAAGGGCATCTTCCTACATCGAAAACATGCATGAGAAACCCAGAAGATGGTACACTGTGTGATCGGGAAAGGTTTCTAAAACGCACCTCATTTCTCATCTCCTTGTGCTCGGGTTCGCCATTCCAGCCACTTTAATAGCAACCTCCCTCCTTGGAGAATCAGCACTTTAACCTCCTGTTCCGTACAGGTTTCAATTTGTCCTGAGGATGAACGGGAAGAGGGGGAACCAATGAGCGACTAGCTCTAGGTGGTGGGACAGGCACAGGTCACTCTATTTTCCCATCAGGAAGAAGAATTAACCACAGGCTCAGCCTGCCGCCCGGAACCAGAATAGGGCCTGAAGCAATCCTACGCTTTTCGGCCAGCTCCCAAAAAAGCGAGTTGAAAAATGGAGCTCAGGGGCCCTGCAAATCACAAACCTGCAGAGTTAGAAATGATAACTCTCGCCCACAAAAATATTGAGGGAAGGCAAAGAAGAGGACTTGAAAGCAAGGCAGAATTGCAGGAAACAGATTTCAGGAGGTAGATTCGAATCGCCTTTAAAGCACAGGAAAAGCGGCAAAACCTCGACAATGATGCCCTTGGCCAAAAAGGGCGTATGCGTTTTTTCCTGAATATATTCAGGAAAAAACGCATACGCCCTTTTTGGCCAACCAAGCAACCTGGAAAGGCAAATCAGCGCTACAAAGAAGTCTCGCTTCCCATCGGTCAAAAGGGCCATGCTGAATAAAGTGTCAATACCAGAAATGCAGGAGAGGCCATGGAGAAATGGGAGCCTTGCTACGCTGATGGGTGGGATGTAAATTGCCAACAGCCACTCTGGAGAAGTGTATGGTGTGTCCTGAAACATCTAAAAAACTCGGCTTAGAGAGCATAGGGCACTTCCACTCATGGGCGTCTAATTTGGGAAAATTAAAAATCAGCAAGGCACAGGCACTCCAAAGTTTAGGGTTGCTCTGTTGACAAGAACCTCCACTTCATTCCAACTTAAATATCCCAGGAAAGAGAAAAATGGATAAAGAAGTTGTGGTCCTTAGGTACAATGGAATATCACTCAGCCATGAAATCAACGTCATAAGGCTAGTAGCAGCATGATGAGTGGATTCAGGTACGACGGTTCTAAGTGAAATAAGTCACACAGAAAAAGACACTAATCAGAAGATATCACTTATAGAGGGAATGTAAAAACCGCTACACTTGAACTGAATTACAAAACAGAACAGAGTCACACATTTAGAAAACACACTATGGCTGCCTAACGGGAAAGGTGAGGTGGGGTGATGCCTAAAACAAGGGTTTCAAATTAGCTCAGATACCGTTCCATAAACCCAATATGTAATAGACAAGACCTACTCCTTGCTCAGTGAACTGGACTCAACACCCCCTATTCACCGCCCAAGAATAGATCTGACTAGTAAGAATCTTCAAACCTATGTATTGATATCTCTCCGTAAGTGAGTCAAGTGGGAGTAAAGCGGCATAAACACAGCAGTGAAAAGCAGCTAAACCCCATTAGGAAAATCAATTACTTTTAAAAACCCGTGAAACAGACAGTGAAAGAGAGAGAAATTCTTACAAAATTCGTTCAGGGGCTGTGATGCCACCTGGATTGACCATATCTAGACCCACAGCTGATTGAGACATAAGGGTGGACACTCTTGGGGCTGAGAGGTTTGGTGAGGTTGGGTGAGCAAACGCAGACCCTTTAAAGTAATACTGCGTGGTACCCATCCCATGGGTCCCAAATCTCCAGGATCAAGGGCATCTTCCTACATCGAAAACATGCATGAGAAACCCAGAAGATGGTACACCGTGTGATCGGGAAAGGTTTCTAAAACGCACCTCATTTCTCATCTCCTTGTGCTCGGGTTCGCCATTCCAGCCACTTTAATAGCAATCTCCCTCCTTGGAGAATCAGCACTTTAACCTCCTGTTCCGTACAGGTTGCAATTTGTCCTGAGGATGAACGGGAAGAGGGGGAACCAATGAGCGACTAGCTCTAGGTGGTGGGACAGTCACAGGTCACTCTATTTTCCCATCAGGAAGAAGAATTAACCACCGGCTCAGCCTGCCGCCCGGAACCAGAATAGGTCCTGAAGCAATCCTACGCTTTTGCGGCCAGCTCCCAAAAAAGCGAGTTGAAAAATGGAGCTCAGGGGCCCTGCAAATCACAAACCTGCAGAGTTATAAATGATAACTCTCGCCCACAAAAATATTGAGGGAAGGCAACGAAGAGGATTTGAAAGCAAGGCAGAATTGCAGGAAACAGATTTCAGGAGGTAGATTCGAATCGCCTTTAAAGCACAGGAAAAGCGGCAAAACCTCGACAATGATGCCCTTGGCCACAAAGGGCGTATGCGTTTTTTCCTGAATATATTCAGGAAAAAACGCATACGCCCTTTTTGGCCAACCAAGCAACCTGGAAAGGCAAATCAGCGCTACAAAGAAGTCTCGCTTCCCATCGGTCAAAAGGGCCATGCTGAATAAAGTGTCAATACCAGAAATGCAGGAGAGGCCATGGAGAAATGGGAGCCTTGCTACGCTGATGGGTGGGATGTAAATTGACAACAGCCACTCTGGAGAAGTGTATGGTGTGTCCTGAAACATCTAAAAAACTCGGCTTAGAGAGCATAGGGCACTTCCACTCATGGGCGTCTAATTTGGGAAAACTAAAAATCAGCAAGGCACAGGCACTCCAAAGTTTAGGGTTGCTCTGTTGACAAGAACCTCCACTTCATTCCACCTTAAATATCCCAGGAAAGAGAAAAATGGATAAAGAAGTTGTGGTCCTTAGGTACAATGGAATATCACTCAGCCATGAAATCAACGTCATAAGGCTAGTAGCAGCATGATGAGTGGATTCAGGTACGACGGTTCTAAGTGAAATAAGTCACACAGAAAAAGACACTAATCAGAAGATATCACTTATAGAGGGAATGTAAAAACCGCTACACTTGAACTGAATTACAAAACAGAACAGAGTCACACATTTAGAAAACACACTATGGCTGCCTAACGGGAAAGGTGAGGTGGGGTGATGCCTAAAACAAGGGTTTCAAATTAGCTCAGATACCGTTCCATAAACCCAATATGTAATAGACAAGACCTACTCCTTGCTCAGTGAACTGGACTCAACACCCCCTATTCACCGCCCAAGAATAGATCTGACTAGTAAGAATCTTCAAACCTATGTATTGATATCTCTCCGTAAGTGAGTCAAGTGGGAGTAAAGCGGCATAAACACAGCAGTGAAAAGCAGCTAAACCCCATTAGGAAAATCAATTACTTTTAAAAACCCGTGAAACAAAGACAGTGAAAGAGAGAGAAATTCTTACAAAATTCGTTCAGGGGCTGTGATGCCACCTGGATTGACCATATCTAGACCCACAGCTGATTGAGACATAAGGGTGGACACTCTTGGGGCTGAGAGGTTTGGTGAGGTTGGGTGAGCAAACGCAGACCCTTTAAAGTAATACTGCGTGGTACCCGTCTGATGGGTCCCAAATCTCCAGGTTCAAGGGCATCTTCCTACATCGAAAACATGCATGAGAAACCCAGAAGATGGTACACCGTGTGATCGGGAAAGGTTTCTAAAACGCACCTCATTTCTCATCTCCTTGTGCTCGGGTTCGCCATTCCAGCCACTTTAATAGCAATCTCCCTCCTTGGAGAATCAGCACTTTAACCTCCTGTTCCGTACAGGTTTCAATTTGTCCTGAGGATGAACGGGAAGAGGGGGAACCAATGAGCGACTAGCTCTAGGTGGTGGGACAGGCACAGGTCACTCTATTTTCCCATCAGGAAGAAGAATTAACCACAGGCTCAGCCTGCCGCCCGGAACCAGAATAGGGCCTGAAGCAATCCTACGCTTTTGCGGCCAGCTCCCAAAAAAGCGAGTTGAAAAATGGAGCTCTGGGTCCCTGCAAATCACAAACCTGCAGAGTTATAAATGATAACTCTCGCCCACAAAAATATTGAGGGAAGGCAACGAAGAGGATTTGAAAACAAGGCAGAATTGCAGGAAACAGATTTCAGGAGGTAGATTCGAATCGCCTTTAAAGCACAGGAAAAGCGGCAAAACCTCGACAATGATGCCCTTGGCCAAAAAGGGCGTATGCGTTTTTTCCTGAATATATTCAGGAAAAAACGCATACGCCCTTTTTGGCCAACCAAGCAACCTGGAAAGGCAAATCAGCGCTACAAAGAAGTCTCGCTTCCCATCGGTCAAAAGGGCCATGCTGAATAAAGTGTCAATACCAGAAATGCAGGAGAGGCCATGGAGAAATGGGAGCCTTGCTACGCTGATGGGCGGGATGTAAATTGCCAACAGCCACTCTGGAGAAGTGTACGGTGTGTCCTGAAATATCTAAAAAACTCGGCTTAGAGAGCATAGGGCACTTCCACTCATGGGCGTCTAATTTGGGAAAACTAAAAATCAGCAAGGCACAGGCACTCCAAAGTTTAGGGTTGCTCTGTTGACAAGAACCTCCACTTCATTCCACCTTAAATATCCCAGGAAAGAGAAAAATGGATAAAGAAGTTGTGGTCCTTAGGTACAATGGAATATCACTCAGCCATGAAATCAACGTCATAAGGCTAGTAGCAGCATGATGAGTGGATTCAGGTACGACGGTTCTAAGTGAAATAAGTCACACAGAAAAAGACACTAATCAGAAGATATCACTTATAGAGGGAATGTAAAAACCGCTACACTTGAACTGAATTACAAAACAGAACAGAGTCACACATTTAGAAAACACACTATGGCTGCCTAACGGGAAAGGCGAGGTGGGGTGATGCCTAAAACAAGGGTTTCAAATTAGCTCAGATACCGTTCCATAAACCCAATATGTAATAGACAAGACCTACTGCTTGCTCAGTGAACTGCACTCAACACCCCCTATTCACCGCCCAAGAATAGATCTGATTAGTAAGAATCTTCATACCTATGTATTGATATCTCTCCGTAAGTGAGTCAAGTGGGAGTAAAGCGGCATAAACACAGCACTGAAAAGCAGCTAAACCCCATTAGGAAAATCAATTACTTTTTAAAACCCGTGAAACAAAGACAGTGCAAGAGAGAGAAATTCTTACAAAATTCGTTCAGGGGCTGTGATGCCACCTGGATTGACCATATCTAGACCCACAGCTGATTGAGACATAAGGGTGGACACTCTTGGGGCTGAGAGTTTTGGTGAGGTTGGGTGAGCAAACGCAGACCCTTTAAAGTAATACTGCGTGGTACCCGTCTGATGGGTCCCAAATCTCCAGGTTCAAGGGCATCTTCCTACATCGAAAACATGCATGAGAAACCCAGAAGATGGTACACTGTGTGATCGGGAAAGGTTTCTAAAACGCACCTCATTTCTCATCTCCTTGTGCTCGGGTTCGCCATTCCAGCCACTTTAATAGCAACCTCCCTTCTTGGAGAATCAGCACTTTAACCTCCTGTTCCGTACAGGTTTCAATTTGTCCTGAGGATGAACGGGAAGAGGGGGAACCAATGAGCGACTAGCTCTAGGTGGTGGGACAGGCACAGGTCACTCTATTTTCCCATCAGGAAGAAGAATTAACCACAGGCTCAGCCTGCCGCCCGGAAACAGAAAAGGGCCTGAAGCAATCCTACGCTTTTCGGCCAGCTCCCAAAAAAGCGAGTTGAAAAATGGAGCTCAGGGGCCCTGCAAATCACAAACCTGCAGAGTTAGAAATGATAACTCTCGCCCACAAAAATATTGAGGGAAGGCAAAGAAGAGGACTTGAAAGCAAGGCAGAATTGCAGGAAACAGATTTCAGGAGGTAGATTCGAATCGCCTTTAAAGCACAGGAAAAGCGGCAAAACCTCGACAATGATGCCCTTGGCCAAAAAGGGCGTATGCGTTTTTTCCTGAATATATTCAGGAAAAAACGCATACGCCCTTTTTGGCCAACCAAGCAACCTGGAAAGGCAAATCAGCGCTACAAAGAAGTCTCGCTTCCCATCGGTCAAAAGGGCCATGCTGAATAAAGTGTCAATACCAGAAATGCAGGAGAGGCCATGGAGAAATGGGAGCCTTGCTACGCTGATGGGTGGGATGTAAATTGCCAACAGCCACTCTGGAGAAGTGTATGGTGTGTCCTGAAACATCTAAAAAACTCGGCTTAGAGAGCATAGGGCACTTCCACTCATGGGCGTCTAATTTGGGAAAACTAAAAATCAGCAAGGCACAGGCACTCCAAAGTTTAGGGTTGCTCTGTTGACAAGAACCTCCACTTCATTCCACCTTAAATATCCCAGGAAAGAGAAAAATGGATAAAGAAGTTGTGGTCCTTAGGTACAATGGAATATCACTCAGCCATGAAATCAACGTCATAAGGCTAGTAGCAGCATGATGAGTGGATTCAGGTACGACGGTTCTAAGTGAAATAAGTCACACAGAAAAAGACACTAATCAGAAGATATCACTTATAGAGGGAATGTAAAAACCGCTACACTTGAACTGAATTACAAAACAGAACAGAGTCACACATTTAGAAAACACACTATGGCTGCCTAACGGGAAAGGTGAGGTGGGGTGATGCCTAAAACAAGGGTTTCAAATTAGCTCAGATACCGTTCCATAAACCCAATATGTAATAGACAAGACCTACTCCTTGCTCAGTGAACTGGACTCAACACCCCCTATTCACCGCCCAAGAATAGATCTGACTAGTAAGAATCTTCAAACCTATGTATTGATATCTCTCCGTAAGTGAGTCAAGTGGGAGTAAAGCGGCATAAACACAGCAGTGAAAAGCAGCTAAACCCCATTAGGAAAATCAATTACTTTTAAAAACCCGTGAAACAAAGACAGTGAAAGAGAGAGAAATTCTTACAAAATTCGTTCAGGGGCTGTGATGCCACCTGGATTGACCATATCTAGACCCACAGCTGATTGAGACATAAGGGTGGACACTCTTGGGGCTGAGAGGTTTGGTGAGGTTGGGTGAGCAAACGCAGACCCTTTAAAGTAATACTGCGTGGTACCCATCCCATGGGTCCCAAATCTCCAGGATCAAGGGCATCTTCCTACATCGAAAACATGCATGAGAAACCCAGAAGATGGTACACCGTGTGATCGGGAAAGGTTTCTAAAACGCACCTCATTTCTCATCTCCTTGTGCTCGGGTTCGCCATTCCAGCCACTTTAATAGCAATCTCCCTCCTTGGAGAATCAGCACTTTAACCTCCTGTTCCGTACAGGTTGCAATTTGTCCTGAGGATGAACGGGAAGAGGGGGAACCAATGAGCGACTAGCTCTAGGTGGTGGGACAGTCACAGGTCACTCTATTTTCCCATCAGGAAGAAGAATTAACCACCGGCTCAGCCTGCCGCCCGGAACCAGAATAGGTCCTGAAGCAATCCTACGCTTTTGCGGCCAGCTCCCAAAAAAGCGAGTTGAAAAATGGAGCTCAGGGGCCCTGCAAATCACAAACCTGCAGAGTTATAAATGATAACTCTCGCCCACAAAAATATTGAGGGAAGGCAACGAAGAGGATTTGAAAGCAAGGCAGAATTGCAGGAAACAGATTTCAGGAGGTAGATTCGAATCGCCTTTAAAGCACAGGAAAAGCGGCAAAACCTCGACAATGATGCCCTTGGCCAAAAAGGGCGTATGCGTTTTTTCCTGAATATATTCAGGAAAAAACGCATACGCCCTTTTTGGCCAACCAAGCAACCTGGAAAGGCAAATCAGCGCTACAAAGAAGTCTCGCTTCCCATCGGTCAAAAGGGCCATGCTGAATAAAGTGTCAAAACCAGAAATGCAGGAGAGGCCATGGAGAAATGGGAGCCTTGGTACGCTGATGGGCGGGATGTAAATTGCCAACAGCCACTCTGGAGAAATGTACGGTGTGTCCTGAAATATCTAAAAAACTCGGCTTAGAGAGCATAGGGCACTTCCACTCATGGGCGTCTAATTTGGGAAAACTAAAAATCAGCAAGGCACAGGCACTCCAAAGTTTAGGGTTGCTCTGTTGACAAGAACCTCCACTTCATTCCACCTTAAATATCCCAGGAAAGAGAAAAATGGATAAAGAAGTTGTGGTCCTTAGGTACAATGGAATATCACTCAGCCATGAAATCAACGTCATAAGGCTAGTAGCAGCATGATGAGTGGATTCAGGTACGACGGTTCTAAGTGAAATAAGTCACACAGAAAAAGACACTAATCAGAAGATATCACTTATAGAGGGAATGTAAAAACCGCTACACTTGAACTGAATTACAAAACAGAACAGAGTCACACATTTAGAAAACACACTATGGCTGCCTAACGGGAAAGGCGAGGTGGGGTGATGCATAAAACAAGGGTTTCAAATTAGCTCAGATACCGTTCCATAAACCCAATATGTAATAGACAAGACCTACTGCTTGCTCAGTGAACTGGACTCAACACCCCCTATTCACCGCCCAAGAATAGATCTGACTAGTAAGAATCTTCAAACCTATGTATTGATATCTCTCTGGAAGTGAGTCAAGTGGGAGTAAAGCGGCATAAAGACAGCAGTGAAAAGCAGCTAAACCCCATTAGGAAAATCAATTACTTTTAAAAACCCGTGAAACAAAGACAGTGAAAGAGAGAGAAATTCTTACAAAATTCGTTCAGGGGCTGTGATGCCACCTGGATTGACCATATCTAGACCCACAGCTGATTGAGACATAAGGGTGGACACTCTTGGGGCTGAGAGGTTTGGTGAGGTTGGGTGAGCAAACGCAGACCCTTTAAAGTAATACTGCGTGGTACCCATCCCATGGGTCCCAAATCTCCAGGTTCAAGGGCATCTTCCTACATCGAAAACATGCATGAGAAACCCAGAAGATGGTACACCGTGTGATCGGGAAAGGTTTCTAAAACGCACCTCATTTCTCATCTCCTTGTGCTCGGGTTCGCCATTCCAGCCAGTTTAATAGCAATCTCCCTCCTTGGAGAATCAGCACGTTTAACCTCCTGTTCCGTACAGGTTGCAATTTGTCCTGAGGATGAACGGGAAGAGGGGGAACCAATGAGCGACTAGCTCTAGGTGTTGGGAAAGGCACAGGTCACTCTATTTTCCCATCAGGAAGAAGAATTAACCACCGGCTCAGCCTGCCGCCCGGAACCAGAATAGGTCCTGAAGCAATCCTACGCTTTTGCGGCCAGCTCCCAAAAAAGCGAGTTGAAAAATGGAGCTCAGGGGCCCTGCAAATCACAAACCTGCAGAGTTATAAATGATAACTCTCGCCCACAAAAATATTGAGGGAAGGCAACGAAGAGGATTTGAAAGCAAGGCAGAATTGCAGGAAACAGATTTCAGGAGGTAGATTCGAATCGCCTTTAAAGCACAGGAAAAGCGGCAAAACCTCGACAATGATGCCCTTGGCCACAAAGGGCGTATGCGTTTTTTCCTGAATATATTCAGGAAAAAACGCATACGCCCTTTTTGGCCAACCAAGCAACCTGGAAAGGCAAATCAGCGCTACAAAGAAGTCTCGCTTCCCATCGGTCAAAAGGGCCATGCTGAATAAAGTGTCAATACCAGAAATGCAGGAGAGGCCATGGAGAAATGGGAGCCTTGCTACGCTGATGGGTGGGATGTAAATTGCCAACAGCCACTCTGGAGAAGTGTATGGTGTGTCCTGAAACATCTAAAAAACTCGGCTTAGAGAGCATAGGGCACTTCCACTCATGGGCGTCTAATTTGGGAAAACTAAAAATCAGCAAGGCACAGGCACTCCAAAGTTTAGGGTTGCTCTGTTGACAAGAACCTCCACTTCATTCCACCTTAAATATCCCAGGAAAGAGAAAAATGGATAAAGAAGTTGTGGTCCTTAGGTACAATGGAATATCACTCAGCCATGAAATCAACGTCATAAGGCTAGTAGCAGCATGATGAGTGGATTCAGGTACGACGGTTCTAAGTGAAATAAGTCACACAGAAAAAGACACTAATCAGAAGATATCACTTATAGAGGGAATGTAAAAACCGCTACACTTGAACTGAATTACAAAACAGAACAGAGTCACACATTTAGAAAACACACTATGGCTGCCTAACGGGAAAGGCGAGGTGGGGTGATGCCTAAAACAAGGGTTTCAAATTAGCTCAGATACCATTCCATAAACCCAATATGTAATAGACAAGACCTACTCCTTGCTCAGTGAACTGGACTCAACACCCCCTATTCACCGCCCAAGAATAGATCTGACTAGTAAGAATCTTCAAACCTATGTATTGATATCTCTCTGGAAGTGAGTCAAGTGGGAGTAAAGCGGCATAAAGACAGCAGTGAAAAGCAGCTAAACCCCATTAGGAAAATCAATTACTTTTAAAAACCCGTGAAACAAAGACAGTGAAAGAGAGAGAAATTCTTACAAAATTCGTTCAGGGGCTGTGATGCCACCTGGATTGACCATATCTAGACCCACAGCTGATTGAGACATAAGGGTGGACACTCTTGGGGCTGAGAGGTTTGGTGAGGTTGGGTGAGCAAACGCAGACCCTTTAAAGTAATACTGCGTGGTACCCGTCTGATGGGTCCCAAATCTCCAGGTTCAAGGGCATCTTCCTACATCGAAAACATGCATGAGAAACCCAGAAGATGGTACACCGTGTGATCGGGAAAGGTTTCTAAAACGCACCTCATTTCTCATCTCCTTGTGCTCGGGTTCGCCATTCCAGCCACTTTAATAGCAATCTCCCTCCTTGGAGAATCAGCACTTTAACCTCCTGTTCCGTACAGGTTTCAATTTGTCCTGAGGATGAACGGGAAGAGGGGGAACCAATGAGCGACTAGCTCTAGGTGTTGGGACAGTCACAGGTCACTCTATTTTCCCATCAGGAAGAAGAATTAACCACAGGCTCAGCCTGCCGCCCGGAACCAGAATAGGGCCTGAAGCAATCCTACGCTTTTGCGGCCAGCTCCCAAAAAAGCGAGTTGAAAAATGGAGCTCTGGGTCCCTGCAAATCACAAACCTGCAGAGTTATAAATGATAACTCTCGCCCACAAAAATATTGAGGGAAGGCAACGAAGAGGATTTGAAAACAAGGCAGAATTGCAGGAAACAGATTTCAGGAGGTATATTCGAATCGCCTTTAAAGCACAGGAAAAGCGGCAAAACCTCGACAATGATGCCCTTGGCCAAAAAGGGCGTATGCGTTTTTTCCTGAATATATTCAGGAAAAAACGCATACGCCCTTTTTGGCCAACCAAGCAACCTGGAAAGGCAAATCAGCGCTACAAAGAAGTCTCGCTTCCCATCGGTCAAAAGGGCCATGCTGAATAAAGTGTCAATACCAGAAATGCAGGAGAGGCCATGGAGAAATGGGAGCCTTGCTACGCTGATGGGCGGGATGTAAATTGCCAACAGCCACTCTGGAGAAGTGTACGGTGTGTCCTGAAATATCTAAAAAACTCGGCTTAGAGAGCATAGGGCACTTCCACTCATGGGCGTCTAATTTGGGAAAACTAAAAATCAGCAAGGCACAGGCACTCCAAAGTTTAGGGTTGCTCTGTTGACAAGAACCTCCACTTCATTCCACCTTAAATATCCCAGGAAAGAGAAAAATGGATAAAGAAGTTGTGGTCCTTAGGTACAATGGAATATCACTCAGCCATGAAATCAACGTCATAAGGCTAGTAGCAGCATGATGAGTGGATTCAGGTACGACGGTTCTAAGTGATATAAGTCACACAGAAAAAGACACTAATCAGAAGATATCACTTATAGAGGGAATGTAAAAACCGCTACACTTGAACTGAATTACAAAACAGAACAGAGTCACACATTTAGAAAACACACTATGGCTGCCTAACGGGAAAGGCGAGGTGGGGTGATGCCTAAAACAAGGGTTTCAAATTAGCTCAGATACCGTTCCATAAACCCAATATGTAATAGACAAGACCTACTGCTTGCTCAGTGAACTGGACTCAACACCCCCTATTCACCGCCCAAGAATAGATCTGACTAGTAAGAATCTTCAAACCTATGTATTGATATCTCTCTGGAAGTGAGTCAAGTGGGAGTAAAGCGGCATAAAGACAGCAGTGAAAAGCAGCTAAACCCCATTAGGAAAATCAATTACTTTTAAAAACCCGTGAAACAAAGACAGTGAAAGAGAGAGAAATTCTTACAAAATTCGTTCAGGGGCTGTGATGCCACCTGGATTGACCATATCTAGACCCACAGCTGATTGAGACATAAGGGTGGACACTCTTGGGGCTGAGAGGTTTGGTGAGGTTGGGTGAGCAAACGCAGACCCTTTAAAGTAATACTGCGTGGTACCCATCCCATGGGTCCCAAATCTCCAGGTTCAAGGGCATCTTCCTACATCGAAAACATGCATGAGAAACCCAGAAGATGGTACACCGTGTGATCGGGAAAGGTTTCTAAAACGCACCTCATTTCTCATCTCCTTGTGCTCGGGTTCGCCATTCCAGCCACTTTAATAGCAATCTCCCTCCTTGGAGAATCAGCACGTTTAACCTCCTGTTCCGTACAGGTTGCAATTTGTCCTGAGGATGAACGGGAAGAGGGGGAACCAATGAGCGACTAGCTCTAGGTGTTGGGAAAGGCACAGGTCACTCTATTTTCCCATCAGGAAGAAGAATTAACCACCGGCTCAGCCTGCCGCCCGGAACCAGAATAGGTCCTGAAGCAATCCTACGCTTTTGCGGCCAGCTCCCAAAAAAGCGAGTTGAAAAATGGAGCTCAGGGGCCCTGCAAATCACAAACCTGCAGAGTTATAAATGATAACTCTCGCCCACAAAAATATTGAGGGAAGGCAACGAAGAGGATTTGAAAGCAAGGCAGAATTGCAGGAAACAGATTTCAGGAGGTAGATTCGAATCGCCTTTAAAGCACAGGAAAAGCGGCAAAACCTCGACAATGATGCCCTTGGCCACAAAGGGCGTATGCGTTTTTTCCTGAATATATTCAGGAAAAAACGCATACGCCCTTTTTGGCCAACCAAGCAACCTGGAAAGGCAAATCAGCGCTACAAAGAAGTCTCGCTTCCCATCGGTCAAAAGGGCCATGCTGAATAAAGTGTCAATACCAGAAATGCAGGAGAGGCCATGGAGAAATGGAAGCCTTGCTACGCTGATGGGTGGGATGTAAATTGCCAACAGCCACTCTGGAGAAGTGTATGGTGTGTCCTGAAACATCTAAAAAACTCGGCTTAGAGAGCATAGGGCACTTCCACTCATGGGCGTCTAATTTGGGAAAACTAAAAATCAGCAAGGCACAGGCACTCCAAAGTTTAGGGTTGCTCTGTTGACAAGAACCTCCACTTCATTCCACCTTAAATATCCCAGGAAAGAGAAAAATGGATAAAGAAGTTGTGGTCCTTAGGTACAATGGAATATCACTCAGCCATGAAATCAACGTCATAAGGCTAGTAGCAGCATGATGAGTGGATTCAGGTACGACGGTTCTAAGTGATATAAGTCACACAGAAAAAGACACTAATCAGAAGATATCACTTATAGAGGGAATGTAAAAACCGCTACACTTGAACTGAATTACAAAACAGAACAGAGTCACACATTTAGAAAACACACTATGGCTGCCTAACGGGAAAGGCGAGGTGGGGTGATGCCTAAAACAAGGGTTTCAAATTAGCTCAGATACCGTTCCATAAACCCAATATGTAATAGACAAGACCTACTGCTTGCTCAGTGAACTGGACTCAACACCCCCTATTCACCGCCCAAGAATAGATCTGACTAGTAAGAATCTTCAAACCTATGTATTGATATCTCTCTGGAAGTGAGTCAAGTGGGAGTAAAGCGGCATAAAGACAGCAGTGAAAAGCAGCTAAACCCCATTAGGAAAATCAATTACTTTTAAAAACCCGTGAAACAAAGACAGTGAAAGAGAGAGAAATTCTTACAAAATTCGTTCAGGGGCTGTGATGCCACCTGGATTGACCATATCTAGACCCACAGCTGATTGAGACATAAGGGTGGACACTCTTGGGGCTGAGAGGTTTGGTGAGGTTGGGTGAGCAAACGCAGACCCTTTAAAGTAATACTGCGTGGTACCCATCCCATGGGTCCCAAATCTCCAGGTTCAAGGGCATCTTCCTACATCGAAAACATGCATGAGAAACCCAGAAGATGGTACACCGTGTGATCGGGAAAGGTTTCTAAAACGCACCTCATTTCTCATCTCCTTGTGCTCGGGTTCGCCATTCCAGCCACTTTAATAGCAATCTCCCTCCTTGGAGAATCAGCACGTTTAACCTCCTGTTCCGTACAGGTTGCAATTTGTCCTGAGGATGAACGGGAAGAGGGGGAACCAATGAGCGACTAGCTCTAGGTGTTGGGAAAGGCACAGGTCACTCTATTTTCCCATCAGGAAGAAGAATTAACCACTGGCTCAGCCTGCCGCCCGGAACCAGAATAGGTCCTGAAGCAATCCTACGCTTTTGCGGCCAGCTCCCAAAAAAGCGAGTTGAAAAATGGAGCTCAGGGGCCCTGCAAATCACAAACCTGCAGAGTTATAAATGATAACTCTCGCCCACAAAAATATTGAGGGAAGGCAACGAAGAGGATTTGAAAGCAAGGCAGAATTGCAGGAAACAGATTTCAGGAGGTAGATTCGAATCGCCTTTAAAGCACAGGAAAAGCGGCAAAACCTCGACAATGATGCCCTTGGCCACAAAGGGCGTATGCGTTTTTTCCTGAATATATTCAGGAAAAAACGCATACGCCCTTTTTGGCCAACCAAGCAACCTGGAAAGGCAAATCAGCGCTACAAAGAAGTCTCGCTTCCCATCGGTCAAAAGGGCCATGCTGAATAAAGTGTCAATACCAGAAATGCAGGAGAGGCCATGGAGAAATGGGAGCCTTGCTACGCTGATGGGTGGGATGTAAATTGCCAACAGCCACTCTGGAGAAGTGTATGGTGTGTCCTGAAACATCTAAAAAACTCGGCTTAGAGAGCATAGGGCACTTCCACTCATGGGCGTCTAATTTGGGAAAACTAAAAATCAGCAAGGCACAGGCACTCCAAAGTTTAGGGTTGCTCTGTTGACAAGAACCTCCACTTCATTCCACCTTAAATATCCCAGGAAAGAGAAAAATGGATAAAGAAGTTGTGGTCCTTAGGTACAATGGAATATCACTCAGCCATGAAATCAACGTCATAAGGCTAGTAGCAGCATGATGAGTGGATTCAGGTACGACGGTTCTAAGTGAAATAAGTCACACAGAAAAAGACACTAATCAGAAGATATCACTTATAGAGGGAATGTAAAAACCGCTACACTTGAACTGAATTACAAAACAGAACAGAGTCACACATTTAGAAAACACACTATGGCTGCCTAACGGGAAAGGCGAGGTGGGGTGATGCCTAAAACAAGGGTTTCAAATTAGCTCAGATACCGTTCCATAAACCCAATATGTAATAGACAAGACCTACTGCTTGCTCAGTGAACTGGACTCAACACCCCCTATTCACCGCCCAAGAATAGATCTGACTAGTAAGAATCTTCAAACCTATGTATTGATATCTCTCTGGAAGTGAGTCAAGTGGGAGTAAAGCGGCATAAAGACAGCAGTGAAAAGCAGCTAAACCCCATTAGGAAAATCAATTACTTTTAAAAACCCGTGAAACAAAGACAGTGAAAGAGAGAGAAATTCTTACAAAATTCGTTCAGGGGCTGTGATGCCACCTGGATTGACCATATCTAGACCCACAGCTGATTGAGACATAAGGGTGGACACTCTTGGGGCTGAGAGGTTTGGTGAGGTTGGGTGAGCAAACGCAGACCCTTTAAAGTAATACTGCGTGGTACCCATCCCATGGGTCCCAAATCTCCAGGTTCAAGGGCATCTTCCTACATCGAAAACATGCATGAGAAACCCAGAAGATGGTACACCGTGTGATCGGGAAAGGTTTCTAAAACGCACCTCATTTCTCATCTCCTTGTGCTCGGGTTCGCCATTCCAGCCACTTTAATAGCAATCTCCCTCCTTGGAGAATCAGCACGTTTAACCTCCTGTTCCGTACAGGTTGCAATTTGTCCTGAGGATGAACGGGAAGAGGGGGAACCAATGAGCGACTAGCTCTAGGTTTTGGGAAAGGCACAGGTCACTCTATTTTCCCATCAGGAAGAAGAATTAACCACCGGCTCAGCCTGCCGCCCGGAACCAGAATAGGTCCTGAAGCAATCCTACGCTTTTGCGGCCAGCTCCCAAAAAAGCGAGTTGAAAAATGGAGCTCAGGGGCCCTGCAAATCACAAACCTGCAGAGTTATAAATGATAACTCTCGCCCACAAAAATATTGAGGGAAGGCAACGAAGAGGATTTGAAAGCAAGGCAGAATTGCAGGAAACAGATTTCAGGAGGTAGATTCGAATCGCCTTTAAAGCACAGGAAAAGCGGCAAAACCTCGACAATGATGCCCTTGGCCACAAAGGGCGTATGCGTTTTTTCCTGAATATATTCAGGAAAAAACGCATACGCCCTTTTTGGCCAACCAAGCAACCTGGAAAGGCAAATCAGCGCTACAAAGAAGTCTCGCTTCCCATCGGTCAAAAGGGCCATGCTGAATAAAGTGTCAATACCAGAAATGCAGGAGAGGCCATGGAGAAATGGGAGCCTTGCTACGCTGATGGGTGGGATGTAAATTGACAACAGCCACTCTGGAGAAGTGTATGGTGTGTCCTGAAACATCTAAAAAACTCGGCTTAGAGAGCATAGGGCACTTCCACTCATGGGCGTCTAATTTGGGAAAACTAAAAATCAGCAAGGCACAGGCACTCCAAAGTTTAGGGTTGCTCTGTTGACAAGAACCTCCACTTCATTCCACCTTAAATATCCCAGGAAAGAGAAAAATGGATAAAGAAGTTGTGGTCCTTAGGTACAATGGAATATCACTCAGCCATGAAATCAACGTCATAAGGCTAGTAGCAGCATGATGAGTGGATTCAGGTACGACGGTTCTAAGTGAAATAAGTCACACAGAAAAAGACACTAATCAGAAGATATCACTTATAGAGGGAATGTAAAAACCGCTACACTTGAACTGAATTACAAAACAGAACAGAGTCACACATTTAGAAAACACACTATGGCTGCCTAACGGGAAAGGTGAGGTGGGGTGATGCCTAAAACAAGGGTTTCAAATTAGCTCAGATACCGTTCCATAAACCCAATATGTAATAGACAAGACCTACTCCTTGCTCAGTGAACTGGACTCAACACCCCCTATTCACCGCCCAAGAATAGATCTGACTAGTAAGAATCTTCAAACCTATGTATTGATATCTCTCCGTAAGTGAGTCAAGTGGGAGTAAAGCGGCATAAACACAGCAGTGAAAAGCAGCTAAACCCCATTAGGAAAATCAATTACTTTTAAAAACCCGTGAAACAAAGACAGTGAAAGAGAGAGAAATTCTTACAAAATTCGTTCAGGGGCTGTGATGCCACCTGGATTGACCATATCTAGACCCACAGCTGATTGAGACATAAGGGTGGACACTCTTGGGGCTGAGAGGTTTGGTGAGGTTGGGTGAGCAAACGCAGACCCTTTAAAGTAATACTGCGTGGTACCCGTCTGATGGGTCCCAAATCTCCAGGTTCAAGGGCATCTTCCTACATCGAAAACATGCATGAGAAACCCAGAAGATGGTACACCGTGTGATCGGGAAAGGTTTCTAAAACGCACCTCATTTCTCATCTCCTTGTGCTCGGGTTCGCCATTCCAGCCACTTTAATAGCAATCTCCCTCCTTGGAGAATCAGCACTTTAACCTCCTGTTCCGTACAGGTTTCAATTTGTCCTGAGGATGAACGGGAAGAGGGGGAACCAATGAGCGACTAGCTCTAGGTGTTGGGACAGTCACAGGTCACTCTATTTTCCCATCAGGAAGAAGAATTAACCACAGGCTCAGCCTGCCGCCCGGAACCAGAATAGGGCCTGAAGCAATCCTACGCTTTTGCGGCCAGCTCCCAAAAAAGCGAGTTGAAAAATGGAGCTCTGGGTCCCTGCAAATCACAAACCTGCAGAGTTATAAATGATAACTCTCGCCCACAAAAATATTGAGGGAAGGCAACGAAGAGGATTTGAAAACAAGGCAGAATTGCAGGAAACAGATTTCAGGAGGTATATTCGAATCGCCTTTAAAGCACAGGAAAAGCGGCAAAACCTCGACAATGATGCCCTTGGCCAAAAAGGGCGTATGCGTTTTTTCCTGAATATATTCAGGAAAAAACGCATACGCCCTTTTTGGCCAACCAAGCAACCTGGAAAGGCAAATCAGCGCTACAAAGAAGTCTCGCTTCCCATCGGTCAAAAGGGCCATGCTGAATAAAGTGTCAATACCAGAAATGCAGGAGAGGCCATGGAGAAATGGGAGCCTTGCTACGCTGATGGGCGGGATGTAAATTGCCAACAGCCACTCTGGAGAAGTGTACGGTGTGTCCTGAAATATCTAAAAAACTCGGCTTAGAGAGCATAGGGCACTTCCACTCATGGGCGTCTAATTTGGGAAAACTAAAAATCAGCAAGGCACAGGCACTCCAAAGTTTAGGGTTGCTCTGTTGACAAGAACCTCCACTTCATTCCACCTTAAATATCCCAGGAAAGAGAAAAATGGATAAAGAAGTTGTGGTCCTTAGGTACAATGGAATATCACTCAGCCATGAAATCAACGTCATAAGGCTAGTAGCAGCATGATGAGTGGATTCAGGTACGACGGTTCTAAGTGATATAAGTCACACAGAAAAAGACACTAATCAGAAGATATCACTTATAGAGGGAATGTAAAAACCGCTACACTTGAACTGAATTACAAAACAGAACAGAGTCACACATTTAGAAAACACACTATGGCTGCCTAACGGGAAAGGCGAGGTGGGGTGATGCCTAAAACAAGGGTTTCAAATTAGCTCAGATACCGTTCCATAAACCCAATATGTAATAGACAAGACCTACTGCTTGCTCAGTGAACTGGACTCAACACCCCCTATTCACCGCCCAAGAATAGATCTGACTAGTAAGAATCTTCAAACCTATGTATTGATATCTCTCTGGAAGTGAGTCAAGTGGGAGTAAAGCGGCATAAAGACAGCAGTGAAAAGCAGCTAAACCCCATTAGGAAAATCAATTACTTTTAAAAACCCGTGAAACAAAGACAGTGAAAGAGAGAGAAATTCTTACAAAATTCGTTCAGGGGCTGTGATGCCACCTGGATTGACCATATCTAGACCCACAGCTGATTGAGACATAAGGGTGGACACTCTTGGGGCTGAGAGGTTTGGTGAGGTTGGGTGAGCAAACGCAGACCCTTTAAAGTAATACTGCGTGGTACCCATCCCATGGGTCCCAAATCTCCAGGTTCAAGGGCATCTTCCTACATCGAAAACATGCATGAGAAACCCAGAAGATGGTACACCGTGTGATCGGGAAAGGTTTCTAAAACGCACCTCATTTCTCATCTCCTTGTGCTCGGGTTCGCCATTCCAGCCACTTTAATAGCAATCTCCCTCCTTGGAGAATCAGCACGTTTAACCTCCTGTTCCGTACAGGTTGCAATTTGTCCTGAGGATGAACGGGAAGAGGGGGAACCAATGAGCGACTAGCTCTAGGTGTTGGGAAAGGCACAGGTCACTCTATTTTCCCATCAGGAAGAAGAATTAACCACCGGCTCAGCCTGCCGCCCGGAACCAGAATAGGTCCTGAAGCAATCCTACGCTTTTGCGGCCAGCTCCCAAAAAAGCGAGTTGAAAAATGGAGCTCAGGGGCCCTGCAAATCACAAACCTGCAGAGTTATAAATGATAACTCTCGCCCACAAAAATATTGAGGGAAGGCAACGAAGAGGATTTGAAAGCAAGGCAGAATTGCAGGAAACAGATTTCAGGAGGTAGATTCGAATCGCCTTTAAAGCACAGGAAAAGCGGCAAAACCTCGACAATGATGCCCTTGGCCACAAAGGGCGTATGCGTTTTTTCCTGAATATATTCAGGAAAAAACGCATACGCCCTTTTTGGCCAACCAAGCAACCTGGAAAGGCAAATCAGCGCTACAAAGAAGTCTCGCTTCCCATCGGTCAAAAGGGCCATGCTGAATAAAGTGTCAATACCAGAAATGCAGGAGAGGCCATGGAGAAATGGGAGCCTTGCTACGCTGATGGGTGGGATGTAAATTGACAACAGCCACTCTGGAGAAGTGTATGGTGTGTCCTGAAACATCTAAAAAACTCGGCTTAGAGAGCATAGGGCACTTCCACTCATGGGCGTCTAATTTGGGAAAACTAAAAATCAGCAAGGCACAGGCACTCCAAAGTTTAGGGTTGCTCTGTTGACAAGAACCTCCACTTCATTCCACCTTAAATATCCCAGGAAAGAGAAAAATGGATAAAGAAGTTGTGGTCCTTAGGTACAATGGAATATCACTCAGCCATGAAATCAACGTCATAAGGCTAGTAGCAGCATGATGAGTGGATTCAGGTACGACGGTTCTAAGTGAAATAAGTCACACAGAAAAAGACACTAATCAGAAGATATCACTTATAGAGGGAATGTAAAAACCGCTACACTTGAACTGAATTACAAAACAGAACAGAGTCACACATTTAGAAAACACACTATGGCTGCCTAACGGGAAAGGTGAGGTGGGGTGATGCCTAAAACAAGGGTTTCAAATTAGCTCAGATACCGTTCCATAAACCCAATATGTAATAGACAAGACCTACTCCTTGCTCAGTGAACTGGACTCAACACCCCCTATTCACCGCCCAAGAATAGATCTGACTAGTAAGAATCTTCAAACCTATGTATTGATATCTCTCCGTAAGTGAGTCAAGTGGGAGTAAAGCGGCATAAACACAGCAGTGAAAAGCAGCTAAACCCCATTAGGAAAATCAATTACTTTTAAAAACCCGTGAAACAAAGACAGTGAAAGAGAGAGAAATTCTTACAAAATTCGTTCAGGGGCTGTGATGCCACCTGGATTGACCATATCTAGACCCACAGCTGATTGAGACATAAGGGTGGACACTCTTGGGGCTGAGAGGTTTGGTGAGGTTGGGTGAGCAAACGCAGACCCTTTAAAGTAATACTGCGTGGTACCCGTCTGATGGGTCCCAAATCTCCAGGTTCAAGGGCATCTTCCTACATCGAAAACATGCATGAGAAACCCAGAAGATGGTACACCGTGTGATCGGGAAAGGTTTCTAAAACGCACCTCATTTCTCATCTCCTTGTGCTCGGGTTCGCCATTCCAGCCACTTTAATAGCAATCTCCCTCCTTGGAGAATCAGCACTTTAACCTCCTGTTCCGTACAGGTTTCAATTTGTCCTGAGGATGAACGGGAAGAGGGGGAACCAATGAGCGACTAGCTCTAGGTGTTGGGACAGTCACAGGTCACTCTATTTTCCCATCAGGAAGAAGAATTAACCACAGGCTCAGCCTGCCGCCCGGAACCAGAATAGGGCCTGAAGCAATCCTACGCTTTTGCGGCCAGCTCCCAAAAAAGCGAGTTGAAAAATGGAGCTCTGGGTCCCTGCAAATCACAAACCTGCAGAGTTATAAATGATAACTCTCGCCCACAAAAATATTGAGGGAAGGCAATGAAGAGGATTTGAAAACAAGGCAGAATTGCAGGAAACAGATTTCAGGAGGTATATTCGAATCGCCTTTAAAGCACAGGAAAAGCGGCAAAACCTCGACAATGATGCCCTTGGCCAAAAAGGGCGTATGCGTTTTTTCCTGAATATATTCAGGAAAAAACGCATACGCCCTTTTTGGCCAACCAAGCAACCTGGAAAGGCAAATCAGCGCTACAAAGAAGTCTCGCTTCCCATCGGTCAAAAGGGCCATGCTGAATAAAGTGTCAATACCAGAAATGCAGGAGAGGCCATGGAGAAATGGGAGCCTTGCTACGCTGATGGGCGGGATGTAAATTGCCAACAGCCACTCTGGAGAAGTGTACGGTGTGTCCTGAAATATCTAAAAAACTCGGCTTAGAGAGCATAGGGCACTTCCACTCATGGGCGTCTAATTTGGGAAAACTAAAAATCAGCAAGGCACAGGCACTCCAAAGTTTAGGGTTGCTCTGTTGACAAGAACCTCCACTTCATTCCACCTTAAATATCCCAGGAAAGAGAAAAATGGATAAAGAAGTTGTGGTCCTTAGGTACAATGGAATATCACTCAGCCATGAAATCAACGTCATAAGGCTAGTAGCAGCATGATGAGTGGATTCAGGTACGACGGTTCTAAGTGATATAAGTCACACAGAAAAAGACACTAATCAGAAGATATCACTTATAGAGGGAATGTAAAAACCGCTACACTTGAACTGAATTACAAAACAGAACAGAGTCACACATTTAGAAAACACACTATGGCTGCCTAACGGGAAAGGCGAGGTGGGGTGATGCCTAAAACAAGGGTTTCAAATTAGCTCAGATACCGTTCCATAAACCCAATATGTAATAGACAAGACCTACTGCTTGCTCAGTGAACTGGACTCAACACCCCCTATTCACCGCCCAAGAATAGATCTGACTAGTAAGAATCTTCAAACCTATGTATTGATATCTCTCTGGAAGTGAGTCAAGTGGGAGTAAAGCGGCATAAAGACAGCAGTGAAAAGCAGCTAAACCCCATTAGGAAAATCAATTACTTTTAAAAACCCGTGAAACAAAGACAGTGAAAGAGAGAGAAATTCTTACAAAATTCGTTCAGGGGCTGTGATGCCACCTGGATTGACCATATCTAGACCCACAGCTGATTGAGACATAAGGGTGGACACTCTTGGGGCTGAGAGGTTTGGTGAGGTTGGGTGAGCAAACGCAGACCCTTTAAAGTAATACTGCGTGGTACCCATCCCATGGGTCCCAAATCTCCAGGTTCAAGGGCATCTTCCTACATCGAAAACATGCATGAGAAACCCAGAAGATGGTACACCGTGTGATCGGGAAAGGTTTCTAAAACGCACCTCATTTCTCATCTCCTTGTGCTCGGGTTCGCCATTCCAGCCACTTTAATAGCAATCTCCCTCCTTGGAGAATCAGCACGTTTAACCTCCTGTTCCGTACAGGTTGCAATTTGTCCTGAGGATGAACGGGAAGAGGGGGAACCAATGAGCGACTAGCTCTAGGTGTTGGGAAAGGCACAGGTCACTCTATTTTCCCATCAGGAAGAAGAATTAACCACCGGCTCAGCCTGCCGCCCGGAACCAGAATAGGTCCTGAAGCAATCCTACGCTTTTGCGGCCAGCTCCCAAAAAAGCGAGTTGAAAAATGGAGCTCAGGGGCCCTGCAAATCACAAACCTGCAGAGTTATAAATGATAACTCTCGCCCACAAAAATATTGAGGGAAGGCAACGAAGAGGATTTGAAAGCAAGGCAGAATTGCAGGAAACAGATTTCAGGAGGTAGATTCGAATCGCCTTTAAAGCACAGGAAAAGCGGCAAAACCTCGACAATGATGCCCTTGGCCACAAAGGGCGTATGCGTTTTTTCCTGAATATATTCAGGAAAAAACGCATACGCCCTTTTTGGCCAACCAAGCAACCTGGAAAGGCAAATCAGCGCTACAAAGAAGTCTCGCTTCCCATCGGTCAAAAGGGCCATGCTGAATAAAGTGTCAATACCAGAAATGCAGGAGAGGCCATGGAGAAATGGGAGCCTTGCTACGCTGATGGGTGGGATGTAAATTGCCAACAGCCACTCTGGAGAAGTGTATGGTGTGTCCTGAAACATCTAAAAAACTCGGCTTAGAGAGCATAGGGCACTTCCACTCATGGGCGTCTAATTTGGGAAAACTAAAAATCAGCAAGGCACAGGCACTCCAAAGTTTAGGGTTGCTCTGTTGACAAGAACCTCCACTTCATTCCACCTTAAATATCCCAGGAAAGAGAAAAATGGATAAAGAAGTTGTGGTCCTTAGGTACAATGGAATATCACTCAGCCATGAAATCAACGTCATAAGGCTAGTAGCAGCATGATGAGTGGATTCAGGTACGACGGTTCTAAGTGAAATAAGTCACACAGAAAAAGACACTAATCAGAAGATATCACTTATAGAGGGAATGTAAAAACCGCTACACTTGAACTGAATTACAAAACAGAACAGAGTCACACATTTAGAAAACACACTATGGCTGCCTAACGGGAAAGGCGAGGTGGGGTGATGCCTAAAACAAGGGTTTCAAATTAGCTCAGATACCGTTCCATAAACCCAATATGTAATAGACAAGACCTACTGCTTGCTCAGTGAACTGGACTCAACACCCCCTATTCACCGCCCAAGAATAGATCTGACTAGTAAGAATCTTCAAACCTATGTATTGATATCTCTCTGGAAGTGAGTCAAGTGGGAGTAAAGCGGCATAAAGACAGCAGTGAAAAGCAGCTAAACCCCATTAGGAAAATCAATTACTTTTAAAAACCCGTGAAACAAAGACAGTGAAAGAGAGAGAAATTCTTACAAAATTCGTTCAGGGGCTGTGATGCCACCTGGATTGACCATATCTAGACCCACAGCTGATTGAGACATAAGGGTGGACACTCTTGGGGCTGAGAGGTTTGGTGAGGTTGGGTGAGCAAACGCAGACCCTTTAAAGTAATACTGCGTGGTACCCATCCCATGGGTCCCAAATCTCCAGGTTCAAGGGCATCTTCCTACATCGAAAACATGCATGAGAAACCCAGAAGATGGTACACCGTGTGATCGGGAAAGGTTTCTAAAACGCACCTCATTTCTCATCTCCTTGTGCTCGGGTTCGCCATTCCAGCCACTTTAATAGCAATCTCCCTCCTTGGAGAATCAGCACGTTTAACCTCCTGTTCCGTACAGGTTGCAATTTGTCCTGAGGATGAACGGGAAGAGGGGGAACCAATGAGCGACTAGCTCTAGGTGGTGGGACAGTCACAGGTCACTCTATTTTCCCATCAGGAAGAAGAATTAACCACCGGCTCAGCCTGCCGCCCGGAACCAGAATAGGTCCTGAAGCAATCCTACGCTTTTGCGGCCAGCTCCCAAAAAAGCGAGTTGAAAAATGGAGCTCAGGGGCCCTGCAAATCACAAACCTGCAGAGTTATAAATGATAACTCTCGCCCACAAAAATATTGAGGGAAGGCAACGAAGAGGATTTGAAAGCAAGGCAGAATTGCAGGAAACAGATTTCAGGAGGTAGATTCGAATCGCCTTTAAAGCACAGGAAAAGCGGCAAAACCTCGACAATGATGCCCTTGGCCACAAAGGGCGTATGCGTTTTTTCCTGAATATATTCAGGAAAAAACGCATACGCCCTTTTTGGCCAACCAAGCAACCTGGAAAGGCAAATCAGCGCTACAAAGAAGTCTCGCTTCCCATCGGTCAAAAGGGCCATGCTGAATAAAGTGTCAATACCAGAAATGCAGGAGAGGCCATGGAGAAATGGGAGCCTTGCTACGCTGATGGGTGGGATGTAAATTGACAACAGCCACTCTGGAGAAGTGTATGGTGTGTCCTGAAACATCTAAAAAACTCGGCTTAGAGAGCATAGGGCACTTCCACTCATGGGCGTCTAATTTGGGAAAACTAAAAATCAGCAAGGCACAGGCACTCCAAAGTTTAGGGTTGCTCTGTTGACAAGAACCTCCACTTCATTCCACCTTAAATATCCCAGGAAAGAGAAAAATGGATAAAGAAGTTGTGGTCCTTAGGTACAATGGAATATCACTCAGCCATGAAATCAACGTCATAAGGCTAGTAGCAGCATGATGAGTGGATTCAGGTACGACGGTTCTAAGTGAAATAAGTCACACAGAAAAAGACACTAATCAGAAGATATCACTTATAGAGGGAATGTAAAAACCGCTACACTTGAACTGAATTACAAAACAGAACAGAGTCACACATTTAGAAAACACACTATGGCTGCCTAACGGGAAAGGTGAGGTGGGGTGATGCCTAAAACAAGGGTTTCAAATTAGCTCAGATACCGTTCCATAAACCCAATATGTAATAGACAAGACCTACTCCTTGCTCAGTGAACTGGACTCAACACCCCCTATTCACCGCCCAAGAATAGATCTGACTAGTAAGAATCTTCAAACCTATGTATTGATATCTCTCCGTAAGTGAGTCAAGTGGGAGTAAAGCGGCATAAAGACAGCAGTGAAAAGCAGCTAAACCCCATTAGGAAAATCAATTACTTTTAAAAACCCGTGAAACAAAGACAGTGAAAGAGAGAGAAATTCTTACAAAATTCGTTCAGGGGCTGTGATGCCACCTGGATTGACCATATCTAGACCCACAGCTGATTGAGACATAAGGGTGGACACTCTTGGGGCTGAGAGGTTTGGTGAGGTTGGGTGAGCAAACGCAGACCCTTTAAAGTAATACTGCGTGGTACCCGTCTGATGGGTCCCAAATCTCCAGGTTCAAGGGCATCTTCCTACATCGAAAACATGCATGAGAAACCCAGAAGATGGTACACCGTGTGATCGGGAAAGGTTTCTAAAACGCACCTCATTTCTCATCTCCTTGTGCTCGGGTTCGCCATTCCAGCCACTTTAATAGCAATCTCCCTCCTTGGAGAATCAGCACTTTAACCTCCTGTTCCGTACAGGTTTCAATTTGTCCTGAGGATGAACGGGAAGAGGGGGAACCAATGAGCGACTAGCTCTAGGTGTTGGGACAGTCACAGGTCACTCTATTTTCCCATCAGGAAGAAGAATTAACCACAGGCTCAGCCTGCCGCCCGGAACCAGAATAGGGCCTGAAGCAATCCTACGCTTTTGCGGCCAGCTCCCAAAAAAGCGAGTTGAAAAATGGAGCTCTGGGTCCCTGCAAATCACAAACCTGCAGAGTTATAAATGATAACTCTCGCCCACAAAAATATTGAGGGAAGGCAACGAAGAGGATTTGAAAACAAGGCAGAATTGCAGGAAACAGATTTCAGGAGGTATATTCGAATCGCCTTTAAAGCACAGGAAAAGCGGCAAAACCTCGACAATGATGCCCTTGGCCAAAAAGGGCGTATGCGTTTTTTCCTGAATATATTCAGGAAAAAACGCATACGCCCTTTTTGGCCAACCAAGCAACCTGGAAAGGCAAATCAGCGCTACAAAGAAGTCTCGCTTCCCATCGGTCAAAAGGGCCATGCTGAATAAAGTGTCAATACCAGAAATGCAGGAGAGGCCATGGAGAAATGGGAGCCTTGCTACGCTGATGGGCGGGATGTAAATTGCCAACAGCCACTCTGGAGAAGTGTACGGTGTGTCCTGAAATATCTAAAAAACTCGGCTTAGAGAGCATAGGGCACTTCCACTCATGGGCGTCTAATTTGGGAAAACTAAAAATCAGCAAGGCACAGGCACTCCAAAGTTTAGGGTTGCTCTGTTGACAAGAACCTCCACTTCATTCCACCTTAAATATCCCAGGAAAGAGAAAAATGGATAAAGAAGTTGTGGTCCTTAGGTACAATGGAATATCACTCAGCCATGAAATCAACGTCATAAGGCTAGTAGCAGCATGATGAGTGGATTCAGGTACGACGGTTCTAAGTGAAATAAGTCACACAGAAAAAGACACTAATCAGAAGATATCACTTATAGAGGGAATGTAAAAACCGCTACACTTGAACTGAATTACAAAACAGAACAGAGTCACACATTTAGAAAACACACTATGGCTGCCTAACGGGAAAGGCGAGGTGGGGTGATGCCTAAAACAAGGGTTTCAAATTAGCTCAGATACCGTTCCATAAACCCAATATGTAATAGACAAGACCTACTGCTTGCTCAGTGAACTGCACTCAACACCCCCTATTCACCGCCCAAGAATAGATCTGATTAGTAAGAATCTTCAAACCTATGTATTGATATCTCTCCGTAAGTGAGTCAAGTGGGAGTAAAGCGGCATAAAGACAGCAGTGAAAAGCAGCTAAACCCCATTAGGAAAATCAATTACTTTTTAAAACCCGTGAAACAAAGACAGTGCAAGAGAGAGAAATTCTTACAAAATTCGTTCAGGGGCTGTGATGCCACCTGGATTGACCATATCTAGACCCACAGCTGATTGAGACATAAGGGTGGACACTCTTGGGGCTGAGAGTTTTGGTGAGGTTGGGTGAGCAAACGCAGACCCTTTAAAGTAATACTGCGTGGTACCCGTCTGATGGGTCCCAAATCTCCAGGTTCAAGGGCATCTTCCTACATCGAAAACATGCATGAGAAACCCAGAAGATGGTACACTGTGTGATCGGGAAAGGTTTCTAAAACGCACCTCATTTCTCATCTCCTTGTGCTCGGGTTCGCCATTCCAGCCACTTTAATAGCAACCTCCCTCCTTGGAGAATCAGCACTTTAACCTCCTGTTCCGTACAGGTTTCAATTTGTCCTGAGGATGAACGGGAAGAGGGGGAACCAATGAGCGACTAGCTCTAGGTGGTGGGACAGGCACAGGTCACTCTATTTTCCCATCAGGAAGAAGAATTAACCACAGGCTCAGCCTGCCGCCCGGAACCAGAATAGGGCCTGAAGCAATCCTACGCTTTTCGGCCAGCTCCCAAAAAAGCGAGTTGAAAAATGGAGCTCAGGGGCCCTGCAAATCACAAACCTGCAGAGTTAGAAATGATAACTCTCGCCCACAAAAATATTGAGGGAAGGCAAAGAAGAGGACTTGAAAGCAAGGCAGAATTGCAGGAAACAGATTTCAGGAGGTAGATTCGAATCGCCTTTAAAGCACAGGAAAAGCGGCAAAACCTCGACAATGATGCCCTTGGCCAAAAAGGGCGTATGCGTTTTTTCCTGAATATATTCAGGAAAAAACGCATACGCCCTTTTTGGCCAACCAAGCAACCTGGAAAGGCAAATCAGCGCTACAAAGAAGTCTCGCTTCCCATCGGTCAAAAGGGCCATGCTGAATAAAGTGTCAATACCAGAAATGCAGGAGAGGCCATGGAGAAATGGGAGCCTTGCTACGCTGATGGGTGGGATGTAAATTGCCAACAGCCACTCTGGAGAAGTGTATGGTGTGTCCTGAAACATCTAAAAAACTCGGCTTAGAGAGCATAGGGCACTTCCACTCATGGGCGTCTAATTTGGGAAAATTAAAAATCAGCAAGGCACAGGCACTCCAAAGTTTAGGGTTGCTCTGTTGACAAGAACCTCCACTTCATTCCAACTTAAATATCCCAGGAAAGAGAAAAATGGATAAAGAAGTTGTGGTCCTTAGGTACAATGGAATATCACTCAGCCATGAAATCAACGTCATAAGGCTAGTAGCAGCATGATGAGTGGATTCAGGTACGACGGTTCTAAGTGAAATAAGTCACACAGAAAAAGACACTAATCAGAAGATATCACTTATAGAGGGAATGTAAAAACCGCTACACTTGAACTGAATTACAAAACAGAACAGAGTCACACATTTAGAAAACACACTATGGCTGCCTAACGGGAAAGGTGAGGTGGGGTGATGCCTAAAACAAGGGTTTCAAATTAGCTCAGATACCGTTCCATAAACCCAATATGTAATAGACAAGACCTACTCCTTGCTCAGTGAACTGGACTCAACACCCCCTATTCACCGCCCAAGAATAGATCTGACTAGTAAGAATCTTCAAACCTATGTATTGATATCTCTCCGTAAGTGAGTCAAGTGGGAGTAAAGCGGCATAAACACAGCAGTGAAAAGCAGCTAAACCCCATTAGGAAAATCAATTACTTTTAAAAACCCGTGAAACAGACAGTGAAAGAGAGAGAAATTCTTACAAAATTCGTTCAGGGGCTGTGATGCCACCTGGATTGACCATATCTAGACCCACAGCTGATTGAGACATAAGGGTGGACACTCTTGGGGCTGAGAGGTTTGGTGAGGTTGGGTGAGCAAACGCAGACCCTTTAAAGTAATACTGCGTGGTACCCATCCCATGGGTCCCAAATCTCCAGGATCAAGGGCATCTTCCTACATCGAAAACATGCATGAGAAACCCAGAAGATGGTACACCGTGTGATCGGGAAAGGTTTCTAAAACGCACCTCATTTCTCATCTCCTTGTGCTCGGGTTCGCCATTCCAGCCACTTTAATAGCAATCTCCCTCCTTGGAGAATCAGCACTTTAACCTCCTGTTCCGTACAGGTTGCAATTTGTCCTGAGGATGAACGGGAAGAGGGGGAACCAATGAGCGACTAGCTCTAGGTGGTGGGACAGTCACAGGTCACTCTATTTTCCCATCAGGAAGAAGAATTAACCACCGGCTCAGCCTGCCGCCCGGAACCAGAATAGGTCCTGAAGCAATCCTACGCTTTTGCGGCCAGCTCCCAAAAAAGCGAGTTGAAAAATGGAGCTCAGGGGCCCTGCAAATCACAAACCTGCAGAGTTATAAATGATAACTCTCGCCCACAAAAATATTGAGGGAAGGCAACGAAGAGGATTTGAAAGCAAGGCAGAATTGCAGGAAACAGATTTCAGGAGGTAGATTCGAATCGCCTTTAAAGCACAGGAAAAGCGGCAAAACCTCGACAATGATGCCCTTGGCCACAAAGGGCGTATGCGTTTTTTCCTGAATATATTCAGGAAAAAACGCATACGCCCTTTTTGGCCAACCAAGCAACCTGGAAAGGCAAATCAGCGCTACAAAGAAGTCTCGCTTCCCATCGGTCAAAAGGGCCATGCTGAATAAAGTGTCAATACCAGAAATGCAGGAGAGGCCATGGAGAAATGGGAGCCTTGCTACGCTGATGGGTGGGATGTAAATTGACAACAGCCACTCTGGAGAAGTGTATGGTGTGTCCTGAAACATCTAAAAAACTCGGCTTAGAGAGCATAGGGCACTTCCACTCATGGGCGTCTAATTTGGGAAAACTAAAAATCAGCAAGGCACAGGCACTCCAAAGTTTAGGGTTGCTCTGTTGACAAGAACCTCCACTTCATTCCACCTTAAATATCCCAGGAAAGAGAAAAATGGATAAAGAAGTTGTGGTCCTTAGGTACAATGGAATATCACTCAGCCATGAAATCAACGTCATAAGGCTAGTAGCAGCATGATGAGTGGATTCAGGTACGACGGTTCTAAGTGAAATAAGTCACACAGAAAAAGACACTAATCAGAAGATATCACTTATAGAGGGAATGTAAAAACCGCTACACTTGAACTGAATTACAAAACAGAACAGAGTCACACATTTAGAAAACACACTATGGCTGCCTAACGGGAAAGGTGAGGTGGGGTGATGCCTAAAACAAGGGTTTCAAATTAGCTCAGATACCGTTCCATAAACCCAATATGTAATAGACAAGACCTACTCCTTGCTCAGTGAACTGGACTCAACACCCCCTATTCACCGCCCAAGAATAGATCTGACTAGTAAGAATCTTCAAACCTATGTATTGATATCTCTCCGTAAGTGAGTCAAGTGGGAGTAAAGCGGCATAAACACAGCAGTGAAAAGCAGCTAAACCCCATTAGGAAAATCAATTACTTTTAAAAACCCGTGAAACAAAGACAGTGAAAGAGAGAGAAATTCTTACAAAATTCGTTCAGGGGCTGTGATGCCACCTGGATTGACCATATCTAGACCCACAGCTGATTGAGACATAAGGGTGGACACTCTTGGGGCTGAGAGGTTTGGTGAGGTTGGGTGAGCAAACGCAGACCCTTTAAAGTAATACTGCGTGGTACCCGTCTGATGGGTCCCAAATCTCCAGGTTCAAGGGCATCTTCCTACATCGAAAACATGCATGAGAAACCCAGAAGATGGTACACCGTGTGATCGGGAAAGGTTTCTAAAACGCACCTCATTTCTCATCTCCTTGTGCTCGGGTTCGCCATTCCAGCCACTTTAATAGCAATCTCCCTCCTTGGAGAATCAGCACTTTAACCTCCTGTTCCGTACAGGTTTCAATTTGTCCTGAGGATGAACGGGAAGAGGGGGAACCAATGAGCGACTAGCTCTAGGTGGTGGGACAGGCACAGGTCACTCTATTTTCCCATCAGGAAGAAGAATTAACCACCGGCTCAGCCTGCCGCCCGGAACCAGAATAGGGCCTGAAGCAATCCTACGCTTTTGCGGCCAGCTCCCAAAAAAGCGAGTTGAAAAATGGAGCTCAGGGGCCCTGCAAATCACAAACCTGCAGAGTTATAAATGATAACTCTCGCCCACAAAAATATTGAGGGAAGGCAACGAAGAGGATTTGAAAGCAAGGCAGAATTGCAGGAAACAGATTTCAGGAGGTAGATTCGAATCGCCTTTAAAGCACAGGAAAAGCGGCAAAACCTCGACAATGATGCCCTTGGCCAAAAAGGGCGTATGCGTTTTTTCCTGAATATATTCAGGAAAAAACGCATACGCCCTTTTTGGCCAACCAAGCAACCTGGAAAGGCAAATCAGCGCTACAAAGAAGTCTCGCTTCCCATCGGTCAAAAGGGCCATGCTGAATAAAGTGTCAATACCAGAAATGCAGGAGAGGCCATGGAGAAATGGGAGCCTTGCTACGCTGATGGGTGGGATGTAAATTGCCAACAGCCACTCTGGAGAAGTGTATGGTGTGTCCTGAAACATCTAAAAAACTCGGCTTAGAGAGCATAGGGCACTTCCACTCATGGGCGTCTAATTTGGGAAAACTAAAAATCAGCAAGGCACAGGCACTCCAAAGTTTAGGGTTGCTCTGTTGACAAGAACCTCCACTTCATTCCACCTTAAATATCCCAGGAAAGAGAAAAATGGATAAAGAAGTTGTGGTCCTTAGGTACAATGGAATATCACTCAGCCATGAAATCAACGTCATAAGGCTAGTAGCAGCATGATGAGTGGATTCAGGTACGACGGTTCTAAGTGAAATAAGTCACACAGAAAAAGACACTAATCGGAAGATATCACTTATAGAGGGAATGTAAAAACCGCTACACTTGAACTGAATTACAAAACAGAACAGTGTCACACATTTAGAAAACACAATATGGCTGCCTAACGGGAAAGGCGAGGTGGGGTGATGCATAAAACAAGGGTTTCAAATTAGCTCAGATAACGTTCCATAAACCCAATATGTAATAGACAAGACCTACTGCTTGCTCAGTGAACTGGACTCAACACCCCCTATTCACCGCCCAAGAATATATCTGACTAGTAAGAATCTTCAAACCTATGTATTGATATCTCTCCGTAAGTGAGTCAAGTGGGAGTAAAGCGGCATAAACACAGCAGTGAAAAGCAGCTAAACCCCATTAGGAAAATCAATTACTTTTAAAAACCCGTGAAACAAAGACAGTGAAAGAGAGAGAAATTCTTACAAAATTCGTTCAGGGGCTGTGATGCCACCTGGATTGACCATATCTAGACCCACAGCTGATTGAGACATAAGGGTGGACACTCTTGGGGCTGAGAGGTTTGGTGAAGTTGGGTGAGCAAACACAGACCCTTTAAAGTAATACTGCGTGGTACCCGTCTGATGGGTCCCAAATCTCCAGGTTCAAGGGCATCTTCCTACATCGAAAACATGCATGAGAACCCCAGAAGATGGTACACCGTGTGATCGGGAAAGGTTTCTAAAACGCACCTCATTTCTCATCTCCTTGTGCTCGGGTTCGCCATTCCAGCCGCTTTACTAGCAATCTCCCTCCTTGGAGAATCAGCACGTTTAACCTCCTGTTCCGTACAGGTTGCAATTTGTCCTGAGGATGAACGGGAAGAGGGGGAACCAATGAGCGACTAGCTCTAGGTGTTGGGAAAGGCACAGGTCACTCTATTTTCCCATCAGGAAGAAGAATTAACCACAGGCTCAGACTGCCGCCCGGAACCAGAATAGGGCCTGAAGCAATCCTACGCTTTTGCGGCCAGCTCCCAAAAAAGCGAGTTGAAAAATGGAGCTCAGGGGCACTGCAAATCACAAACCTGCAGAGTTAGAAATGACAACTCTCGCCCACAAAATTATTGAGGGAAGGCAACGAAGAGGATTTGAAAGCAAGGCAGAATTGCAGGAAACAGATTTCAGGAGGTAGATTCGAATCGCCTTTAAAGCACAGGAAAAGCGGCAAAACCTCGACAATGATGCCCTTGGCCAAAAAGGGCGTATGCGTTTTTTCCTGAATATATTCAGGAAAAAACGCATACGCCCTTTTTGGCCAACCAAGCAACCTGGAAAGGCAAATCAGCGCTACAAAGAAGTCTCGCTTCCCATCGGTCAAAAGGGCCATGCTGAATAAAGTGTCAAAACCAGAAATGCAGGAGAGGCCATGGAGAAATGGGAGCCTTGGTACGCTGATGGGCGGGATGTAAATTGCCAACAGCCACTCTGGAGAAATGTACGGTGTGTCCTGAAATATCTAAAAAACTCGGCTTAGAGAGCATAGGGCACTTCCACTCATGGGCGTCTAATTTGGGAAAACTAAAAATCAGCAAGGCACAGGCACTCCAAAGTTTAGGGTTGCTCTGTTGACAAGAACCTCCACTTCATTCCACCTTAAATATCCCAGGAAAGAGAAAAATGGATAAAGAAGTTGTGGTCCTTAGGTACAATGGAATATCACTCAGCCATGAAATCAACGTCATAAGGCTAGTAGCAGCATGATGAGTGGATTCAGGTACGACGGTTCTAAGTGAAATAAGTCACACAGAAAAAGACACTAATCAGAAGATATCACTTATAGAGGGAATGTAAAAACCGCTACACTTGAACTGAATTACAAAACAGAACAGAGTCACACATTTAGAAAACACACTATGGCTGCCTAACGGGAAAGGCGAGGTGGGGTGATGCCTAAAACAAGGGTTTCAAATTAGCTCAGATACCGTTCCATAAACCCAATATGTAATAGACAAGACCTACTGCTTGCTCAGTGAACTGGACTCAACACCCCCTATTCACCGCCCAAGAATAGATCTGACTAGTAAGAATCTTCAAACCTATGTATTGATATCTCTCTGGAAGTGAGTCAAGTGGGAGTAAAGCGGCATAAAGACAGCAGTGAAAAGCAGCTAAACCCCATTAGGAAAATCAATTACTTTTAAAAACCCGTGAAACAAAGACAGTGAAAGAGAGAGAAATTCTTACAAAATTCGTTCAGGGGCTGTGATGCCACCTGGATTGACCATATCTAGACCCACAGCTGATTGAGACATAAGGGTGGACACTCTTGGGGCTGAGAGGTTTGGTGAGGTTGGGTGAGCAAACGCAGACCCTTTAAAGTAATACTGCGTGGTACCCATCCCATGGGTCCCAAATCTCCAGGATCAAGGGCATCTTCCTACATCGAAAACATGCATGAGAAACCCAGAAGATGGTACACCGTGTGATCGGGAAAGGTTTCTAAAACGCACCTCATTTCTCATCTCCTTGTGCTCGGGTTCGCCATTCCAGCCACTTTAATAGCAATCTCCCTCCTTGGAGAATCAGCACTTTAACCTCCTGTTCCGTACAGGTTGCAATTTGTCCTGAGGATGAACGGGAAGAGGGGGAACCAATGAGCGACTAGCTCTAGGTGGTGGGACAGTCACAGGTCACTCTATTTTCCCATCAGGAAGAAGAATTAACCACCGGCTCAGCCTGCCGCCCGGAACCAGAATAGGTCCTGAAGCAATCCTACGCTTTTGCGGCCAGCTCCCAAAAAAGCGAGTTGAAAAATGGAGCTCAGGGGCCCTGCAAATCACAAACCTGCAGAGTTATAAATGATAACTCTCGCCCACAAAAATATTGAGGGAAGGCAACGAAGAGGATTTGAAAGCAAGGCAGAATTGCAGGAAACAGATTTCAGGAGGTAGATTCGAATCGCCTTTAAAGCACAGGAAAAGCGGCAAAACCTCGACAATGATGCCCTTGGCCACAAAGGGCGTATGCGTTTTTTCCTGAATATATTCAGGAAAAAACGCATACGCCCTTTTTGGCCAACCAAGCAACCTGGAAAGGCAAATCAGCGCTACAAAGAAGTCTCGCTTCCCATCGGTCAAAAGGGCCATGCTGAATAAAGTGTCAATACCAGAAATGCAGGAGAGGCCATGGAGAAATGGGAGCCTTGCTACGCTGATGGGTGGGATGTAAATTGACAACAGCCACTCTGGAGAAGTGTATGGTGTGTCCTGAAACATCTAAAAAACTCGGCTTAGAGAGCATAGGGCACTTCCACTCATGGGCGTCTAATTTGGGAAAACTAAAAATCAGCAAGGCACAGGCACTCCAAAGTTTAGGGTTGCTCTGTTGACAAGAACCTCCACTTCATTCCACCTTAAATATCCCAGGAAAGAGAAAAATGGATAAAGAAGTTGTGGTCCTTAGGTACAATGGAATATCACTCAGCCATGAAATCAACGTCATAAGGCTAGTAGCAGCATGATGAGTGGATTCAGGTACGACGGTTCTAAGTGAAATAAGTCACACAGAAAAAGACACTAATCAGAAGATATCACTTATAGAGGGAATGTAAAAACCGCTACACTTGAACTGAATTACAAAACAGAACAGAGTCACACATTTAGAAAACACACTATGGCTGCCTAACGGGAAAGGTGAGGTGGGGTGATGCCTAAAACAAGGGTTTCAAATTAGCTCAGATACCGTTCCATAAACCCAATATGTAATAGACAAGACCTACTCCTTGCTCAGTGAACTGGACTCAACACCCCCTATTCACCGCCCAAGAATAGATCTGACTAGTAAGAATCTTCAAACCTATGTATTGATATCTCTCCGTAAGTGAGTCAAGTGGGAGTAAAGCGGCATAAACACAGCAGTGAAAAGCAGCTAAACCCCATTAGGAAAATCAATTACTTTTAAAAACCCGTGAAACAAAGACAGTGAAAGAGAGAGAAATTCTTACAAAATTCGTTCAGGGGCTGTGATGCCACCTGGATTGACCATATCTAGACCCACAGCTGATTGAGACATAAGGGTGGACACTCTTGGGGCTGAGAGGTTTGGTGAGGTTGGGTGAGCAAACGCAGACCCTTTAAAGTAATACTGCGTGGTACCCGTCTGATGGGTCCCAAATCTCCAGGTTCAAGGGCATCTTCCTACATCGAAAACATGCATGAGAAACCCAGAAGATGGTACACCGTGTGATCGGGAAAGGTTTCTAAAACGCACCTCATTTCTCATCTCCTTGTGCTCGGGTTCGCCATTCCAGCCACTTTAATAGCAATCTCCCTCCTTGGAGAATCAGCACTTTAACCTCCTGTTCCGTACAGGTTTCAATTTGTCCTGAGGATGAACGGGAAGAGGGGGAACCAATGAGCGACTAGCTCTAGGTGGTGGGACAGGCACAGGTCACTCTATTTTCCCATCAGGAAGAAGAATTAACCACCGGCTCAGCCTGCCGCCCGGAACCAGAATAGGGCCTGAAGCAATCCTACGCTTTTGCGGCCAGCTCCCAAAAAAGCGAGTTGAAAAATGGAGCTCAGGGGCCCTGCAAATCACAAACCTGCAGAGTTATAAATGATAACTCTCGCCCACAAAAATATTGAGGGAAGGCAACGAAGAGGATTTGAAAGCAAGGCAGAATTGCAGGAAACAGATTTCAGGAGGTAGATTCGAATCGCCTTTAAAGCACAGGAAAAGCGGCAAAACCTCGACAATGATGCCCTTGGCCAAAAAGGGCGTATGCGTTTTTTCCTGAATATATTCAGGAAAAAACGCATACGCCCTTTTTGGCCAACCAAGCAACCTGGAAAGGCAAATCAGCGCTACAAAGAAGTCTCGCTTCCCATCGGTCAAAAGGGCCATGCTGAATAAAGTGTCAATACCAGAAATGCAGGAGAGGCCATGGAGAAATGGGAGCCTTGCTACGCTGATGGGTGGGATGTAAATTGCCAACAGCCACTCTGGAGAAGTGTATGGTGTGTCCTGAAACATCTAAAAAACTCGGCTTAGAGAGCATAGGGCACTTCCACTCATGGGCGTCTAATTTGGGAAAACTAAAAATCAGCAAGGCACAGGCACTCCAAAGTTTAGGGTTGCTCTGTTGACAAGAACCTCCACTTCATTCCACCTTAAATATCCCAGGAAAGAGAAAAATGGATAAAGAAGTTGTGGTCCTTAGGTACAATGGAATATCACTCAGCCATGAAATCAACGTCATAAGGCTAGTAGCAGCATGATGAGTGGATTCAGGTACGACGGTTCTAAGTGAAATAAGTCACACAGAAAAAGACACTAATCGGAAGATATCACTTATAGAGGGAATGTAAAAACCGCTACACTTGAACTGAATTACAAAACAGAACAGTGTCACACATTTAGAAAACACAATATGGCTGCCTAACGGGAAAGGCGAGGTGGGGTGATGCATAAAACAAGGGTTTCAAATTAGCTCAGATAACGTTCCATAAACCCAATATGTAATAGACAAGACCTACTGCTTGCTCAGTGAACTGGACTCAACACCCCCTATTCACCGCCCAAGAATATATCTGACTAGTAAGAATCTTCAAACCTATGTATTGATATCTCTCCGTAAGTGAGTCAAGTGGGAGTAAAGCGGCATAAACACAGCAGTGAAAAGCAGCTAAACCCCATTAGGAAAATCAATTACTTTTAAAAACCCGTGAAACAAAGACAGTGAAAGAGAGAGAAATTCTTACAAAATTCGTTCAGGGGCTGTGATGCCACCTGGATTGACCATATCTAGACCCACAGCTGATTGAGACATAAGGGTGGACACTCTTGGGGCTGAGAGGTTTGGTGAAGTTGGGTGAGCAAACACAGACCCTTTAAAGTAATACTGCGTGGTACCCGTCTGATGGGTCCCAAATCTCCAGGTTCAAGGGCATCTTCCTACATCGAAAACATGCATGAGAACCCCAGAAGATGGTACACCGTGTGATCGGGAAAGGTTTCTAAAACGCACCTCATTTCTCATCTCCTTGTGCTCGGGTTCGCCATTCCAGCCGCTTTACTAGCAATCTCCCTCCTTGGAGAATCAGCACGTTTAACCTCCTGTTCCGTACAGGTTGCAATTTGTCCTGAGGATGAACGGGAAGAGGGGGAACCAATGAGCGACTAGCTCTAGGTGTTGGGAAAGGCACAGGTCACTCTATTTTCCCATCAGGAAGAAGAATTAACCACAGGCTCAGACTGCCGCCCGGAACCAGAATAGGGCCTGAAGCAATCCTACGCTTTTGCGGCCAGCTCCCAAAAAAGCGAGTTGAAAAATGGAGCTCAGGGGCACTGCAAATCACAAACCTGCAGAGTTAGAAATGACAACTCTCGCCCACAAAATTATTGAGGGAAGGCAACGAAGAGGATTTGAAAGCAAGGCAGAATTGCAGGAAACAGATTTCAGGAGGTAGATTCGAATCGCCTTTAAAGCACAGGAAAAGCGGCAAAACCTCGACAATGATGCCCTTGGCCAAAAAGGGCGTATGCGTTTTTTCCTGAATATATTCAGGAAAAAACGCATACGCCCTTTTTGGCCAACCAAGCAACCTGGAAAGGCAAATCAGCGCTACAAAGAAGTCTCGCTTCCCATCGGTCAAAAGGGCCATGCTGAATAAAGTGTCAAAACCAGAAATGCAGGAGAGGCCATGGAGAAATGGGAGCCTTGGTACGCTGATGGGCGGGATGTAAATTGCCAACAGCCACTCTGGAGAAATGTACGGTGTGTCCTGAAATATCTAAAAAACTCGGCTTAGAGAGCATAGGGCACTTCCACTCATGGGCGTCTAATTTGGGAAAACTAAAAATCAGCAAGGCACAGGCACTCCAAAGTTTAGGGTTGCTCTGTTGACAAGAACCTCCACTTCATTCCACCTTAAATATCCCAGGAAAGAGAAAAATGGATAAAGAAGTTGTGGTCCTTAGGTACAATGGAATATCACTCAGCCATGAAATCAACGTCATAAGGCTAGTAGCAGCATGATGAGTGGATTCAGGTACGACGGTTCTAAGTGAAATAAGTCACACAGAAAAAGACACTAATCAGAAGATATCACTTATAGAGGGAATGTAAAAACCGCTACACTTGAACTGAATTACAAAACAGAACAGAGTCACACATTTAGAAAACACACTATGGCTGCCTAACGGGAAAGGCGAGGTGGGGTGATGCCTAAAACAAGGGTTTCAAATTAGCTCAGATACCGTTCCATAAACCCAATATGTAATAGACAAGACCTACTGCTTGCTCAGTGAACTGGACTCAACACCCCCTATTCACCGCCCAAGAATAGATCTGACTAGTAAGAATCTTCAAACCTATGTATTGATATCTCTCTGGAAGTGAGTCAAGTGGGAGTAAAGCGGCATAAAGACAGCAGTGAAAAGCAGCTAAACCCCATTAGGAAAATCAATTACTTTTAAAAACCCGTGAAACAAAGACAGTGAAAGAGAGAGAAATTCTTACAAAATTCGTTCAGGGGCTGTGATGCCACCTGGATTGACCATATCTAGACCCACAGCTGATTGAGACATAAGGGTGGACACTCTTGGGGCTGAGAGGTTTGGTGAGGTTGGGTGAGCAAACGCAGACCCTTTAAAGTAATACTGCGTGGTACCCATCCCATGGGTCCCAAATCTCCAGGTTCAAGGGCATCTTCCTACATCGAAAACATGCATGAGAAACCCAGAAGATGGTACACCGTGTGATCGGGAAAGGTTTCTAAAACGCACCTCATTTCTCATCTCCTTGTGCTCGGGTTCGCCATTCCAGCCACTTTAATAGCAATCTCCCTCCTTGGAGAATCAGCACGTTTAACCTCCTGTTCCGTACAGGTTGCAATTTGTCCTGAGGATGAACGGGAAGAGGGGGAACCAATGAGCGACTAGCTCTAGGTGTTGGGAAAGGCACAGGTCACTCTATTTTCCCATCAGGAAGAAGAATTAACCACCGGCTCAGCCTGCCGCCCGGAACCAGAATAGGTCCTGAAGCAATCCTACGCTTTTGCGGCCAGCTCCCAAAAAAGCGAGTTGAAAAATGGAGCTCAGGGGCCCTGCAAATCACAAACCTGCAGAGTTATAAATGATAACTCTCGCCCACAAAAATATTGAGGGAAGGCAACGAAGAGGATTTGAAAGCAAGGCAGAATTGCAGGAAACAGATTTCAGGAGGTAGATTCGAATCGCCTTTAAAGCACAGGAAAAGCGGCAAAACCTCGACAATGATGCCCTTGGCCACAAAGGGCGTATGCGTTTTTTCCTGAATATATTCAGGAAAAAACGCATACGCCCTTTTTGGCCAACCAAGCAACCTGGAAAGGCAAATCAGCGCTACAAAGAAGTCTCGCTTCCCATCGGTCAAAAGGGCCATGCTGAATAAAGTGTCAATACCAGAAATGCAGGAGAGGCCATGGAGAAATGGGAGCCTTGCTACGCTGATGGGTGGGATGTAAATTGCCAACAGCCACTCTGGAGAAGTGTATGGTGTGTCCTGAAACATCTAAAAAACTCGGCTTAGAGAGCATAGGGCACTTCCACTCATGGGCGTCTAATTTGGGAAAACTAAAAATCAGCAAGGCACAGGCACTCCAAAGTTTAGGGTTGCTCTGTTGACAAGAACCTCCACTTCATTCCACCTTAAATATCCCAGGAAAGAGAAAAATGGATAAAGAAGTTGTGGTCCTTAGGTACAATGGAATATCACTCAGCCATGAAATCAACGTCATAAGGCTAGTAGCAGCATGATGAGTGGATTCAGGTACGACGGTTCTAAGTGAAATAAGTCACACAGAAAAAGACACTAATCAGAAGATATCACTTATAGAGGGAATGTAAAAACCGCTACACTTGAACTGAATTACAAAACAGAACAGAGTCACACATTTAGAAAACACACTATGGCTGCCTAACGGGAAAGGTGAGGTGGGGTGATGCCTAAAACAAGGGTTTCAAATTAGCTCAGATACCGTTCCATAAACCCAATATGTAATAGACAAGACCTACTCCTTGCTCAGTGAACTGGACTCAACACCCCCTATTCACCGCCCAAGAATAGATCTGACTAGTAAGAATCTTCAAACCTATGTATTGATATCTCTCCGTAAGTGAGTCAAGTGGGAGTAAAGCGGCATAAACACAGCAGTGAAAAGCAGCTAAACCCCATTAGGAAAATCAATTACTTTTAAAAACCCGTGAAACAAAGACAGTGAAAGAGAGAGAAATTCTTACAAAATTCGTTCAGGGGCTGTGATGCCACCTGGATTGACCATATCTAGACCCACAGCTGATTGAGACATAAGGGTGGACACTCTTGGGGCTGAGAGGTTTGGTGAGGTTGGGTGAGCAAACGCAGACCCTTTAAAGTAATACTGCGTGGTACCCGTCTGATGGGTCCCAAATCTCCAGGTTCAAGGGCATCTTCCTACATCGAAAACATGCATGAGAAACCCAGAAGATGGTACACCGTGTGATCGGGAAAGGTTTCTAAAACGCACCTCATTTCTCATCTCCTTGTGCTCGGGTTCGCCATTCCAGCCACTTTAATAGCAATCTCCCTCCTTGGAGAATCAGCACTTTAACCTCCTGTTCCGTACAGGTTTCAATTTGTCCTGAGGATGAACGGGAAGAGGGGGAACCAATGAGCGACTAGCTCTAGGTGTTGGGACAGTCACAGGTCACTCTATTTTCCCATCAGGAAGAAGAATTAACCACAGGCTCAGCCTGCCGCCCGGAACCAGAATAGGGCCTGAAGCAATCCTACGCTTTTGCGGCCAGCTCCCAAAAAAGCGAGTTGAAAAATGGAGCTCAGGGGCCCTGCAAATCACAAACCTGCAGAGTTATAAATGATAACTCTCGCCCACAAAAATATTGAGGGAAGGCAACGAAGAGGATTTGAAAGCAAGGCAGAATTGCAGGAAACAGATTTCAGGAGGTAGATTCGAATCGCCTTTAAAGCACAGGAAAAGCGGCAAAACCTCGACAATGATGCCCTTGGCCACAAAGGGCGTATGCGTTTTTTCCTGAATATATTCAGGAAAAAACGCATACGCCCTTTTTGGCCAACCAAGCAACCTGGAAAGGCAAATCAGCGCTACAAAGAAGTCTCGCTTCCCATCGGTCAAAAGGGCCATGCTGAATAAAGTGTCAATACCAGAAATGCAGGAGAGGCCATGGAGAAATGGGAGCCTTGCTACGCTGATGGGTGGGATGTAAATTGCCAACAGCCACTCTGGAGAAGTGTATGGTGTGTCCTGAAACATCTAAAAAACTCGGCTTAGAGAGCATAGGGCACTTCCACTCATGGGCGTCTAATTTGGGAAAACTAAAAATCAGCAAGGCACAGGCACTCCAAAGTTTAGGGTTGCTCTGTTGACAAGAACCTCCACTTCATTCCACCTTAAATATCCCAGGAAAGAGAAAAATGGATAAAGAAGTTGTGGTCCTTAGGTACAATGGAATATCACTCAGCCATGAAATCAACGTCATAAGGCTAGTAGCAGCATGATGAGTGGATTCAGGTACGACGGTTCTAAGTGAAATAAGTCACACAGAAAAAGACACTAATCAGAAGATATCACTTATAGAGGGAATGTAAAAACCGCTACACTTGAACTGAATTACAAAACAGAACAGAGTCACACATTTAGAAAACACACTATGGCTGCCTAACGGGAAAGGTGAGGTGGGGTGATGCCTAAAACAAGGGTTTCAAATTAGCTCAGATACCGTTCCATAAACCCAATATGTAATAGACAAGACCTACTCCTTGCTCAGTGAACTGGACTCAACACCCCCTATTCACCGCCCAAGAATAGATCTGACTAGTAAGAATCTTCAAACCTATGTATTGATATCTCTCCGTAAGTGAGTCAAGTGGGAGTAAAGCGGCATAAACACAGCAGTGAAAAGCAGCTAAACCCCATTAGGAAAATCAATTACTTTTAAAAACCCGTGAAACAGACAGTGAAAGAGAGAGAAATTCTTACAAAATTCGTTCAGGGGCTGTGATGCCACCTGGATTGACCATATCTAGACCCACAGCTGATTGAGACATAAGGGTGGACACTCTTGGGGCTGAGAGGTTTGGTGAGGTTGGGTGAGCAAACGCAGACCCTTTAAAGTAATACTGCGTGGTACCCATCCCATGGGTCCCAAATCTCCAGGATCAAGGGCATCTTCCTACATCGAAAACATGCATGAGAAACCCAGAAGATGGTACACCGTGTGATCGGGAAAGGTTTCTAAAACGCACCTCATTTCTCATCTCCTTGTGCTCGGGTTCGCCATTCCAGCCACTTTAATAGCAATCTCCCTCCTTGGAGAATCAGCACTTTAACCTCCTGTTCCGTACAGGTTGCAATTTGTCCTGAGGATGAACGGGAAGAGGGGGAACCAATGAGCGACTAGCTCTAGGTGGTGGGACAGTCACAGGTCACTCTATTTTCCCATCAGGAAGAAGAATTAACCACCGGCTCAGCCTGCCGCCCGGAACCAGAATAGGTCCTGAAGCAATCCTACGCTTTTGCGGCCAGCTCCCAAAAAAGCGAGTTGAAAAATGGAGCTCAGGGGCCCTGCAAATCACAAACCTGCAGAGTTATAAATGATAACTCTCGCCCACAAAAATATTGAGGGAAGGCAACGAAGAGGATTTGAAAGCAAGGCAGAATTGCAGGAAACAGATTTCAGGAGGTAGATTCGAATCGCCTTTAAAGCACAGGAAAAGCGGCAAAACCTCGACAATGATGCCCTTGGCCACAAAGGGCGTATGCGTTTTTTCCTGAATATATTCAGGAAAAAACGCATACGCCCTTTTTGGCCAACCAAGCAACCTGGAAAGGCAAATCAGCGCTACAAAGAAGTCTCGCTTCCCATCGGTCAAAAGGGCCATGCTGAATAAAGTGTCAATACCAGAAATGCAGGAGAGGCCATGGAGAAATGGGAGCCTTGCTACGCTGATGGGTGGGATGTAAATTGCCAACAGCCACTCTGGAGAAGTGTATGTTGTGTCCTGAAACATCTAAAAAACTCGGCTTAGAGAGCATAGGGCACTTCCACTCATGGGCGTCTAATTTGGGAAAACTAAAAATCAGCAAGGCACAGGCACTCCAAAGTTTAGGGTTGCTCTGTTGACAAGAACCTCCACTTCATTCCACCTTAAATATCCCAGGAAAGAGAAAAATGGATAAAGAAGTTGTGGTCCTTAGGTACAATGGAATATCACTCAGCCATGAAATCAACGTCATAAGGCTAGTAGCAGCATGATGAGTGGATTCAGGTACGACGGTTCTAAGTGAAATAAGTCACACAGAAAAAGACACTAATCAGAAGATATCACTTATAGAGGGAATGTAAAAACCGCTACACTTGAACTGAATTACAAAACAGAACAGAGTCACACATTTAGAAAACACACTATGGCTGCCTAACGGGAAAGGTGAGGTGGGGTGATGCCTAAAACAAGGGTTTCAAATTAGCTCAGATACCGTTCCATAAACCCAATATGTAATAGACAAGACCTACTCCTTGCTCAGTGAACTGGACTCAACACCCCCTATTCACCGCCCAAGAATAGATCTGACTAGTAAGAATCTTCAAACCTATGTATTGATATCTCTCCGTAAGTGAGTCAAGTGGGAGTAAAGCGGCATAAACACAGCAGTGAAAAGCAGCTAAACCCCATTAGGAAAATCAATTACTTTTAAAAACCCGTGAAACAAAGACAGTGAAAGAGAGAGAAATTCTTACAAAATTCGTTCAGGGGCTGTGATGCCACCTGGATTGACCATATCTAGACCCACAGCTGATTGAGACATAAGGGTGGACACTCTTGGGGCTGAGAGGTTTGGTGAGGTTGGGTGAGCAAACGCAGACCCTTTAAAGTAATACTGCGTGGTACCCGTCTGATGGGTCCCAAATCTCCAGGTTCAAGGGCATCTTCCTACATCGAAAACATGCATGAGAAACCCAGAAGATGGTACACCGTGTGATCGGGAAAGGTTTCTAAAACGCACCTCATTTCTCATCTCCTTGTGCTCGGGTTCGCCATTCCAGCCACTTTAATAGCAATCTCCCTCCTTGGAGAATCAGCACTTTAACCTCCTGTTCCGTACAGGTTTCAATTTGTCCTGAGGATGAACGGGAAGAGGGGGAACCAATGAGCGACTAGCTCTAGGTGGTGGGACAGGCACAGGTCACTCTATTTTCCCATCAGGAAGAAGAATTAACCACCGGCTCAGCCTGCCGCCCGGAACCAGAATAGGGCCTGAAGCAATCCTACGCTTTTGCGGCCAGCTCCCAAAAAAGCGAGTTGAAAAATGGAGCTCAGGGGCCCTGCAAATCACAAACCTGCAGAGTTATAAATGATAACTCTCGCCCACAAAAATATTGAGGGAAGGCAACGAAGAGGATTTGAAAGCAAGTCAGAATTGCAGGAAACAGATTTCAGGAGGTAGATTCGAATCGCCTTTAAAGCACAGGAAAAGCGGCAAAACCTCGACAATGATGCCCTTGGCCAAAAAGGGCGTATGCGTTTTTTCCTGAATATATTCAGGAAAAAACGCATACGCCCTTTTTGGCCAACCAAGCAACCTGGAAAGGCAAATCAGCGCTACAAAGAAGTCTCGCTTCCCATCGGTCAAAAGGGCCATGCTGAATAAAGTGTCAATACCAGAAATGCAGGAGAGGCCATGGAGAAATGGGAGCCTTGCTACGCTGATGGGTGGGATGTAAATTGCCAACAGCCACTCTGGAGAAGTGTATGGTGTGTCCTGAAACATCTAAAAAACTCGGCTTAGAGAGCATAGGGCACTTCCACTCATGGGCGTCTAATTTGGGAAAACTAAAAATCAGCAAGGCACAGGCACTCCAAAGTTTAGGGTTGCTCTGTTGACAAGAACCTCCACTTCATTCCACCTTAAATATCCCAGGAAAGAGAAAAATGGATAAAGAAGTTGTGGTCCTTAGGTACAATGGAATATCACTCAGCCATGAAATCAACGTCATAAGGCTAGTAGCAGCATGATGAGTGGATTCAGGTACGACGGTTCTAAGTGAAATAAGTCACACAGAAAAAGACACTAATCGGAAGATATCACTTATAGAGGGAATGTAAAAACCCCTACACTTGAACTGAATTACAAAACAGAACAGTGTCACACATTTAGAAAACACAATATGGCTGCCTAACGGGAAAGGCGAGGTGGGGTGATGCATAAAACAAGGGTTTCAAATTAGCTCAGATAACGTTCCATAAACCCAATATGTAATAGACAAGACCTACTGCTTGCTCAGTGAACTTTACTCAACACCCCCTATTCACCGCCCAAGAATATATCTGACTAGTAAGAATCTTCAAACCTATGTATTGATATCTCTCCGTAAGTGAGTCAAGTGGGAGTAAAGCGGCATAAACACAGCAGTGAAAAGCAGCTAAACCCCATTAGGAAAATCAATTACTTTTAAAAACCCGTGAAACAAAGACAGTGAAAGAGAGAGAAATTCTTACAAAATTCGTTCAGGGGCTGTGATGCCACCTGGATTGACCATATCTAGACCCACAGCTGATTGAGACATAAGGGTGGACACTCTTGGGGCTGAGAGGTTTGGTGAAGTTGGGTGAGCAAACACAGACCCTTTAAAGTAATACTGCGTGGTACCCGTCTGATGGGTCCCAAATCTCCAGGTTCAAGGGCATCTTCCTACATCGAAAACATGCATGAGAACCCCAGAAGATGGTACACCGTGTGATCGGGAAAGGTTTCTAAAACGCACCTCATTTCTCATCTCCTTGTGCTCGGGTTCGCCATTCCAGCCGCTTTACTAGCAATCTCCCTCCTTGGAGAATCAGCACGTTTAACCTCCTGTTCCGTACAGGTTGCAATTTGTCCTGAGGATGAACGGGAAGAGGGGGAACCAATGAGCGACTAGCTCTAGGTGTTGGGAAAGGCACAGGTCACTCTATTTTCCCATCAGGAAGAAGAATTAACCACAGGCTCAGACTGCCGCCCGGAACCAGAATAGGGCCTGAAGCAATCCTACGGGTTTGCGGCCAGCTCCCAAAAAAGCGAGTTGAAAAATGGAGCTCAGGGGCACTGCAAATCACAAACCTGCAGAGTTAGAAATGACAACTCTCGCCCACAAAATTATTGAGGGAAGGCAACGAAGAGGATTTGAAAGCAAGGCAGAATTGCAGGAAACAGATTTCAGGAGGTAGATTTGAATCGCCTTTAAAGCACAGGAAAAGCGGCAAAACCTCGACAATGATGCCCTTGGCCAAAAAGGGCGTATGCGTTTTTTCCTGAATATATTCAGGAAAAAACGCATACGCCCTTTTTGGCCAACCAAGCAACCTGGAAAGGCAAATCAGCGCTACAAAGAAGTCTCGCTTCCCATCGGTCAAAAGGGCCATGCTGAATAAAGTGTCAAAACCAGAAATGCAGGAGAGGCCATGGAGAAATGGGAGCCTTGGTACGCTGATGGGCGGGATGTAAATTGCCAACAGCCACTCTGGAGAAATGTACGGTGTGTCCTGAAATATCTAAAAAACTCGGCTTAGAGAGCATAGGGCACTTCCACTCATGGGCGTCTAATTTGGGAAAACTAAAAATCAGCAAGGCACAGGCACTCCAAAGTTTAGGGTTGCTCTGTTGACAAGAACCTCCACTTCATTCCACCTTAAATATCCCAGGAAAGAGAAAAATGGATAAAGAAGTTGTGGTCCTTAGGTACAATGGAATATCACTCAGCCATGAAATCAACGTCATAAGGCTAGTAGCAGCATGATGAGTGGATTCAGGTACGACGGTTCTAAGTGAAATAAGTCACACAGAAAAAGACACTAATCAGAAGATATCACTTATAGAGGGAATGTAAAAACCGCTACACTTGAACTGAATTACAAAACAGAACAGAGTCACACATTTAGAAAACACACTATGGCTGCCTAACGGGAAAGGCGAGGTGGGGTGATGCCTAAAACAAGGGTTTCAAATTAGCTCAGATACCGTTCCATAAACCCAATATGTAATAGACAAGACCTACTGCTTGCTCAGTGAACTGGACTCAACACCCCCTATTCACCGCCCAAGAATATATCTGACTAGTAAGAATCTTCAAACCTATGTATTGATATCTCTCTGGAAGTGAGTCAAGTGGGAGTAAAGCGGCATAAAGACAGCAGTGAAAAGCAGCTAAACCCCATTAGGAAAATCAATTACTTTTAAAAACCCGTGAAACAAAGACAGTGAAAGAGAGAGAAATTCTTACAAAATTCGTTCAGGGGCTGTGATGCCACCTGGATTGACCATATCTAGACCCACAGCTGATTGAGACATAAGGGTGGACACTCTTGGGGCTGAGAGGTTTGGTGAGGTTGGGTGAGCAAACGCAGACCCTTTAAAGTAATACTGCGTGGTACCCATCCCATGGGTCCCAAATCTCCAGGTTCAAGGGCATCTTCCTACATCGAAAACATGCATGAGAAACCCAGAAGATGGTACACCGTGTGATCGGGAAAGGTTTCTAAAACGCACCTCATTTCTCATCTCCTTGTGCTCGGGTTCGCCATTCCAGCCACTTTAATAGCAATCTCCCTCCTTGGAGAATCAGCACGTTTAACCTCCTGTTCCGTACAGGTTGCAATTTGTCCTGAGGATGAACGGGAAGAGGGGGAACCAATGAGCGACTAGCTCTAGGTGTTGGGAAAGGCACAGGTCACTCTATTTTCCCATCAGGAAGAAGAATTAACCACCGGCTCAGCCTGCCGCCCGGAACCAGAATAGGGCCTGAAGCAATCCTACGCTTTTGCGGCCAGCTCCCAAAAAAGCGAGTTGAAAAATGGAGCTCAGGGGCCCTGCAAATCACAAACCTGCAGAGTTATAAATGATAACTCTCGCCCACAAAAATATTGAGGGAAGGCAACGAAGAGGATTTGAAAGCAAGGCAGAATTGCAGGAAACAGATTTCAGGAGGTAGATTCGAATCGCCTTTAAAGCACAGGAAAAGCGGCAAAACCTCGACAATGATGCCCTTGGCCACAAAGGGCGTATGCGTTTTTTCCTGAATATATTCAGGAAAAAACGCATACGCCCTTTTTGGCCAACCAAGCAACCTGGAAAGGCAAATCAGCGCTACAAAGAAGTCTCGCTTCCCATCGGTCAAAAGGGCCATGCTGAATAAAGTGTCAATACCAGAAATGCAGGAGAGGCCATGGAGAAATGGGAGCCTTGCTACGCTGATGGGTGGGATGTAAATTGCCAACAGCCACTCTGGAGAAGTGTATGGTGTGTCCTGAAACATCTAAAAAACTCGGCTTAGAGAGCATAGGGCACTTCCACTCATGGGCGTCTAATTTGGGAAAACTAAAAATCAGCAAGGCACAGGCACTCCAAAGTTTAGGGTTGCTCTGTTGACAAGAACCTCCACTTCATTCCACCTTAAATATCCCAGGAAAGAGAAAAATGGATAAAGAAGTTGTGGTCCTTAGGTACAATGGAATATCACTCAGCCATGAAATCAACGTCATAAGGCTAGTAGCAGCATGATGAGTGGATTCAGGTACGACGGTTCTAAGTGAAATAAGTCACACAGAAAAAGACACTAATCAGAAGATATCACTTATAGAGGGAATGTAAAAACCGCTACACTTGAACTGAATTACAAAACAGAACAGAGTCACACATTTAGAAAACACACTATGGCTGCCTAACGGGAAAGGTGAGGTGGGGTGATGCCTAAAACAAGGGTTTCAAATTAGCTCAGATACCGTTCCATAAACCCAATATGTAATAGACAAGACCTACTCCTTGCTCAGTGAACTGGACTCAACACCCCCTATTCACCGCCCAAGAATAGATCTGACTAGTAAGAATCTTCAAACCTATGTATTGATATCTCTCCGTAAGTGAGTCAAGTGGGAGTAAAGCGGCATAAAGACAGCAGTGAAAAGCAGCTAAACCCCATTAGGAAAATCAATTACTTTTAAAAACCCGTGAAACAAAGACAGTGAAAGAGAGAGAAATTCTTACAAAATTCGTTCAGGGGCTGTGATGCCACCTGGATTGACCATATCTAGACCCACAGCTGATTGAGACATAAGGGTGGACACTCTTGGGGCTGAGAGGTTTGGTGAGGTTGGGTGAGCAAACGCAGACCCTTTAAAGTAATACTGCGTGGTACCCGTCTGATGGGTCCCAAATCTCCAGGTTCAAGGGCATCTTCCTACATCGAAAACATGCATGAGAAACCCAGAAGATGGTACACCGTGTGATCGGGAAAGGTTTCTAAAACGCACCTCATTTCTCATCTCCTTGTGCTCGGGTTCGCCATTCCAGCCACTTTAATAGCAATCTCCCTCCTTGGAGAATCAGCACTTTAACCTCCTGTTCCGTACAGGTTTCAATTTGTCCTGAGGATGAACGGGAAGAGGGGGAACCAATGAGCGACTAGCTCTAGGTGTTGGGACAGTCACAGGTCACTCTATTTTCCCATCAGGAAGAAGAATTAACCACAGGCTCAGCCTGCCGCCCGGAACCAGAATAGGGCCTGAAGCAATCCTACGCTTTTGCGGCCAGCTCCCAAAAAAGCGAGTTGAAAAATGGAGCTCAGGGGCCCTGCAAATCACAAACCTGCAGAGTTATAAATGATAACTCTCGCCCACAAAAATATTGAGGGAAGGCAACGAAGAGGATTTGAAAGCAAGGCAGAATTGCAGGAAACAGATTTCAGGAGGTAGATTCGAATCGCCTTTAAAGCACAGGAAAAGCGGCAAAACCTCGACAATGATGCCCTTGGCCACAAAGGGCGTATGCGTTTTTTCCTGAATATATTCAGGAAAAAACGCATACGCCCTTTTTGGCCAACCAAGCAACCTGGAAAGGCAAATCAGCGCTACAAAGAAGTCTCGCTTCCCATCGGTCAAAAGGGCCATGCTGAATAAAGTGTCAATACCAGAAATGCAGGAGAGGCCATGGAGAAATGGGAGCCTTGCTACGCTGATGGGTGGGATGTAAATTGCCAACAGCCACTCTGGAGAAGTGTATGGTGTGTCCTGAAACATCTAAAAAACTCGGCTTAGAGAGCATAGGGCACTTCCACTCATGGGCGTCTAATTTGGGAAAACTAAAAATCAGCAAGGCACAGGCACTCCAAAGTTTAGGGTTGCTCTGTTGACAAGAACCTCCACTTCATTCCACCTTAAATATCCCAGGAAAGAGAAAAATGGATAAAGAAGTTGTGGTCCTTAGGTACAATGGAATATCACTCAGCCATGAAATCAACGTCATAAGGCTAGTAGCAGCATGATGAGTGGATTCAGGTACGACGGTTCTAAGTGAAATAAGTCACACAGAAAAAGACACTAATCAGAAGATATCACTTATAGAGGGAATGTAAAAACCGCTACACTTGAACTGAATTACAAAACAGAACAGAGTCACACATTTAGAAAACACACTATGGCTGCCTAACGGGAAAGGTGAGGTGGGGTGATGCCTAAAACAAGGGTTTCAAATTAGCTCAGATACCGTTCCATAAACCCAATATGTAATAGACAAGACCTACTCCTTGCTCAGTGAACTGGACTCAACACCCCCTATTCACCGCCCAAGAATAGATCTGACTAGTAAGAATCTTCAAACCTATGTATTGATATCTCTCCGTAAGTGAGTCAAGTGGGAGTAAAGCGGCATAAACACAGCAGTGAAAAGCAGCTAAACCCCATTAGGAAAATCAATTACTTTTAAAAACCCGTGAAACAAAGACAGTGAAAGAGAGAGAAATTCTTACAAAATTCGTTCAGGGGCTGTGATGCCACCTGGATTGACCATATCTAGACCCACAGCTGATTGAGACATAAGGGTGGACACTCTTGGGGCTGAGAGGTTTGGTGAGGTTGGGTGAGCAAACGCAGACCCTTTAAAGTAATACTGCGTGGTACCCGTCTGATGGGTCCCAAATCTCCAGGTTCAAGGGCATCTTCCTACATCGAAAACATGCATGAGAAACCCAGAAGATGGTACACCGTGTGATCGGGAAAGGTTTCTAAAACGCACCTCATTTCTCATCTCCTTGTGCTCGGGTTCGCCATTCCAGCCACTTTAATAGCAATCTCCCTCCTTGGAGAATCAGCACTTTAACCTCCTGTTCCGTACAGGTTTCAATTTGTCCTGAGGATGAACGGGAAGAGGGGGAACCAATGAGCGACTAGCTCTAGGTGTTGGGACAGTCACAGGTCACTCTATTTTCCCATCAGGAAGAAGAATTAACCACAGGCTCAGCCTGCCGCCCGGAACCAGAATAGGGCCTGAAGCAATCCTACGCTTTTGCGGCCAGCTCCCAAAAAAGCGAGTTGAAAAATGGAGCTCAGGGGCCCTGCAAATCACAAACCTGCAGAGTTATAAATGATAACTCTCGCCCACAAAAATATTGAGGGAAGGCAACGAAGAGGATTTGAAAGCAAGGCAGAATTGCAGGAAACAGATTTCAGGAGGTAGATTCGAATCGCCTTTAAAGCACAGGAAAAGCGGCAAAACCTCGACAATGATGCCCTTGGCCACAAAGGGCGTATGCGTTTTTTCCTGAATATATTCAGGAAAAAACGCATACGCCCTTTTTGGCCAACCAAGCAACCTGGAAAGGCAAATCAGCGCTACAAAGAAGTCTCGCTTCCCATCGGTCAAAAGGGCCATGCTGAATAAAGTGTCAATACCAGAAATGCAGGAGAGGCCATGGAGAAATGGGAGCCTTGCTACGCTGATGGGTGGGATGTAAATTGCCAACAGCCACTCTGGAGAAGTGTATGGTGTGTCCTGAAACATCTAAAAAACTCGGCTTAGAGAGCATAGGGCACTTCCACTCATGGGCGTCTAATTTGGGAAAACTAAAAATCAGCAAGGCACAGGCACTCCAAAGTTTAGGGTTGCTCTGTTGACAAGAACCTCCACTTCATTCCACCTTAAATATCCCAGGAAAGAGAAAAATGGATAAAGAAGTTGTGGTCCTTAGGTACAATGGAATATCACTCAGCCATGAAATCAACGTCATAAGGCTAGTAGCAGCATGATGAGTGGATTCAGGTACGACGGTTCTAAGTGAAATAAGTCACACAGAAAAAGACACTAATCAGAAGATATCACTTATAGAGGGAATGTAAAAACCGCTACACTTGAACTGAATTACAAAACAGAACAGAGTCACACATTTAGAAAACACACTATGGCTGCCTAACGGGAAAGGTGAGGTGGGGTGATGCCTAAAACAAGGGTTTCAAATTAGCTCAGATACCGTTCCATAAACCCAATATGTAATAGACAAGACCTACTCCTTGCTCAGTGAACTGGACTCAACACCCCCTATTCACCGCCCAAGAATAGATCTGACTAGTAAGAATCTTCAAACCTATGTATTGATATCTCTCCGTAAGTGAGTCAAGTGGGAGTAAAGCGGCATAAACACAGCAGTGAAAAGCAGCTAAACCCCATTAGGAAAATCAATTACTTTTAAAAACCCGTGAAACAAAGACAGTGAAAGAGAGAGAAATTCTTACAAAATTCGTTCAGGGGCTGTGATGCCACCTGGATTGACCATATCTAGACCCACAGCTGATTGAGACATAAGGGTGGACACTCTTGGGGCTGAGAGGTTTGGTGAGGTTGGGTGAGCAAACGCAGACCCTTTAAAGTAATACTGCGTGGTACCCGTCTGATGGGTCCCAAATCTCCAGGTTCAAGGGCATCTTCCTACATCGAAAACATGCATGAGAAACCCAGAAGATGGTACACCGTGTGATCGGGAAAGGTTTCTAAAACGCACCTCATTTCTCATCTCCTTGTGCTCGGGTTCGCCATTCCAGCCACTTTAATAGCAATCTCCCTCCTTGGAGAATCAGCACTTTAACCTCCTGTTCCGTACAGGTTTCAATTTGTCCTGAGGATGAACGGGAAGAGGGGGAACCAATGAGCGACTAGCTCTAGGTGTTGGGACAGTCACAGGTCACTCTATTTTCCCATCAGGAAGAAGAATTAACCACAGGCTCAGCCTGCCGCCCGGAACCAGAATAGGGCCTGAAGCAATCCTACGCTTTTGCGGCCAGCTCCCAAAAAAGCGAGTTGAAAAATGGAGCTCTGGGTCCCTGCAAATCACAAACCTGCAGAGTTATAAATGATAACTCTCGCCCACAAAAATATTGAGGGAAGGCAACGAAGAGGATTTGAAAACAAGGCAGAATTGCAGGAAACAGATTTCAGGAGGTATATTCGAATCGCCTTTAAAGCACAGGAAAAGCGGCAAAACCTCGACAATGATGCCCTTGGCCAAAAAGGGCGTATGCGTTTTTTCCTGAATATATTCAGGAAAAAACGCATACGCCCTTTTTGGCCAACCAAGCAACCTGGAAAGGCAAATCAGCGCTACAAAGAAGTCTCGCTTCCCATCGGTCAAAAGGGCCATGCTGAATAAAGTGTCAATACGAGAAATGCAGGAGAGGCCATGGAGAAATGGGAGCCTTGCTACGCTGATGGGCGGGATGTAAATTGCCAACAGCCACTCTGGAGAAGTGTACGGTGTGTCCTGAAATATCTAAAAAACTCGGCTTAGAGAGCATAGGGCACTTCCACTCATGGGCGTCTAATTTGGGAAAACTAAAAATCAGCAAGGCACAGGCACTCCAAAGTTTAGGGTTGCTCTGTTGACAAGAACCTCCACTTCATTCCACCTTAAATATCCCAGGAAAGAGAAAAATGGATAAAGAAGTTGTGGTCCTTAGGTACAATGGAATATCACTCAGCCATGAAATCAACGTCATAAGGCTAGTAGCAGCATGATGAGTGGATTCAGGTACGACGGTTCTAAGTGAAATAAGTCACACAGAAAAAGACACTAATCAGAAGATATCACTTATAGAGGGAATGTAAAAACCGCTACACTTGAACTGAATTACAAAACAGAACAGAGTCACACATTTAGAAAACACACTATGGCTGCCTAACGGGAAAGGCGAGGTGGGGTGATGCCTAAAACAAGGGTTTCAAATTAGCTCAGATACCGTTCCATAAACCCAATATGTAATAGACAAGACCTACTGCTTGCTCAGTGAACTGGACTCAACACCCCCTATTCACCGCCCAAGAATAGATCTGACTAGTAAGAATCTTCAAACCTATGTATTGATATCTCTCTGGAAGTGAGTCAAGTGGGAGTAAAGCGGCATAAAGACAGCAGTGAAAAGCAGCTAAACCCCATTAGGAAAATCAATTACTTTTAAAAACCCGTGAAACAAAGACAGTGAAAGAGAGAGAAATTCTTACAAAATTCGTTCAGGGGCTGTGATGCCACCTGGATTGACCATATCTAGACCCACAGCTGATTGAGACATAAGGGTGGACACTCTTGGGGCTGAGAGGTTTGGTGAGGTTGGGTGAGCAAACGCAGACCCTTTAAAGTAATACTGCGTGGTACCCATCCCATGGGTCCCAAATCTCCAGGTTCAAGGGCATCTTCCTACATCGAAAACATGCATGAGAAACCCAGAAGATGGTACACCGTGTGATCGGGAAAGGTTTCTAAAACGCACCTCATTTCTCATCTCCTTGTGCTCGGGTTCGCCATTCCAGCCACTTTAATAGCAATCTCCCTCCTTGGAGAATCAGCACGTTTAACCTCCTGTTCCGTACAGGTTGCAATTTGTCCTGAGGATGAACGGGAAGAGGGGGAACCAATGAGCGACTAGCTCTAGGTGTTGGGAAAGGCACAGGTCACTCTATTTTCCCATCAGGAAGAAGAATTAACCACCGGCTCAGCCTGCCGCCCGGAACCAGAATAGGTCCTGAAGCAATCCTACGCTTTTGCGGCCAGCTCCCAAAAAAGCGAGTTGAAAAATGGAGCTCAGGGGCCCTGCAAATCACAAACCTGCAGAGTTATAAATGATAACTCTCGCCCACAAAAATATTGAGGGAAGGCAACGAAGAGGATTTGAAAGCAAGGCAGAATTGCAGGAAACAGATTTCAGGAGGTAGATTCGAATCGCCTTTAAAGCACAGGAAAAGCGGCAAAACCTCGACAATGATGCCCTTGGCCACAAAGGGCGTATGCGTTTTTTCCTGAATATATTCAGGAAAAAACGCATACGCCCTTTTTGGCCAACCAAGCAACCTGGAAAGGCAAATCAGCGCTACAAAGAAGTCTCGCTTCCCATCGGTCAAAAGGGCCATGCTGAATAAAGTGTCAATACCAGAAATGCAGGAGAGGCCATGGAGAAATGGGAGCCTTGCTACGCTGATGGGTGGGATGTAAATTGCCAACAGCCACTCTGGAGAAGTGTATGGTGTGTCCTGAAACATCTAAAAAACTCGGCTTAGAGAGCATAGGGCACTTCCACTCATGGGCGTCTAATTTGGGAAAACTAAAAATCAGCAAGGCACAGGCACTCCAAAGTTTAGGGTTGCTCTGTTGACAAGAACCTCCACTTCATTCCACCTTAAATATCCCAGGAAAGAGAAAAATGGATAAAGAAGTTGTGGTCCTTAGGTACAATGGAATATCACTCAGCCATGAAATCAACGTCATAAGGCTAGTAGCAGCATGATGAGTGGATTCAGGTACGACGGTTCTAAGTGAAATAAGTCACACAGAAAAAGACACTAATCAGAAGATATCACTTATAGAGGGAATGTAAAAACCGCTACACTTGAACTGAATTACAAAACAGAACAGAGTCACACATTTAGAAAACACACTATGGCTGCCTAACGGGAAAGGTGAGGTGGGGTGATGCCTAAAACAAGGGTTTCAAATTAGCTCAGATACCGTTCCATAAACCCAATATGTAATAGACAAGACCTACTCCTTGCTCAGTGAACTGGACTCAACACCCCCTATTCACCGCCCAAGAATAGATCTGACTAGTAAGAATCTTCAAACCTATGTATTGATATCTCTCCGTAAGTGAGTCAAGTGGGAGTAAAGCGGCATAAAGACAGCAGTGAAAAGCAGCTAAACCCCATTAGGAAAATCAATTACTTTTAAAAACCCGTGAAACAAAGACAGTGAAAGAGAGAGAAATTCTTACAAAATTCGTTCAGGGGCTGTGATGCCACCTGGATTGACCATATCTAGACCCACAGCTGATTGAGACATAAGGGTGGACACTCTTGGGGCTGAGAGGTTTGGTGAGGTTGGGTGAGCAAACGCAGACCCTTTAAAGTAATACTGCGTGGTACCCGTCTGATGGGTCCCAAATCTCCAGGTTCAAGGGCATCTTCCTACATCGAAAACATGCATGAGAAACCCAGAAGATGGTACACCGTGTGATCGGGAAAGGTTTCTAAAACGCACCTCATTTCTCATCTCCTTGTGCTCGGGTTCGCCATTCCAGCCACTTTAATAGCAATCTCCCTCCTTGGAGAATCAGCACTTTAACCTCCTGTTCCGTACAGGTTTCAATTTGTCCTGAGGATGAACGGGAAGAGGGGGAACCAATGAGCGACTAGCTCTAGGTGTTGGGACAGTCACAGGTCACTCTATTTTCCCATCAGGAAGAAGAATTAACCACAGGCTCAGCCTGCCGCCCGGAACCAGAATAGGGCCTGAAGCAATCCTACGCTTTTGCGGCCAGCTCCCAAAAAAGCGAGTTGAAAAATGGAGCTCTGGGTCCCTGCAAATCACAAACCTGCAGAGTTATAAATGATAACTCTCGCCCACAAAAATATTGAGGGAAGGCAACGAAGAGGATTTGAAAACAAGGCAGAATTGCAGGAAACAGATTTCAGGAGGTATATTCGAATCGCCTTTAAAGCACAGGAAAAGCGGCAAAACCTCGACAATGATGCCCTTGGCCAAAAAGGGCGTATGCGTTTTTTCCTGAATATATTCAGGAAAAAACGCATACGCCCTTTTTGGCCAACCAAGCAACCTGGAAAGGCAAATCAGCGCTACAAAGAAGTCTCGCTTCCCATCGGTCAAAAGGGCCATGCTGAATAAAGTGTCAATACGAGAAATGCAGGAGAGGCCATGGAGAAATGGGAGCCTTGCTACGCTGATGGGCGGGATGTAAATTGCCAACAGCCACTCTGGAGAAGTGTACGGTGTGTCCTGAAATATCTAAAAAACTCGGCTTAGAGAGCATAGGGCACTTCCACTCATGGGCGTCTAATTTGGGAAAACTAAAAATCAGCAAGGCACAGGCACTCCAAAGTTTAGGGTTGCTCTGTTGACAAGAACCTCCACTTCATTCCACCTTAAATATCCCAGGAAAGAGAAAAATGGATAAAGAAGTTGTGGTCCTTAGGTACAATGGAATATCACTCAGCCATGAAATCAACGTCATAAGGCTAGTAGCAGCATGATGAGTGGATTCAGGTACGACGGTTCTAAGTGAAATAAGTCACACAGAAAAAGACACTAATCAGAAGATATCACTTATAGAGGGAATGTAAAAACCGCTACACTTGAACTGAATTACAAAACAGAACAGAGTCACACATTTAGAAAACACACTATGGCTGCCTAACGGGAAAGGCGAGGTGGGGTGATGCCTAAAACAAGGGTTTCAAATTAGCTCAGATACCGTTCCATAAACCCAATATGTAATAGACAAGACCTACTGCTTGCTCAGTGAACTGGACTCAACACCCCCTATTCACCGCCCAAGAATAGATCTGACTAGTAAGAATCTTCAAACCTATGTATTGATATCTCTCTGGAAGTGAGTCAAGTGGGAGTAAAGCGGCATAAAGACAGCAGTGAAAAGCAGCTAAACCCCATTAGGAAAATCAATTACTTTTAAAAACCCGTGAAACAAAGACAGTGAAAGAGAGAGAAATTCTTACAAAATTCGTTCAGGGGCTGTGATGCCACCTGGATTGACCATATCTAGACCCACAGCTGATTGAGACATAAGGGTGGACACTCTTGGGGCTGAGAGGTTTGGTGAGGTTGGGTGAGCAAACGCAGACCCTTTAAAGTAATACTGCGTGGTACCCATCCCATGGGTCCCAAATCTCCAGGTTCAAGGGCATCTTCCTACATCGAAAACATGCATGAGAAACCCAGAAGATGGTACACCGTGTGATCGGGAAAGGTTTCTAAAACGCACCTCATTTCTCATCTCCTTGTGCTCGGGTTCGCCATTCCAGCCACTTTAATAGCAATCTCCCTCCTTGGAGAATCAGCACGTTTAACCTCCTGTTCCGTACAGGTTGCAATTTGTCCTGAGGATGAACGGGAAGAGGGGGAACCAATGAGCGACTAGCTCTAGGTGTTGGGAAAGGCACAGGTCACTCTATTTTCCCATCAGGAAGAAGAATTAACCACCGGCTCAGCCTGCCGCCCGGAACCAGAATAGGTCCTGAAGCAATCCTACGCTTTTGCGGCCAGCTCCCAAAAAAGCGAGTTGAAAAATGGAGCTCAGGGGCCCTGCAAATCACAAACCTGCAGAGTTATAAATGATAACTCTCGCCCACAAAAATATTGAGGGAAGGCAACGAAGAGGATTTGAAAGCAAGGCAGAATTGCAGGAAACAGATTTCAGGAGGTAGATTCGAATCGCCTTTAAAGCACAGGAAAAGCGGCAAAACCTCGACAATGATGCCCTTGGCCACAAAGGGCGTATGCGTTTTTTCCTGAATATATTCAGGAAAAAACGCATACGCCCTTTTTGGCCAACCAAGCAACCTGGAAAGGCAAATCAGCGCTACAAAGAAGTCTCGCTTCCCATCGGTCAAAAGGGCCATGCTGAATAAAGTGTCAATACCAGAAATGCAGGAGAGGCCATGGAGAAATGGGAGCCTTGCTACGCTGATGGGTGGGATGTAAATTGCCAACAGCCACTCTGGAGAAGTGTATGGTGTGTCCTGAAACATCTAAAAAACTCGGCTTAGAGAGCATAGGGCACTTCCACTCATGGGCGTCTAATTTGGGAAAACTAAAAATCAGCAAGGCACAGGCACTCCAAAGTTTAGGGTTGCTCTGTTGACAAGAACCTCCACTTCATTCCACCTTAAATATCCCAGGAAAGAGAAAAATGGATAAAGAAGTTGTGGTCCTTAGGTACAATGGAATATCACTCAGCCATGAAATCAACGTCATAAGGCTAGTAGCAGCATGATGAGTGGATTCAGGTACGACGGTTCTAAGTGAAATAAGTCACACAGAAAAAGACACTAATCAGAAGATATCACTTATAGAGGGAATGTAAAAACCGCTACACTTGAACTGAATTACAAAACAGAACAGAGTCACACATTTAGAAAACACACTATGGCTGCCTAACGGGAAAGGTGAGGTGGGGTGATGCCTAAAACAAGGGTTTCAAATTAGCTCAGATACCGTTCCATAAACCCAATATGTAATAGACAAGACCTACTCCTTGCTCAGTGAACTGGACTCAACACCCCCTATTCACCGCCCAAGAATAGATCTGACTAGTAAGAATCTTCAAACCTATGTATTGATATCTCTCCGTAAGTGAGTCAAGTGGGAGTAAAGCGGCATAAACACAGCAGTGAAAAGCAGCTAAACCCCATTAGGAAAATCAATTACTTTTAAAAACCCGTGAAACAAAGACAGTGAAAGAGAGAGAAATTCTTACAAAATTCGTTCAGGGGCTGTGATGCCACCTGGATTGACCATATCTAGACCCACAGCTGATTGAGACATAAGGGTGGACACTCTTGGGGCTGAGAGGTTTGGTGAGGTTGGGTGAGCAAACGCAGACCCTTTAAAGTAATACTGCGTGGTACCCGTCTGATGGGTCCCAAATCTCCAGGTTCAAGGGCATCTTCCTACATCGAAAACATGCATGAGAAACCCAGAAGATGGTACACCGTGTGATCGGGAAAGGTTTCTAAAACGCACCTCATTTCTCATCTCCTTGTGCTCGGGTTCGCCATTCCAGCCACTTTAATAGCAATCTCCCTCCTTGGAGAATCAGCACTTTAACCTCCTGTTCCGTACAGGTTTCAATTTGTCCTGAGGATGAACGGGAAGAGGGGGAACCAATGAGCGACTAGCTCTAGGTGTTGGGACAGTCACAGGTCACTCTATTTTCCCATCAGGAAGAAGAATTAACCACAGGCTCAGCCTGCCGCCCGGAACCAGAATAGGGCCTGAAGCAATCCTACGCTTTTGCGGCCAGCTCCCAAAAAAGCGAGTTGAAAAATGGAGCTCAGGGGCCCTGCAAATCACAAACCTGCAGAGTTATAAATGATAACTCTCGCCCACAAAAATATTGAGGGAAGGCAACGAAGAGGATTTGAAAGCAAGGCAGAATTGCAGGAAACAGATTTCAGGAGGTAGATTCGAATCGCCTTTAAAGCACAGGAAAAGCGGCAAAACCTCGACAATGATGCCCTTGGCCAAAAAGGGCGTATGCGTTTTTTCCTGAATATATTCAGGAAAAAACGCATACGCCCTTTTTGGCCAACCAAGCAACCTGGAAAGGCAAATCAGCGCTACAAAGAAGTCTCGCTTCCCATCGGTCAAAAGGGCCATGCTGAATAAAGTGTCAATACCAGAAATGCAGGAGAGGCCATGGAGAAATGGGAGCCTTGCTACGCTGATGGGCGGGATGTAAATTGCCAACAGCCACTCTGGAGAAGTGTACGGTGTGTCCTGAAATATCTAAAAAACTCGGCTTAGAGAGCATAGGGCACTTCCACTCATGGGCGTCTAATTTGGGAAAACTAAAAATCAGCAAGGCACAGGCACTCCAAAGTTTAGGGTTGCTCTGTTGACAAGAACCTCCACTTCATTCCACCTTAAATATCCCAGGAAAGAGAAAAATGGATAAAGAAGTTGTGGTCCTTAGGTACAATGGAATATCACTCAGCCATGAAATCAACGTCATAAGGCTAGTAGCAGCATGATGAGTGGATTCAGGTACGACGGTTCTAAGTGAAATAAGTCACACAGAAAAAGACACTAATCAGAAGATATCACTTATAGAGGGAATGTAAAAACCGCTACACTTGAACTGAATTACAAAACAGAACAGAGTCACACATTTAGAAAACACACTATGGCTGCCTAACGGGAAAGGCGAGGTGGGGTGATGCCTAAAACAAGGGTTTCAAATTAGCTCAGATACCGTTCCATAAACCCAATATGTAATAGACAAGACCTACTGCTTGCTCAGTGAACTGGACTCAACACCCCCTATTCACCGCCCAAGAATAGATCTGACTAGTAAGAATCTTCAAACCTATGTATTGATATCTCTCTGGAAGTGAGTCAAGTGGGAGTAAAGCGGCATAAAGACAGCAGTGAAAAGCAGCTAAACCCCATTAGGAAAATCAATTACTTTTAAAAACCCGTGAAACAAAGACAGTGAAAGAGAGAGAAATTCTTACAAAATTCGTTCAGGGGCTGTGATGCCACCTGGATTGACCATATCTAGACCCACAGCTGATTGAGACATAAGGGTGGACACTCTTGGGGCTGAGAGGTTTGGTGAGGTTGGGTGAGCAAACGCAGACCCTTTAAAGTAATACTGCGTGGTACCCATCCCATGGGTCCCAAATCTCCAGGTTCAAGGGCATCTTCCTACATCGAAAACATGCATGAGAAACCCAGAAGATGGTACACCGTGTGATCGGGAAAGGTTTCTAAAACGCACCTCATTTCTCATCTCCTTGTGCTCGGGTTCGCCATTCCAGCCACTTTAATAGCAATCTCCCTCCTTGGAGAATCAGCACGTTTAACCTCCTGTTCCGTACAGGTTGCAATTTGTCCTGAGGATGAACGGGAAGAGGGGGAACCAATGAGCGACTAGCTCTAGGTTTTGGGAAAGGCACAGGTCACTCTATTTTCCCATCAGGAAGAAGAATTAACCACCGGCTCAGCCTGCCGCCCGGAACCAGAATAGGTCCTGAAGCAATCCTACGCTTTTGCGGCCAGCTCCCAAAAAAGCGAGTTGAAAAATGGAGCTCAGGGGCCCTGCAAATCACAAACCTGCAGAGTTATAAATGATAACTCTCGCCCACAAAAATATTGAGGGAAGGCAACGAAGAGGATTTGAAAGCAAGGCAGAATTGCAGGAAACAGATTTCAGGAGGTAGATTCGAATCGCTTTTAAAGCACAGGAAAAGCGGCAAAACCTCGACAATGATGCCCTTGGCCACAAAGGGCGTATGCGTTTTTTCCTGAATATATTCAGGAAAAAACGCATACGCCCTTTTTGGCCAACCAAGCAACCTGGAAAGGCAAATCAGCGCTACAAAGAAGTCTCGCTTCCCATCGGTCAAAAGGGCCATGCTGAATAAAGTGTCAATACCAGAAATGCAGGAGAGGCCATGGAGAAATGGGAGCCTTGCTACGCTGATGGGTGGGATGTAAATTGACAACAGCCACTCTGGAGAAGTGTATGGTGTGTCCTGAAACATCTAAAAAACTCGGCTTAGAGAGCATAGGGCACTTCCACTCATGGGCGTCTAATTTGGGAAAACTAAAAATCAGCAAGGCACAGGCACTCCAAAGTTTAGGGTTGCTCTGTTGACAAGAACCTCCACTTCATTCCACCTTAAATATCCCAGGAAAGAGAAAAATGGATAAAGAAGTTGTGGTCCTTAGGTACAATGGAATATCACTCAGCCATGAAATCAACGTCATAAGGCTAGTAGCAGCATGATGAGTGGATTCAGGTACGACGGTTCTAAGTGAAATAAGTCACACAGAAAAAGACACTAATCAGAAGATATCACTTATAGAGGGAATGTAAAAACCGCTACACTTGAACTGAATTACAAAACAGAACAGAGTCACACATTTAGAAAACACACTATGGCTGCCTAACGGGAAAGGTGAGGTGGGGTGATGCCTAAAACAAGGGTTTCAAATTAGCTCAGATACCGTTCCATAAACCCAATATGTAATAGACAAGACCTACTCCTTGCTCAGTGAACTGGACTCAACACCCCCTATTCACCGCCCAAGAATAGATCTGACTAGTAAGAATCTTCAAACCTATGTATTGATATCTCTCCGTAAGTGAGTCAAGTGGGAGTAAAGCGGCATAAACACAGCAGTGAAAAGCAGCTAAACCCCATTAGGAAAATCAATTACTTTTAAAAACCCGTGAAACAAAGACAGTGAAAGAGAGAGAAATTCTTACAAAATTCGTTCAGGGGCTGTGATGCCACCTGGATTGACCATATTTAGACCCACAGCTGATTGAGACATAAGGGTGGACACTCTTGGGGCTGAGAGGTTTGGTGAGGTTGGGTGAGCAAACGCAGACCCTTTAAAGTAATACTGCGTGGTACCCGTCTGATGGGTCCCAAATCTCCAGGTTCAAGGGCATCTTCCTACATCGAAAACATGCATGAGAAACCCAGAAGATGGTACACCGTGTGATCGGGAAAGGTTTCTAAAACGCACCTCATTTCTCATCTCCTTGTGCTCGGGTTCGCCATTCCAGCCACTTTAATAGCAATCTCCCTCCTTGGAGAATCAGCACTTTAACCTCCTGTTCCGTACAGGTTTCAATTTGTCCTGAGGATGAACGGGAAGAGGGGGAACCAATGAGCGACTAGCTCTAGGTGTTGGGACAGTCACAGGTCACTCTATTTTCCCATCAGGAAGAAGAATTAACCACAGGCTCAGCCTGCCGCCCGGAACCAGAATAGGGCCTGAAGCAATCCTACGCTTTTGCGGCCAGCTCCCAAAAAAGCGAGTTGAAAAATGGAGCTCTGGGTCCCTGCAAATCACAAACCTGCAGAGTTATAAATGATAACTCTCGCCCACAAAAATATTGAGGGAAGGCAACGAAGAGGATTTGAAAACAAGGCAGAATTGCAGGAAACAGATTTCAGGAGGTATATTCGAATCGCCTTTAAAGCACAGGAAAAGCGGCAAAACCTCGACAATGATGCCCTTGGCCAAAAAGGGCGTATGCGTTTTTTCCTGAATATATTCAGGAAAAAACGCATACGCCCTTTTTGGCCAACCAAGCAACCTGGAAAGGCAAATCAGCGCTACAAAGAAGTCTCGCTTCCCATCGGTCAAAAGGGCCATGCTGAATAAAGTGTCAATACCAGAAATGCAGGAGAGGCCATGGAGAAATGGGAGCCTTGCTACGCTGATGGGCGGGATGTAAATTGCCAACAGCCACTCTGGAGAAGTGTACGGTGTGTCCTGAAATATCTAAAAAACTCGGCTTAGAGAGCATAGGGCACTTCCACTCATGGGCGTCTAATTTGGGAAAACTAAAAATCAGCAAGGCACAGGCACTCCAAAGTTTAGGGTTGCTCTGTTGACAAGAACCTCCACTTCATTCCACCTTAAATATCCCAGGAAAGAGAAAAATGGATAAAGAAGTTGTGGTCCTTAGGTACAATGGAATATCACTCAGCCATGAAATCAACGTCATAAGGATAGTAGCAGCATGATGAGTGGATTCAGGTACGACGGTTCTAAGTGATATAAGTCACACAGAAAAAGACACTAATCAGAAGATATCACTTATAGAGGGAATGTAAAAACCGCTACACTTGAACTGAATTACAAAACAGAACAGAGTCACACATTTAGAAAACACACTATGGCTGCCTAACGGGAAAGGCGAGGTGGGGTGATGCCTAAAACAAGGGTTTCAAATTAGCTCAGATACCGTTCCATAAACCCAATATGTAATAGACAAGACCTACTGCTTGCTCAGTGAACTGGACTCAACACCCCCTATTCACCGCCCAAGAATAGATCTGACTAGTAAGAATCTTCAAACCTATGTATTGATATCTCTCTGGAAGTGAGTCAAGTGGGAGTAAAGCGGCATAAAGACAGCAGTGAAAAGCAGCTAAACCCCATTAGGAAAATCAATTACTTTTAAAAACCCGTGAAACAAAGACAGTGAAAGAGAGAGAAATTCTTACAAAATTCGTTCAGGGGCTGTGATGCCACCTGGATTGACCATATCTAGACCCACAGCTGATTGAGACATAAGGGTGGACACTCTTGGGGCTGAGAGGTTTGGTGAGGTTGGGTGAGCAAACGCAGACCCTTTAAAGTAATACTGCGTGGTACCCATCCCATGGGTCCCAAATCTCCAGGTTCAAGGGCATCTTCCTACATCGAAAACATGCATGAGAAACCCAGAATATGGTACACCGTGTGATCGGGAAAGGTTTCTAAAACGCACCTCATTTCTCATCTCCTTGTGCTCGGGTTCGCCATTCCAGCCACTTTAATAGCAATCTCCCTCCTTGGAGAATCAGCACGTTTAACCTCCTGTTCCGTACAGGTTGCAATTTGTCCTGAGGATGAACGGGAAGAGGGGGAACCAATGAGCGACTAGCTCTAGGTGTTGGGAAAGGCACAGGTCACTCTATTTTCCCATCAGGAAGAAGAATTAACCACCGGCTCAGCCTGCCGCCCGGAACCAGAATAGGTCCTGAAGCAATCCTACGCTTTTGCGGCCAGCTCCCAAAAAAGCGAGTTGAAAAATGGAGCTCAGGGGCCCTGCAAATCACAAACCTGCAGAGTTATAAATGATAACTCTCGCCCACAAAAATATTGAGGGAAGGCAACGAAGAGGATTTGAAAGCAAGGCAGAATTGCAGGAAACAGATTTCAGGAGGTAGATTCGAATCGCCTTTAAAGCACAGGAAAAGCGGCAAAACCTCGACAATGATGCCCTTGGCCACAAAGGGCGTATGCGTTTTTTCCTGAATATATTCAGGAAAAAACGCATACGCCCTTTTTGGCCAACCAAGCAACCTGGAAAGGCAAATCAGCGCTACAAAGAAGTCTCGCTTCCCATCGGTCAAAAGGGCCATGCTGAATAAAGTGTCAATACCAGAAATGCAGGAGAGGCCATGGAGAAATGGGAGCCTTGCTACGCTGATGGGTGGGATGTAAATTGCCAACAGCCACTCTGGAGAAGTGTATGGTGTGTCCTGAAACATCTAAAAAACTCGGCTTAGAGAGCATAGGGCACTTCCACTCATGGGCGTCTAATTTGGGAAAACTAAAAATCAGCAAGGCACAGGCACTCCAAAGTTTAGGGTTGCTCTGTTGACAAGAACCTCCACTTCATTCCACCTTAAATATCCCAGGAAAGAGAAAAATGGATAAAGAAGTTGTGGTCCTTAGGTACAATGGAATATCACTCAGCCATGAAATCAACGTCATAAGGCTAGTAGCAGCATGATGAGTGGATTCAGGTACGACGGTTCTAAGTGAAATAAGTCACACAGAAAAAGACACTAATCAGAAGATATCACTTATAGAGGGAATGTAAAAACCGCTACACTTGAACTGAATTACAAAACAGAACAGAGTCACACATTTAGAAAACACACTATGGCTGCCTAACGGGAAAGGCGAGGTGGGGTGATGCCTAAAACAAGGGTTTCAAATTAGCTCAGATACCGTTCCATAAACCCAATATGTAATAGACAAGACCTACTGCTTGCTCAGTGAACTGGACTCAACACCCCCTATTCACCGCCCAAGAATAGATCTGACTAGTAAGAATCTTCAAACCTATGTATTGATATCTCTCTGGAAGTGAGTCAAGTGGGAGTAAAGCGGCATAAAGACAGCAGTGAAAAGCAGCTAAACCCCATTAGGAAAATCAATTACTTTTAAAAACCCGTGAAACAAAGACAGTGAAAGAGAGAGAAATTCTTACAAAATTCGTTCAGGGGCTGTGATGCCACCTGGATTGACCATATCTAGACCCACAGCTGATTGAGACATAAGGGTGGACACTCTTGGGGCTGAGAGGTTTGGTGAGGTTGGGTGAGCAAACGCAGACCCTTTAAAGTAATACTGCGTGGTACCCATCCCATGGGTCCCAAATCTCCAGGTTCAAGGGCATCTTCCTACATCGAAAACATGCATGAGAAACCCAGAAGATGGTACACCGTGTGATCGGGAAAGGTTTCTAAAACGCACCTCATTTCTCATCTCCTTGTGCTCGGGTTCGCCATTCCAGCCACTTTAATAGCAATCTCCCTCCTTGGAGAATCAGCACGTTTAACCTCCTGTTCCGTACAGGTTGCAATTTGTCCTGAGGATGAACGGGAAGAGGGGGAACCAATGAGCGACTAGCTCTAGGTGTTGGGACAGTCACAGGTCACTCTATTTTCCCATCAGGAAGAAGAATTAACCACCGGCTCAGCCTGCCGCCCGGAACCAGAATAGGTCCTGAAGCAATCCTACGCTTTTGCGGCCAGCTCCCAAAAAAGCGAGTTGAAAAATGGAGCTCAGGGGCCCTGCAAATCACAAACCTGCAGAGTTATAAATGATAACTCTCGCCCACAAAAATATTGAGGGAAGGCAACGAAGAGGATTTGAAAGCAAGGCAGAATTGCAGGAAACAGATTTCAGGAGGTAGATTCGAATCGCCTTTAAAGCACAGGAAAAGCGGCAAAACCTCGACAATGATGCCCTTGGCCAAAAAGGGCGTATGCGTTTTTTCCTGAATATATTCAGGAAAAAACGCATACGCCCTTTTTGGCCAACCAAGCAACCTGGAAAGGCAAATCAGCGCTACAAAGAAGTCTCGCTTCCCATCGGTCAAAAGGGCCATGCTGAATAAAGTGTCAATACCAGAAATGCAGGAGAGGCCATGGAGAAATGGGAGCCTTGCTACGCTGATGGGCGGGATGTAAATTGCCAACAGCCACTCTGGAGAAGTGTACGGTGTGTCCTGAAATATCTAAAAAACTCGGCTTAGAGAGCATAGGGCACTTCCACTCATGGGCGTCTAATTTGGGAAAACTAAAAATCAGCAAGGCACAGGCACTCCAAAGTTTAGGGTTGCTCTGTTGACAAGAACCTCCACTTCATTCCACCTTAAATATCCCAGGAAAGAGAAAAATGGATAAAGAAGTTGTGGTCCTTAGGTACAATGGAATATCACTCAGCCATGAAATCAACGTCATAAGGCTAGTAGCAGCATGATGAGTGGATTCAGGTACGACGGTTCTAAGTGAAATAAGTCACACAGAAAAAGACACTAATCAGAAGATATCACTTATAGAGGGAATGTAAAAACCGCTACACTTGAACTGAATTACAAAACAGAACAGAGTCACACATTTAGAAAACACACTATGGCTGCCTAACGGGAAAGGCGAGGTGGGGTGATGCCTAAAACAAGGGTTTCAAATTAGCTCAGATACCGTTCCATAAACCCAATATGTAATAGACAAGACCTACTGCTTGCTCAGTGAACTGGACTCAACACCCCCTATTCACCGCCCAAGAATAGATCTGACTAGTAAGAATCTTCAAACCTATGTATTGATATCTCTCTGGAAGTGAGTCAAGTGGGAGTAAAGCGGCATAAAGACAGCAGTGAAAAGCAGCTAAACCCCATTAGGAAAATCAATTACTTTTAAAAACCCGTGAAACAAAGACAGTGAAAGAGAGAGAAATTCTTACAAAATTCGTTCAGGGGCTGTGATGCCACCTGGATTGACCATATCTAGACCCACAGCTGATTGAGACATAAGGGTGGACACTCTTGGGGCTGAGAGGTTTGGTGAGGTTGGGTGAGCAAACGCAGACCCTTTAAAGTAATACTGCGTGGTACCCATCCCATGGGTCCCAAATCTCCAGGTTCAAGGGCATCTTCCTACATCGAAAACATGCATGAGAAACCCAGAAGATGGTACACCGTGTGATCGGGAAAGGTTTCTAAAACGCACCTCATTTCTCATCTCCTTGTGCTCGGGTTCGCCATTCCAGCCACTTTAATAGCAATCTCCCTCCTTGGAGAATCAGCACGTTTAACCTCCTGTTCCGTACAGGTTGCAATTTGTCCTGAGGATGAACGGGAAGAGGGGGAACCAATGAGCGACTAGCTCTAGGTGGTGGGACAGTCACAGGTCACTCTATTTTCCCATCAGGAAGAAGAATTAACCACCGGCTCAGCCTGCCGCCCGGAACCAGAATAGGTCCTGAAGCAATCCTACGCTTTTGCGGCCAGCTCCCAAAAAAGCGAGTTGAAAAATGGAGCTCAGGGGCCCTGCAAATCACAAACCTGCAGAGTTATAAATGATAACTCTCGCCCACAAAAATATTGAGGGAAGGCAACGAAGAGGATTTGAAAGCAAGGCAGAATTGCAGGAAACAGATTTCAGGAGGTAGATTCGAATCGCCTTTAAAGCACAGGAAAAGCGGCAAAACCTCGACAATGATGCCCTTGGCCAAAAAGGGCGTATGCGTTTTTTCCTGAATATATTCAGGAAAAAACGCATACGCCCTTTTTGGCCAACCAAGCAGCCTGGAAAGGCAAATCAGCGCTACAAAGAAGTCTCGCTTCCCATCGGTCAAAAGGGCCATGCTGAATAAAGTGTCAATACCAGAAATGCAGGAGAGGCCATGGAGAAATGGGAGCCTTGCTACGCTGATGGGCGGGATGTAAATTGCCAACAGCCACTCTGGAGAAGTGTATGGTGTGTCCTGAAATATCTAAAAAACTCGGCTTAGAGAGCATAGGGCACTTCCACTCATGGGCGTCTAATTTGGGAAAACTAAAAATCAGCAAGGCACAGGCACTCCAAAGTTTAGGGTTGCTCTGTTGACAAGAACCTCCACTTCATTCCACCTTAAATATCCCAGGAAAGAGAAAAATGGATAAAGAAGTTGTGGTCCTTAGGTACAATGGAATATCACTCAGCCATGAAATCAACGTCATAAGGCTAGTAGCAGCATGATGAGTGGATTCAGGTACGACGGTTCTAAGTGAAATAAGTCACACAGAAAAAGACACTAATCAGAAGATATCACTTATAGAGGGAATGTAAAAACCGCTACACTTGAACTGAATTACAAAACAGAACAGAGTCACACATTTAGAAAACACACTATGGCTGCCTAACGGGAAAGGCGAGGTGGGGTGATGCCTAAAACAAGGGTTTCAAATTAGCTCAGATACCGTTCCATAAACCCAATATGTAATAGACAAGACCTACTGCTTGCTCAGTGAACTGGACTCAACACCCCCTATTCACCGCCCAAGAATAGATCTGACTAGTAAGAATCTTCAAACCTATGTATTGATATCTCTCTGGAAGTGAGTCAAGTGGGAGTAAAGCGGCATAAAGACAGCAGTGAAAAGCAGCTAAACCCCATTAGGAAAATCAATTACTTTTAAAAACCCGTGAAACAAAGACAGTGAAAGAGAGAGAAATTCTTACAAAATTCGTTCAGGGGCTGTGATGCCACCTGGATTGACCATATCTAGACCCACAGCTGATTGAGACATAAGGGTGGACACTCTTGGGGCTGAGAGGTTTGGTGAGGTTGGGTGAGCAAACGCAGACCCTTTAAAGTAATACTGCGTGGTACCCATCCCATGGGTCCCAAATCTCCAGGTTCAAGGGCATCTTCCTACATCGAAAACATGCATGAGAAACCCAGAAGATGGTACACCGTGTGATCGGGAAAGGTTTCTAAAACGCACCTCATTTCTCATCTCCTTGTGCTCGGGTTCGCCATTCCAGCCACTTTAATAGCAATCTCCCTCCTTGGAGAATCAGCACGTTTAACCTCCTGTTCCGTACAGGTTGCAATTTGTCCTGAGGATGAACGGGAAGAGGGGGAACCAATGAGCGACTAGCTCTAGGTGTTGGGAAAGGCACAGGTCACTCTATTTTCCCATCAGGAAGAAGAATTAACCACCGGCTCAGCCTGCCGCCCGGAACCAGAATAGGTCCTGAAGCAATCCTACGCTTTTGCGGCCAGCTCCCAAAAAAGCGAGTTGAAAAATGGAGCTCAGGGGCCCTGCAAATCACAAACCTGCAGAGTTATAAATGATAACTCTCGCCCACAAAAATATTGAGGGAAGGCAACGAAGAGGATTTGAAAGCAAGGCAGAATTGCAGGAAACAGATTTCAGGAGGTAGATTCGAATCGCCTTTAAAGCACAGGAAAAGCGGCAAAACCTCGACAATGATGCCCTTGGCCACAAAGGGCGTATGCGTTTTTTCCTGAATATATTCAGGAAAAAACGCATACGCCCTTTTTGGCCAACCAAGCAACCTGGAAAGGCAAATCAGCGCTACAAAGAAGTCTCGCTTCCCATCGGTCAAAAGGGCCATGCTGAATAAAGTGTCAATACCAGAAATGCAGGAGAGGCCATGGAGAAATGGGAGCCTTGCTACGCTGATGGGTGGGATGTAAATTGCCAACAGCCACTCTGGAGAAGTGTATGGTGTGTCCTGAAACATCTAAAAAACTCGGCTTAGAGAGCATAGGGCACTTCCACTCATGGGCGTCTAATTTGGGAAAACTAAAAATCAGCAAGGCACAGGCACTCCAAAGTTTAGGGTTGCTCTGTTGACAAGAACCTCCACTTCATTCCACCTTAAATATCCCAGGAAAGAGAAAAATGGATAAAGAAGTTGTGGTCCTTAGGTACAATGGAATATCACTCAGCCATGAAATCAACGTCATAAGGCTAGTAGCAGCATGATGAGTGGATTCAGGTACGACGGTTCTAAGTGAAATAAGTCACACAGAAAAAGACACTAATCAGAAGATATCACTTATAGAGGGAATGTAAAAACCGCTACACTTGAACTGAATTACAAAACAGAACAGAGTCACACATTTAGAAAACACACTATGGCTGCCTAACGGGAAAGGTGAGGTGGGGTGATGCCTAAAACAAGGGTTTCAAATTAGCTCAGATACCGTTCCATAAACCCAATATGTAATAGACAAGACCTACTCCTTGCTCAGTGAACTGGACTCAACACCCCTTATTCACCGCCCAAGAATAGATCTGACTAGTAAGAATCTTCAAACCTATGTATTGATATCTCTCCGTAAGTGAGTCAAGTGGGAGTAAAGCGGCATAAACACAGCAGTGAAAAGCAGCTAAACCCCATTAGGAAAATCAATTACTTTTAAAAACCCGTGAAACAAAGACAGTGAAAGAGAGAGAAATTCTTACAAAATTCGTTCAGGGGCTGTGATGCCACCTGGATTGACCATATCTAGACCCACAGCTGATTGAGACATAAGGGTGGACACTCTTGGGGCTGAGAGGTTTGGTGAGGTTGGGTGAGCAAACGCAGACCCTTTAAAGTAATACTGCGTGGTACCCGTCTGATGGGTCCCAAATCTCCAGGTTCAAGGGCATCTTCCTACATCGAAAACATGCATGAGAAACCCAGAAGATGGTACACCGTGTGATCGGGAAAGGTTTCTAAAACGCACCTCATTTCTCATCTCCTTGTGCTCGGGTTCGCCATTCCAGCCACTTTAATAGCAATCTCCCTCCTTGGAGAATCAGCACTTTAACCTCCTGTTCCGTACAGGTTTCAATTTGTCCTGAGGATGAACGGGAAGAGGGGGAACCAATGAGCGACTAGCTCTAGGTGTTGGGACAGTCACAGGTCACTCTATTTTCCCATCAGGAAGAAGAATTAACCACAGGCTCAGCCTGCCGCCCGGAACCAGAATAGGGCCTGAAGCAATCCTACGCTTTTGCGGCCAGCTCCCAAAAAAGCGAGTTGAAAAATGGAGCTCTGGGTCCCTGCAAATCACAAACCTGCAGAGTTATAAATGATAACTCTCGCCCACAAAAATATTGAGGGAAGGCAACGAAGAGGATTTGAAAACAAGGCAGAATTGCAGGAAACAGATTTCAGGAGGTATATTCGAATCGCCTTTAAAGCACAGGAAAAGCGGCAAAACCTCGACAATGATGCCCTTGGCCAAAAAGGGCGTATGCGTTTTTTCCTGAATATATTCAGGAAAAAACGCATACGCCCATTTTGGCCAACCAAGCAACCTGGAAAGGCAAATCAGCGCTACAAAGAAGTCTCGCTTCCCATCGGTCAAAAGGGCCATGCTGAATAAAGTGTCAATACCAGAAATGCAGGAGAGGCCATGGAGAAATGGGAGCCTTGCTACGCTGATGGGCGGGATGTAAATTGCCAACAGCCACTCTGGAGAAGTGTACGGTGTGTCCTGAAATATCTAAAAAACTCGGCTTAGAGAGCATAGGGCACTTCCACTCATGGGCGTCTAATTTGGGAAAACTAAAAATCAGCAAGGCACAGGCACTCCAAAGTTTAGGGTTGCTCTGTTGACAAGAACCTCCACTTCATTCCACCTTAAATATCCCAGGAAAGAGAAAAATGGATAAAGAAGTTGTGGTCCTTAGGTACAATGGAATATCACTCAGCCATGAAATCAACGTCATAAGGCTAGTAGCAGCATGATGAGTGGATTCAGGTACGACGGTTCTAAGTGAAATAAGTCACACAGAAAAAGACACTAATCAGAAGATATCACTTATAGAGGGAATGTAAAAACCGCTACACTTGAACTGAATTACAAAACAGAACAGAGTCACACATTTAGAAAACACACTATGGCTGCCTAACGGGAAAGGCGAGGTGGGGTGATGCCTAAAACAAGGGTTTCAAATTAGCTCAGATACCGTTCCATAAACCCAATATGTAATAGACAAGACCTACTGCTTGCTCAGTGAACTGCACTCAACACCCCCTATTCACCGCCCAAGAATAGATCTGATTAGTAAGAATCTTCAAACCTATGTATTGATATCTCTCCGTAAGTGAGTCAAGTGGGAGTAAAGCGGCATAAAGACAGCAGTGAAAAGCAGCTAAACCCCATTAGGAAAATCAATTACTTTTTAAAACCCGTGAAACAAAGACAGTGCAAGAGAGAGAAATTCTTACAAAATTCGTTCAGGGGCTGTGATGCCACCTGGATTGACCATATCTAGACCCACAGCTGATTGAGACATAAGGGTGGACACTCTTGGGGCTGAGAGTTTTGGTGAGGTTGGGTGAGCAAACGCAGACCCTTTAAAGTAATACTGCGTGGTACCCGTCTGATGGGTCCCAAATCTCCAGGTTCAAGGGCATCTTCCTACATCGAAAACATGCATGAGAAACCCAGAAGATGGTACACTGTGTGATCGGGAAAGGTTTCTAAAACGCACCTCATTTCTCATCTCCTTGTGCTCGGGTTCGCCATTCCAGCCACTTTAATAGCAACCTCCCTCCTTGGAGAATCAGCACTTTAACCTCCTGTTCCGTACAGGTTTCAATTTGTCCTGAGGATGAACGGGAAGAGGGGGAACCAATGAGCGACTAGCTCTAGGTGGTGGGACAGGCACAGGTCACTCTATTTTCCCATCAGGAAGAAGAATTAACCACAGGCTCAGCCTGCCGCCCGGAACCAGAATAGGGCCTGAAGCAATCCTACGCTTTTCGGCCAGCTCCCAAAAAAGCGAGTTGAAAAATGGAGCTCAGGGGCCCTGCAAATCACAAACCTGCAGAGTTAGAAATGATAACTCTCGCCCACAAAAATATTGAGGGAAGGCAAAGAAGAGGACTTGAAAGCAAGGCAGAATTGCAGGAAACAGATTTCAGGAGGTAGATTCGAATCGCCTTTAAAGCACAGGAAAAGCGGCAAAACCTCGACAATGATGCCCTTGGCCAAAAAGGGCGTATGCGTTTTTTCCTGAATATATTCAGGAAAAAACGCATACGCCCTTTTTGGCCAACCAAGCAACCTGGAAAGGCAAATCAGCGCTACAAAGAAGTCTCGCTTCCCATCGGTCAAAAGGGCCATGCTGAATAAAGTGTCAATACCAGAAATGCAGGAGAGGCCATGGAGAAATGGGAGCCTTGCTACGCTGATGGGTGGGATGTAAATTGCCAACAGCCACTCTGGAGAAGTGTATGGTGTGTCCTGAAACATCTAAAAAACTCGGCTTAGAGAGCATAGGGCACTTCCACTCATGGGCGTCTAATTTGGGAAAACTAAAAATCAGCAAGGCACAGGCACTCCAAAGTTTAGGGTTGCTCTGTTGACAAGAACCTCCACTTCATTCCACCTTAAATATCCCAGGAAAGAGAAAAATGGATAAAGAAGTTGTGGTCCTTAGGTACAATGGAATATCACTCAGCCATGAAATCAACGTCATAAGGCTAGTAGCAGCATGATGAGTGGATTCAGGTACGACGGTTCTAAGTGAAATAAGTCACACAGAAAAAGACACTAATCGGAAGATATCACTTATAGAGGGAATGTAAAAACCGCTACACTTGAACTGAATTACAAAACAGAACAGTGTCACACATTTAGAAAACACAATATGGCTGCCTAACGGGAAAGGCGAGGTGGGGTGATGCATAAAACAAGGGTTTCAAATTAGCTCAGATAACGTTCCATAAACCCAATATGTAATAGACAAGACCTACTGCTTGCTCAGTGAACTGGACTCAACACCCCCTATTCACCGCCCAAGAATATATCTGACTAGTAAGAATCTTCAAACCTATGTATTGATATCTCTCCGTAAGTGAGTCAAGTGGGAGTAAAGCGGCATAAACACAGCAGTGAAAAGCAGCTAAACCCCATTAGGAAAATCAATTACTTTTAAAAACCCGTGAAACAAAGACAGTGAAAGAGAGAGAAATTCTTACAAAATTCGTTCAGGGGCTGTGATGCCACCTGGATTGACCATATCTAGACCCACAGCTGATTGAGACATAAGGGTGGACACTCTTGGGGCTGAGAGGTTTGGTGAAGTTGGGTGAGCAAACACAGACCCTTTAAAGTAATACTGCGTGGTACCCGTCTGATGGGTCCCAAATCTCCAGGTTCAAGGGCATCTTCCTACATCGAAAACATGCATGAGAACCCCAGAAGATGGTACACCGTGTGATCGGGAAAGGTTTCTAAAACGCACCTCATTTCTCATCTCCTTGTGCTCGGGTTCGCCATTCCAGCCGCTTTACTAGCAATCTCCCTCCTTGGAGAATCAGCACGTTTAACCTCCTGTTCCGTACAGGTTGCAATTTGTCCTGAGGATGAACGGGAAGAGGGGGAACCAATGAGCGACTAGCTCTAGGTGTTGGGAAAGGCACAGGTCACTCTATTTTCCCATCAGGAAGAAGAATTAACCACAGGCTCAGACTGCCGCCCGGAACCAGAATAGTGCCTGAAGCAATCCTACGGGTTTGCGGCCAGCTCCCAAAAAAGCGAGTTGAAAAATGGAGCTCAGGGGCACTGCAAATCACAAACCTGCAGAGTTAGAAATGACAACTCTCGCCCACAAAATTATTGAGGGAAGGCAACGAAGAGGATTTGAAAGCAAGGCAGAATTGCAGGAAACAGATTTCAGGAGGTAGATTCGAATCGCCTTTAAAGCACAGGAAAAGCGGCAAAACCTCGACAATGATGCCCTTGGCCAAAAAGGGCGTATGCGTTTTTTCCTGAATATATTCAGGAAAAAACGCATACGCCCTTTTTGGCCAACCAAGCAACCTGGAAAGGCAAATCAGCGCTACAAAGAAGTCTCGCTTCCCATCGGTCAAAAGGGCCATGCTGAATAAAGTGTCAAAACCAGAAATGCAGGAGAGGCCATGGAGAAATGGGAGCCTTGGTACGCTGATGGGCGGGATGTAAATTGCCAACAGCCACTCTGGAGAAATGTACGGTGTGTCCTGAAATATCTAAAAAACTCGGCTTAGAGAGCATAGGGCACTTCCACTCATGGGCGTCTAATTTGGGAAAACTAAAAATCAGCAAGGCACAGGCACTCCAAAGTTTAGGGTTGCTCTGTTGACAAGAACCTCCACTTCATTCCACCTTAAATATCCCAGGAAAGAGAAAAATGGATAAAGAAGTTGTGGTCCTTAGGTACAATGGAATATCACTCAGCCATGAAATCAACGTCATAAGGCTAGTAGCAGCATGATGAGTGGATTCAGGTACGACGGTTCTAAGTGAAATAAGTCACACAGAAAAAGACACTAATCAGAAGATATCACTTATAGAGGGAATGTAAAAACCGCTACACTTGAACTGAATTACAAAACAGAACAGAGTCACACATTTAGAAAACACACTATGGCTGCCTAACGGGAAAGGCGAGGTGGGGTGATGCCTAAAACAAGGGTTTCAAATTAGCTCAGATACCGTTCCATAAACCCAATATGTAATAGACAAGACCTACTGCTTGCTCAGTGAACTGGACTCAACACCCCCTATTCACCGCCCAAGAATAGATCTGACTAGTAAGAATCTTCAAACCTATGTATTGATATCTCTCTGGAAGTGAGTCAAGTGGGAGTAAAGCGGCATAAAGACAGCAGTGAAAAGCAGCTAAACCCCATTAGGAAAATCAATTACTTTTAAAAACCCGTGAAACAAAGACAGTGAAAGAGAGAGAAATTCTTACAAAATTCGTTCAGGGGCTGTGATGCCACCTGGATTGACCATATCTAGACCCACAGCTGATTGAGACATAAGGGTGGACACTCTTGGGGCTGAGAGGTTTGGTGAGGTTGGGTGAGCAAACGCAGACCCTTTAAAGTAATACTGCGTGGTACCCATCCCATGGGTCCCAAATCTCCAGGTTCAAGGGCATCTTCCTACATCGAAAACATGCATGAGAAACCCAGAAGATGGTACACCGTGTGATCGGGAAAGGTTTCTAAAACGCACCTCATTTCTCATCTCCTTGTGCTCGGGTTCGCCATTCCAGCCACTTTAATAGCAATCTCCCTCCTTGGAGAATCAGCACGTTTAACCTCCTGTTCCGTACAGGTTGCAATTTGTCCTGAGGATGAACGGGAAGAGGGGGAACCAATGAGCGACTAGCTCTAGGTGTTGGGAAAGGCACAGGTCACTCTATTTTCCCATCAGGAAGAAGAATTAACCACCGGCTCAGCCTGCCGCCCGGAACCAGAATAGGTCCTGAAGCAATCCTACGCTTTTGCGGCCAGCTCCCAAAAAAGCGAGTTGAAAAATGGAGCTCAGGGGCCCTGCAAATCACAAACCTGCAGAGTTATAAATGATAACTCTCGCCCACAAAAATATTGAGGGAAGGCAACGAAGAGGATTTGAAAGCAAGGCAGAATTGCAGGAAACAGATTTCAGGAGGTAGATTCGAATCGCCTTTAAAGCACAGGAAAAGCGGCAAAACCTCGACAATGATGCCCTTGGCCACAAAGGGCGTATGCGTTTTTTCCTGAATATATTCAGGAAAAAACGCATACGCCCTTTTTGGCCAACCAAGCAACCTGGAAAGGCAAATCAGCGCTACAAAGAAGTCTCGCTTCCCATCGGTCAAAAGGGCCATGCTGAATAAAGTGTCAATACCAGAAATGCAGGAGAGGCCATGGAGAAATGGGAGCCTTGCTACGCTGATGGGTGGGATGTAAATTGCCAACAGCCACTCTGGAGAAGTGTATGGTGTGTCCTGAAACATCTAAAAAACTCGGCTTAGAGAGCATAGGGCACTTCCACTCATGGGCGTCTAATTTGGGAAAACTAAAAATCAGCAAGGCACAGGCACTCCAAAGTTTAGGGTTGCTCTGTTGACAAGAACCTCCACTTCATTCCACCTTAAATATCCCAGGAAAGAGAAAAATGGATAAAGAAGTTGTGGTCCTTAGGTACAATGGAATATCACTCAGCCATGAAATCAACGTCATAAGGCTAGTAGCAGCATGATGAGTGGATTCAGGTACGACGGTTCTAAGTGAAATAAGTCACACAGAAAAAGACACTAATCAGAAGATATCACTTATAGAGGGAATGTAAAAACCGCTACACTTGAACTGAATTACAAAACAGAACAGAGTCACACATTTAGAAAACACACTATGGCTGCCTAACGGGAAAGGTGAGGTGGGGTGATGCCTAAAACAAGGGTTTCAAATTAGCTCAGATACCGTTCCATAAACCCAATATGTAATAGACAAGACCTACTCCTTGCTCAGTGAACTGGACTCAACACCCCCTATTCACCGCCCAAGAATAGATCTGACTAGTAAGAATCTTCAAACCTATGTATTGATATCTCTCCGTAAGTGAGTCAAGTGGGAGTAAAGCGGCATAAACACAGCAGTGAAAAGCAGCTAAACCCCATTAGGAAAATCAATTACTTTTAAAAACCCGTGAAACAAAGACAGTGAAAGAGAGAGAAATTCTTACAAAATTCGTTCAGGGGCTGTGATGCCACCTGGATTGACCATATCTAGACCCACAGCTGATTGAGACATAAGGGTGGACACTCTTGGGGCTGAGAGGTTTGGTGAGGTTGGGTGAGCAAACGCAGACCCTTTAAAGTAATACTGCGTGGTACCCGTCTGATGGGTCCCAAATCTCCAGGTTCAAGGGCATCTTCCTACATCGAAAACATGCATGAGAAACCCAGAAGATGGTACACCGTGTGATCGGGAAAGGTTTCTAAAACGCACCTCATTTCTCATCTCCTTGTGCTCGGGTTCGCCATTCCAGCCACTTTAATAGCAATCTCCCTCCTTGGAGAATCAGCACTTTAACCTCCTGTTCCGTACAGGTTTCAATTTGTCCTGAGGATGAACGGGAAGAGGGGGAACCAATGAGCGACTAGCTCTAGGTGTTGGGACAGTCACAGGTCACTCTATTTTCCCATCAGGAAGAAGAATTAACCACAGGCTCAGCCTGCCGCCCGGAACCAGAATAGGGCCTGAAGCAATCCTACGCTTTTGCGGCCAGCTCCCAAAAAAGCGAGTTGAAAAATGGAGCTCAGGGGCCCTGCAAATCACAAACCTGCAGAGTTATAAATGATAACTCTCGCCCACAAAAATATTGAGGGAAGGCAACGAAGAGGATTTGAAAGCAAGGCAGAATTGCAGGAAACAGATTTCAGGAGGTAGATTCGAATCGCCTTTAAAGCACAGGAAAAGCGGCAAAACCTCGACAATGATGCCCTTGGCCACAAAGGGCGTATGCGTTTTTTCCTGAATATATTCAGGAAAAAACGCATACGCCCTTTTTGGCCAACCAAGCAACCTGGAAAGGCAAATCAGCGCTACAAAGAAGTCTCGCTTCCCATCGGTCAAAAGGGCCATGCTGAATAAAGTGTCAATACCAGAAATGCAGGAGAGGCCATGGAGAAATGGGAGCCTTGCTACGCTGATGGGTGGGATGTAAATTGCCAACAGCCACTCTGGAGAAGTGTATGGTGTGTCCTGAAACATCTAAAAAACTCGGCTTAGAGAGCATAGGGCACTTCCACTCATGGGCGTCTAATTTGGGAAAACTAAAAATCAGCAAGGCACAGGCACTCCAAAGTTTAGGGTTGCTCTGTTGACAAGAACCTCCACTTCATTCCACCTTAAATATCCCAGGAAAGAGAAAAATGGATAAAGAAGTTGTGGTCCTTAGGTACAATGGAATATCACTCAACCATGAAATCAACGTCATAAGGCTAGTAGCAGCATGATGAGTGGATTCAGGTACGACGGTTCTAAGTGAAATAAGTCACACAGAAAAAGACACTAATCAGAAGATATCACTTATAGAGGGAATGTAAAAACCGCTACACTTGAACTGAATTACAAAACAGAACAGAGTCACACATTTAGAAAACACACTATGGCTGCCTAACGGGAAAGGTGAGGTGGGGTGATGCCTAAAACAAGGGTTTCAAATTAGCTCAGATACCGTTCCATAAACCCAATATGTAATAGACAAGACCTACTCCTTGCTCAGTGAACTGGACTCAACACCCCCTATTCACCGCCCAAGAATAGATCTGACTAGTAAGAATCTTCAAACCTATGTATTGATATCTCTCCGTAAGTGAGTCAAGTGGGAGTAAAGCGGCATAAACACAGCAGTGAAAAGCAGCTAAACCCCATTAGGAAAATCAATTACTTTTAAAAACCCGTGAAACAAAGACAGTGAAAGAGAGAGAAATTCTTACAAAATTCGTTCAGGGGCTGTGATGCCACCTGGATTGACCATATCTAGACACACAGCTGATTGAGACATAAGGGTGGACACTCTTGGGGCTGAGAGGTTTGGTGAGGTTGGGTGAGCAAACGCAGACCCTTTAAAGTAATACTGCGTGGTACCCGTCTGATGGGTCCCAAATCTCCAGGTTCAAGGGCATCTTCCTACATCGAAAACATGCATGAGAAACCCAGAAGATGGTACACCGTGTGATCGGGAAAGGTTTCTAAAACGCACCTCATTTCTCATCTCCTTGTGCTCGGGTTCGCCATTCCAGCCACTTTAATAGCAATCTCCCTCCTTGGAGAATCAGCACTTTAACCTCCTGTTCCGTACAGGTTTCAATTTGTCCTGAGGATGAACGGGAAGAGGGGGAACCAATGAGCGACTAGCTCTAGGTGTTGGGACAGTCACAGGTCACTCTATTTTCCCATCAGGAAGAAGAATTAACCACAGGCTCAGCCTGCCGCCCGGAACCAGAATAGGGCCTGAAGCAATCCTACGCTTTTGCGGCCAGCTCCCAAAAAAGCGAGTTGAAAAATGGAGCTCTGGGTCCCTGCAAATCACAAACCTGCAGAGTTATAAATGATAACTCTCGCCCACAAAAATATTGAGGGAAGGCAACGAAGAGGATTTGAAAACAAGGCAGAATTGCAGGAAACAGATTTCAGGAGGTATATTCGAATCGCCTTTAAAGCACAGGAAAAGCGGCAAAACCTCGACAATGATGCCCTTGGCCAAAAAGGGCGTATGCGTTTTTTCCTGAATATATTCAGGAAAAAACGCATACGCCCTTTTTGGCCAACCAAGCAACCTGGAAAGGCAAATCAGCGCTACAAAGAAGTCTCGCTTCCCATCGGTCAAAAGGGCCATGCTGAATAAAGTGTCAATACGAGAAATGCAGGAGAGGCCATGGAGAAATGGGAGCCTTGCTACGCTGATGGGCGGGATGTAAATTGCCAACAGCCACTCTGGAGAAGTGTACGGTGTGTCCTGAAATATCTAAAAAACTCGGCTTAGAGAGCATAGGGCACTTCCACTCATGGGCGTCTAATTTGGGAAAACTAAAAATCAGCAAGGCACAGGCACTCCAAAGTTTAGGGTTGCTCTGTTGACAAGAACCTCCACTTCATTCCACCTTAAATATCCCAGGAAAGAGAAAAATGGATAAAGAAGTTGTGGTCCTTAGGTACAATGGAATATCACTCAGCCATGAAATCAACGTCATAAGGCTAGTAGCAGCATGATGAGTGGATTCAGGTACGACGGTTCTAAGTGAAATAAGTCACACAGAAAAAGACACTAATCAGAAGATATCACTTATAGAGGGAATGTAAAAACCGCTACACTTGAACTGAATTACAAAACAGAACAGAGTCACACATTTAGAAAACACACTATGGCTGCCTAACGGGAAAGGCGAGGTGGGGTGATGCCTAAAACAAGGGTTTCAAATTAGCTCAGATACCGTTCCATAAACCCAATATGTAATAGACAAGACCTACTGCTTGCTCAGTGAACTGGACTCAACACCCCCTATTCACCGCCCAAGAATAGATCTGACTAGTAAGAATCTTCAAACCTATGTATTGATATCTCTCTGGAAGTGAGTCAAGTGGGAGTAAAGCGGCATAAAGACAGCAGTGAAAAGCAGCTAAACCCCATTAGGAAAATCAATTACTTTTAAAAACCCGTGAAACAAAGACAGTGAAAGAGAGAGAAATTCTTACAAAATTCGTTCAGGGGCTGTGATGCCACCTGGATTGACCATATCTAGACCCACAGCTGATTGAGACATAAGGGTGGACACTCTTGGGGCTGAGAGGTTTGGTGAGGTTGGGTGAGCAAACGCAGACCCTTTAAAGTAATACTGCGTGGTACCCATCCCATGGGTCCCAAATCTCCAGGTTCAAGGGCATCTTCCTACATCGAAAACATGCATGAGAAACCCAGAAGATGGTACACCGTGTGATCGGGAAAGGTTTCTAAAACGCACCTCATTTCTCATCTCCTTGTGCTCGGGTTCGCCATTCCAGCCACTTTAATAGCAATCTCCCTCCTTGGAGAATCAGCACGTTTAACCTCCTGTTCCGTACAGGTTGCAATTTGTCCTGAGGATGAACGGGAAGAGGGGGAACCAATGAGCGACTAGCTCTAGGTGTTGGGAAAGGCACAGGTCACTCTATTTTCCCATCAGGAAGAAGAATTAACCACCGGCTCAGCCTGCCGCCCGGAACCAGAATAGGTCCTGAAGCAATCCTACGCTTTTGCGGCCAGCTCCCAAAAAAGCGAGTTGAAAAATGGAGCTCAGGGGCCCTGCAAATCACAAACCTGCAGAGTTATAAATGATAACTCTCGCCCACAAAAATATTGAGGGAAGGCAACGAAGAGGATTTGAAAGCAAGGCAGAATTGCAGGAAACAGATTTCAGGAGGTAGATTCGAATCGCCTTTAAAGCACAGGAAAAGCGGCAAAACCTCGACAATGATGCCCTTGGCCACAAAGGGCGTATGCGTTTTTTCCTGAATATATTCAGGAAAAAACGCATACGCCCTTTTTGGCCAACCAAGCAACCTGGAAAGGCAAATCAGCGCTACAAAGAAGTCTCGCTTCCCATCGGTCAAAAGGGCCATGCTGAATAAAGTGTCAATACCAGAAATGCAGGAGAGGCCATGGAGAAATGGGAGCCTTGCTACGCTGATGGGTGGGATGTAAATTGCCAACAGCCACTCTGGAGAAGTGTATGGTGTGTCCTGAAACATCTAAAAAACTCGGCTTAGAGAGCATAGGGCACTTCCACTCATGGGCGTCTAATTTGGGAAAACTAAAAATCAGCAAGGCACAGGCACTCCAAAGTTTAGGGTTGCTCTGTTGACAAGAACCTCCACTTCATTCCACCTTAAATATCCCAGGAAAGAGAAAAATGGATAAAGAAGTTGTGGTCCTTAGGTACAATGGAATATCACTCAGCCATGAAATCAACGTCATAAGGCTAGTAGCAGCATGATGAGTGGATTCAGGTACGACGGTTCTAAGTGAAATAAGTCACACAGAAAAAGACACTAATCAGAAGATATCACTTATAGAGGGAATGTAAAAACCGCTACACTTGAACTGAATTACAAAACAGAACAGAGTCACACATTTAGAAAACACACTATGGCTGCCTAACGGGAAAGGTGAGGTGGGGTGATGCCTAAAACAAGGGTTTCAAATTAGCTCAGATACCGTTCCATAAACCCAATATGTAATAGACAAGACCTACTCCTTGCTCAGTGAACTGGACTCAACACCCCCTATTCACCGCCCAAGAATAGATCTGACTAGTAAGAATCTTCAAACCTATGTATTGATATCTCTCCGTAAGTGAGTCAAGTGGGAGTAAAGCGGCATAAACACAGCAGTGAAAAGCAGCTAAACCCCATTAGGAAAATCAATTACTTTTAAAAACCCGTGAAACAAAGACAGTGAAAGAGAGAGAAATTCTTACAAAATTCGTTCAGGGGCTGTGATGCCACCTGGATTGACCATATCTAGACCCACAGCTGATTGAGACATAAGGGTGGACACTCTTGGGGCTGAGAGGTTTGGTGAGGTTGGGTGAGCAAACGCAGACCCTTTAAAGTAATACTGCGTGGTACCCGTCTGATGGGTCCCAAATCTCCAGGTTCAAGGGCATCTTCCTACATCGAAAACATGCATGAGAAACCCAGAAGATGGTACACCGTGTGATCGGGAAAGGTTTCTAAAACGCACCTCATTTCTCATCTCCTTGTGCTCGGGTTCGCCATTCCAGCCACTTTAATAGCAATCTCCCTCCTTGGAGAATCAGCACTTTAACCTCCTGTTCCGTACAGGTTTCAATTTGTCCTGAGGATGAACGGGAAGAGGGGGAACCAATGAGCGACTAGCTCTAGGTGTTGGGACAGTCACAGGTCACTCTATTTTCCCATCAGGAAGAAGAATTAACCACAGGCTCAGCCTGCCGCCCGGAACCAGAATAGGGCCTGAAGCAATCCTACGCTTTTGCGGCCAGCTCCCAAAAAAGCGAGTTGAAAAATGGAGCTCTGGGTCCCTGCAAATCACAAACCTGCAGAGTTATAAATGATAACTCTCGCCCACAAAAATATTGAGGGAAGGCAACGAAGAGGATTTGAAAACAAGGCAGAATTGCAGGAAACAGATTTCAGGAGGTAGATTCGAATCGCCTTTAAAGCACAGGAAAAGCGGCAAAACCTCGACAATGATGCCCTTGGCCAAAAAGGGCGTATGCGTTTTTTCCTGAATATATTCAGGAAAAAACGCATACGCCCTTTTTGGCCAACCAAGCAACCTGGAAAGGCAAATCAGCGCTACAAAGAAGTCTCGCTTCCCATCGGTCAAAAGGGCCATGCTGAATAAAGTGTCAATACCAGAAATGCAGGAGAGGCCATGGAGAAATGGGAGCCTTGCTACGCTGATGGGCGGGATGTAAATTGCCAACAGCCACTCTGGAGAAGTGTACGGTGTGTCCTGAAATATCTAAAAAACTCGGCTTAGAGAGTATAGGGCACTTCCACTCATGGGCGTCTAATTTGGGAAAACTAAAAATCAGCAAGGCACAGGCACTCCAAAGTTTAGGGTTGCTCTGTTGACAAGAACCTCCACTTCATTCCACCTTAAATATCCCAGGAAAGAGAAAAATGGATAAAGAAGTTGTGGTCCTTAGGTACAATGGAATATCACTCAGCCATGAAATCAACGTCATAAGGCTAGTAGCAGCATGATGAGTGGATTCAGGTACGACGGTTCTAAGTGAAATAAGTCACACAGAAAAAGACACTAATCAGAAGATATCACTTATAGAGGGAATGTAAAAACCGCTACACTTGAACTGAATTACAAAACAGAACAGAGTCACACATTTAGAAAACACACTATGGCTGCCTAACGGGAAAGGCGAGGTGGGGTGATGCCTAAAACAAGGGTTTCAAATTAGCTCAGATACCGTTCCATAAACCCAATATGTAATAGACAAGACCTACTGCTTGCTCAGTGAACTGGACTCAACACCCCCTATTCACCGCCCAAGAATAGATCTGACTAGTAAGAATCTTCAAACCTATGTATTGATATCTCTCTGGAAGTGAGTCAAGTGGGAGTAAAGCGGCATAAAGACAGCAGTGAAAAGCAGCTAAACCCCATTAGGAAAATCAATTACTTTTAAAAACCCGTGAAACAAAGACAGTGAAAGAGAGAGAAATTCTTACAAAATTCGTTCAGGGGCTGTGATGCCACCTGGATTGACCATATCTAGACCCACAGCTGATTGAGACATAAGGGTGGACACTCTTGGGGCTGAGAGGTTTGGTGAGGTTGGGTGAGCAAACGCAGACCCTTTAAAGTAATACTGCGTGGTACCCATCCCATGGGTCCCAAATCTCCAGGTTCAAGGGCATCTTCCTACATCGAAAACATGCATGAGAAACCCAGAAGATGGTACACCGTGTGATCGGGAAAGGTTTCTAAAACGCACCTCATTTCTCATCTCCTTGTGCTCGGGTTCGCCATTCCAGCCACTTTAATAGCAATCTCCCTCCTTGGAGAATCAGCACGTTTAACCTCCTGTTCCGTACAGGTTGCAATTTGTCCTGAGGATGAACGGGAAGAGGGGGAACCAATGAGCGACTAGCTCTAGGTGGTGGGACAGGCACAGGTCACTCTATTTTCCCATCAGGAAGAAGAATTAACCACAGGCTCAGCCTGCCGCCCGGAACCAGAAAAGGGCCTGAAGCAATCCTACGCTTTTCGGCCAGCTCCCAAAAAAGCGAGTTGAAAAATGGAGCTCAGGGGCCCTGCAAATCACAAACCTGCAGAGCTAGAAATGATAACTCTCGCCCACAAAAATATTGAGGGAAGGCAAAGAAGAGGACTTGAAAGCAAGGCAGAATTGCAGGAAACAGATTTCAGGAGGTAGATTCGAATCGCCTTTAAAGCACAGGAAAAGCGGCAAAACCTCGACAATGATGCCCTTGGCCAAAAAGGGCGTATGCGTTTTTTCCTGAATATATTCAGGAAAAAACGCATACGCCCTTTTTGGCCAACCAAGCAACCTGGAAAGGCAAATCAGCGCTACAAAGAAGTCTCGCTTCCCATCGGTCAAAAGGGCCATGCTGAATAAAGTGTCAATACCAGAAATGCAGGAGAGGCCATGGAGAAATGGGAGCCTTGCTACGCTGATGGGTGGGATGTAAATTGCCAACAGCCACTCTGGAGAAGTGTATGGTGTGTCCTGAAACATCTAAAAAACTCGGCTTAGAGAGCATAGGGCACTTCCACTCATGGGCGTCTAATTTGGGAAAACTAAAAATCAGCAAGGCACAGGCACTCCAAAGTTTAGGGTTGCTCTGTTGACAAGAACCTCCACTTCATTCCAACTTAAATATCCCAGGAAAGAGAAAAATGGATAAAGAAGTTGTGGTCCTTAGGTACAATGGAATATCACTCAGCCATGAAATCAACGTCATAAGGCTAGTAGCAGCATGATGAGTGGATTCAGGTACGACGGTTCTAAGTGAAATAAGTCACACAGAAAAAGACACTAATCAGAAGATATCACTTATAGAGGGAATGTAAAAACCGCTACACTTGAACTGAATTACAAAACAGAACAGAGTCACACATTTAGAAAACACACTATGGCTGCCTAACGGGAAAGGTGAGGTGGGGTGATGCCTAAAACAAGGGTTTCAAATTAGCTCAGATACCGTTCCATAAACCCAATATGTAATAGACAAGACCTACTCCTTGCTCAGTGAACTGGACTCAACACCCCCTATTCACCGCCCAAGAATAGATCTGACTAGTAAGAATCTTCAAACCTATGTATTGATATCTCTCCGTAAGTGAGTCAAGTGGGAGTAAAGCGGCATAAACACAGCAGTGAAAAGCAGCTAAACCCCATTAGGAAAATCAATTACTTTTAAAAACCCGTGAAACAAAGACAGTGAAAGAGAGAGAAATTCTTACAAAATTCGTTCAGGGGCTGTGATGCCACCTGGATTGACCATATCTAGACCCACAGCTGATTGAGACATAAGGGTGGACACTCTTGGGGCTGAGAGGTTTGGTGAGGTTGGGTGAGCAAACGCAGACCCTTTAAAGTAATACTGCGTGGTACCCGTCTGATGGGTCCCAAATCTCCAGGTTCAAGGGCATCTTCCTACATCGAAAACATGCATGAGAAACCCAGAAGATGGTACACCGTGTGATCGGGAAAGGTTTCTAAAACGCACCTCATTTCTCATCTCCTTGTGCTCGGGTTCGCCATTCCAGCCACTTTAATAGCAATCTCCCTCCTTGGAGAATCAGCACTTTAACCTCCTGTTCCGTACAGGTTTCAATTTGTCCTGAGGATGAACGGGAAGAGGGGGAACCAATGAGCGACTAGCTCTAGGTGTTGGGACAGTCACAGGTCACTCTATTTTCCCATCAGGAAGAAGAATTAACCACAGGCTCAGCCTGCCGCCCGGAACCAGAATAGGGCCTGAAGCAATCCTACGCTTTTGCGGCCAGCTCCCAAAAAAGCGAGTTGAAAAATGGAGCTCTGGGTCCCTGCAAATCACAAACCTGCAGAGTTATAAATGATAACTCTCGCCCACAAAAATATTGAGGGAAGGCAACGAAGAGGATTTGAAAACAAGGCAGAATTGCAGGAAACAGATTTCAGGAGGTAGATTCGAATCGCCTTTAAAGCACAGGAAAAGCGGCAAAACCTCGACAATGATGCCCTTGGCCAAAAAGGGCGTATGCGTTTTTTCCTGAATATATTCAGGAAAAAACGCATACGCCCTTTTTGGCCAACCAAGCAACCTGGAAAGGCAAATCAGCGCTACAAAGAAGTCTCGCTTCCCATCGGTCAAAAGGGCCATGCTGAATAAAGTGTCAATACCAGAAATGCAGGAGAGGCCATGGAGAAATGGGAGCCTTGCTACGCTGATGGGCGGGATGTAAATTGCCAACAGCCACTCTGGAGAAGTGTACGGTGTGTCCTGAAATATCTAAAAAACTCGGCTTAGAGAGCATAGGGCACTTCCACTCATGGGCGTCTAATTTGGGAAAACTAAAAATCAGCAAGGCACAGGCACTCCAAAGTTTAGGGTTGCTCTGTTGACAAGAACCTCCACTTCATTCCACCTTAAATATCCCAGGAAAGAGAAAAATGGATAAAGAAGTTGTGGTCCTTAGGTACAATGGAATATCACTCAGCCATGAAATCAACGTCATAAGGCTAGTAGCAGCATGATGAGTGGATTCAGGTACGACGGTTCTAAGTGAAATAAGTCACACAGAAAAAGACACTAATCAGAAGATATCACTTATAGAGGGAATGTAAAAACCGCTACACTTGAACTGAATTACAAAACAGAACAGAGTCACACATTTAGAAAACACACTATGGCTGCCTAACGGGAAAGGCGAGGTGGGGTGATGCCTAAAACAAGGGTTTCAAATTAGCTCAGATACCGTTCCATAAACCCAATATGTAATAGACAAGACCTACTGCTTGCTCAGTGAACTGGACTCAACACCCCCTATTCACCGCCCAAGAATAGATCTGACTAGTAAGAATCTTCAAACCTATGTATTGATATCTCTCTGGAAGTGAGTCAAGTGGGAGTAAAGCGGCATAAAGACAGCAGTGAAAAGCAGCTAAACCCCATTAGGAAAATCAATTACTTTTAAAAACCCGTGAAACAAAGACAGTGAAAGAGAGAGAAATTCTTACAAAATTCGTTCAGGGGCTGTGATGCCACCTGGATTGACCATATCTAGACCCACAGCTGATTGAGACATAAGGGTGGACACTCTTGGGGCTGAGAGGTTTGGTGAGGTTGGGTGAGCAAACGCAGACCCTTTAAAGTAATACTGCGTGGTACCCATCCCATGGGTCCCAAATCTCCAGGTTCAAGGGCATCTTCCTACATCGAAAACATGCATGAGAAACCCAGAAGATGGTACACCGTGTGATCGGGAAAGGTTTCTAAAACGCACCTCATTTCTCATCTCCTTGTGCTCGGGTTCGCCATTCCAGCCACTTTAATAGCAATCTCCCTCCTTGGAGAATCAGCACGTTTAACCTCCTGTTCCGTACAGGTTGCAATTTGTCCTGAGGATGAACGGGAAGAGGGGGAACCAATGAGCGACTAGCTCTAGGTGGTGGGACAGGCACAGGTCACTCTATTTTCCCATCAGGAAGAAGAATTAACCACAGGCTCAGCCTGCCGCCCGGAACCAGAAAAGGGCCTGAAGCAATCCTACGCTTTTCGGCCAGCTCCCAAAAAAGCGAGTTGAAAAATGGAGCTCAGGGGCCCTGCAAATCACAAACCTGCAGAGCTAGAAATGATAACTCTCGCCCACAAAAATATTGAGGGAAGGCAAAGAAGAGGACTTGAAAGCAAGGCAGAATTGCAGGAAACAGATTTCAGGAGGTAGATTCGAATCGCCTTTAAAGCACAGGAAAAGCGGCAAAACCTCGACAATGATGCCCTTGGCCAAAAAGGGCGTATGCGTTTTTTCCTGAATATATTCAGGAAAAAACGCATACGCCCTTTTTGGCCAACCAAGCAACCTGGAAAGGCAAATCAGCGCTACAAAGAAGTCTCGCTTCCCATCGGTCAAAAGGGCCATGCTGAATAAAGTGTCAATACCAGAAATGCAGGAGAGGCCATGGAGAAATGGGAGCCTTGCTACGCTGATGGGTGGGATGTAAATTGCCAACAGCCACTCTGGAGAAGTGTATGGTGTGTCCTGAAACATCTAAAAAACTCGGCTTAGAGAGCATAGGGCACTTCCACTCATGGGCGTCTAATTTGGGAAAACTAAAAATCAGCAAGGCACAGGCACTCCAAAGTTTAGGGTTGCTCTGTTGACAAGAACCTCCACTTCATTCCAACTTAAATATCCCAGGAAAGAGAAAAATGGATAAAGAAGTTGTGGTCCTTAGGTACAATGGAATATCACTCAGCCATGAAATCAACGTCATAAGGCTAGTAGCAGCATGATGAGTGGATTCAGGTACGACGGTTCTAAGTGAAATAAGTCACACAGAAAAAGACACTAATCAGAAGATATCACTTATAGAGGGAATGTAAAAACCGCTACACTTGAACTGAATTACAAAACAGAACAGAGTCACACATTTAGAAAACACACTATGGCTGCCTAACGGGAAAGGTGAGGTGGGGTGATGCCTAAAACAAGGGTTTCAAATTAGCTCAGATACCGTTCCATAAACCCAATATGTAATAGACAAGACCTACTCCTTGCTCAGTGAACTGGACTCAACACCCCCTATTCACCGCCCAAGAATAGATCTGACTAGTAAGAATCTTCAAACCTATGTATTGATATCTCTCCGTAAGTGAGTCAAGTGGGAGTAAAGCGGCATAAACACAGCAGTGAAAAGCAGCTAAACCCCATTAGGAAAATCAATTACTTTTAAAAACCCGTGAAACAAAGACAGTGAAAGAGAGAGAAATTCTTACAAAATTCGTTCAGGGGCTGTGATGCCACCTGGATTGACCATATCTAGACCCACAGCTGATTGAGACATAAGGGTGGACACTCTTGGGGCTGAGAGGTTTGGTGAGGTTGGGTGAGCAAACGCAGACCCTTTAAAGTAATACTGCGTGGTACCCATCCCATGGGTCCCAAATCTCCAGGATCAAGGGCATCTTCCTACATCGAAAACATGCATGAGAAACCCAGAAGATGGTACACCGTGTGATCGGGAAAGGTTTCTAAAACGCACCTCATTTCTCATCTCCTTGTGCTCGGGTTCGCCATTCCAGCCACTTTAATAGCAATCTCCCTCCTTGGAGAATCAGCACTTTAACCTCCTGTTCCGTACAGGTTGCAATTTGTCCTGAGGATGAACGGGAAGAGGGGGAACCAATGAGCGACTAGCTCTAGGTGGTGGGACAGTCACAGGTCACTCTATTTTCCCATCAGGAAGAAGAATTAACCACCGGCTCAGCCTGCCGCCCGGAACCAGAATAGGTCCTGAAGCAATCCTACGCTTTTGCGGCCAGCTCCCAAAAAAGCGAGTTGAAAAATGGAGCTCAGGGGCCCTGCAAATCACAAACCTGCAGAGTTATAAATGATAACTCTCGCCCACAAAAATATTGAGGGAAGGCAACGAAGAGGATTTGAAAGCAAGGCAGAATTGCAGGAAACAGATTTCAGGAGGTAGATTCGAATCGCCTTTAAAGCACAGGAAAAGCGGCAAAACCTCGACAATGATGCCCTTGGCCACAAAGGGCGTATGCGTTTTTTCCTGAATATATTCAGGAAAAAACGCATACGCCCTTTTTGGCCAACCAAGCAACCTGGAAAGGCAAATCAGCGCTACAAAGAAGTCTCGCTTCCCATCGGTCAAAAGGGCCATGCTGAATAAAGTGTCAATACCAGAAATGCAGGAGAGGCCATGGAGAAATGGGAGCCTTGCTACGCTGATGGGTGGGATGTAAATTGCCAACAGCCACTCTGGAGAAGTGTATGGTGTGTCCTGAAACATCTAAAAAACTCGGCTTAGAGAGCATAGGGCACTTCCACTCATGGGCGTCTAATTTGGGAAAACTAAAAATCAGCAAGGCACAGGCACTCCAAAGTTTAGGGTTGCTCTGTTGACAAGAACCTCCACTTCATTCCACCTTAAATATCCCAGGAAAGAGAAAAATGGATAAAGAAGTTGTGGTCCTTAGGTACAATGGAATATCACTCAGCCATGAAATCAACGTCATAAGGCTAGTAGCAGCATGATGAGTGGATTCAGGTACGACGGTTCTAAGTGAAATAAGTCACACAGAAAAAGACACTAATCAGAAGATATCACTTATAGAGGGAATGTAAAAACCGCTACACTTGAACTGAATTACAAAACAGAACAGAGTCACACATTTAGAAAACACACTATGGCTGCCTAACGGGAAAGGTGAGGTGGGGTGATGCCTAAAACAAGGGTTTCAAATTAGCTCAGATACCGTTCCATAAACCCAATATGTAATAGACAAGACCTACTCCTTGCTCAGTGAACTGGACTCAACACCCCCTATTCACCGCCCAAGAATAGATCTGACTAGTAAGAATCTTCAAACCTATGTATTGATATCTCTCCGTAAGTGAGTCAAGTGGGAGTAAAGCGGCATAAACACAGCAGTGAAAAGCAGCTAAACCCCATTAGGAAAATCAATTACTTTTAAAAACCCGTGAAACAAAGACAGTGCAAGAGAGAGAAATTCTTACAAAATTCGTTCAGGGGCTGTGATGCCACCTGGATTGACCATATCTAGACCCACAGCTGATTGAGACATAAGGGTGGACACTCTTGGGGCTGAGAGGTTTGGTGAGGTTGGGTGAGCAAACGCAGACCCTTTAAAGTAATACTGCGTGGTACCCATCCCATGGGTCCCAAATCTCCAGGATCAAGGGCATCTTCCTACATCGAAAACATGCATGAGAAACCCAGAAGATGGTACACCGTGTGATCGGGAAAGGTTTCTAAAACGCACCTCATTTCTCATCTCCTTGTGCTCGGGTTCGCCATTCCAGCCACTTTAATAGCAATCTCCCTCCTTGGAGAATCAGCACGTTTAACCTCCTGTTCCGTACAGGTTGCAATTTGTCCTGAGGATGAACGGGAAGAGGGGGAACCAATGAGCGACTAGCTCTAGGTGTTGGGAAAGGCACAGGTCACTCTATTTTCCCATCAGGAAGAAGAATTAACCACAGGCTCAGCCTGCCGCCCGGAACCAGAATAGGTCCTGAAGCAATCCTACGCTTTTGCGGCCAGCTCCCAAAAAAGCGAGTTGAAAAATGGAGCTCAGGGGCCCTGCAAATCACAAACCTGCAGAGTTATAAATGATAACTCTCGCCCACAAAAATATTGAGGGAAGGCAACGAAGAGGATTTGAAAGCAAGGCAGAATTGCAGGAAACAGATTTCAGGAGGTAGATTCGAATCGCCTTTAAAGCACAGGAAAAGCGGCAAAACCTCGACAATGATGCCCTTGGCCAAAAAGGGCGTATGCGTTTTTTCCTGAATATATTCAGGAAAAAACGCATACGCCCTTTTTGGCCAACCAAGCAACCTGGAAAGGCAAATCAGCGCTACAAAGAAGTCTCGCTTCCCATCGGTCAAAAGGGCCATGCTGAATAAAGTGTCAATACCAGAAATGCAGGAGAGGCCATGGAGAAATGGGAGCCTTGCTACGCTGATGGGTGGGATGTAAATTGCCAACAGCCACTCTGGAGAAGTGTATGTTGTGTCCTGAAACATCTAAAAAACTCGGCTTAGAGAGCATAGGGCACTTCCACTCATGGGCGTCTAATTTGGGAAAACTAAAAATCAGCAAGGCACAGGCACTCCAAAGTTTAGGGTTGCTCTGTTGACAAGAACCTCCACTTCATTCCACCTTAAATATCCCAGGAAAGAGAAAAATGGATAAAGAAGTTGTGGTCCTTAGGTACAATGGAATATCACTCAGCCATGAAATCAACGTCATAAGGCTAGTAGCAGCATGATGAGTGGATTCAGGTACGACGGTTCTAAGTGAAATAAGTCACACAGAAAAAGACACTAATCAGAAGATATCACTTATAGAGGGAATGTAAAAACCGCTACACTTGAACTGAATTACAAAACAGAACAGAGTCACACATTTAGAAAACACACTATGGCTGCCTAACGGGAAAGGTGAGGTGGGGTGATGCCTAAAACAAGGGTTTCAAATTAGCTCAGATACCGTTCCATAAACCCAATATGTAATAGACAAGACCTACTCCTTGCTCAGTGAACTGGACTCAACACCCCCTATTCACCGCCCAAGAATAGATCTGACTAGTAAGAATCTTCAAACCTATGTATTGATATCTCTCCGTAAGTGAGTCAAGTGGGAGTAAAGCGGCATAAACACAGCAGTGAAAAGCAGCTAAACCCCATTAGGAAAATCAATTACTTTTAAAAACCCGTGAAACAAAGACAGTGAAAGAGAGAGAAATTCTTACAAAATTCGTTCAGGGGCTGTGATGCCACCTGGATTGACCATATCTAGACCCACAGCTGATTGAGACATAAGGGTGGACACTCTTGGGGCTGAGAGGTTTGGTGAGGTTGGGTGAGCAAACGCAGACCCTTTAAAGTAATACTGCGTGGTACCCATCCCATGGGTCCCAAATCTCCAGGTTCAAGGGCATCTTCCTACATCGAAAACATGCATGAGAAACCCAGAAGATGGTACACCGTGTGATCGGGAAAGGTTTCTAAAACGCACCTCATTTCTCATCTCCTTGTGCTCGGGTTCGCCATTCCAGCCACTTTAATAGCAATCTCCCTCCTTGGAGAATCAGCACGTTTAACCTCCTGTTCCGTACAGGTTGCAATTTGTCCTGAGGATGAACGGGAAGAGGGGGAACCAATGAGCGACTAGCTCTAGGTGTTGGGAAAGGCACAGGTCACTCTATTTTCCCATCAGGAAGAAGAATTAACCACCGGCTCAGCCTGCCGCCCGGAACCAGAATAGGTCCTGAAGCAATCCTACGCTTTTGCGGCCAGCTCCCAAAAAAGCGAGTTGAAAAATGGAGCTCAGGGGCCCTGCAAATCACAAACCTGCAGAGTTATAAATGATAACTCTCGCCCACAAAAATATTGAGGGAAGGCAACGAAGAGGATTTGAAAGCAAGGCAGAATTGCAGGAAACAGATTTCAGGAGGTAGATTCGAATCGCCTTTAAAGCACAGGAAAAGCGGCAAAACCTCGACAATGATGCCCTTGGCCAAAAAGGGCGTATGCGTTTTTTCCTGAATATATTCAGGAAAAAACGCATACGCCCTTTTTGGCCAACCAAGCAACCTGGAAAGGCAAATCAGCGCTACAAAGAAGTCTCGCTTCCCATCGGTCAAAAGGGCCATGCTGAATAAAGTGTCAATACCAGAAATGCAGGAGAGGCCATGGAGAAATGGGAGCCTTGCTACGCTGATGGGTGGGATGTAAATTGCCAACAGCCACTCTGGAGAAGTGTATGGTGTGTCCTGAAACATCTAAAAAACTCGGCTTAGAGAGCATAGGGCACTTCCACTCATGGGCGTCTAATTTGGGAAAACTAAAAATCAGCAAGGCACAGGCACTCCAAAGTTTAGGGTTGCTCTGTTGACAAGAACCTCCACTTCATTCCACCTTAAATATCCCAGGAAAGAGAAAAATGGATAAAGAAGTTGTGGTCCTTAGGTACAATGGAATATCACTCAGCCATGAAATCAACGTCATAAGGCTAGTAGCAGCATGATGAGTGGATTCAGGTACGACGGTTCTAAGTGAAATAAGTCACACAGAAAAAGACACTAATCAGAAGATATCACTTATAGAGGGAATGTAAAAACCGCTACACTTGAACTGAATTACAAAACAGAACAGAGTCACACATTTAGAAAACACACTATGGCTGCCTAACGGGAAAGGTGAGGTGGGGTGATGCCTAAAACAAGGGTTTCAAATTAGCTCAGATACCGTTCCATAAACCCAATATGTAATAGACAAGACCTACTCCTTGCTCAGTGAACTGGACTCAACACCCCCTATTCACCGCCCAAGAATAGATCTGACTAGTAAGAATCTTCAAACCTATGTATTGATATCTCTCCGTAAGTGAGTCAAGTGGGAGTAAAGCGGCATAAACACAGCAGTGAAAAGCAGCTAAACCCCATTAGGAAAATCAATTACTTTTAAAAACCCGTGAAACAAAGACAGTGAAAGAGAGAGAAATTCTTACAAAATTCGTTCAGGGGCTGTGATGCCACCTGGATTGACCATATCTAGACCCACAGCTGATTGAGACATAAGGGTGGACACTCTTGGGGCTGAGAGGTTTGGTGAGGTTGGGTGAGCAAACGCAGACCCTTTAAAGTAATACTGCGTGGTACCCGTCTGATGGGTCCCAAATCTCCAGGTTCAAGGGCATCTTCCTACATCGAAAACATGCATGAGAAACCCAGAAGATGGTACACCGTGTGATCGGGAAAGGTTTCTAAAACGCACCTCATTTCTCATCTCCTTGTGCTCGGGTTCGCCATTCCAGCCACTTTAATAGCAATCTCCCTCCTTGGAGAATCAGCACTTTAACCTCCTGTTCCGTACAGGTTTCAATTTGTCCTGAGGATGAACGGGAAGAGGGGGAACCAATGAGCGACTAGCTCTAGGTGTTGGGACAGTCACAGGTCACTCTATTTTCCCATCAGGAAGAAGAATTAACCACAGGCTCAGCCTGCCGCCCGGAACCAGAATAGGGCCTGAAGCAATCCTACGCTTTTGCGGCCAGCTCCCAAAAAAGCGAGTTGAAAAATGGAGCTCTGGGTCCCTGCAAATCACAAACCTGCAGAGTTATAAATGATAACTCTCGCCCACAAAAATATTGAGGGAAGGCAACGAAGAGGATTTGAAAACAAGGCAGAATTGCAGGAAACAGATTTCAGGAGGTAGATTCGAATCGCCTTTAAAGCACAGGAAAAGCGGCAAAACCTCGACAATGATGCCCTTGGCCAAAAAGGGCGTATGCGTTTTTTCCTGAATATATTCAGGAAAAAACGCATACGCCCTTTTTGGCCAACCAAGCAACCTGGAAAGGCAAATCAGCGCTACAAAGAAGTCTCGCTTCCCATCGGTCAAAAGGGCCATGCTGAATAAAGTGTCAATACCAGAAATGCAGGAGAGGCCATGGAGAAATGGGAGCCTTGCTACGCTGATGGGCGGGATGTAAATTGCCAACAGCCACTCTGGAGAAGTGTACGGTGTGTCCTGAAATATCTAAAAAACTCGGCTTAGAGAGCATAGGGCACTTCCACTCATGGGCGTCTAATTTGGGAAAACTAAAAATCAGCAAGGCACAGGCACTCCAAAGTTTAGGGTTGCTCTGTTGACAAGAACCTCCACTTCATTCCACCTTAAATATCCCAGGAAAGAGAAAAATGGATAAAGAAGTTGTGGTCCTTAGGTACAATGGAATATCACTCAGCCATGAAATCAACGTCATAAGGCTAGTAGCAGCATGATGAGTGGATTCAGGTACGACGGTTCTAAGTGAAATAAGTCACACAGAAAAAGACACTAATCAGAAGATATCACTTATAGAGGGAATGTAAAAACCGCTACACTTGAACTGAATTACAAAACAGAACAGAGTCACACATTTAGAAAACACACTATGGCTGCCTAACGGGAAAGGCGAGGTGGGGTGATGCCTAAAACAAGGGTTTCAAATTAGCTCAGATACCGTTCCATAAACCCAATATGTAATAGACAAGACCTACTGCTTGCTCAGTGAACTGGACTCAACACCCCCTATTCACCGCCCAAGAATAGATCTGACTAGTAAGAATCTTCAAACCTATGTATTGATATCTCTCTGGAAGTGAGTCAAGTGGGAGTAAAGCGGCATAAAGACAGCAGTGAAAAGCAGCTAAACCCCATTAGGAAAATCAATTACTTTTAAAAACCCGTGAAACAAAGACAGTGAAAGAGAGAGAAATTCTTACAAAATTCGTTCAGGGGCTGTGATGCCACCTGGATTGACCATATCTAGACCCACAGCTGATTGAGACATAAGGGTGGACACTCTTGGGGCTGAGAGGTTTGGTGAGGTTGGGTGAGCAAACGCAGACCCTTTAAAGTAATACTGCGTGGTACCCATCCCATGGGTCCCAAATCTCCAGGTTCAAGGGCATCTTCCTACATCGAAAACATGCATGAGAAACCCAGAAGATGGTACACCGTGTGATCGGGAAAGGTTTCTAAAACGCACCTCATTTCTCATCTCCTTGTGCTCGGGTTCGCCATTCCAGCCACTTTAATAGCAATCTCCCTCCTTGGAGAATCAGCACGTTTAACCTCCTGTTCCGTACAGGTTGCAATTTGTCCTGAGGATGAACGGGAAGAGGGGGAACCAATGAGCGACTAGCTCTAGGTGTTGGGAAAGGCACAGGTCACTCTATTTTCCCATCAGGAAGAAGAATTAACCACCGGCTCAGCCTGCCGCCCGGAACCAGAATAGGTCCTGAAGCAATCCTACGCTTTTGCGGCCAGCTCCCAAAAAAGCGAGTTGAAAAATGGAGCTCAGGGGCCCTGCAAATCACAAACCTGCAGAGTTATAAATGATAACTCTCGCCCACAAAAATATTGAGGGAAGGCAACGAAGAGGATTTGAAAGCAAGGCAGAATTGCAGGAAACAGATTTCAGGAGGTAGATTCGAATCGCCTTTAAAGCACAGGAAAAGCGGCAAAACCTCGACAATGATGCCCTTGGCCAAAAAGGGCGTATGCGTTTTTTCCTGAATATATTCAGGAAAAAACGCATACGCCCTTTTTGGCCAACCAAGCAACCTGGAAAGGCAAATCAGCGCTACAAAGAAGTCTCGCTTCCCATCGGTCAAAAGGGCCATGCTGAATAAAGTGTCAATACCAGAAATGCAGGAGAGGCCATGGAGAAATGGGAGCCTTGCTACGCTGATGGGTGGGATGTAAATTGCCAACAGCCACTCTGGAGAAGTGTATGGTGTGTCCTGAAACATCTAAAAAACTCGGCTTAGAGAGCATAGGGCACTTCCACTCATGGGCGTCTAATTTGGGAAAACTAAAAATCAGCAAGGCACAGGCACTCCAAAGTTTAGGGTTGCTCTGTTGACAAGAACCTCCACTTCATTCCACCTTAAATATCCCAGGAAAGAGAAAAATGGATAAAGAAGTTGTGGTCCTTAGGTACAATGGAATATCACTCAGCCATGAAATCAACGTCATAAGGCTAGTAGCAGCATGATGAGTGGATTCAGGTACGACGGTTCTAAGTGAAATAAGTCACACAGAAAAAGACACTAATCAGAAGATATCACTTATAGAGGGAATGTAAAAACCGCTACACTTGAACTGAATTACAAAACAGAACAGAGTCACACATTTAGAAAACACACTATGGCTGCCTAACGGGAAAGGTGAGGTGGGGTGATGCCTAAAACAAGGGTTTCAAATTAGCTCAGATACCGTTCCATAAACCCAATATGTAATAGACAAGACCTACTCCTTGCTCAGTGAACTGGACTCAACACCCCCTATTCACCGCCCAAGAATAGATCTGACTAGTAAGAATCTTCAAACCTATGTATTGATATCTCTCCGTAAGTGAGTCAAGTGGGAGTAAAGCGGCATAAACACAGCAGTGAAAAGCAGCTAAACCCCATTAGGAAAATCAATTACTTTTAAAAACCCGTGAAACAAAGACAGTGAAAGAGAGAGAAATTCTTACAAAATTCGTTCAGGGGCTGTGATGCCACCTGGATTGACCATATCTAGACCCACAGCTGATTGAGACATAAGGGTGGACACTCTTGGGGCTGAGAGGTTTGGTGAGGTTGGGTGAGCAAACGCAGACCCTTTAAAGTAATACTGCGTGGTACCCGTCTGATGGGTCCCAAATCTCCAGGTTCAAGGGCATCTTCCTACATCGAAAACATGCATGAGAAACCCAGAAGATGGTACACCGTGTGATCGGGAAAGGTTTCTAAAACGCACCTCATTTCTCATCTCCTTGTGCTCGGGTTCGCCATTCCAGCCACTTTAATAGCAATCTCCCTCCTTGGAGAATCAGCACTTTAACCTCCTGTTCCGTACAGGTTTCAATTTGTCCTGAGGATGAACGGGAAGAGGGGGAACCAATGAGCGACTAGCTCTAGGTGTTGGGACAGTCACAGGTCACTCTATTTTCCCATCAGGAAGAAGAATTAACCACAGGCTCAGCCTGCCGCCCGGAACCAGAATAGGGCCTGAAGCAATCCTACGCTTTTGCGGCCAGCTCCCAAAAAAGCGAGTTGAAAAATGGAGCTCAGGGGCACTGCAAATCACAAACCTGCAGAGTTATAAATGATAACTCTCGCCCACAAAAATATTGAGGGAAGGCAACGAAGAGGATTTGAAAACAAGGCAGAATTGCAGGAAACAGATTTCAGGAGGTATATTCGAATCGCCTTTAAAGCACAGGAAAAGCGGCAAAACCTCGACAATGATGCCCTTGGCCAAAAAGGGCGTATGCGTTTTTTCCTGAATATATTCAGGAAAAAACGCATACGCCCTTTTTGGCCAACCAAGCAACCTGGAAAGGCAAATCAGCGCTACAAAGAAGTCTCGCTTCCCATCGGTCAAAAGGGCCATTCTGAATAAAGTTTCAATACCAGAAATGCAGGAGAGGCCATGGAGAAATGGGAGCCTTGCTACGCTGATGGGCGGGATGTAAATTGCCAACAGCCACTCTGGAGAAGTGTACGGTGTGTCCTGAAATATCTAAAAAACTCGGCTTAGAGAGCATAGGGCACTTCCACTCATGGGCGTCTAATTTGGGAAAACTAAAAATCAGCAAGGCACAGGCACTCCAAAGTTTAGGGTTGCTCTGTTGACAAGAACCTCCACTTCATTCCACCTTAAATATCCCAGGAAAGAGAAAAATGGATAAAGAAGTTGTGGTCCTTAGGTACAATGGAATATCACTCAGCCATGAAATCAACGTCATAAGGCTAGTAGCAGCATGATGAGTGGATTCAGGTACGACGGTTCTAAGTGAAATAAGTCACACAGAAAAAGACACTAATCAGAAGATATCACTTATAGAGGGAATGTAAAAACCGCTACACTTGAACTGAATTACAAAACAGAACAGAGTCACACATTTAGAAAACACACTATGGCTGCCTAACGGGAAAGGTGAGGTGGGGTGATGCCTAAAACAAGGGTTTCAAATTAGCTCAGATACCGTTCCATAAACCCAATATGTAATAGACAAGACCTACTCCTTGCTCAGTGAACTGGACTCAACACCCCCTATTCACCGCCCAAGAATAGATCTGACTAGTAAGAATCTTCAAACCTATGTATTGATATCTCTCCGTAAGTGAGTCAAGTGGGAGTAAAGCGGCATAAACACAGCAGTGAAAAGCAGCTAAACCCCATTAGGAAAATCAATTACTTTTAAAAACCCGTGAAACAAAGACAGTGAAAGAGAGAGAAATTCTTACAAAATTCGTTCAGGGGCTGTGATGCCACCTGGATTGACCATATCTAGACCCACAGCTGATTGAGACATAAGGGTGGACACTCTTGGGGCTGAGAGGTTTGGTGAGGTTGGGTGAGCAAACGCAGACCCTTTAAAGTAATACTGCGTGGTACCCGTCTGATGGGTCCCAAATCTCCAGGTTCAAGGGCATCTTCCTACATCGAAAACATGCATGAGAAACCCAGAAGATGGTACACCGTGTGATCGGGAAAGGTTTCTAAAACGCACCTCATTTCTCATCTCCTTGTGCTCGGGTTCGCCATTCCAGCCACTTTAATAGCAATCTCCCTCCTTGGAGAATCAGCACTTTAACCTCCTGTTCCGTACAGGTTTCAATTTGTCCTGAGGATGAACGGGAAGAGGGGGAACCAATGAGCGACTAGCTCTAGGTGTTGGGACAGTCACAGGTCACTCTATTTTCCCATCAGGAAGAAGAATTAACCACAGGCTCAGCCTGCCGCCCGGAACCAGAATAGGGCCTGAAGCAATCCTACGCTTTTGCGGCCAGCTCCCAAAAAAGCGAGTTGAAAAATGGAGCTCAGGGGCACTGCAAATCACAAACCTGCAGAGTTATAAATGATAACTCTCGCCCACAAAAATATTGAGGGAAGGCAACGAAGAGGATTTGAAAACAAGGCAGAATTGCAGGAAACAGATTTCAGGAGGTATATTCGAATCGCCTTTAAAGCACAGGAAAAGCGGCAAAACCTCGACAATGATGCCCTTGGCCAAAAAGGGCGTATGCGTTTTTTCCTGAATATATTCAGGAAAAAACGCATACGCCCTTTTTGGCCAACCAAGCAACCTGGAAAGGCAAATCAGCGCTACAAAGAAGTCTCGCTTCCCATCGGTCAAAAGGGCCATTCTGAATAAAGTTTCAATACCAGAAATGCAGGAGAGGCCATGGAGAAATGGGAGCCTTGCTACGCTGATGGGCGGGATGTAAATTGCCAACAGCCACTCTGGAGAAGTGTACGGTGTGTCCTGAAATATCTAAAAAACTCGGCTTAGAGAGCATAGGGCACTTCCACTCATGGGCGTCTAATTTGGGAAAACTAAAAATCAGCAAGGCACAGGCACTCCAAAGTTTAGGGTTGCTCTGTTGACAAGAACCTCCACTTCATTCCACCTTAAATATCCCAGGAAAGAGAAAAATGGATAAAGAAGTTGTGGTCCTTAGGTACAATGGAATATCACTCAGCCATGAAATCAACGTCATAAGGCTAGTAGCAGCATGATGAGTGGATTCAGGTACGACGGTTCTAAGTGAAATAAGTCACACAGAAAAAGACACTAATCAGAAGATATCACTTATAGAGGGAATGTAAAAACCGCTACACTTGAACTGAATTACAAAACAGAACAGAGTCACACATTTAGAAAACACACTATGGCTGCCTAACGGGAAAGGCGAGGTGGGGTGATGCCTAAAACAAGGGTTTCAAATTAGCTCAGATACCGTTCCATAAACCCAATATGTAATAGACAAGACCTACTGCTTGCTCAGTGAACTGGACTCAACACCCCCTATTCACCGCCCAAGAATAGATCTGACTAGTAAGAATCTTCAAACCTATGTATTGATATCTCTCTGGAAGTGAGTCAAGTGGGAGTAAAGCGGCATAAAGACAGCAGTGAAAAGCAGCTAAACCCCATTAGGAAAATCAATTACTTTTAAAAACCCGTGAAACAAAGACAGTGAAAGAGAGAGAAATTCTTACAAAATTCGTTCAGGGGCTGTGATGCCACCTGGATTGACCATATCTAGACCCACAGCTGATTGAGACATAAGGGTGGACACTCTTGGGGCTGAGAGGTTTGGTGAGGTTGGGTGAGCAAACGCAGACCCTTTAAAGTAATACTGCGTGGTACCCATCCCATGGGTCCCAAATCTCCAGGTTCAAGGGCATCTTCCTACATCGAAAACATGCATGAGAAACCCAGAAGATGGTACACCGTGTGATCGGGAAAGGTTTCTAAAACGCACCTCATTTCTCATCTCCTTGTGCTCGGGTTCGCCATTCCAGCCACTTTAATAGCAATCTCCCTCCTTGGAGAATCAGCACGTTTAACCTCCTGTTCCGTACAGGTTGCAATTTGTCCTGAGGATGAACGGGAAGAGGGGGAACCAATGAGCGACTAGCTCTAGGTTTTGGGAAAGGCACAGGTCACTCTATTTTCCCATCAGGAAGAAGAATTAACCACCGGCTCAGCCTGCCGCCCGGAACCAGAATAGGTCCTGAAGCAATCCTACACTTTTGCGGCCAGCTCCCAAAAAAGCGAGTTGAAAAATGGAGCTCAGGGGCCCTGCAAATCACAAACCTGCAGAGTTATAAATGATAACTCTCGCCCACAAAAATATTGAGGGAAGGCAACGAAGAGGATTTGAAAGCAAGGCAGAATTGCAGGAAACAGATTTCAGGAGGTAGATTCGAATCACCTTTAAAGCACAGGAAAAGCGGCAAAACCTCGACAATGATGCCCTTGGCCACAAAGGGCGTATGCGTTTTTTCCTGAATATATTCAGGAAAAAACGCATACGCCCTTTTTGGCCAACCAAGCAACCTGGAAAGGCAAATCAGCGCTACAAAGAAGTCTCGCTTCCCATCGGTCAAAAGGGCCATGCTGAATAAAGTGTCAATACCAGAAATGCAGGAGAGGCCATGGAGAAATGGGAGCCTTGCTACGCTGATGGGTGGGATGTAAATTGACAACAGCCACTCTGGAGAAGTGTATGGTGTGTCCTGAAACATCTAAAAAACTCGGCTTAGAGAGCATAGGGCACTTCCACTCATGGGCGTCTAATTTGGGAAAACTAAAAATCAGCAAGGCACAGGCACTCCAAAGTTTAGGGTTGCTCTGTTGACAAGAACCTCCACTTCATTCCACCTTAAATATCCCAGGAAAGAGAAAAATGGATAAAGAAGTTGTGGTCCTTAGGTACAATGGAATATCACTCAGCCATGAAATCAACGTCATAAGGCTAGTAGCAGCATGATGAGTGGATTCAGGTACGACGGTTCTAAGTGAAATAAGTCACACAGAAAAAGACACTAATCAGAAGATATCACTTATAGAGGGAATGTAAAAACCGCTACACTTGAACTGAATTACAAAACAGAACAGAGTCACACATTTAGAAAACACACTATGGCTGCCTAACGGGAAAGGTGAGGTGGGGTGATGCCTAAAACAAGGGTTTCAAATTAGCTCAGATACCGTTCCATAAACCCAATATGTAATAGACAAGACCTACTCCTTGCTCAGTGAACTGGACTCAACACCCCCTATTCACCGCCCAAGAATAGATCTGACTAGTAAGAATCTTCAAACCTATGTATTGATATCTCTCCGTAAGTGAGTCAAGTGGGAGTAAAGCGGCATAAACACAGCAGTGAAAAGCAGCTAAACCCCATTAGGAAAATCAATTACTTTTAAAAACCCGTGAAACAAAGACAGTGAAAGAGAGAGAAATTCTTACAAAATTCGTTCAGGGGCTGTGATGCCACCTGGATTGACCATATCTAGACCCACAGCTGATTGAGACATAAGGGTGGACACTCTTGGGGCTGAGAGGTTTGGTGAGGTTGGGTGAGCAAACGCAGACCCTTTAAAGTAATACTGCGTGGTACCCGTCTGATGGGTCCCAAATCTCCAGGTTCAAGGGCATCTTCCTACATCGAAAACATGCATGAGAAACCCAGAAGATGGTACACCGTGTGATCGGGAAAGGTTTCTAAAACGCACCTCATTTCTCATCTCCTTGTGCTCGGGTTCGCCATTCCAGCCACTTTAATAGCAATCTCCCTCCTTGGAGAATCAGCACTTTAACCTCCTGTTCCGTACAGGTTTCAATTTGTCCTGAGGATGAACGGGAAGAGGGGGAACCAATGAGCGACTAGCTCTAGGTGTTGGGACAGTCACAGGTCACTCTATTTTCCCATCAGGAAGAAGAATTAACCACAGGCTCAGCCTGCCGCCCGGAACCAGAATAGGGCCTGAAGCAATCCTACGCTTTTGCGGCCAGCTCCCAAAAAAGCGAGTTGAAAAATGGAGCTCTGGGTCCCTGCAAATCACAAACCTGCAGAGTTATAAATGATAACTCTCGCCCACAAAAATATTGAGGGAAGGCAACGAAGAGGATTTGAAAACAAGGCAGAATTGCAGGAAACAGATTTCAGGAGGTAGATTCGAATCGCCTTTAAAGCACAGGAAAAGCGGCAAAACCTCGACAATGATGCCCTTGGCCAAAAAGGGCGTATGCGTTTTTTCCTGAATATATTCAGGAAAAAACGCATACGCCCTTTTTGGCCAACCAAGCAACCTGGAAAGGCAAATCAGCGCTACAAAGAAGTCTCGCTTCCCATCGGTCAAAAGGGCCATGCTGAATAAAGTGTCAATACCAGAAATGCAGGAGAGGCCATGGAGAAATGGGAGCCTTGCTACGCTGATGGGCGGGATGTAAATTGCCAACAGCCACTCTGGAGAAGTGTATGGTGTGTCCTGAAACATCTAAAAAACTCGGCTTAGAGAGCATAGGGCACTTCCACTCATGGGCGTCTAATTTGGGAAAACTAAAAATCAGCAAGGCACAGGCACTCCAAAGTTTAGGGTTGCTCTGTTGACAAGAACCTCCACTTCATTCCACCTTAAATATCCCAGGAAAGAGAAAAATGGATAAAGAAGTTGTGGTCCTTAGGTACAATGGAATATCACTCAGCCATGAAATCAACGTCATAAGGCTAGTAGCAGCATGATGAGTGGATTCAGGTACGACGGTTCTAAGTGAAATAAGTCACACAGAAAAAGACACTAATCAGAAGATATCACTTATAGAGGGAATGTAAAAACCGCTACACTTGAACTGAATTACAAAACAGAACAGAGTCACACATTTAGAAAACACACTATGGCTGCCTAACGGGAAAGGTGAGGTGGGGTGATGCCTAAAACAAGGGTTTCAAATTAGCTCAGATACCGTTCCATAAACCCAATATGTAATAGACAAGACCTACTCCTTGCTCAGTGAACTGGACTCAACACCCCCTATTCACCGCCCAAGAATAGATCTGACTAGTAAGAATCTTCAAACCTATGTATTGATATCTCTCCGTAAGTGAGTCAAGTGGGAGTAAAGCGGCATAAACACAGCAGTGAAAAGCAGCTAAACCCCATTAGGAAAATCAATTACTTTTAAAAACCCGTGAAACAAAGACAGTGAAAGAGAGAGAAATTCTTACAAAATTCGTTCAGGGGCTGTGATGCCACCTGGATTGACCATATCTAGACCCACAGCTGATTGAGACATAAGGGTGGACACTCTTGGGGCTGAGAGGTTTGGTGAGGTTGGGTGAGCAAACGCAGACCCTTTAAAGTAATACTGCGTGGTACCCATCCCATGGGTCCCAAATCTCCAGGTTCAAGGGCATCTTCCTACATCGAAAACATGCATGAGAAACCCAGAAGATGGTACACCGTGTGATCGGGAAAGGTTTCTAAAACGCACCTCATTTCTCATCTCCTTGTGCTCGGGTTCGCCATTCCAGCCACTTTAATAGCAATCTCCCTCCTTGGAGAATCAGCACGTTTAACCTCCTGTTCCGTACAGGTTGCAATTTGTCCTGAGGATGAACGGGAAGAGGGGGAACCAATGAGCGACTAGCTCTAGGTGTTGGGAAAGGCACAGGTCACTCTATTTTCCCATCAGGAAGAAGAATTAACCACCGGCTCAGCCTGCCGCCCGGAACCAGAATAGGTCCTGAAGCAATCCTACGCTTTTGCGGCCAGCTCCCAAAAAAGCGAGTTGAAAAATGGAGCTCAGGGGCCCTGCAAATCACAAACCTGCAGAGTTATAAATGATAACTCTCGCCCACAAAAATATTGAGGGAAGGCAACGAAGAGGATTTGAAAGCAAGGCAGAATTGCAGGAAACAGATTTCAGGAGGTAGATTCGAATCGCCTTTAAAGCACAGGAAAAGCGGCAAAACCTCGACAATGATGCCCTTGGCCAAAAAGGGCGTATGCGTTTTTTCCTGAATATATTCAGGAAAAAACGCATACGCCCTTTTTGGCCAACCAAGCAACCTGGAAAGGCAAATCAGCGCTACAAAGAAGTCTCGCTTCCCATCGGTCAAAAGGGCCATGCTGAATAAAGTGTCAATACCAGAAATGCAGGAGAGGCCATGGAGAAATGGGAGCCTTGCTACGCTGATGGGTGGGATGTAAATTGCCAACAGCCACTCTGGAGAAGTGTATGGTGTGTCCTGAAACATCTAAAAAACTCGGCTTAGAGAGCATAGGGCACTTCCACTCATGGGCGTCTAATTTGGGAAAACTAAAAATCAGCAAGGCACAGGCACTCCAAAGTTTAGGGTTGCTCTGTTGACAAGAACCTCCACTTCATTCCACCTTAAATATCCCAGGAAAGAGAAAAATGGATAAAGAAGTTGTGGTCCTTAGGTACAATGGAATATCACTCAGCCATGAAATCAACGTCATAAGGCTAGTAGCAGCATGATGAGTGGATTCAGGTACGACGGTTCTAAGTGAAATAAGTCACACAGAAAAAGACACTAATCAGAAGATATCACTTATAGAGGGAATGTAAAAACCGCTACACTTGAACTGAATTACAAAACAGAACAGAGTCACACATTTAGAAAACACACTATGGCTGCCTAACGGGAAAGGTGAGGTGGGGTGATGCCTAAAACAAGGGTTTCAAATTAGCTCAGATACCGTTCCATAAACCCAATATGTAATAGACAAGACCTACTCCTTGCTCAGTGAACTGGACTCAACACCCCCTATTCACCGCCCAAGAATAGATCTGACTAGTAAGAATCTTCAAACCTATGTATTGATATCTCTCCGTAAGTGAGTCAAGTGGGAGTAAAGCGGCATAAACACAGCAGTGAAAAGCAGCTAAACCCCATTAGGAAAATCAATTACTTTTAAAAACCCGTGAAACAAAGACAGTGAAAGAGAGAGAAATTCTTACAAAATTCGTTCAGGGGCTGTGATGCCACCTGGATTGACCATATCTAGACCCACAGCTGATTGAGACATAAGGGTGGACACTCTTGGGGCTGAGAGGTTTGGTGAGGTTGGGTGAGCAAACGCAGACCCTTTAAAGTAATACTGCGTGGTACCCGTCTGATGGGTCCCAAATCTCCAGGTTCAAGGGCATCTTCCTACATCGAAAACATGCATGAGAAACCCAGAAGATGGTACACCGTGTGATCGGGAAAGGTTTCTAAAACGCACCTCATTTCTCATCTCCTTGTGCTCGGGTTCGCCATTCCAGCCACTTTAATAGCAATCTCCCTCCTTGGAGAATCAGCACTTTAACCTCCTGTTCCGTACAGGTTTCAATTTGTCCTGAGGATGAACGGGAAGAGGGGGAACCAATGAGCGACTAGCTCTAGGTGTTGGGACAGTCACAGGTCACTCTATTTTCCCATCAGGAAGAAGAATTAACCACAGGCTCAGCCTGCCGCCCGGAACCAGAATAGGGCCTGAAGCAATCCTACGCTTTTGCGGCCAGCTCCCAAAAAAGCGAGTTGAAAAATGGAGCTCTGGGTCCCTGCAAATCACAAACCTGCAGAGTTATAAATGATAACTCTCGCCCACAAAAATATTGAGGGAAGGCAACGAAGAGGATTTGAAAACAAGGCAGAATTGCAGGAAACAGATTTCAGGAGGTAGATTCGAATCGCCTTTAAAGCACAGGAAAAGCGGCAAAACCTCGACAATGATGCCCTTGGCCAAAAAGGGCGTATGCGTTTTTTCCTGAATATATTCAGGAAAAAACGCATACGCCCTTTTTGGCCAACCAAGCAACCTGGAAAGGCAAATCAGCGCTACAAAGAAGTCTCGCTTCCCATCGGTCAAAAGGGCCATGCTGAATAAAGTGTCAATACCAGAAATGCAGGAGAGGCCATGGAGAAATGGGAGCCTTGCTACGCTGATGGGCGGGATGTAAATTGCCAACAGCCACTCTGGAGAAGTGTACGGTGTGTCCTGAAATATCTAAAAAACTCGGCTTAGAGAGCATAGGGCACTTCCACTCATGGGCGTCTAATTTGGGAAAACTAAAAATCAGCAAGGCACAGGCACTCCAAAGTTTAGGGTTGCTCTGTTGACAAGAACCTCCACTTCATTCCACCTTAAATATCCCAGGAAAGAGAAAAATGGATAAAGAAGTTGTGGTCCTTAGGTACAATGGAATATCACTCAGCCATGAAATCAACGTCATAAGGCTAGTAGCAGCATGATGAGTGGATTCAGGTACGACGGTTCTAAGTGAAATAAGTCACACAGAAAAAGACACTAATCAGAAGATATCACTTATAGAGGGAATGTAAAAACCGCTACACTTGAACTGAATTACAAAACAGAACAGAGTCACACATTTAGAAAACACACTATGGCTGCCTAACGGGAAAGGCGAGGTGGGGTGATGCCTAAAACAAGGGTTTCAAATTAGCTCAGATACCGTTCCATAAACCCAATATGTAATAGACAAGACCTACTGCTTGCTCAGTGAACTGGACTCAACACCCCCTATTCACCGCCCAAGAATAGATCTGACTAGTAAGAATCTTCAAACCTATGTATTGATATCTCTCTGGAAGTGAGTCAAGTGGGAGTAAAGCGGCATAAAGACAGCAGTGAAAAGCAGCTAAACCCCATTAGGAAAATCAATTACTTTTAAAAACCCGTGAAACAAAGACAGTGAAAGAGAGAGAAATTCTTACAAAATTCGTTCAGGGGCTGTGATGCCACCTGGATTGACCATATCTAGACCCACAGCTGATTGAGACATAAGGGTGGACACTCTTGGGGCTGAGAGGTTTGGTGAGGTTGGGTGAGCAAACGCAGACCCTTTAAAGTAATACTGCGTGGTACCCATCCCATGGGTCCCAAATCTCCAGGTTCAAGGGCATCTTCCTACATCGAAAACATGCATGAGAAACCCAGAAGATGGTACACCGTGTGATCGGGAAAGGTTTCTAAAACGCACCTCATTTCTCATCTCCTTGTGCTCGGGTTCGCCATTCCAGCCACTTTAATAGCAATCTCCCTCCTTGGAGAATCAGCACGTTTAACCTCCTGTTCCGTACAGGTTGCAATTTGTCCTGAGGATGAACGGGAAGAGGGGGAACCAATGAGCGACTAGCTCTAGGTGTTGGGAAAGGCACAGGTCACTCTATTTTCCCATCAGGAAGAAGAATTAACCACCGGCTCAGCCTGCCGCCCGGAACCAGAATAGGTCCTGAAGCAATCCTACGCTTTTGCGGCCAGCTCCCAAAAAAGCGAGTTGAAAAATGGAGCTCAGGGGCCCTGCAAATCACAAACCTGCAGAGTTATAAATGATAACTCTCGCCCACAAAAATATTGAGGGAAGGCAACGAAGAGGATTTGAAAGCAAGGCAGAATTGCAGGAAACAGATTTCAGGAGGTAGATTCGAATCGCCTTTAAAGCACAGGAAAAGCGGCAAAACCTCGACAATGATGCCCTTGGCCAAAAAGGGCGTATGCGTTTTTTCCTGAATATATTCAGGAAAAAACGCATACGCCCTTTTTGGCCAACCAAGCAACCTGGAAAGGCAAATCAGCGCTACAAAGAAGTCTCGCTTCCCATCGGTCAAAAGGGCCATGCTGAATAAAGTGTCAATACCAGAAATGCAGGAGAGGCCATGGAGAAATGGGAGCCTTGCTACGCTGATGGGTGGGATGTAAATTGCCAACAGCCACTCTGGAGAAGTGTATGGTGTGTCCTGAAACATCTAAAAAACTCGGCTTAGAGAGCATAGGGCACTTCCACTCATGGGCGTCTAATTTGGGAAAACTAAAAATCAGCAAGGCACAGGCACTCCAAAGTTTAGGGTTGCTCTGTTGACAAGAACCTCCACTTCATTCCACCTTAAATATCCCAGGAAAGAGAAAAATGGATAAAGAAGTTGTGGTCCTTAGGTACAATGGAATATCACTCAGCCATGAAATCAACGTCATAAGGCTAGTAGCAGCATGATGAGTGGATTCAGGTACGACGGTTCTAAGTGAAATAAGTCACACAGAAAAAGACACTAATCAGAAGATATCACTTATAGAGGGAATGTAAAAACCGCTACACTTGAACTGAATTACAAAACAGAACAGAGTCACACATTTAGAAAACACACTATGGCTGCCTAACGGGAAAGGTGAGGTGGGGTGATGCCTAAAACAAGGGTTTCAAATTAGCTCAGATACCGTTCCATAAACCCAATATGTAATAGACAAGACCTACTCCTTGCTCAGTGAACTGGACTCAACACCCCCTATTCACCGCCCAAGAATAGATCTGACTAGTAAGAATCTTCAAACCTATGTATTGATATCTCTCCGTAAGTGAGTCAAGTGGGAGTAAAGCGGCATAAACACAGCAGTGAAAAGCAGCTAAACCCCATTAGGAAAATCAATTACTTTTAAAAACCCGTGAAACAAAGACAGTGAAAGAGAGAGAAATTCTTACAAAATTCGTTCAGGGGCTGTGATGCCACCTGGATTGACCATATCTAGACCCACAGCTGATTGAGACATAAGGGTGGACACTCTTGGGGCTGAGAGGTTTGGTGAGGTTGGGTGAGCAAACGCAGACCCTTTAAAGTAATACTGCGTGGTACCCGTCTGATGGGTCCCAAATCTCCAGGTTCAAGGGCATCTTCCTACATCGAAAACATGCATGAGAAACCCAGAAGATGGTACACCGTGTGATCGGGAAAGGTTTCTAAAACGCACCTCATTTCTCATCTCCTTGTGCTCGGGTTCGCCATTCCAGCCACTTTAATAGCAATCTCCCTCCTTGGAGAATCAGCACTTTAACCTCCTGTTCCGTACAGGTTTCAATTTGTCCTGAGGATGAACGGGAAGAGGGGGAACCAATGAGCGACTAGCTCTAGGTGTTGGGACAGTCACAGGTCACTCTATTTTCCCATCAGGAAGAAGAATTAACCACAGGCTCAGCCTGCCGCCCGGAACCAGAATAGGGCCTGAAGCAATCCTACGCTTTTGCGGCCAGCTCCCAAAAAAGCGAGTTGAAAAATGGAGCTCAGGGGCACTGCAAATCACAAACCTGCAGAGTTATAAATGATAACTCTCGCCCACAAAAATATTGAGGGAAGGCAACGAAGAGGATTTGAAAACAAGGCAGAATTGCAGGAAACAGATTTCAGGAGGTATATTCGAATCGCCTTTAAAGCACAGGAAAAGCGGCAAAACCTCGACAATGATGCCCTTGGCCAAAAAGGGCGTATGCGTTTTTTCCTGAATATATTCAGGAAAAAACGCATACGCCCTTTTTGGCCAACCAAGCAACCTGGAAAGGCAAATCAGCGCTACAAAGAAGTCTCGCTTCCCATCGGTCAAAAGGGCCATTCTGAATAAAGTTTCAATACCAGAAATGCAGGAGAGGCCATGGAGAAATGGGAGCCTTGCTACGCTGATGGGCGGGATGTAAATTGCCAACAGCCACTCTGGAGAAGTGTACGGTGTGTCCTGAAATATCTAAAAAACTCGGCTTAGAGAGCATAGGGCACTTCCACTCATGGGCGTCTAATTTGGGAAAACTAAAAATCAGCAAGGCACAGGCACTCCAAAGTTTAGGGTTGCTCTGTTGACAAGAACCTCCACTTCATTCCACCTTAAATATCCCAGGAAAGAGAAAAATGGATAAAGAAGTTGTGGTCCTTAGGTACAATGGAATATCACTCAGCCATGAAATCAACGTCATAAGGCTAGTAGCAGCATGATGAGTGGATTCAGGTACGACGGTTCTAAGTGAAATAAGTCACACAGAAAAAGACACTAATCAGAAGATATCACTTATAGAGGGAATGTAAAAACCGCTACACTTGAACTGAATTACAAAACAGAACAGAGTCACACATTTAGAAAACACACTATGGCTGCCTAACGGGAAAGGTGAGGTGGGGTGATGCCTAAAACAAGGGTTTCAAATTAGCTCAGATACCGTTCCATAAACCCAATATGTAATAGACAAGACCTACTCCTTGCTCAGTGAACTGGACTCAACACCCCCTATTCACCGCCCAAGAATAGATCTGACTAGTAAGAATCTTCAAACCTATGTATTGATATCTCTCCGTAAGTGAGTCAAGTGGGAGTAAAGCGGCATAAACACAGCAGTGAAAAGCAGCTAAACCCCATTAGGAAAATCAATTACTTTTAAAAACCCGTGAAACAAAGACAGTGAAAGAGAGAGAAATTCTTACAAAATTCGTTCAGGGGCTGTGATGCCACCTGGATTGACCATATCTAGACCCACAGCTGATTGAGACATAAGGGTGGACACTCTTGGGGCTGAGAGGTTTGGTGAGGTTGGGTGAGCAAACGCAGACCCTTTAAAGTAATACTGCGTGGTACCCGTCTGATGGGTCCCAAATCTCCAGGTTCAAGGGCATCTTCCTACATCGAAAACATGCATGAGAAACCCAGAAGATGGTACACCGTGTGATCGGGAAAGGTTTCTAAAACGCACCTCATTTCTCATCTCCTTGTGCTCGGGTTCGCCATTCCAGCCACTTTAATAGCAATCTCCCTCCTTGGAGAATCAGCACTTTAACCTCCTGTTCCGTACAGGTTTCAATTTGTCCTGAGGATGAACGGGAAGAGGGGGAACCAATGAGCGACTAGCTCTAGGTGTTGGGACAGTCACAGGTCACTCTATTTTCCCATCAGGAAGAAGAATTAACCACAGGCTCAGCCTGCCGCCCGGAACCAGAATAGGGCCTGAAGCAATCCTACGCTTTTGCGGCCAGCTCCCAAAAAAGCGAGTTGAAAAATGGAGCTCAGGGGCACTGCAAATCACAAACCTGCAGAGTTATAAATGATAACTCTCGCCCACAAAAATATTGAGGGAAGGCAACGAAGAGGATTTGAAAACAAGGCAGAATTGCAGGAAACAGATTTCAGGAGGTATATTCGAATCGCCTTTAAAGCACAGGAAAAGCGGCAAAACCTCGACAATGATGCCCTTGGCCAAAAAGGGCGTATGCGTTTTTTCCTGAATATATTCAGGAAAAAACGCATACGCCCTTTTTGGCCAACCAAGCAACCTGGAAAGGCAAATCAGCGCTACAAAGAAGTCTCGCTTCCCATCGGTCAAAAGGGCCATTCTGAATAAAGTTTCAATACCAGAAATGCAGGAGAGGCCATGGAGAAATGGGAGCCTTGCTACGCTGATGGGCGGGATGTAAATTGCCAACAGCCACTCTGGAGAAGTGTACGGTGTGTCCTGAAATATCTAAAAAACTCGGCTTAGAGAGCATAGGGCACTTCCACTCATGGGCGTCTAATTTGGGAAAACTAAAAATCAGCAAGGCACAGGCACTCCAAAGTTTAGGGTTGCTCTGTTGACAAGAACCTCCACTTCATTCCACCTTAAATATCCCAGGAAAGAGAAAAATGGATAAAGAAGTTGTGGTCCTTAGGTACAATGGAATATCACTCAGCCATGAAATCAACGTCATAAGGCTAGTAGCAGCATGATGAGTGGATTCAGGTACGACGGTTCTAAGTGAAATAAGTCACACAGAAAAAGACACTAATCAGAAGATATCACTTATAGAGGGAATGTAAAAACCGCTACACTTGAACTGAATTACAAAACAGAACAGAGTCACACATTTAGAAAACACACTATGGCTGCCTAACGGGAAAGGCGAGGTGGGGTGATGCCTAAAACAAGGGTTTCAAATTAGCTCAGATACCGTTCCATAAACCCAATATGTAATAGACAAGACCTACTGCTTGCTCAGTGAACTGGACTCAACACCCCCTATTCACCGCCCAAGAATAGATCTGACTAGTAAGAATCTTCAAACCTATGTATTGATATCTCTCTGGAAGTGAGTCAAGTGGGAGTAAAGCGGCATAAAGACAGCAGTGAAAAGCAGCTAAACCCCATTAGGAAAATCAATTACTTTTAAAAACCCGTGAAACAAAGACAGTGAAAGAGAGAGAAATTCTTACAAAATTCGTTCAGGGGCTGTGATGCCACCTGGATTGACCATATCTAGACCCACAGCTGATTGAGACATAAGGGTGGACACTCTTGGGGCTGAGAGGTTTGGTGAGGTTGGGTGAGCAAACGCAGACCCTTTAAAGTAATACTGCGTGGTACCCATCCCATGGGTCCCAAATCTCCAGGTTCAAGGGCATCTTCCTACATCGAAAACATGCATGAGAAACCCAGAAGATGGTACACCGTGTGATCGGGAAAGGTTTCTAAAACGCACCTCATTTCTCATCTCCTTGTGCTCGGGTTCGCCATTCCAGCCACTTTAATAGCAATCTCCCTCCTTGGAGAATCAGCACGTTTAACCTCCTGTTCCGTACAGGTTGCAATTTGTCCTGAGGATGAACGGGAAGAGGGGGAACCAATGAGCGACTAGCTCTAGGTTTTGGGAAAGGCACAGGTCACTCTATTTTCCCATCAGGAAGAAGAATTAACCACCGGCTCAGCCTGCCGCCCGGAACCAGAATAGGTCCTGAAGCAATCCTACACTTTTGCGGCCAGCTCCCAAAAAAGCGAGTTGAAAAATGGAGCTCAGGGGCCCTGCAAATCACAAACCTGCAGAGTTATAAATGATAACTCTCGCCCACAAAAATATTGAGGGAAGGCAACGAAGAGGATTTGAAAGCAAGGCAGAATTGCAGGAAACAGATTTCAGGAGGTAGATTCGAATCGCCTTTAAAGCACAGGAAAAGCGGCAAAACCTCGACAATGATGCCCTTGGCCACAAAGGGCGTATGCGTTTTTTCCTGAATATATTCAGGAAAAAACGCATACGCCCTTTTTGGCCAACCAAGCAACCTGGAAAGGCAAATCAGCGCTACAAAGAAGTCTCGCTTCCCATCGGTCAAAAGGGCCATGCTGAATAAAGTGTCAATACCAGAAATGCAGGAGAGGCCATGGAGAAATGGGAGCCTTGCTACGCTGATGGGTGGGATGTAAATTGACAACAGCCACTCTGGAGAAGTGTATGGTGTGTCCTGAAACATCTAAAAAACTCGGCTTAGAGAGCATAGGGCACTTCCACTCATGGGCGTCTAATTTGGGAAAACTAAAAATCAGCAAGGCACAGGCACTCCAAAGTTTAGGGTTGCTCTGTTGACAAGAACCTCCACTTCATTCCACCTTAAATATCCCAGGAAAGAGAAAAATGGATAAAGAAGTTGTGGTCCTTAGGTACAATGGAATATCACTCAGCCATGAAATCAACGTCATAAGGCTAGTAGCAGCATGATGAGTGGATTCAGGTACGACGGTTCTAAGTGAAATAAGTCACACAGAAAAAGACACTAATCAGAAGATATCACTTATAGAGGGAATGTAAAAACCGCTACACTTGAACTGAATTACAAAACAGAACAGAGTCACACATTTAGAAAACACACTATGGCTGCCTAACGGGAAAGGTGAGGTGGGGTGATGCCTAAAACAAGGGTTTCAAATTAGCTCAGATACCGTTCCATAAACCCAATATGTAATAGACAAGACCTACTCCTTGCTCAGTGAACTGGACTCAACACCCCCTATTCACCGCCCAAGAATAGATCTGACTAGTAAGAATCTTCAAACCTATGTATTGATATCTCTCCGTAAGTGAGTCAAGTGGGAGTAAAGCGGCATAAACACAGCAGTGAAAAGCAGCTAAACCCCATTAGGAAAATCAATTACTTTTAAAAACCCGTGAAACAAAGACAGTGAAAGAGAGAGAAATTCTTACAAAATTCGTTCAGGGGCTGTGATGCCACCTGGATTGACCATATCTAGACCCACAGCTGATTGAGACATAAGGGTGGACACTCTTGGGGCTGAGAGGTTTGGTGAGGTTGGGTGAGCAAACGCAGACCCTTTAAAGTAATACTGCGTGGTACCCGTCTGATGGGTCCCAAATCTCCAGGTTCAAGGGCATCTTCCTACATCGAAAACATGCATGAGAAACCCAGAAGATGGTACACCGTGTGATCGGGAAAGGTTTCTAAAACGCACCTCATTTCTCATCTCCTTGTGCTCGGGTTCGCCATTCCAGCCACTTTAATAGCAATCTCCCTCCTTGGAGAATCAGCACTTTAACCTCCTGTTCCGTACAGGTTTCAATTTGTCCTGAGGATGAACGGGAAGAGGGGGAACCAATGAGCGACTAGCTCTAGGTGTTGGGACAGTCACAGGTCACTCTATTTTCCCATCAGGAAGAAGAATTAACCACAGGCTCAGCCTGCCGCCCGGAACCAGAATAGGGCCTGAAGCAATCCTACGCTTTTGCGGCCAGCTCCCAAAAAAGCGAGTTGAAAAATGGAGCTCTGGGTCCCTGCAAATCACAAACCTGCAGAGTTATAAATGATAACTCTCGCCCACAAAAATATTGAGGGAAGGCAACGAAGAGGATTTGAAAACAAGGCAGAATTGCAGGAAACAGATTTCAGGAGGTAGATTCGAATCGCCTTTAAAGCACAGGAAAAGCGGCAAAACCTCGACAATGATGCCCTTGGCCAAAAAGGGCGTATGCGTTTTTTCCTGAATATATTCAGGAAAAAACGCATACGCCCTTTTTGGCCAACCAAGCAACCTGGAAAGGCAAATCAGCGCTACAAAGAAGTCTCGCTTCCCATCGGTCAAAAGGGCCATGCTGAATAAAGTTTCAATACCAGAAATGCAGGAGAGGCCATGGAGAAATGGGAGCCTTGCTACGCTGATGGGCGGGATGTAAATTGCCAACAGCCACTCTGGAGAAGTGTACGGTGTGTCCTGAAATATCTAAAAAACTCGGCTTAGAGAGCATAGGGCACTTCCACTCATGGGCGTCTAATTTGGGAAAACTAAAAATCAGCAAGGCACAGGCACTCCAAAGTTTAGGGTTGCTCTGTTGACAAGAACCTCCACTTCATTCCACCTTAAATATCCCAGGAAAGAGAAAAATGGATAAAGAAGTTGTGGTCCTTAGGTACAATGGAATATCACTCAGCCATGAAATCAACGTCATAAGGCTAGTAGCAGCATGATGAGTGGATTCAGGTACGACGGTTCTAAGTGAAATAAGTCACACAGAAAAAGACACTAATCAGAAGATATCACTTATAGAGGGAATGTAAAAACCGCTACACTTGAACTGAATTACAAAACAGAACAGAGTCACACATTTAGAAAACACACTATGGCTGCCTAACGGGAAAGGCGAGGTGGGGTGATGCCTAAAACAAGGGTTTCAAATTAGCTCAGATACCGTTCCATAAACCCAATATGTAATAGACAAGACCTACTGCTTGCTCAGTGAACTGGACTCAACACCCCCTATTCACCGCCCAAGAATAGATCTGACTAGTAAGAATCTTCAAACCTATGTATTGATATCTCTCTGGAAGTGAGTCAAGTGGGAGTAAAGCGGCATAAAGACAGCAGTGAAAAGCAGCTAAACCCCATTAGGAAAATCAATTACTTTTAAAAACCCGTGAAACAAAGACAGTGAAAGAGAGAGAAATTCTTACAAAATTCGTTCAGGGGCTGTGATGCCACCTGGATTGACCATATCTAGACCCACAGCTGATTGAGACATAAGGGTGGACACTCTTGGGGCTGAGAGGTTTGGTGAGGTTGGGTGAGCAAACGCAGACCCTTTAAAGTAATACTGCGTGGTACCCATCCCATGGGTCCCAAATCTCCAGGTTCAAGGGCATCTTCCTACATCGAAAACATGCATGAGAAACCCAGAAGATGGTACACCGTGTGATCGGGAAAGGTTTCTAAAACGCACCTCATTTCTCATCTCCTTGTGCTCGGGTTCGCCATTCCAGCCACTTTAATAGCAATCTCCCTCCTTGGAGAATCAGCACGTTTAACCTCCTGTTCCGTACAGGTTGCAATTTGTCCTGAGGATGAACGGGAAGAGGGGGAACCAATGAGCGACTAGCTCTAGGTGTTGGGAAAGGCACAGGTCACTCTATTTTCCCATCAGGAAGAAGAATTAACCACCGGCTCAGCCTGCCGCCCGGAACCAGAATAGGTCCTGAAGCAATCCTACGCTTTTGCGGCCAGCTCCCAAAAAAGCGAGTTGAAAAATGGAGCTCAGGGGCCCTGCAAATCACAAACCTGCAGAGTTATAAATGATAACTCTCGCCCACAAAAATATTGAGGGAAGGCAACGAAGAGGATTTGAAAGCAAGGCAGAATTGCAGGAAACAGATTTCAGGAGGTAGATTCGAATCGCCTTTAAAGCACAGGAAAAGCGGCAAAACCTCGACAATGATGCCCTTGGCCACAAAGGGCGTATGCGTTTTTTCCTGAATATATTCAGGAAAAAACGCATACGCCCTTTTTGGCCAACCAAGCAACCTGGAAAGGCAAATCAGCGCTACAAAGAAGTCTCGCTTCCCATCGGTCAAAAGGGCCATGCTGAATAAAGTGTCAATACCAGAAATGCAGGAGAGGCCATGGAGAAATGGGAGCCTTGCTACGCTGATGGGTGGGATGTAAATTGCCAACAGCCACTCTGGAGAAGTGTATGGTGTGTCCTGAAACATCTAAAAAACTCGGCTTAGAGAGCATAGGGCACTTCCACTCATGGGCGTCTAATTTGGGAAAACTAAAAATCAGCAAGGCACAGGCACTCCAAAGTTTAGGGTTGCTCTGTTGACAAGAACCTCCACTTCATTCCACCTTAAATATCCCAGGAAAGAGAAAAATGGATAAAGAAGTTGTGGTCCTTAGGTACAATGGAATATCACTCAGCCATGAAATCAACGTCATAAGGCTAGTAGCAGCATGATGAGTGGATTCAGGTACGACGGTTCTAAGTGAAATAAGTCACACAGAAAAAGACACTAATCAGAAGATATCACTTATAGAGGGAATGTAAAAACCGCTACACTTGAACTGAATTACAAAACAGAACAGAGTCACACATTTAGAAAACACACTATGGCTGCCTAACGGGAAAGGCGAGGTGGGGTGATGCCTAAAACAAGGGTTTCAAATTAGCTCAGATACCGTTCCATAAACCCAATATGTAATAGACAAGACCTACTGCTTGCTCAGTGAACTGGACTCAACACCCCCTATTCACCGCCCAAGAATAGATCTGACTAGTAAGAATCTTCAAACCTATGTATTGATATCTCTCTGGAAGTGAGTCAAGTGGGAGTAAAGCGGCATAAAGACAGCAGTGAAAAGCAGCTAAACCCCATTAGGAAAATCAATTACTTTTAAAAACCCGTGAAACAAAGACAGTGAAAGAGAGAGAAATTCTTACAAAATTCGTTCAGGGGCTGTGATGCCACCTGGATTGACCATATCTAGACCCACAGCTGATTGAGACATAAGGGTGGACACTCTTGGGGCTGAGAGGTTTGGTGAGGTTGGGTGAGCAAACGCAGACCCTTTAAAGTAATACTGCGTGGTACCCATCCCATGGGTCCCAAATCTCCAGGTTCAAGGGCATCTTCCTACATCGAAAACATGCATGAGAAACCCAGAAGATGGTACACCGTGTGATCGGGAAAGGTTTCTAAAACGCACCTCATTTCTCATCTCCTTGTGCTCGGGTTCGCCATTCCAGCCACTTTAATAGCAATCTCCCTCCTTGGAGAATCAGCACGTTTAACCTCCTGTTCCGTACAGGTTGCAATTTGTCCTGAGGATGAACGGGAAGAGGGGGAACCAATGAGCGACTAGCTCTAGGTGTTGGGAAAGGCACAGGTCACTCTATTTTCCCATCAGGAAGAAGAATTAACCACCGGCTCAGCCTGCCGCCCGGAACCAGAATAGGTCCTGAAGCAAATCTACGCTTTTGCGGCCAGCTCCCAAAAAAGCGAGTTGAAAAATGGAGCTCAGGGGCCCTGCAAATCACAAACCTGCAGAGTTATAAATGATAACTCTCGCCCACAAAAATATTGAGGGAAGGCAACGAAGAGGATTTGAAAGCAAGGCAGAATTGCAGGAAACAGATTTCAGGAGGTAGATTCGAATCGCCTTTAAAGCACAGGAAAAGCGGCAAAACTTCGACAATGATGCCCTTGGCCAAAAAGGGCGTATGCGTTTTTTCCTGAATATATTCAGGAAAAAACGCATACGCCCTTTTTGGCCAACCAAGCAACCTGGAAAGGCAAATCAGCGCTACAAAGAAGTCTCGCTTCCCATCGGTCAAAAGGGCCATGCTGAATAAAGTGTCAATACCAGAAATGCAGGAGAGGCCATGGAGAAATGGGAGCCTTGCTACGCTGATGGGTGGGATGTAAATTGACAACAGCCACTCTGGAGAAGTGTATGGTGTGTCCTGAAACATCTAAAAAACTCGGCTTAGAGAGCATAGGGCACTTCCACTCATGGGCGTCTAATTTGGGAAAACTAAAAATCAGCAAGGCACAGGCACTCCAAAGTTTAGGGTTGCTCTGTTGACAAGAACCTCCACTTCATTCCACCTTAAATATCCCAGGAAAGAGAAAAATGGATAAAGAAGTTGTGGTCCTTAGGTACAATGGAATATCACTCAGCCATGAAATCAACGTCATAAGGCTAGTAGCAGCATGATGAGTGGATTCAGGTACGACGGTTCTAAGTGAAATAAGTCACACAGAAAAAGACACTAATCAGAAGATATCACTTATAGAGGGAATGTAAAAACCGCTACACTTGAACTGAATTACAAAACAGAACAGAGTCACACATTTAGAAAACACACTATGGCTGCCTAACGGGAAAGGTGAGGTGGGGTGATGCCTAAAACAAGGGTTTCAAATTAGCTCAGATACCGTTCCATAAACCCAATATGTAATAGACAAGACCTACTCCTTGCTCAGTGAACTGGACTCAACACCCCCTATTCACCGCCCAAGAATAGATCTGACTAGTAAGAATCTTCAAACCTATGTATTGATATCTCTCTGGAAGTGAGTCAAGTGGGAGTAAAGCGGCATAAAGACAGCAGTGAAAAGCAGCTAAACCCCATTAGGAAAATCAATTACTTTTAAAAACCCGTGAAACAAAGACAGTGAAAGAGAGAGAAATTCTTACAAAATTCGTTCAGGGGCTGTGATGCCACCTGGATTGACCATATCTAGACCCACAGCTGATTGAGACATAAGGGTGGACACTCTTGGGGCTGAGAGGTTTGGTGAGGTTGGGTGAGCAAACGCAGACCCTTTAAAGTAATACTGCGTGGTACCCGTCTGATGGGTCCCAAATCTCCAGGTTCAAGGGCATCTTCCTACATCGAAAACATGCATGAGAAACCCAGAAGATGGTACACCGTGTGATCGGGAAAGGTTTCTAAAACGCACCTCATTTCTCATCTCCTTGTGCTCGGGTTCGCCATTCCAGCCACTTTAATAGCAATCTCCCTCCTTGGAGAATCAGCACTTTAACCTCCTGTTCCGTACAGGTTTCAATTTGTCCTGAGGATGAACGGGAAGAGGGGGAACCAATGAGCGACTAGCTCTAGGTGTTGGGACAGTCACAGGTCACTCTATTTTCCCATCAGGAAGAAGAATTAACCACAGGCTCAGCCTGCCGCCCGGAACCAGAATAGGGCCTGAAGCAATCCTACGCTTTTGCGGCCAGCTCCCAAAAAAGCGAGTTGAAAAATGGAGCTCTGGGTCCCTGCAAATCACAAACCTGCAGAGTTATAAATGATAACTCTCGCCCACAAAAATATTGAGGGAAGGCAACGAAGAGGATTTGAAAACAAGGCAGAATTGCAGGAAACAGATTTCAGGAGGTATATTCGAATCGCCTTTAAAGCACAGGAAAAGCGGCAAAACCTCGACAATGATGCCCTTGGCCAAAAAGGGCGTATGCGTTTTTTCCTGAATATATTCAGGAAAAAACGCATACGCCCTTTTTGGCCAACCAAGCAACCTGGAAAGGCAAATCAGCGCTACAAAGAAGTCTCGCTTCCCATCGGTCAAAAGGGCCATGCTGAATAAAGTGTCAATACCAGAAATGCAGGAGAGGCCATGGAGAAATGGGAGCCTTGCTACGCTGATGGGCGGGATGTAAATTGCCAACAGCCACTCTGGAGAAGTGTACGGTGTGTCCTGAAATATCTAAAAAACTCGGCTTAGAGAGCATAGGGCACTTCCACTCATGGGCGTCTAATTTGGGAAAACTAAAAATCAGCAAGGCACAGGCACTCCAAAGTTTAGGGTTGCTCTGTTGACAAGAACCTCCACTTCATTCCACCTTAAATATCCCAGGAAAGAGAAAAATGGATAAAGAAGTTGTGGTCCTTAGGTACAATGGAATATCACTCAGCCGTGAAATCAACGTCATAAGGCTAGTAGCAGCATGATGAGTGGATTCAGGTACGACGGTTCTAAGTGAAATAAGTCACACAGAAAAAGACACTAATCAGAAGATATCACTTATAGAGGGAATGTAAAAACCGCTACACTTGAACTGAATTACAAAACAGAACAGAGTCACACATTTAGAAAACACACTATGGCTGCCTAACGGGAAAGGCGAGGTGGGGTGATGCCTAAAACAAGGGTTTCAAATTAGCTCAGATACCGTTCCATAAACCCAATATGTAATAGACAAGACCTACTGCTTGCTCAGTGAACTGCACTCAACACCCCCTATTCACCGCCCAAGAATAGATCTGATTAGTAAGAATCTTCAAACCTATGTATTGATATCTCTCCGTAAGTGAGTCAAGTGGGAGTAAAGCGGCATAAAGACAGCAGTGAAAAGCAGCTAAACCCCATTAGGAAAATCAATTACTTTTTAAAACCCGTGAAACAAAGACAGTGCAAGAGAGAGAAATTCTTACAAAATTCGTTCAGGGGCTGTGATGCCACCTGGATTGACCATATCTAGACCCACAGCTGATTGAGACATAAGGGTGGACACTCTTGGGGCTGAGAGTTTTGGTGAGGTTGGGTGAGCAAACGCAGACCCTTTAAAGTAATACTGCGTGGTACCCGTCTGATGGGTCCCAAATCTCCAGGTTCAAGGGCATCTTCCTACATCGAAAACATGCATGAGAAACCCAGAAGATGGTACACTGTGTGATCGGGAAAGGTTTCTAAAACGCACCTCATTTCTCATCTCCTTGTGCTCGGGTTCGCCATTCCAGCCACTTTAATAGCAACCTCCCTCCTTGGAGAATCAGCACTTTAACCTCCTGTTCCGTACAGGTTTCAATTTGTCCTGAGGATGAACGGGAAGAGGGGGAACCAATGAGCGACTAGCTCTAGGTGGTGGGACAGGCACAGGTCACTCTATTTTCCCATCAGGAAGAAGAATTAACCACAGGCTCAGCCTGCCGCCCGGAACCAGAATAGGGCCTGAAGCAATCCTACGCTTTTCGGCCAGCTCCCAAAAAAGCGAGTTGAAAAATGGAGCTCAGGGGCCCTGCAAATCACAAACCTGCAGAGTTAGAAATGATAACTCTCGCCCACAAAAATATTGAGGGAAGGCAAAGAAGAGGACTTGAAAGCAAGGCAGAATTGCAGGAAACAGATTTCAGGAGGTAGATTCGAATCGCCTTTAAAGCACAGGAAAAGCGGCAAAACCTCGACAATGATGCCCTTGGCCAAAAAGGGCGTATGCGTTTTTTCCTGAATATATTCAGGAAAAAACGCATACGCCCTTTTTGGCCAACCAAGCAACCTGGAAAGGCAAATCAGCGCTACAAAGAAGTCTCGCTTCCCATCGGTCAAAAGGGCCATGCTGAATAAAGTGTCAATACCAGAAATGCAGGAGAGGCCATGGAGAAATGGGAGCCTTGCTACGCTGATGGGTGGGATGTAAATTGCCAACAGCCACTCTGGAGAAGTGTATGGTGTGTCCTGAAACATCTAAAAAACTCGGCTTAGAGAGCATAGGGCACTTCCACTCATGGGCGTCTAATTTGGGAAAATTAAAAATCAGCAAGGCACAGGCACTCCAAAGTTTAGGGTTGCTCTGTTGACAAGAACCTCCACTTCATTCCAACTTAAATATCCCAGGAAAGAGAAAAATGGATAAAGAAGTTGTGGTCCTTAGGTACAATGGAATATCACTCAGCCATGAAATCAACGTCATAAGGCTAGTAGCAGCATGATGAGTGGATTCAGGTACGACGGTTCTAAGTGAAATAAGTCACACAGAAAAAGACACTAATCAGAAGATATCACTTATAGAGGGAATGTAAAAACCGCTACACTTGAACTGAATTACAAAACAGAACAGAGTCACACATTTAGAAAACACACTATGGCTGCCTAACGGGAAAGGTGAGGTGGGGTGATGCCTAAAACAAGGGTTTCAAATTAGCTCAGATACCGTTCCATAAACCCAATATGTAATAGACAAGACCTACTCCTTGCTCAGTGAACTGGACTCAACACCCCCTATTCACCGCCCAAGAATAGATCTGACTAGTAAGAATCTTCAAACCTATGTATTGATATCTCTCCGTAAGTGAGTCAAGTGGGAGTAAAGCGGCATAAACACAGCAGTGAAAAGCAGCTAAACCCCATTAGGAAAATCAATTACTTTTAAAAACCCGTGAAACAAAGACAGTGAAAGAGAGAGAAATTCTTACAAAATTCGTTCAGGGGCTGTGATGCCACCTGGATTGACCATATCTAGACCCACAGCTGATTGAGACATAAGGGTGGACACTCTTGGGGCTGAGAGGTTTGGTGAGGTTGGGTGAGCAAACGCAGACCCTTTAAAGTAATACTGCGTGGTACCCATCCCATGGGTCCCAAATCTCCAGGATCAAGGGCATCTTCCTACATCGAAAACATGCATGAGAAACCCAGAAGATGGTACACCGTGTGATCGGGAAAGGTTTCTAAAACGCACCTCATTTCTCATCTCCTTGTGCTCGGGTTCGCCATTCCAGCCACTTTAATAGCAATCTCCCTCCTTGGAGAATCAGCACTTTAACCTCCTGTTCCGTACAGGTTGCAATTTGTCCTGAGGATGAACGGGAAGAGGGGGAACCAATGAGCGACTAGCTCTAGGTGGTGGGACAGTCACAGGTCACTCTATTTTCCCATCAGGAAGAAGAATTAACCACCGGCTCAGCCTGCCGCCCGGAACCAGAATAGGTCCTGAAGCAATCCTAAGCTTTTGCGGCCAGCTCCCAAAAAAGCGAGTTGAAAAATGGAGCTCAGGGGCCCTGCAAATCACAAACCTGCAGAGTTATAAATGATAACTCTCGCCCACAAAAATATTGAGGGAAGGCAACGAAGAGGATTTGAAAGCAAGGCAGAATTGCAGGAAACAGATTTCAGGAGGTAGATTCGAATCGCCTTTAAAGCACAGGAAAAGCGGCAAAACCTCGACAATGATGCCCTTGGCCACAAAGGGCGTATGCGTTTTTTCCTGAATATATTCAGGAAAAAACGCATACGCCCTTTTTGGCCAACCAAGCAACCTGGAAAGGCAAATCAGCGCTACAAAGAAGTCTCGCTTCCCATCGGTCAAAAGGGCCATGCTGAATAAAGTGTCAATACCAGAAATGCAGGAGAGGCCATGGAGAAATGGGAGCCTTGCTACGCTGATGGGTGGGATGTAAATTGACAACAGCCACTCTGGAGAAGTGTATGGTGTGTCCTGAAACATCTAAAAAACTCGGCTTAGAGAGCATAGGGCACTTCCACTCATGGGCGTCTAATTTGGGAAAACTAAAAATCAGCAAGGCACAGGCACTCCAAAGTTTAGGGTTGCTCTGTTGACAAGAACCTCCACTTCATTCCACCTTAAATATCCCAGGAAAGAGAAAAATGGATAAAGAAGTTGTGGTCCTTAGGTACAATGGAATATCACTCAGCCATGAAATCAACGTCATAAGGCTAGTAGCAGCATGATGAGTGGATTCAGGTACGACGGTTCTAAGTGAAATAAGTCACACAGAAAAAGACACTAATCAGAAGATATCACTTATAGAGGGAATGTAAAAACCGCTACACTTGAACTGAATTACAAAACAGAACAGAGTCACACATTTAGAAAACACACTATGGCTGCCTAACGGGAAAGGTGAGGTGGGGTGATGCCTAAAACAAGGGTTTCAAATTAGCTCAGATACCGTTCCATAAACCCAATATGTAATAGACAAGACCTACTCCTTGCTCAGTGAACTGGACTCAACACCCCCTATTCACCGCCCAAGAATAGATCTGACTAGTAAGAATCTTCAAACCTATGTATTGATATCTCTCCGTAAGTGAGTCAAGTGGGAGTAAAGCGGCATAAACACAGCAGTGAAAAGCAGCTAAACCCCATTAGGAAAATCAATTACTTTTAAAAACCCGTGAAACAAAGACAGTGAAAGAGAGAGAAATTCTTACAAAATTCGTTCAGGGGCTGTGATGCCACCTGGATTGACCATATCTAGACCCACAGCTGATTGAGACATAAGGGTGGACACTCTTGGGGCTGAGAGGTTTGGTGAGGTTGGGTGAGCAAACGCAGACCCTTTAAAGTAATACTGCGTGGTACCCGTCTGATGGGTCCCAAATCTCCAGGTTCAAGGGCATCTTCCTACATCGAAAACATGCATGAGAAACCCAGAAGATGGTACACCGTGTGATCGGGAAAGGTTTCTAAAACGCACCTCATTTCTCATCTCCTTGTGCTCGGGTTCGCCATTCCAGCCACTTTAATAGCAATCTCCCTCCTTGGAGAATCAGCACTTTAACCTCCTGTTCCGTACAGGTTGCAATTTGTCCTGAGGATGAACGGGAAGAGGGGGAACCAATGAGCGACTAGCTCTAGGTGTTGGGAAAGGCACAGGTCACTCTATTTTCCCATCAGGAAGAAGAATTAACCACCGGCTCAGCCTGCCGCCCGGAACCAGAATAGGGCCTGAAGCAATCCTACGCTTTTGCGGCCAGCTCCCAAAAAAGCGAGTTGAAAAATGGAGCTCAGGGGCCCTGCAAATCACCAACCTGCAGAGTTATAAATGATAACTCTCGCCCACAAAAATATTGAGGGAAGGCAACGAAGAGGATTTGAAAGCAAGGCAGAATTGCAGGAAACAGATTTCAGGAGGTAGATTCGAATCGCCTTTAAAGCACAGGAAAAGCGGCAAAACCTCGACAATGATGCCCTTGGCCAAAAAGGGCGTATGCGTTTTTTCCTGAATATATTCAGGAAAAAACGCATACGCCCTTTTTGGCCAACCAAGCAACCTGGAAAGGCAAATCAGCGCTACAAAGAAGTCTCGCTTCCCATCGGTCAAAAGGGCCATGCTGAATAAAGTGTCAATACCAGAAATGCAGGAGAGGCCATGGAGAAATGGGAGCCTTGCTACGCTGATGGGTGGGATGTAAATTGCCAACAGCCACTCTGGAGAAGTGTATGGTGTGTCCTGAAACATCTAAAAAACTCGGCTTAGAGAGCATAGGGCACTTCCACTCATGGGCGTCTAATTTGGGAAAACTAAAAATCAGCAAGGCACAGGCACTCCAAAGTTTAGGGTTGCTCTGTTGACAAGAACCTCCACTTCATTCCACCTTAAATATCCCAGGAAAGAGAAAAATGGATAAAGAAGTTGTGGTCCTTAGGTACAATGGAATATCACTCAGCCATGAAATCAACGTCATAAGGCTAGTAGCAGCATGATGAGTGGATTCAGGTACGACGGTTCTAAGTGAAATAAGTCACACAGAAAAAGACACTAATCAGAAGATATCACTTATAGAGGGAATGTAAAAACCGCTACACTTGAACTGAATTACAAAACAGAACAGAGTCACACATTTAGAAAACACAATAAGGCTGCCTAACGGGAAAGGCGAGGTGGGGTGATGCATAAAACAAGGGTTTCAAATTAGCTCAGATAACGTTCCATAAACCCAATATGTAATAGACAAGACCTACTGCTTGCTCAGTGAACTGGACTCAACACCCCCTATTCACCGCCCAAGAATAGATCTGACTAGTAAGAATCTTCAAACCTATGTATTGATATCTCTCCGTAAGTGAGTCAAGTGGGAGTAAAGCGGCATAAACACAGCAGTGAAAAGCAGCTAAACCCCATTAGGAAAATCAATTACTTTTAAAAACCCGTGAAACAAAGACAGTGAAAGAGAGAGAAATTCTTACAAAATTCGTTCAGGGGCTGTGATGCCACCTGGATTGACCATATCTAGACCCACAGCTGATTGAGACATAAGGGTGGACACTCTTGGGGCTGAGAGGTTTGTTGAAGTTGGGTGAGCAAACACAGACCCTTTAAAGTAATACTGCGTGGTACCCGTCTGATGGGTCCCAAATCTCCAGGTTCAAGGGCATCTTCCTACATCGAAAACATGCATGAGAACCCCAGAAGATGGTACACCGTGTGATCGGGAAAGGTTTCTAAAACGCACCTCATTTCTCATCTCCTTGTGCTCGGGTTCGCCATTCCAGCCGCTTTACTAGCAATCTCCCTCCTTGGAGAATCAGCACGTTTAACCTCCTGTTCTGTACAGGTTGCAATTTGTCCTGAGGATGAACGGGAAGAGGGGGAACCAATGAGCGACTAGCTCTAGGTGTTGGGAAAGGCACAGGTCACTCTATTTTCCCATCAGGAAGAAGAATTAACCACAGGCTCAGACTGCCGCCCGGAACCAGAATAGGGCCTGAAGCAATCCTACGGGTTTGCGGCCAGCTCCCAAAAAAGCGAGTTGAAAAATGGAGCTCAGGGGCACTGCAAATCACAAACCTGCAGAGTTAGAAATGACAACTCTCGCCCACAAAATTATTGAGGGAAGGCAACGAAGAGGATTTGAAAGCAAGGCAGAATTGCAGGAAACAGATTTCAGGAGGTAGATTCGAATCGCCTTTAAAGCACAGGAAAAGCGGCAAAACCTCGACAATGATGCCCTTGGCCAAAAAGGGCGTATGCGTTTTTTCCTGAATATATTCAGGAAAAAACGCATACGCCCTTTTTGGCCAACCAAGCAACCTGGAAAGGCAAATCAGCGCTACAAAGAAGTCTCGCTTCCCATCGGTCAAAAGGGCCATGCTGAATAAAGTGTCAAAACCAGAAATGCAGGAGAGGCCATGGAGAAATGGGAGCCTTGGTACGCTGATGGGCGGGATGTAAATTGCCAACAGCCACTCTGGAGAAATGTACGGTGTGTCCTGAAATATCTAAAAAACTCGGCTTAGAGAGCATAGGGCACTTCCACTCATGGGCGTCTAATTTGGGAAAACTAAAAATCAGCAAGGCACAGGCACTCCAAAGTTTAGGGTTGCTCTGTTGACAAGAACCTCCACTTCATTCCACCTTAAATATCCCAGGAAAGAGAAAAATGGATAAAGAAGTTGTGGTCCTTAGGTACAATGGAATATCACTCAGCCATGAAATCAACGTCATAAGGCTAGTAGCAGCATGATGAGTGGATTCAGGTACGACGGTTCTAAGTGAAATAAGTCACACAGAAAAAGACACTAATCAGAAGATATCACTTATAGAGGGAATGTAAAAACCGCTACACTTGAACTGAATTACAAAACAGAACAGAGTCACACATTTAGAAAACACACTATGGCTGCCTAACGGGAAAGGTGAGGTGGGGTGATGCCTAAAACAAGGGTTTCAAATTAGCTCCGATACAGTTCCATAAACCCAATATGTATTAGACAAGACCTACTGCTTGCTCAGTGAACTGGACCCAACACCCCCTATTCACCGCCCAAGAATAGATCTGACTAGTAAGAATCTTCAAACCTATGTATTGATATCTCTCTGGAAGTGAGTCAAGTGGGAGTAAAGCGGCATAAAGACAGCAGTGAAAAGCAGCTAAACCCCATTAGGAAAATCAATTACTTTTAAAAACCCGTGAAACAAAGACAGTGAAAGAGAGAGAAATTCTTACAAAATTCGTTCAGGGGCTGTGATGCCACCTGGATTGACCATATCTAGACCCACAGCTGATTGAGACATAAGGGTGGACACTCTTGGGGCTGAGAGGTTTGGTGAGGTTGGGTGAGCAAACGCAGACCCTTTAAAGTAATACTGCGTGGTACCCATCCCATGGGTCCCAAATCTCCAGGTTCAAGGGCATCTTCCTACATCGAAAACATGCATGAGAAACCCAGAAGATGGTACACCGTGTGATCGGGAAAGGTTTCTAAAACGCACCTCATTTCTCATCTCCTTGTGCTCGGGTTCGCCATTCCAGCCACTTTAATAGCAATCGCCCTCCTTGGAGAATCATCACGTTTAACCTCCTGTTCCGTACAGGTTGCAATTTGTCCTGAGGATGAACGGGAAGAGGGGGAACCAATGAGCGACTAGCTCTAGGTGTTGGGAAAGGCACAGGTCACTCTATTTTCCCATCAGGAAGAAGAATTAACCACCGGCTCAGCCTGCCGCCCGGAACCAGAATAGGTCCTGAAGCAATCCTACGCTTTTGCGGCCAGCTCCCAAAAAAGCGAGTTGAAAAATGGAGCTCAGGGGCCCTGCAAATCACAAACCTGCAGAGTTATAAATGATAACTCTCGCCCACAAAAATATTGAGGGAAGGCAACGAAGAGGATTTGAAAGCAAGGCAGAATTGCAGGAAACAGATTTCAGGAGGTAGATTCGAATCGCCTTTAAAGCACATGAAAAGCGGCAAAACCTCGACAATGATGCCCTTGGCCAAAAAGGGCATATGCGTTTTTTCCTGAATATATTCAGGAAAAAACGCATACGCCCTTTTTGGCCAACCAAGCAACCTGGAAAGGCAAATCAGCGCTACAAAGAAGTCTCGCTTCCCATCGGTCAAAAGGGCCATGCTGAATAAAGTGTCAATACCAGAAATGCAGGAGAGGCCATGGAGAAATGGGAGCCTTGCTACGCTGATGGGTGGGATGTAAATTGCCAACAGCCACTCTGGAGAAGTGTATGGTGTGTCCTGAAACATCTAAAAAACTCGGCTTAGAGAGCATAGGGCACTTCCACTCATGGGCGTCTAATTTGGGAAAACTAAAAATCAGCAAGGCACAGGCACTCCAAAGTTTAGGGTTGCTCTGTTGACAAGAACCTCCACTTCATTCCACCTTAAATATCCCAGGAAAGAGAAAAATGGATAAAGAAGTTGTGGTCCTTTGGTACAATGGAATATCACTCAGCCATGAAATCAACGTCATAAGGCTAGTAGCAGCATGATGAGTGGATTCAGGTACGACGGTTCTAAGTGAAATAAGTCACACAGAAAAAGACACTAATCAGAAGATATCACTTATAGAGGGAATGTAAAAACCGCTACACTTGAACTGAATTACAAAACAGAACAGAGTCACACATTTAGAAAACACACTATGGCTGCCTAACGGGAAAGGTGAGGTGGGGTGATGCCTAAAACAAGGGTTTCAAATTAGCTCAGATACCGTTCCATAAACCCAATATGTAATAGACAAGACCTACTCCTTGCTCAGTGAACTGGACTCAACACCCCCTATTCACCGCCGAAGAATAGATCTGACTAGTAAGAATCTTCAAACCTATGTATTGATATCTCTCCGTAAGTGAGTCAAGTGGGAGTAAAGCGGCATAAACACAGCATTGAAAAGCAGCTAAACCCCATTAGGAAAATCAATTACTTTTAAAAACCCGTGAAACAAAGACAGTGAAAGAGAGAGAAATTCTTACAAAATTCGTTCAGGGGCTGTGATGCCACCTGGATTGACCATATCTAGACCCACAGCTGATTGAGACATAAGGGTGGACACTCTTGGGGCTGAGAGGTTTGGTGAGGTTGGGTGAGCAAACGCAGACCCTTTAAAGTAATACTGCGTGGTACCCGTCTGATGGGTCCCAAATCTCCAGGTTCAAGAGCATCTTCCTACATCGAAAACATGCATGAGAAACCCAGAAGATGGTACACCGTGTGATCGGGAAAGGTTTCTAAAACGCACCTCATTTCTCATCTCCTTGTGCTCGGGTTCGCCATTCCAGCCACTTTAATAGCAATCTCCCTCCTTGCAGAATCAGCACTTTAACCTCCTGTTCCGTACAGGTTTCAATTTGTCCTGAGGATGAACGGGAAGAGGGGGAACCAATGAGCGACTAGCTCTAGGTGTTGGGACAGGCACAGGTCACTCTATTTTCCCATCAGGAAGAAAATTTAACCACAGGCTCAGCCTGCCGCCCGGAACCAGAATAGGGCCTGAAGCAATCCTACGCTTTTGCGGCCAGCTCCCAAAAAAGCGAGTTGAAAAATGGAGCTCTGGGGCCCTGCAAATCACAAACCTGCAGAGTTATAAATGATAACTCTCCCCCACAAAAATATTGAGGGAAGGCAACGAAGAGGATTTGAAAACAAGGCAGAATTGCAGGAAACAGATTTCAGGAGGTAGATTCGAATCGCCTTTAAAGCACAGGAAAAGCGGCAAAACCTCGACAATGATGCCCTTGGCCAAAAAGGGCGTATGCGTTTTTTCCTGAATATATTCAGGAAAAAACGCATACGCCCTTTTTGGCCAACCAAGCAACCTGGAAAGGCAAATCAGCGCTACAAAGAAGTCTCGCTTCCCATCGGTCAAAAGGGCCATGCTGAATAAAGTGTCAAAACCAGAAATGCAGGAGAGGCCATGGAGAAATGGGAGCCTTGGTACGCTGATGGGCGGGATGTAAATTGCCAACAGCCACTCTGGAGAAATGTACGGTGTGTCCTGAAATATCTAAAAAACTCGGCTTAGAGAGCATAGGGCACTTCCACTCATGGGCGTCTAATTTGGGAAAACTAAAAATCAGCAAGGCACAGGCACTCCAAAGTTTAGGGTTGCTCTGTTGACAAGAACCTCCACTTCATTCCACCTTAAATATCCCAGGAAAGAGAAAAATGGATAAAGAAGTTGTGGTCCTTAGGTACAATGGAATATCACTCAGCCATGAAATCAACGTCATAAGGCTAGTAGCAGCATGATGAGTGGATTCAGGTACGACGGTTCTAAGTGAAATAAGTCACACAGAAAAAGACACTAATCAGAAGATATCACTTATAGAGGGAATGTAAAAACCGCTACACTTGAACTGAATTACAAAACAGAACAGAGTCACACATTTAGAAAACACACTATGGCTGCCTAACGGGAAAGGCGAGGTGGGGTGATGCCTAAAACAAGGGTTTCAAATTAGCTCAGATACCGTTCCATAAACCCAATATGTAATAGACAAGACCTACTGCTTGCTCAGTGAACTGGACTCAACACCCCCTATTCACCGCCCAAGAATAGATCTGACTAGTAAGAATCTTCAAACCTATGTATTGATATCTCTCTGGAAGTGAGTCAAGTGGGAGTAAAGCGGCATAAAGACAGCAGTGAAAAGCAGCTAAACCCCATTAGGAAAATCAATTACTTTTAAAAACCCGTGAAACAAAGACAGTGAAAGAGAGAGAAATTCTTACAAAATTCGTTCAGGGGCTGTGATGCCACCTGGATTGACCATATCTAGACCCACAGCTGATTGAGACATAAGGGTGGACACTCTTGGGGCTGAGAGGTTTGGTGAGGTTGGGTGAGCAAACGCAGACCCTTTAAAGTAATACTGCGTGGTACCCATCCCATGGGTCCCAAATCTCCAGGTTCAAGGGCATCTTCCTACATCGAAAACATGCATGAGAAACCCAGAAGATGGTACACCGTGTGATCGGGAAAGGTTTCTAAAACGCACCTCATTTCTCATCTCCTTGTGCTCGGGTTCGCCATTCCAGCCACTTTAATAGCAATCTCCCTCCTTGGAGAATCAGCACGTTTAACCTCCTGTTCCGTACAGGTTGCAATTTGTCCTGAGGATGAACGGGAAGAGGGGGAACCAATGAGCGACTAGCTCTAGGTGTTGGGAAAGGCACAGGTCACTCTATTTTCCCATCAGGAAGAAGAATTAACCACCGGCTCAGCCTGCCGCCCGGAACCAGAATAGGTCCTGAAGCAATCCTACGCTTTTGCGGCCAGCTCCCAAAAAAGCGAGTTGAAAAATGGAGCTCAGGGGCCCTGCAAATCACAAACCTGCAGAGTTATAAATGATAACTCTCGCCCACAAAAATATTGAGGGAAGGCAACGAAGAGGATTTGAAAGCAAGGCAGAATTGCAGGAAACAGATTTCAGGAGGTAGATTCGAATCGCCTTTAAAGCACAGGAAAAGCGGCAAAACCTCGACAATGATGCCCTTGGCCACAAAGGGCGTATGCGTTTTTTCCTGAATATATTCAGGAAAAAACGCATACGCCCTTTTTGGCCAACCAAGCAACCTGGAAAGGCAAATCAGCGCTACAAAGAAGTCTCGCTTCCCATCGGTCAAAAGGGCCATGCTGAATAAAGTGTCAATACCAGAAATGCAGGAGAGGCCATGGAGAAATGGGAGCCTTGCTACGCTGATGGGTGGGATGTAAATTGCCAACAGCCACTCTGGAGAAGTGTATGGTGTGTCCTGAAACATCTAAAAAACTCGGCTTAGAGAGCATAGGGCACTTCCACTCATGGGCGTCTAATTTGGGAAAACTAAAAATCAGCAAGGCACAGGCACTCCAAAGTTTAGGGTTGCTCTGTTGACAAGAACCTCCACTTCATTCCACCTTAAATATCCCAGGAAAGAGAAAAATGGATAAAGAAGTTGTGGTCCTTAGGTACAATGGAATATCACTCAGCCATGAAATCAACGTCATAAGGCTAGTAGCAGCATGATGAGTGGATTCAGGTACGACGGTTCTAAGTGAAATAAGTCACACAGAAAAAGACACTAATCAGAAGATATCACTTATAGAGGGAATGTAAAAACCGCTACACTTGAACTGAATTACAAAACAGAACAGAGTCACACATTTAGAAAACACACTATGGCTGCCTAACGGGAAAGGTGAGGTGGGGTGATGCCTAAAACAAGGGTTTCAAATTAGCTCAGATACCGTTCCATAAACCCAATATGTAATAGACAAGACCTACTCCTTGCTCAGTGAACTGGACTCAACACCCCCTATTCACCGCCCAAGAATAGATCTGACTAGTAAGAATCTTCAAACCTATGTATTGATATCTCTCCGTAAGTGAGTCAAGTGGGAGTAAAGCGGCATAAACACAGCAGTGAAAAGCAGCTAAACCCCATTAGGAAAATCAATTACTTTTAAAAACCCGTGAAACAAAGACAGTGAAAGAGAGAGAAATTCTTACAAAATTCGTTCAGGGGCTGTGATGCCACCTGGATTGACCATATCTAGACCCACAGCTGATTGAGACATAAGGGTGGACACTCTTGGGGCTGAGAGGTTTGGTGAGGTTGGGTGAGCAAACGCAGACCCTTTAAAGTAATACTGCGTGGTACCCGTCTGATGGGTCCCAAATCTCCAGGTTCAAGGGCATCTTCCTACATCGAAAACATGCATGAGAAACCCAGAAGATGGTACACCGTGTGATCGGGAAAGGTTTCTAAAACGCACCTCATTTCTCATCTCCTTGTGCTCGGGTTCGCCATTCCAGCCACTTTAATAGCAATCTCCCTCCTTGGAGAATCAGCACTTTAACCTCCTGTTCCGTACAGGTTTCAATTTGTCCTGAGGATGAACGGGAAGAGGGGGAACCAATGAGCGACTAGCTCTAGGTGTTGGGACAGTCACAGGTCACTCTATTTTCCCATCAGGAAGAAGAATTAACCACAGGCTCAGCCTGCCGCCCGGAACCAGAATAGGGCCTGAAGCAATCCTACGCTTTTGCGGCCAGCTCCCAAAAAAGCGAGTTGAAAAATGGAGCTCTGGGTCCCTGCAAATCACAAACCTGCAGAGTTATAAATGATAACTCTCGCCCACAAAAATATTGAGGGAAGGCAACGAAGAGGATTTGAAAACAAGGCAGAATTGCAGGAAACAGATTTCAGGAGGTATATTCGAATCGCCTTTAAAGCACAGGAAAAGCGGCAAAACCTCGACAATGATGCCCTTGGCCAAAAAGGGCGTATGCGTTTTTTCCTGAATATATTCAGGAAAAAACGCATACGCCCTTTTTGGCCAACCAAGCAACCTGGAAAGGCAAATCAGCGCTACAAAGAAGTCTCGCTTCCCATCGGTCAAAAGGGCCATGCTGAATAAAGTGTCAATACCAGAAATGCAGGAGAGGCCATGGAGAAATGGGAGCCTTGCTACGCTGATGGGCGGGATGTAAATTGCCAACAGCCACTCTGGAGAAGTGTACGGTGTGTCCTGAAATATCTAAAAAACTCGGCTTAGAGAGCATAGGGCACTTCCACTCATGGGCGTCTAATTTGGGAAAACTAAAAATCAGCAAGGCACAGGCACTCCAAAGTTTAGGGTTGCTCTGTTGACAAGAACCTCCACTTCATTCCACCTTAAATATCCCAGGAAAGAGAAAAATGGATAAAGAAGTTGTGGTCCTTAGGTACAATGGAATATCACTCAGCCATGAAATCAACGTCATAAGGCTAGTAGCAGCATGATGAGTGGATTCAGGTACGACGGTTCTAAGTGAAATAAGTCACACAGAAAAAGACACTAATCAGAAGATATCACTTATAGAGGGAATGTAAAAACCGCTACACTTGAACTGAATTACAAAACAGAACAGAGTCACACATTTAGAAAACACACTATGGCTGCCTAACGGGAAAGGTGAGGTGGGGTGATGCCTAAAACAAGGGTTTCAAATTAGCTCAGATACCGTTCCATAAACCCAATATGTAATAGACAAGACCTACTCCTTGCTCAGTGAACTGGACTCAACACCCCCTATTCACCGCCCAAGAATAGATCTGACTAGTAAGAATCTTCAAACCTATGTATTGATATCTCTCCGTAAGTGAGTCAAGTGGGAGTAAAGCGGCATAAACACAGCAGTGAAAAGCAGCTAAACCCCATTAGGAAAATCAATTACTTTTAAAAACCCGTGAAACAAAGACAGTGAAAGAGAGAGAAATTCTTACAAAATTCGTTCAGGGGCTGTGATGCCACCTGGATTGACCATATCTAGACCCACAGCTGATTGAGACATAAGGGTGGACACTCTTGGGGCTGAGAGGTTTGGTGAGGTTGGGTGAGCAAACGCAGACCCTTTAAAGTAATACTGCGTGGTACCCATCCCATGGGTCCCAAATCTCCAGGATCAAGGGCATCTTCCTACATCGAAAACATGCATGAGAAACCCAGAAGATGGTACACCGTGTGATCGGGAAAGGTTTCTAAAACGCACCTCATTTCTCATCTCCTTGTGCTCGGGTTCGCCATTCCAGCCACTTTAATAGCAATCTCCCTCCTTGGAGAATCAGCACTTTAACCTCCTGTTCCGTACAGGTTGCAATTTGTCCTGAGGATGAACGGGAAGAGGGGGAACCAATGAGCGACTAGCTCTAGGTGGTGGGACAGTCACAGGTCACTCTATTTTCCCATCAGGAAGAAGAATTAACCACCGGCTCAGCCTGCCGCCCGGAACCAGAATAGGTCCTGAAGCAATCCTACGCTTTTGCGGCCAGCTCCCAAAAAAGCGAGTTGAAAAATGGAGCTCAGGGGCCCTGCAAATCACAAACCTGCAGAGTTAGAAATGATAACTCTCGCCCACAAAAATATTGAGGGAAGGCAACGAAGAGGATTTGAAAGCAAGGCTGAATTGCAGGAAACAGATTTCAGGAGGTAGATTCGAATCGCCTTTAAAGCACAGGAAAAGCGGCAAAACCTCGACAATGATGCCCTTGGCCACAAAGGGCGTATGCGTTTTTTCCTGAATATATTCAGGAAAAAACGCATACGCCCTTTTTGGCCAACCAAGCAACCTGGAAAGGCAAATCAGCGCTACAAAGAAGTCTCGCTTCCCATCGGTCAAAAGGGCCATGCTGAATAAAGTGTCAATACCAGAAATGCAGGAGAGGCCATGGAGAAATGGGAGCCTTGCTACGCTGATGGGTGGGATGTAAATTGCCAACAGCCACTCTGGAGAAGTGTATGTTGTGTCCTGAAACATCTAAAAAACTCGGCTTAGAGAGCATAGGGCACTTCCACTCATGGGCGTCTAATTTGGGAAAACTAAAAATCAGCAAGGCACAGGCACTCCAAAGTTTAGGGTTGCTCTGTTGACAAGAACCTCCACTTCATTCCACCTTAAATATCCCAGGAAAGAGAAAAATGGATAAAGAAGTTGTGGTCCTTAGGTACAATGGAATATCACTCAGCCATGAAATCAACGTCATAAGGCTAGTAGCAGCATGATGAGTGGATTCAGGTACGACGGTTCTAAGTGAAATAAGTCACACAGAAAAAGACACTAATCGGAAGATATCACTTATAGAGGGAATGTAAAAACCGCTACACTTGAACTGAATTACAAAACAGAACAGAGTCACACATTTAGAAAACACACTATGGCTGCCTAACGGGAAAGGTGAGGTGGGGTGATGCCTAAAACAAGGGTTTCAAATTAGCTCAGATACCGTTCCATAAACCCAATATGTAATAGACAAGACCTACTCCTTGCTCAGTGAACTGGACTCAACACCCCCTATTCACCGCCCAAGAATAGATCTGACTAGTAAGAATCTTCAAACCTATGTATTGATATCTCTCCGTAAGTGAGTCAAGTGGGAGTAAAGCGGCATAAACACAGCAGTGAAAAGCAGCTAAACCCCATTAGGAAAATCAATTACTTTTAAAAACCCGTGAAACAAAGACAGTGAAAGAGAGAGAAATTCTTACAAAATTCGTTCAGGGGCTGTGATGCCACCTGGATTGACCATATCTAGACCCACAGCTGATTGAGACATAAGGGTGGACACTCTTGGGGCTGAGAGGTTTGGTGAGGTTGGGTGAGCAAACGCAGACCCTTTAAAGTAATACTGCGTGGTACCCGTCTGATGGGTCCCAAATCTCCAGGTTCAAGGGCATCTTCCTACATCGAAAACATGCATGAGAAACCCAGAAGATGGTACACCGTGTGATCGGGAAAGGTTTCTAAAACGCACCTCATTTCTCATCTCCTTGTGCTCGGGTTCGCCATTCCAGCCACTTTAATAGCAATCTCCCTCCTTGGAGAATCAGCACTTTAACCTCCTGTTCCGTACAGGTTTCAATTTGTCCTGAGGATGAACGGGAAGAGGGGGAACCAATGAGCGACTAGCTCTAGGTGGTGGGACAGGCACAGGTCACTCTATTTTCCCATCAGGAAGAAGAATTAACCACCGGCTCAGCCTGCCGCCCGGAACCAGAATAGGGCCTGAAGCAATCCTACGCTTTTGCGGCCAGCTCCCAAAAAAGCGAGTTGAAAAATGGAGCTCAGGGGCCCTGCAAATCACAAACCTGCAGAGTTATAAATGATAACTCTCGCCCACAAAAATATTGAGGGAAGGCAACGAAGAGGATTTGAAAGCAAGGCAGAATTGCAGGAAACAGATTTCAGGAGGTAGATTCGAATCGCCTTTAAAGCACAGGAAAAGCGGCAAAACCTCGACAATGATGCCCTTGGCCAAAAAGGGCGTATGCGTTTTTTCCTGAATATATTCAGGAAAAAACGCATACGCCCTTTTTGGCCAACCAAGCAACCTGGAAAGGCAAATCAGCGCTACAAAGAAGTCTCGCTTCCCATCGGTCAAAAGGGCCATGCTGAATAAAGTGTCAATACCAGAAATGCAGGAGAGGCCATGGAGAAATGGGAGCCTTGCTACGCTGATGGGTGGGATGTAAATTGCCAACAGCCACTCTGGAGAAGTGTATGGTGTGTCCTGAAACATCTAAAAAACTCGGCTTAGAGAGCATAGGGCACTTCCACTCATGGGCGTCTAATTTGGGAAAACTAAAAATCAGCAAGGCACAGGCACTCCAAAGTTTAGGGTTGCTCTGTTGACAAGAACCTCCACTTCATTCCACCTTAAATATCCCAGGAAAGAGAAAAATGGATAAAGAAGTTGTGGTCCTTAGGTACAATGGAATATCACTCAGCCATGAAATCAACGTCATAAGGCTAGTAGCAGCATGATGAGTGGATTCAGGTACGACGGTTCTAAGTGAAATAAGTCACACAGAAAAAGACACTAATCGGAAGATATCACTTATAGAGGGAATGTAAAAACCGCTACACTTGAACTGAATTACAAAACAGAACAGAGTCACACATTTAGAAAACACAATATGGCTGCCTAACGGGAAAGGCGAGGTGGGGTGATGCATAAAACAAGGGTTTCAAATTAGCTCAGATAACGTTCCATAAACCCAATATGTAATAGACAAGACCTACTGCTTGCTCAGTGAACTGGACTCAACACCCCCTATTCACCGCCCAAGTATAGATCTGACTAGTAAGAATCTTCAAACCTATGTATTGATATCTCTCCGTAAGTGAGTCAAGTGGGAGTAAAGCGGCATAAACACAGCAGTGAAAAGCAGCTAAACCCCATTAGGAAAATCAATTACTTTTAAAAACCCGTGAAACAAAGACAGTGAAAGAGAGAGAAATTCTTACAAAATTCGTTCAGGGGCTGTGATGCCACCTGGATTGACCATATCTAGACCCACAGCTGATTGAGACATAAGGGTGGACACTCTTGGGGCTGAGAGGTTTGGTGAAGTTGGGTGAGCAAACACAGACCCTTTAAAGTAATACTGCGTGGTACCCGACTGATGGGTCCCAAATCTCCAGGTTCAAGGGCATCTTCCTACATCGAAAACATGCATGAGAACCCCAGAAGATGGTACACCGTGTGATCGGGAAAGGTTTCTAAAACGCACCTCATTTCTCATCTCCTTGTGCTCGGGTTCGCCATTCCAGCCGCTTTACTAGCAATCTCCCTCCTTGGAGAATCAGCACGTTTAACCTCCTGTTCCGTACAGGTTGCAATTTGTCCTGAGGATGAACGGGAAGAGGGGGAACCAATGAGCGACTAGCTCTAGGTGTTGGGAAAGGCACAGGTCACTCTATTTTCCCATCAGGAAGAAGAATTAACCACAGGCTCAGACTGCCGCCCGGAACCAGAATAGGGCCTGAAGCAATCCTACGGGTTTGCGGCCAGCTCCCAAAAAAGCGAGTTGAAAAATGGAGCTCAGGGGCACTGCAAATCACAAACCTGCAGAGTTAGAAATGACAACTCTCGCCCACAAAATTATTGAGGGAAGGCAACGAAGAGGATTTGAAAGCAAGGCAGAATTGCAGGAAACAGATTTCAGGAGGTAGATTCGAATCGCCTTTAAAGCACAGGAAAAGCGGCAAAACCTCGACAATGATGCCCTTGGCCAAAAAGGGCGTATGCGTTTTTTCCTGAATATATTCAGGAAAAAACGCATACGCCCTTTTTGGCCAACCAAGCAACCTGGAAAGGCAAATCAGCGCTACAAAGAAGTCTCGCTTCCCATCGGTCAAAAGGGCCATGCTGAATAAAGTGTCAAAACCAGAAATGCAGGAGAGGCCATGGAGAAATGGGAGCCTTGGTACGCTGATGGGCGGGATGTAAATTGCCAACAGCCACTCTGGAGAAATGTACGGTGTGTCCTGAAATATCTAAAAAACTCGGCTTAGAGAGCATAGGGCACTTCCACTCATGGGCGTCTAATTTGGGAAAACTAAAAATCAGCAAGGCACAGGCACTCCAAAGTTTAGGGTTGCTCTGTTGACAAGAACCTCCACTTCATTCCACCTTAAATATCCCAGGAAAGAGAAAAATGGATAAAGAAGTTGTGGTCCTTAGGTACAATGGAATATCACTCAGCCATGAAATCAACGTCATAAGGCTAGTAGCAGCATGATGAGTGGATTCAGGTACGACGGTTCTAAGTGAAATAAGTCACACAGAAAAAGACACTAATCAGAAGATATCACTTATAGAGGGAATGTAAAAACCGCTACACTTGAACTGAATTACAAAACAGAACAGAGTCACACATTTAGAAAACACACTATGGCTGCCTAACGGGAAAGGTGAGGTGGGGTGATGCCTAAAACAAGGGTTTCAAATTAGCTCCGATACAGTTCCATAAACCCAATATGTAATAGACAAGACCTACTGCTTGCTCAGTGAACTGGACCCAACACCCCCTATTCACCGCCCAAGAATAGATCTGACTAGTAAGAATCTTCAAACCTATGTATTGATATCTCTCTGGAAGTGAGTCAAGTGGGAGTAAAGCGGCATAAAGACAGCAGTGAAAAGCAGCTAAACCCCATTAGGAAAATCAATTACTTTTAAAAACCCGTGAAACAAAGACAGTGAAAGAGAGAGAAATTCTTACAAAATTCGTTCAGGGGCTGTGATGCCACCTGGATTGACCATATCTAGACCCACAGCTGATTGAGACATAAGGGTGGACACTCTTGGGGCTGAGAGGTTTGGTGAGGTTGGGTGAGCAAACGCAGACCCTTTAAAGTAATACTGCGTGGTACCCATCCCATGGGTCCCAAATCTCCAGGTTCAAGGGCATCTTCCTACATCGAAAACATGCATGAGAAACCCAGAAGATGGTACACCGTGTGATCGGGAAAGGTTTCTAAAACGCACCTCATTTCTCATCTCCTTGTGCTCGGGTTCGCCATTCCAGCCACTTTAATAGCAATCGCCCTCCTTGGAGAATCATCACGTTTAACCTCCTGTTCCGTACAGGTTGCAATTTGTCCTGAGGATGAACGGGAAGAGGGGGAACCAATGAGCGACTAGCTCTAGGTGTTGGGAAAGGCACAGGTCACTCTATTTTCCCATCAGGAAGAAGAATTAACCACCGGCTCAGCCTGCCGCCCGGAACCAGAATAGGTCCTGAAGCAATCCTACGCTTTTGCGGCCAGCTCCCAAAAAAGCGAGTTGAAAAATGGAGCTCAGGGGCCCTGCAAATCACAAACCTGCAGAGTTATAAATGATAACTCTCGCCCACAAAAATATTGAGGGAAGGCAACGAAGAGGATTTGAAAGCAAGGCAGAATTGCAGGAAACAGATTTCAGGAGGTAGATTCGAATCGCCTTTAAAGCACATGAAAAGCGGCAAAACCTCGACAATGATGCCCTTGGCCAAAAAGGGCATATGCGTTTTTTCCTGAATATATTCAGGAAAAAACGCATACGCCCTTTTTGGCCAACCAAGCAACCTGGAAAGGCAAATCAGCGCTACAAAGAAGTCTCGCTTCCCATCGGTCAAAAGGGCCATGCTGAATAAAGTGTCAATACCAGAAATGCAGGAGAGGCCATGGAGAAATGGGAGCCTTGCTACGCTGATGGGTGGGATGTAAATTGCCAACAGCCACTCTGGAGAAGTGTATGGTGTGTCCTGAAACATCTAAAAAACTCGGCTTAGAGAGCATAGGGCACTTCCACTCATGGGCGTCTAATTTGGGAAAACTAAAAATCAGCAAGGCACAGGCACTCCAAAGTTTAGGGTTGCTCTGTTGACAAGAACCTCCACTTCATTCCACCTTAAATATCCCAGGAAAGAGAAAAATGGATAAAGAAGTTGTGGTCCTTTGGTACAATGGAATATCACTCAGCCATGAAATCAACGTCATAAGGCTAGTAGCAGCATGATGAGTGGATTCAGGTACGACGGTTCTAAGTGAAATAAGTCACACAGAAAAAGACACTAATCAGAAGATATCACTTATAGAGGGAATGTAAAAACCGCTACACTTGAACTGAATTACAAAACAGAACAGAGTCACACATTTAGAAAACACACTATGGCTGCCTAACGGGAAAGGTGAGGTGGGGTGATGCCTAAAACAAGGGTTTCAAATTAGCTCAGATACCGTTCCATAAACCCAATATGTAATAGACAAGACCTACTCCTTGCTCAGTGAACTGGACTCAACACCCCCTATTCACCGCCGAAGAATAGATCTGACTAGTAAGAATCTTCAAACCTATGTATTGATATCTCTCCGTAAGTGAGTCAAGTGGGAGTAAAGCGGCATAAACACAGCATTGAAAAGCAGCTAAACCCCATTAGGAAAATCAATTACTTTTAAAAACCCGTGAAACAAAGACAGTGAAAGAGAGAGAAATTCTTACAAAATTCGTTCAGGGGCTGTGATGCCACCTGGATTGACCATATCTAGACCCACAGCTGATTGAGACATAAGGGTGGACACTCTTGGGGCTGAGAGGTTTGGTGAGGTTGGGTGAGCAAACGGAGACCCTTTAAAGTAATACTGCGTGGTACCCGTCTGATGGGTCCCAAATCTCCAGGTTCAAGAGCATCTTCCTACATCGAAAACATGCATGAGAAACCCAGAAGATGGTACACCGTGTGATCGGGAAAGGTTTCTAAAACGCACCTCATTTCTCATCTCCTTGTGCTCGGGTTCGCCATTCCAGCCACTTTAATAGCAATCTCCCTCCTTGCAGAATCAGCACTTTAACCTCCTGTTCCGTACAGGTTTCAATTTGTCCTGAGGATGAACGGGAAGAGGGGGAACCAATGAGCGACTAGCTCTAGGTGTTGGGACAGGCACAGGTCACTCTATTTTCCCATCAGGAAGAAAATTTAACCACAGGCTCAGCCTGCCGCCCGGAACCAGAATAGGGCCTGAAGCAATCCTACGCTTTTGCGGCCAGCTCCCAAAAAAGCGAGTTGAAAAATGGAGCTCTGGGGCCCTGCAAATCACAAACCTGCAGAGTTATAAATGATAACTCTCCCCCACAAAAATATTGAGGGAAGGCAACGAAGAGGATTTGAAAACAAGGCAGAATTGCAGGAAACAGATTTCAGGAGGTAGATTCGAATCGCCTTTAAAGCACAGGAAAAGCGGCAAAACCTCGACAATGATGCCCTTGGCCAAAAAGGGCGTATGCGTTTTTTCCTGAATATATTCAGGAAAAAACGCATACGCCCTTTTTGGCCAACCAAGCAACCTGGAAAGGCAAATCAGCGCTACAAAGAAGTCTCGCTTCCCATCGGTCAAAAGGGCCATGCTGAATAAAGTGTCAAAACCAGAAATGCAGGAGAGGCCATGGAGAAATGGGAGCCTTGGTACGCTGATGGGCGGGATGTAAATTGCCAACAGCCACTCTGGAGAAATGTACGGTGTGTCCTGAAATATCTAAAAAACTCGGCTTAGAGAGCATAGGGCACTTCCACTCATGGGCGTCTAATTTGGGAAAACTAAAAATCAGCAAGGCACAGGCACTCCAAAGTTTAGGGTTGCTCTGTTGACAAGAACCTCCACTTCATTCCACCTTAAATATCCCAGGAAAGAGAAAAATGGATAAAGAAGTTGTGGTCCTTAGGTACAATGGAATATCACTCAGCCATGAAATCAACGTCATAAGGCTAGTAGCAGCATGATGAGTGGATTCAGGTACGACGGTTCTAAGTGAAATAAGTCACACAGAAAAAGACACTAATCAGAAGATATCACTTATAGAGGGAATGTAAAAACCGCTACACTTGAACTGAATTACAAAACAGAACAGAGTCACACATTTAGAAAACACACTATGGCTGCCTAACGGGAAAGGCGAGGTGGGGTGATGCCTAAAACAAGGGTTTCAAATTAGCTCAGATACCGTTCCATAAACCCAATATGTAATAGACAAGACCTACTGCTTGCTCAGTGAACTGGACTCAACACCCCCTATTCACCGCCCAAGAATAGATCTGACTAGTAAGAATCTTCAAACCTATGTATTGATATCTCTCTGGAAGTGAGTCAAGTGGGAGTAAAGCGGCATAAAGACAGCAGTGAAAAGCAGCTAAACCCCATTAGGAAAATCAATTACTTTTAAAAACCCGTGAAACAAAGACAGTGAAAGAGAGAGAAATTCTTACAAAATTCGTTCAGGGGCTGTGATGCCACCTGGATTGACCATATCTAGACCCACAGCTGATTGAGACATAAGGGTGGACACTCTTGGGGCTGAGAGGTTTGGTGAGGTTGGGTGAGCAAACGCAGACCCTTTAAAGTAATACTGCGTGGTACCCATCCCATGGGTCCCAAATCTCCAGGTTCAAGGGCATCTTCCTACATCGAAAACATGCATGAGAAACCCAGAAGATGGTACACCGTGTGATCGGGAAAGGTTTCTAAAACGCACCTCATTTCTCATCTCCTTGTGCTCGGGTTCGCCATTCCAGCCACTTTAATAGCAATCTCCCTCCTTGGAGAATCAGCACGTTTAACCTCCTGTTCCGTACAGGTTGCAATTTGTCCTGAGGATGAACGGGAAGAGGGGGAACCAATGAGCGACTAGCTCTAGGTGTTGGGAAAGGCACAGGTCACTCTATTTTCCCATCAGGAAGAAGAATTAACCACCGGCTCAGCCTGCCGCCCGGAACCAGAATAGGTCCTGAAGCAATCCTACGCTTTTGCGGCCAGCTCCCAAAAAAGCGAGTTGAAAAATGGAGCTCAGGGGCCCTGCAAATCACAAACCTGCAGAGTTATAAATGATAACTCTCGCCCACAAAAATATTGAGGGAAGGCAACGAAGAGGATTTGAAAGCAAGGCAGAATTGCAGGAAACAGATTTCAGGAGGTAGATTCGAATCGCCTTTAAAGCACAGGAAAAGCGGCAAAACCTCGACAATGATGCCCTTGGCCACAAAGGGCGTATGCGTTTTTTCCTGAATATATTCAGGAAAAAACGCATACGCCCTTTTTGGCCAACCAAGCAACCTGGAAAGGCAAATCAGCGCTACAAAGAAGTCTCGCTTCCCATCGGTCAAAAGGGCCATGCTGAATAAAGTGTCAATACCAGAAATGCAGGAGAGGCCATGGAGAAATGGGAGCCTTGCTACGCTGATGGGTGGGATGTAAATTGCCAACAGCCACTCTGGAGAAGTGTATGGTGTGTCCTGAAACATCTAAAAAACTCGGCTTAGAGAGCATAGGGCACTTCCACTCATGGGCGTCTAATTTGGGAAAACTAAAAATCAGCAAGGCACAGGCACTCCAAAGTTTAGGGTTGCTCTGTTGACAAGAACCTCCACTTCATTCCACCTTAAATATCCCAGGAAAGAGAAAAATGGATAAAGAAGTTGTGGTCCTTAGGTACAATGGAATATCACTCAGCCATGAAATCAACGTCATAAGGCTAGTAGCAGCATGATGAGTGGATTCAGGTACGACGGTTCTAAGTGAAATAAGTCACACAGAAAAAGACACTAATCAGAAGATATCACTTATAGAGGGAATGTAAAAACCGCTACACTTGAACTGAATTACAAAACAGAACAGAGTCACACATTTAGAAAACACACTATGGCTGCCTAACGGGAAAGGTGAGGTGGGGTGATGCCTAAAACAAGGGTTTCAAATTAGCTCAGATACCGTTCCATAAACCCAATATGTAATAGACAAGACCTACTCCTTGCTCAGTGAACTGGACTCAACACCCCCTATTCACCGCCCAAGAATAGATCTGACTAGTAAGAATCTTCAAACCTATGTATTGATATCTCTCCGTAAGTGAGTCAAGTGGGAGTAAAGCGGCATAAACACAGCAGTGAAAAGCAGCTAAACCCCATTAGGAAAATCAATTACTTTTAAAAACCCGTGAAACAAAGACAGTGAAAGAGAGAGAAATTCTTACAAAATTCGTTCAGGGGCTGTGATGCCACCTGGATTGACCATATCTAGACCCACAGCTGATTGAGACATAAGGGTGGACACTCTTGGGGCTGAGAGGTTTGGTGAGGTTGGGTGAGCAAACGCAGACCCTTTAAAGTAATACTGCGTGGTACCCGTCTGATGGGTCCCAAATCTCCAGGTTCAAGGGCATCTTCCTACATCGAAAACATGCATGAGAAACCCAGAAGATGGTACACCGTGTGATCGGGAAAGGTTTCTAAAACGCACCTCATTTCTCATCTCCTTGTGCTCGGGTTCGCCATTCCAGCCACTTTAATAGCAATCTCCCTCCTTGGAGAATCAGCACTTTAACCTCCTGTTCCGTACAGGTTTCAATTTGTCCTGAGGATGAACGGGAAGAGGGGGAACCAATGAGCGACTAGCTCTAGGTGTTGGGACAGTCACAGGTCACTCTATTTTCCCATCAGGAAGAAGAATTAACCACAGGCTCAGCCTGCCGCCCGGAACCAGAATAGGGCCTGAAGCAATCCTACGCTTTTGCGGCCAGCTCCCAAAAAAGCGAGTTGAAAAATGGAGCTCTGGGTCCCTGCAAATCACAAACCTGCAGAGTTATAAATGATAACTCTCGCCCACAAAAATATTGAGGGAAGGCAACGAAGAGGATTTGAAAACAAGGCAGAATTGCAGGAAACAGATTTCAGGAGGTATATTCGAATCGCCTTTAAAGCACAGGAAAAGCGGCAAAACCTCGACAATGATGCCCTTGGCCAAAAAGGGCGTATGCGTTTTTTCCTGAATATATTCAGGAAAAAACGCATACGCCCTTTTTGGCCAACCAAGCAACCTGGAAAGGCAAATCAGCGCTACAAAGAAGTCTCGCTTCCCATCGGTCAAAAGGGCCATGTTGAATAAAGTGTCAATACCAGAAATGCAGGAGAGGCCATGGAGAAATGGGAGCCTTGCTACGCTGATGGGCGGGATGTAAATTGCCAACAGCCACTCTGGAGAAGTGTACGGTGTGTCCTGAAATATCTAAAAAACTCGGCTTAGAGAGCATAGGGCACTTCCACTCATGGGCGTCTAATTTGGGAAAACTAAAAATCAGCAAGGCACAGGCACTCCAAAGTTTAGGGTTGCTCTGTTGACAAGAACCTCCACTTCATTCCACCTTAAATATCCCAGGAAAGAGAAAAATGGATAAAGAAGTTGTGGTCCTTAGGTACAATGGAATATCACTCAGCCATGAAATCAACGTCATAAGGCTAGTAGCAGCATGATGAGTGGATTCAGGTACGACGGTTCTAAGTGAAATAAGTCACACAGAAAAAGACACTAATCAGAAGATATCACTTATAGAGGGAATGTAAAAACCGCTACACTTGAACTGAATTACAAAACAGAACAGAGTCACACATTTAGAAAACACACTATGGCTGCCTAACGGGAAAGGTGAGGTGGGGTGATGCCTAAAACAAGGGTTTCAAATTAGCTCAGATACCGTTCCATAAACCCAATATGTAATAGACAAGACCTACTCCTTGCTCAGTGAACTGGACTCAACACCCCCTATTCACCGCCCAAGAATAGATCTGACTAGTAAGAATCTTCAAACCTATGTATTGATATCTCTCCGTAAGTGAGTCAAGTGGGAGTAAAGCGGCATAAACACAGCAGTGAAAAGCAGCTAAACCCCATTAGGAAAATCAATTACTTTTAAAAACCCGTGAAACAAAGACAGTGAAAGAGAGAGAAATTCTTACAAAATTCGTTCAGGGGCTGTGATGCCACCTGGATTGACCATATCTAGACCCACAGCTGATTGAGACATAAGGGTGGACACTCTTGGGGCTGAGAGGTTTGGTGAGGTTGGGTGAGCAAACGCAGACCCTTTAAAGTAATACTGCGTGGTACCCATCCCATGGGTCCCAAATCTCCAGGATCAAGGGCATCTTCCTACATCGAAAACATGCATGAGAAACCCAGAAGATGGTACACCGTGTGATCGGGAAAGGTTTCTAAAACGCACCTCATTTCTCATCTCCTTGTGCTCGGGTTCGCCATTCCAGCCACTTTAATAGCAATCTCCCTCCTTGGAGAATCAGCACTTTAACCTCCTGTTCCGTACAGGTTGCAATTTGTCCTGAGGATGAACGGGAAGAGGGGGAACCAATGAGCGACTAGCTCTAGGTGGTGGGACAGTCACAGGTCACTCTATTTTCCCATCAGGAAGAAGAATTAACCACCGGCTCAGCCTGCCGCCCGGAACCAGAATAGGTCCTGAAGCAATCCTACGCTTTTGCGGCCAGCTCCCAAAAAAGCGAGTTGAAAAATGGAGCTCAGGGGCCCTGCAAATCACAAACCTGCAGAGTTAGAAATGATAACTCTCGCCCACAAAAATATTGAGGGAAGGCAACGAAGAGGATTTGAAAGCAAGGCTGAATTGCAGGAAACAGATTTCAGGAGGTAGATTCGAATCGCCTTTAAAGCACAGGAAAAGCGGCAAAACCTCGACAATGATGCCCTTGGCCACAAAGGGCGTATGCGTTTTTTCCTGAATATATTCAGGAAAAAACGCATACGCCCTTTTTGGCCAACCAAGCAACCTGGAAAGGCAAATCAGCGCTACAAAGAAGTCTCGCTTCCCATCGGTCAAAAGGGCCATGCTGAATAAAGTGTCAATACCAGAAATGCAGGAGAGGCCATGGAGAAATGGGAGCCTTGCTACGCTGATGGGTGGGATGTAAATTGCCAACAGCCACTCTGGAGAAGTGTATGTTGTGTCCTGAAACATCTAAAAAACTCGGCTTAGAGAGCATAGGGCACTTCCACTCATGGGCGTCTAATTTGGGAAAACTAAAAATCAGCAAGGCACAGGCACTCCAAAGTTTAGGGTTGCTCTGTTGACAAGAACCTCCACTTCATTCCACCTTAAATATCCCAGGAAAGAGAAAAATGGATAAAGAAGTTGTGGTCCTTAGGTACAATGGAATATCACTCAGCCATGAAATCAACGTCATAAGGCTAGTAGCAGCATGATGAGTGGATTCAGGTACGACGGTTCTAAGTGAAATAAGTCACACAGAAAAAGACACTAATCGGAAGATATCACTTATAGAGGGAATGTAAAAACCGCTACACTTGAACTGAATTACAAAACAGAACAGAGTCACACATTTAGAAAACACACTATGGCTGCCTAACGGGAAAGGTGAGGTGGGGTGATGCCTAAAACAAGGGTTTCAAATTAGCTCAGATACCGTTCCATAAACCCAATATGTAATAGACAAGACCTACTCCTTGCTCAGTGAACTGGACTCAACACCCCCTATTCACCGCCCAAGAATAGATCTGACTAGTAAGAATCTTCAAACCTATGTATTGATATCTCTCCGTAAGTGAGTCAAGTGGGAGTAAAGCGGCATAAACACAGCAGTGAAAAGCAGCTAAACCCCATTAGGAAAATCAATTACTTTTAAAAACCCGTGAAACAAAGACAGTGAAAGAGAGAGAAATTCTTACAAAATTCGTTCAGGGGCTGTGATGCCACCTGGATTGACCATATCTAGACCCACAGCTGATTGAGACATAAGGGTGGACACTCTTGGGGCTGAGAGGTTTGGTGAGGTTGGGTGAGCAAACGCAGACCCTTTAAAGTAATACTGCGTGGTACCCGTCTGATGGGTCCCAAATCTCCAGGTTCAAGGGCATCTTCCTACATCGAAAACATGCATGAGAAACCCAGAAGATGGTACACCGTGTGATCGGGAAAGGTTTCTAAAACGCACCTCATTTCTCATCTCCTTGTGCTCGGGTTCGCCATTCCAGCCACTTTAATAGCAATCTCCCTCCTTGGAGAATCAGCACTTTAACCTCCTGTTCCGTACAGGTTTCAATTTGTCCTGAGGATGAACGGGAAGAGGGGGAACCAATGAGCGACTAGCTCTAGGTGGTGGGACAGGCACAGGTCACTCTATTTTCCCATCAGGAAGAAGAATTAACCACCGGCTCAGCCTGCCGCCCGGAACCAGAATAGGGCCTGAAGCAATCCTACGCTTTTGCGGCCAGCTCCCAAAAAAGCGAGTTGAAAAATGGAGCTCAGGGGCCCTGCAAATCACAAACCTGCAGAGTTATAAATGATAACTCTCGCCCACAAAAATATTGAGGGAAGGCAACGAAGAGGATTTGAAAGCAAGGCAGAATTGCAGGAAACAGATTTCAGGAGGTAGATTCGAATCGCCTTTAAAGCACAGGAAAAGCGGCAAAACCTCGACAATGATGCCCTTGGCCAAAAAGGGCGTATGCGTTTTTTCCTGAATATATTCAGGAAAAAACGCATACGCCCTTTTTGGCCAACCAAGCAACCTGGAAAGGCAAATCAGCGCTACAAAGAAGTCTCGCTTCCCATCGGTCAAAAGGGCCATGCTGAATAAAGTGTCAATACCAGAAATGCAGGAGAGGCCATGGAGAAATGGGAGCCTTGCTACGCTGATGGGTGGGATGTAAATTGCCAACAGCCACTCTGGAGAAGTGTATGGTGTGTCCTGAAACATCTAAAAAACTCGGCTTAGAGAGCATAGGGCACTTCCACTCATGGGCGTCTAATTTGGGAAAACTAAAAATCAGCAAGGCACAGGCACTCCAAAGTTTAGGGTTGCTCTGTTGACAAGAACCTCCACTTCATTCCACCTTAAATATCCCAGGAAAGAGAAAAATGGATAAAGAAGTTGTGGTCCTTAGGTACAATGGAATATCACTCAGCCATGAAATCAACGTCATAAGGCTAGTAGCAGCATGATGAGTGGATTCAGGTACGACGGTTCTAAGTGAAATAAGTCACACAGAAAAAGACACTAATCGGAAGATATCACTTATAGAGGGAATGTAAAAACCGCTACACTTGAACTGAATTACAAAACAGAACAGAGTCACACATTTAGAAAACACAATATGGCTGCCTAACGGGAAAGGCGAGGTGGGGTGATGCATAAAACAAGGGTTTCAAATTAGCTCAGATAACGTTCCATAAACCCAATATGTAATAGACAAGACCTACTGCTTGCTCAGTGAACTGGACTCAACACCCCCTATTCACCGCCCAAGAATAGATCTGACTAGTAAGAATCTTCAAACCTATGTATTGATATCTCTCCGTAAGTGAGTCAAGTGGGAGTAAAGCGGCATAAACACAGCAGTGAAAAGCAGCTAAACCCCATTAGGAAAATCAATTACTTTTAAAAACCCGTGAAACAAAGACAGTGAAAGAGAGAGAAATTCTTACAAAATTCGTTCAGGGGCTGTGATGCCACCTGGATTGACCATATCTAGACCCACAGCTGATTGAGACATAAGGGTGGACACTCTTGGGGCTGAGAGGTTTGGTGAAGTTGGGTGAGCAAACACAGACCCTTTAAAGTAATACTGCGTGGTACCCGTCTGATGGGTCCCAAATCTCCAGGTTCAAGGGCATCTTCCTACATCGAAAACATGCATGAGAACCCCAGAAGATGGTACACCGTGTGATCGGGAAAGGTTTCTAAAACGCACCTCATTTCTCATCTCCTTGTGCTCGGGTTCGCCATTCCAGCCGCTTTACTAGCAATCTCCCTCCTTGGAGAATCAGCACGTTTAACCTCCTGTTCCGTACAGGTTGCAATTTGTCCTGAGGATGAACGGGAAGAGGGGGAACCAATGAGCGACTAGCTCTAGGTGTTGGGAAAGGCACAGGTCACTCTATTTTCCCATCAGGAAGAAGAATTAACCACAGGCTCAGACTGCCGCCCGGAACCAGAATAGGGCCTGAAGCAATCCTACGGGTTTGCGGCCAGCTCCCAAAAAAGCGAGTTGAAAAATGGAGCTCAGGGGCACTGCAAATCACAAACCTGCAGAGTTAGAAATGACAACTCTCGCCCACAAAATTATTGAGGGAAGGCAACGAAGAGGATTTGAAAGCAAGGCAGAATTGCAGGAAACAGATTTCAGGAGGTAGATTCGAATCGCCTTTAAAGCACAGGAAAAGCGGCAAAACCTCGACAATGATGCCCTTGGCCAAAAAGGGCGTATGCGTTTTTTCCTGAATATATTCAGGAAAAAACGCATACGCCCTTTTTGGCCAACCAAGCAACCTGGAAAGGCAAATCAGCGCTACAAAGAAGTCTCGCTTCCCATCGGTCAAAAGGGCCATGCTGAATAAAGTGTCAAAACCAGAAATGCAGGAGAGGCCATGGAGAAATGGGAGCCTTGGTACGCTGATGGGCGGGATGTAAATTGCCAACAGCCACTCTGGAGAAATGTACGGTGTGTCCTGAAATATCTAAAAAACTCGGCTTAGAGAGCATAGGGCACTTCCACTCATGGGCGTCTAATTTGGGAAAACTAAAAATCAGCAAGGCACAGGCACTCCAAAGTTTAGGGTTGCTCTGTTGACAAGAACCTCCACTTCATTCCACCTTAAATATCCCAGGAAAGAGAAAAATGGATAAAGAAGTTGTGGTCCTTAGGTACAATGGAATATCACTCAGCCATGAAATCAACGTCATAAGGCTAGTAGCAGCATGATGAGTGGATTCAGGTACGACGGTTCTAAGTGAAATAAGTCACACAGAAAAAGACACTAATCAGAAGATATCACTTATAGAGGGAATGTAAAAACCGCTACACTTGAACTGAATTACAAAACAGAACAGAGTCACACATTTAGAAAACACACTATGGCTGCCTAACGGGAAAGGCGAGGTGGGGTGATGCCTAAAACAAGGGTTTCAAATTAGCTCAGATACCGTTCCATAAACCCAATATGTAATAGACAAGACCTACTGCTTGCTCAGTGAACTGGACCCAACACCCCCTATTCACCGCCCAAGAATAGATCTGACTAGTAAGAATCTTCAAACCTATGTATTGATATCTCTCTGGAAGTGAGTCAAGTGGGAGTAAAGCGGCATAAAGACAGCAGTGAAAAGCAGCTAAACCCCATTAGGAAAATCAATTACTTTTAAAAACCCGTGAAACAAAGACAGTGAAAGAGAGAGAAATTCTTACAAAATTCGTTCAGGGGCTGTGATGCCACCTGGATTGACCATATCTAGACCCACAGCTGATTGAGACATAAGGGTGGACACTCTTGGGGCTGAGAGGTTTGGTGAGGTTGGGTGAGCAAACGCAGACCCTTTAAAGTAATACTGCGTGGTACCCATCCCATGGGTCCCAAATCTCCAGGTTCAAGGGCATCTTCCTACATCGAAAACATGCATGAGAAACCCAGAAGATGGTACACCGTGTGATCGGGAAAGGTTTCTAAAACGCACCTCATTTCTCATCTCCTTGTGCTCGGGTTCGCCATTCCAGCCACTTTAATAGCAATCTCCCTCCTTGGAGAATCATCACGTTTAACCTCCTGTTCCGTACAGGTTGCAATTTGTCCTGAGGATGAACGGGAAGAGGGGGAACCAATGAGCGACTAGCTCTAGGTGTTGGGAAAGGCACAGGTCACTCTATTTTCCCATCAGGAAGAAGAATTAACCACCGGCTCAGCCTGCCGCCCGGAACCAGAATAGGTCCTGAAGCAATCCTACGCTTTTGCGGCCAGCTCCCAAAAAAGCGAGTTGAAAAATGGAGCTCAGGGGCCCTGCAAATCACAAACCTGCAGAGTTATAAATGATAACTCTCGCCCACAAAAATATTGAGGGAAGGCAACGAAGAGGATTTGAAAGCAAGGCAGAATTGCAGGAAACAGATTTCAGGAGGTAGATTCGAATCGCCTTTAAAGCACAGGAAAAGCGGCAAAACCTCGACAATGATGCCCTTGGCCAAAAAGGGCGTATGCGTTTTTTCCTGAATATATTCAGGAAAAAACGCATACGCCCTTTTTGGCCAACCAAGCAACCTGGAAAGGCAAATCAGCGCTACAAAGAAGTCTCGCTTCCCATCGGTCAAAAGGGCCATGCTGAATAAAGTGTCAATACCAGAAATGCAGGAGAGGCCATGGAGAAATGGGAGCCTTGCTACGCTGATGGGTGGGATGTAAATTGCCAACAGCCACTCTGGAGAAGTGTATGGTGTGTCCTGAAACATCTAAAAAACTCGGCTTAGAGAGCATAGGGCACTTCCACTCATGGGCGTCTAATTTGGGAAAACTAAAAATCAGCAAGGCACAGGCACTCCAAAGTTTAGGGTTGCTCTGTTGACAAGAACCTCCACTTCATTCCACCTTAAATATCCCAGGAAAGAGAAAAATGGATAAAGAAGTTGTGGTCCTTAGGTACAATGGAATATCACTCAGCCATGAAATCAACGTCATAAGGCTAGTAGCAGCATGATGAGTGGATTCAGGTACGACGGTTCTAAGTGAAATAAGTCACACAGAAAAAGACACTAATCGGAAGATATCACTTATAGAGGGAATGTAAAAACCGCTACACTTGAACTGAATTACAAAACAGAACAGAGTCACACATTTAGAAAACACAATATGGCTGCCTAACGGGAAAGGCGAGGTGGGGTGATGCATAAAACAAGGGTTTCAAATTAGCTCAGATAACGTTCCATAAACCCAATATGTAATAGACAAGACCTACTGCTTGCTCAGTGAACTGGACTCAACACCCCCTATTCACCGCCCAAGAATAGATCTGACTAGTAAGAATCTTCAAACCTATGTATTGATATCTCTCCGTAAGTGAGTCAAGTGGGAGTAAAGCGGCATAAACACAGCAGTGAAAAGCAGCTAAACCCCATTAGGAAAATCAATTACTTTTAAAAACCCGTGAAACAAAGACAGTGAAAGAGAGAGAAATTCTTACAAAATTCGTTCAGGGGCTGTGATGCCACCTGGATTGACCATATCTAGACCCACAGCTGATTGAGACATAAGGGTGGACACTCTTGGGGCTGAGAGGTTTGGTGAAGTTGGGTGAGCAAACACAGACCCTTTAAAGTAATACTGCGTGGTACCCGTCTGATGGGTCCCAAATCTCCAGGTTCAAGGGCATCTTCCTACATCGAAAACATGCATGAGAACCCCAGAAGATGGTACACCGTGTGATCGGGAAAGGTTTCTAAAACGCACCTCATTTCTCATCTCCTTGTGCTCGGGTTCGCCATTCCAGCCGCTTTACTAGCAATCTCCCTCCTTGGAGAATCAGCACGTTTAACCTCCTGTTCCGTACAGGTTGCAATTTGTCCTGAGGATGAACGGGAAGAGGGGGAACCAATGAGCGACTAGCTCTAGGTGTTGGGAAAGGCACAGGTCACTCTATTTTCCCATCAGGAAGAAGAATTAACCACAGGCTCAGACTGCCGCCCGGAACCAGAATAGGGCCTGAAGCAATCCTACGGGTTTGCGGCCAGCTCCCAAAAAAGCGAGTTGAAAAATGGAGCTCAGGGGCACTGCAAATCACAAACCTGCAGAGTTAGAAATGACAACTCTCGCCCACAAAATTATTGAGGGAAGGCAACGAAGAGGATTTGAAAGCAAGGCAGAATTGCAGGAAACAGATTTCAGGAGGTAGATTCGAATCGCCTTTAAAGCACAGGAAAAGCGGCAAAACCTCGACAATGATGCCCTTGGCCAAAAAGGGCGTATGCGTTTTTTCCTGAATATATTCAGGAAAAAACGCATACGCCCTTTTTGGCCAACCAAGCAACCTGGAAAGGCAAATCAGCGCTACAAAGAAGTCTCGCTTCCCATCGGTCAAAAGGGCCATGCTGAATAAAGTGTCAAAACCAGAAATGCAGGAGAGGCCATGGAGAAATGGGAGCCTTGGTACGCTGATGGGCGGGATGTAAATTGCCAACAGCCACTCTGGAGAAATGTACGGTGTGTCCTGAAATATCTAAAAAACTCGGCTTAGAGAGCATAGGGCACTTCCACTCATGGGCGTCTAATTTGGGAAAACTAAAAATCAGCAAGGCACAGGCACTCCAAAGTTTAGGGTTGCTCTGTTGACAAGAACCTCCACTTCATTCCACCTTAAATATCCCAGGAAAGAGAAAAATGGATAAAGAAGTTGTGGTCCTTAGGTACAATGGAATATCACTCAGCCATGAAATCAACGTCATAAGGCTAGTAGCAGCATGATGAGTGGATTCAGGTACGACGGTTCTAAGTGAAATAAGTCACACAGAAAAAGACACTAATCAGAAGATATCACTTATAGAGGGAATGTAAAAACCGCTACACTTGAACTGAATTACAAAACAGAACAGAGTCACACATTTAGAAAACACACTATGGCTGCCTAACGGGAAAGGCGAGGTGGGGTGATGCCTAAAACAAGGGTTTCAAATTAGCTCAGATACCGTTCCATAAACCCAATATGTAATAGACAAGACCTACTGCTTGCTCAGTGAACTGGACCCAACACCCCCTATTCACCGCCCAAGAATAGATCTGACTAGTAAGAATCTTCAAACCTATGTATTGATATCTCTCTGGAAGTGAGTCAAGTGGGAGTAAAGCGGCATAAAGACAGCAGTGAAAAGCAGCTAAACCCCATTAGGAAAATCAATTACTTTTAAAAACCCGTGAAACAAAGACAGTGAAAGAGAGAGAAATTCTTACAAAATTCGTTCAGGGGCTGTGATGCCACCTGGATTGACCATATCTAGACCCACAGCTGATTGAGACATAAGGGTGGACACTCTTGGGGCTGAGAGGTTTGGTGAGGTTGGGTGAGCAAACGCAGACCCTTTAAAGTAATACTGCGTGGTACCCATCCCATGGGTCCCAAATCTCCAGGTTCAAGGGCATCTTCCTACATCGAAAACATGCATGAGAAACCCAGAAGATGGTACACCGTGTGATCGGGAAAGGTTTCTAAAACGCACCTCATTTCTCATCTCCTTGTGCTCGGGTTCGCCATTCCAGCCACTTTAATAGCAATCTCCCTCCTTGGAGAATCATCACGTTTAACCTCCTGTTCCGTACAGGTTGCAATTTGTCCTGAGGATGAACGGGAAGAGGGGGAACCAATGAGCGACTAGCTCTAGGTGTTGGGAA